>NC_134568.1:284245453-284845453 GCF_050947875.1 Dermacentor variabilis
GCATGCATGCAGTGTGTTCGTCACGCCTTTGTGATACGCTGTACTGAGCTGCGTATGTATACTAAAATGCTGCTTTCAAGCAGCGTAGCTGCCTAGCGTTGTCTGGCTGCTTCCGGCAACGCAGTGTTCCGGTTACTGGGAAGCTGCTCAAGGGGCCGGACTTGTGCGTATACACGAAAAGGCCGGGAATGAAGAAAAGAAGAAAGACACGCTGAAAGGATAAGGAAGATCTTACTTTTGTTTTGGCTTTTATCAGTTAAGAAAAAAGGAAAAAGAAAACATTATAAATTTTGCGACACAAACATCGAGTGTTAACTATAGATAGATGGTGTTTAAATTTTACCCTCAGAGCAATGGCTGCGAGGGAAAACAAGTTACGTTTGACGGCGCTTTGAATTCAAAGCGTCAAACGCCTGCTGCTGTCGAATTGTCCCGTGTGTCCGAATTGTCCAGTATGCCCGTGCTACTAAATGGCTTGCCAACCTCTGCCATGCTCTAACTTTTCTCCCGAATCGCCAAATCAAGGTACGCGTTCATTTAATATGCACAATACGACTCAACACATTATTTGGGCATATATCCTCTCTTTCATATATATTGATGGTGTCCTCAGCACCCTCACTCATGCGCCGACCACAGACGTGTTGTTCAAGTATGTTCCGGCGCCGACGTATAATATGCATGTGATTGCAAGATTTCAGCAGCGGTGCTCTTTTGGGGCGCCCCGCGCCGGGCGCTCGCCGTTCACCCGCGCCCTGCAGCGTGCGATAGTCGGCTCCGATAGCGCGCGGGGCCGCGGACTGTCGGCGCCGCGAGATCGGTGCTGCGGCTGCTACTGGTTTGACTGGCGCGTGCGCCCCTGATTATCCTAATTGCGATCTCGCCTCTCGCTGCGGCTTTTTCGGACCGGACTACCGGGCGTAATGAGCTTTGCGCGCAGTAGCCAAGGTCTTCCCGCTGCCGCACTGCACTAGATCGTCGGTCTTTCGCCGGGTTGGGCCTGCACGAGATGTGGCGTTAACGAATGACGTGCATGAATCGAAACAATGCGTAACGAGTTTGTTCTAGGCCTTATCGCACGTGCAGTGCCCCGTTTGATGAGTCCGAACCGGTGCGAGGTCAAACTATGAGGCTGCTCCGAGCTCTGCTCGCCGTTTTTCTTTTTTTCCTGCGTGCGTGACCGCTCAGTTAAATTGGCTCTTCGTATAGGGCGATGACGTTGAGAGATTTCGCAGTGCCTTCTACTTTGTGTCAGATGAACGGAGAGGCTAAAATAAATAAGTGAATAAATAAATATCCAGAATAAAAGACAGAACAGGAATAAAACTCCGTCCCGCAGGAGGCTGTTTAAGGGCGGCTGTTGAGCGCGCGTCCTGAGGGTCAGGGGTTGACCCCTGACCCTCAGTCGAAGAGTGCGTCCCGTATCTGGTCACTCTACTCACGCACAGTTCCGACTACTGCTGGTCGTATATAGCCCCATCCGTTCTAAATCCCATTTTCTAGCTAGGAGAAAAGAGAAAAAGAAAAAAAAAATCCAGCAGAATGCACAGTGGTCTGCTCATTTTCTCGTTGCCGAAGAAGTTACGAAACTACTAACTACGAAGTTACTAACTTCCCGAAGAAGTTAGTCGTGATTTTGTGGCCAACGAGAAAATGAGCAGACCACTGTGCATTCTGCTGTTTTTTTTTTTTTTGTTGTTTTTTTGTTTTTGTTTTTTCCCCTCGTTTGACGCCGACTTGGGTCACTGCAGGGTAGGTGCCGTGCACCGGGTATGTGGCGCGCTCTTCAGTGAAACTTCTTGGTGCCACCTTGGGTCTTCGGTACTGCACGGAATCAAGCTAGCGTTGTATATACTATATTCAGACACGCCCTACGCACGGACTTAACGGCGCCCCATTAGATGGCGCAGCGTGTCTGGAGGGAAACGCGAGGAAGGAGCCCGCGGTTGCATACATGCCTCATGCATGACTCGCCTCTGCGGTGACAATAGGGTGCGTTTCTATATTGATTCAGTGCTAATCGCATTCACGTTGACATTCACCGTCAGATGGGTTCTGCGGGAATTTTTTGCTTCTCGATGTCGAGTGAATCGAGAGACGTTGCGCTCGAGAGCGCGGCAGAAGTTTAATCGCGAGTTTTTTTCGGACAAGAAAAATGTGTTGAAGGAACCGACTAAGAACTGTCAAAAAGGCCTGGCGAAGGTCAGCGCTCCTTATATTGGCACAGCGCGTGGTCTTCAGCCGTCTGCCGCCAGGAAGAAGCTGGAATTTTGAAGGAATTTGTCAGTTCTAGAAAATTCATGGAAAGAACCAGGGAATTTTTTTTTTTTTTGCGCCGGTTGCTTTGAATCTGGGAAATTGATTCATACAACAGTTATGGCGAAGTTAGTGCGTGATGTGCCTCAAGGAAGCGGAATTTTCAACTGACTCTACGCGAGCCGCAAAGAATGGTGTCTTTTGCTGGTCTTGCGAATGTGAGCGTTGCCACGCGGGTGGTTAGACTATTTTTGAAATACGTATTTCACTTAAATCTGATATTGCATCCCACCTGATTTACAGTTTACTTGTAGCAATTGTTGAAAATTATGGGCTGGCATAGCGACTTCGGCGGTTATAAACCACCAGTTCTTCCTTGCGCGTGATCCTCCAGTGTCATAGGATGACAATGAATTTTCATGAAAAAGCAAGCAGCGAAACCACGGAAAAATCAGAGAGTTAGAACATGCCAATGTAATAGGCACCTTGGTCTTCACGTGTTCATAAAGACAGCTACACTGGTATGGTACACTCTTTGCGTCATATATCTTCTTGTTTGTCACGTGACAAGTTGATAGCATTGTTCGCTTGAGTCAACGTCTACCTACGTTTAACAACAACAACAACAACAAGAACAACAACAACTAATAATAATAATAATAATAATAATAATAATAATAATAATAATAATCTGGTACAGCAAAGAAATGAGTGTAGGAGCACAAGGCAATAGATAAAAATCATCGGCACGTAATGACGTGAAGCAACGATTAGATATAAATTGAATTCGTACGGTTTAACAAATGTGGAGGATTATGTACGAGGGACGTTCCGAAAGTAAGTTTCGCCATGTTTTTTTTAAAGAGAAGATGGTACACCAGGTGAAACAAACAATAGCCATAAGAATCCACGGCCGTTGCTGGTTCAACGACGGAAGGAGCGTCAGCGGAGGAGGAATGACGCATGCGCAGAACGCCGAAGAAGATAGACTATAGCAGCAGACCGGCGTGCCCGAAGTTATTCAACTACAAGTGACGACGGCATACAGACGTGGGCTGACAACGTGGTCACCAGTGGAAGTGCGCGCTGTTATCCGGTATGAATGGGCACGTGGGACTAGTGCGTCCGTCATCCATGAACGCATACAGATCGTGTGTGGTGAAGTCATGTGGGAGGCCTAGAATCGCAGGGCACCGAGTTTTACCAGAATGGTTTCTTCAAACTGATTGCACGCTACGACAAATGTATCAATGTCGGTGGCGACTATGTGGAAAAATAGTGCGAGGTGTATAGTTCATGATGCCTTGGTGTATTATTTTTTTGCAGTAAAGTTTCCGTGTGCAAATAAATGACGAACCTTACTTTCGGCACGTCCCTCGTAGTGTACGCGTAATTTGGCGACGATTCTGTAGAAACGCAACAAGGGAGACCTGTGCGTGCATTGTACACGTTGGCCACTAATATTCGACGAAAGCTGGTCAGGCGAGTGTGGTACATGGTAAAAATAAGACGAGCAGTCGCGTATAATTGGAACTCCTAGCGTGCACCCATTCATTATGAACAAGGAACCCCTGTGGGCCCCGAAATTGTTTTTTTTTTTTTTTGCCTACCTTAGTTGAGTGCTTGTTTTATTTTGACCGTTGTAAGCCTTGTAATTTTGACGGTTATTGAATGAAATAATTGCGTTGCCCAAGACTCGTATTATACATCTTACAGACGTAAAATCTTATATATATATATATATATATATATATATATATATATATATATATATATATATATATATCAAGGAAAAGTTCTGTAGGTCCGGTGCATAGATAGTTGAAGAAACGAAGGAGCACACTTACGAAAATTCCATTTTTAATGTTGTAACGTTTCGGCCGTGGCACGGCCTTCGTCAGAATACACACCAATTCTGACGAAGGCCGTGCCACGGCCGAAACGTTACAACATTAAAAATGGAATTTTCGTAAGTGTGCTCCTTCGTTTCTTCAACTATATATATATATATATATATATATATATATATATATATATATATATATATATATATACGCACAACTATGGTTTTGTAATACGCCAGGATTTGTAAGAAAAGGTTTGGTGTGATCGTCCCGTGAAGCGCTTGGGCCGGATAGTGCTATTATTTTTTTAAATTCATGCAAATGAATGCGATTAATAGCACTCCGCAAGCAAGTGCATTATATCTATGGCCTGATATTGAATATTCGACGAATAGAGGTTATAAAATGCTAACTGTTATCTTGAGCGTTCTTCAAGGAAGGTCTTCTTTACTTGTATAGACATCATTTATTTGAATTATGAAGAGTTTTTGTTCCATTGTGCTGCATCGTGGAACACTAGTGAATGCCTACTTTTACGATCAGGTTGAACGTGTTCTTCACAATGTTTTGCTAACTGCTGGAACCTAAATGAAACTAAGTCATTTGTGGAAAATTTCCCTGAAAATCAAAATTCACGTTAACTGATGTTGTTTTATGACTGAAAAATAACTTGCTGTCGAGAAGTCCGTGAAAATCCACAGAACGAGTTCCGAGTGTAGCCAATACTTATGTGCTGCGCGCTGTATAGGCGTACCTTGTGAGTCAGTTGTGTGCCGCACAGAAATGTATATGGATAAAGGTTTCTGCGCACGAAATTTTGCGGAATCGACATTGCAGCACAGCATAAAGCAACAAATACATCTCCGTCTTTGCCCATTCATCAGTAAAATGCCTTGTTTTCGTGCTACCCGAGATGGATAAGCACGACTCGTATAAGGCTCGCATATGACCGGCGTTTTCTCAGTGCTCACTGGGTAGCGCAGGGTGCCTCGGGTAAGGTCTATATTGATATGCCAAGAGAGAAGCAATGCGCATGTCATGGAAATCCGATTTTTCAAGCTGAACAAGTGTCGTGATTGTGTGATCGGAATCTGCGACAGGATGGAACTATCGAGGTGGGATGTATTTCGCTCACTTTGATATGTGTCAGTAGAATGACTTACAGTGTTCCTGTATATGCTCCCGTACGGGATCCTGCATACAGTAACTCTAGAAGGACTAATCCTCAACCTGCCTCTGTCCTATTTTGATTGGCAGTTGTGTGCGAGTCGCAGAAGGGTCATTTGGCAGTTGCTTGGCTCGTTCGGTGCGATGTGTCGAACGGATAAACTTTTTCTTCCTTGCTGCGTATGCGGTCGCTGTTATCTCACTAAAATCTATCGAAAAGGTAACGTTATGCTACCTCACGGAAAAATAATTCTTCCGCGAGTCACCCATAACCTATTGACGTAGTCGCGCAGACATTGTGTTGTCGTACTTTGTCAAGTGGTCAAGTGCTGCTGTTTGTTCTTGTTGTAACGATAAATTGTCACGTGGTCAAGTGCTGCTGTTTGTTCCTGTTGTAACGATAAATTGTTCTATTTCCTGCAGGTAAGCCAGCGGGTTCATCTATTCCCGTGACTTTTTCAGGTAAGGTCTTCGGGTCTGAAATTTCGCCTGGCGGCAGAATTCACAGTAGCTTTTCCCGCGGACAATATTCTGCCATAAAATGTGCTCTTGGCAACTATTCAGCAAGTTTCTTGCAGAGGCTTAAGAAGATATGACTAAATGCAGTACTAGCTGTGCTATGTTGGGCTATATTTCACATTCCCATCTTAAGGGGCGTGCGAATGGTTTTTTTTTTCTTATATTAAGGTGCTTTCAAAAATAAAGTCAATGTTTTCTGGTGACCGGCGCATTTAGTAGTAGCTATGGTCCAGTATCTTCTCATCTGTGCTAATTGTCATACGTTGTTGCGCAGAAAAGAAAATAAGAGCATGAACGTCGCTACAGGAAGATCACTGTGCTCTGATTGCTGGCAAAAAGATGGCAGAAAAATAAAAGAAAAAAAGCGAAAAAAAATGAAATAATGAAATTTAGTCTTTTCTATATATACGTAAATCCCAGAAAAGCAAGAATGGTACATATTTTTCTTCTAAACTCTTCATTAAAATTCGGAATCGGCCATTTACTGACGAGGTGGTACAAGCACTATTTTTCGTGATTCATAAAATTTGGTTTTTCCTAATCAAAACCCGAGTGCGTGATATTCTAGGACATTAAACACGTGACATTCTTTGTCACGGAGTTGCATTTTACCTCAACTCTCCCAAATTTTCGTAAGGTTTACGAATTCCGGCCCGTCTTACGATTTTAATAAAGTTGCGCCAGTTTTTACACAAAAGTAATTCTGTCCGCGAAAATGTTTCGCTCGTCGAACCCCGCACCTTCCGTTGCAAGTCTTCTGATGCTGAAGGAAGGCAAGCAAGCTTATACAAAGCAGTTCCTGAAGCAGGGGAAATTAACAAAGGTTAAACCGCTGGAAAAGTAACTGTGATATCTAGCAGCAGTTAGTTTCTTGTCGGTATTCGCTGTTCGATGTGCCGCGTCTAAAGCTAAATCCGCGTTACTCAAGTACGTGTGCATCCCTTATTAAAGAAAAAAAAAAGCGTGCTCCCTTCCTCTTTCATCCCCCCGCGGGATTTTACGAATTGTAAAATTCACAGGTTGGCAGGTATCCAGTTACCACGGCAACGAACTATAACGTTGCTTTTTTTTCCCTAGCCATTCGGTTTAGTCTTCAGGCTTCCACCGTTCGCCGACCGCCCGACGTAGTACGTGTCGCAGGTCCGTTTGGCTTATCCGGCGTGGCTCGTGATTGTCGACGAATCTCGGCACGCGGATGCACGCGCGAAGAGTGCGCGCGGTGCGCGGGCACGGCTGCGTGGCGGAAATGAGAGAACGAGGCCCGTTACTGTCGGTCGCCTGCGAGGTGAACGGTTGGGGCGCTCGAGGGAGGTGGGTCACGTTCTCTCCCTCGTTCCTTCTGCCGGCTCCCGGGAGGTGATGCGCCGCGCGCTCGGCTCCGAAGATGAGCGAATGCGCGCGCGCGCAACGGCGTCCGTGGCGCGGTGGCAGCGGGGCTAATGAGCGCGCGTGCGGCGCTCCCAGATTCCTGGCCCCGTTGCGCGCTGACAAATTGGCCCCGTAGCGCTGAGGGTCACCGCTCGCGCGTTACGCCGCCGCCGCTGCTTCGAGGCTTGCGTCCGGGCCCCCTCGCTCTAGGGCGTATACCTAAAGGGCGAGCGGTGAAGGGCTGTTCGCCGAAGCGCTACGTTGCCGCTACGTTTTCCGCGAAACGCCGGGTGCACCCAGTTGTGTTGCTTCCTGCACAACTGACGCTCGGGCGTGTCTCACTGATCAGTCTGCTGAAAAAAAAGAAAAAGCATGCGGTAGCCAAAGGGCCCTGAATATATAGTATATACAATTTCTTTCAATTTCTATATCAACCCTATTTATTGCCTCGCCTCATTGGCTACAGCGGTATACCATGCCTGTTGTCATCAGGACGTAGCCAGTAGGTGCAGCGAATGAGAAAGATGGAGTAGGATCGATAGAAAAGAATCCTTTAAGTTGCATAAAATAAAAAAAAAAAGTCGTTCTGTTACGCTTTCCGCAGTAACATTCGGGGTGGAAAGAGACGGAAGCGGGCGGTGGGAAGGGAGGGGCCGCTTTGGCGTCTTCTGAAGGAGGGGCGCTGCGGCACACCTGCTCACCCTTTCCTATATTTCTGCCCGTCGTGATTTTTCGCCGATCTATTTCCGTCAGCATGCGCCGAGCGCGTCTCTTCGACTCTGAATGTCATCTATCTTTGGATGGGTGAGCAGAGCACGTTTGCTTGCGTATGACATCGCGAGTGTTGTTCGTCATGCAGCCCCGCCCTCTTCATCCGAACGCGCTTGCAGTGAGGAGAGGATAGGCGAATCGTCTGGCATACAAATGTTTCGCATGGCCTCGTGGACTGCGCTGTGATGTTTGTCATCGCCTGGAGTCGTTTCATGTGAATGTCAGACGTGATATTGTTTCTAGGGTGTGTACAAAATACGAGGGCGAATCAGAAAGCTTTTGTCCCCCTTTATTTTTTCTCTTCTTTAGCCATATTACGGCTGTAAATGCGAAGTCAACATATCCATTCCCACCGGTGGACCTTTCTTGGACCGGCCTGGCGTTATCTGCCGGTATCTATAGCTCCTCGTCACGGCGCTGCTGTCAGTTTTTGAACATGGCGGTTGTGCTTGACGCGTCCGCGGCCTACGAGCAACGTAGTGGGATTCGTTTTCTATGGAGCAAGGAACGAACGCCCATCGAAATCCACAGGGAAATGCAGCCCACGTATGGGGAAAGGTGCCTCGCTTTCAGAAGTGTGACGTGGTGGTGTTGTGAGTTCGCAAAAGGCCGTGAAGGCTTGCATGAAAATGAGCGTTCGGGGAGGCCGCGTGCGTCGCTGACTATCGACAACATTTGCCGCGTGGATGCAATGGTGAAAGCGGATCGGCGTGTGCGACCATCAATGCCGACAGTTATTGTTCCACACTGTCACGTCTGCTGGCTGCCATCAGGCTAAAACGCCGAGGGATTTTCGATGGGGACAACGCGGTTATCCTCCACAACAATGCGAGACCACATGTGGCCATCAGATCCGCCGACAAACTCCGGTTATTTCACTTCAAGAGTCTGGACCACCCACCATGCAGTCCTGACCTTGCCCCTAGTGATTTCCATGTTTTCGGTTCGCTGAAAAAGTTCCTGGCAGAACAGCGATTCACGCACAACGATGAAGCCAAGACGCCGAGGAGCCAAGACGCCGAACAGTCCGACGGTGGTTCCACAGTTAGGCGCACGAATTCTATCAGAGGAGCATCTCAAATTTAGTGCTGCGATGGGACAAATGGGGAGGGGTCTGAATCTGTGCGGGGACTATGTTGAAAAATTGTGTAAGGTACGAAGAATAGTACGTATATTTGTAATTACCTGTATGTACCTTATTTTGCCTAATAAAAGATAGGGGCAAATACTTTCTGATTCGCCTTCGTATAGCTTGAGAATGCTTTGAGGAGGTATGCGTCCCGCACGAGCACATCTGCAATTCACACTGCGTGAGCGACAGCTTTAACCCGGCTGCCAGCATTGCGATACCGATGTGCTGCCGAATGTTGGATGTGATCACCGAAGCGCGAAAACCGCTACCGAAAAGCCAATGACCGATGCCGCCAAACAGCAAACACCGTCGCGGATTCATGAATCTGTGGTTGATGATCTTATGTAGGACAGTGAAAGACTTCCGCTGTCACATTTTAGCGATGGCTCAGGGCTACCACGTAATTCTTGTTCCGTGAGATGTCCGCTATGCCATGTGTTCAAGCACATTTTCGCATACGAGAATTGCTTGATGCACATTCTACAGCGTACTGTAGAATCCGTATCAAGTTCACCGGCTGCGGAATTAGCGTTTCCTTATTCCTTTGTTATGGGCGAGCTCATCGGGCACGCCTCGTCGGCTGACGCTAGTATCTCATGCGAGCTTGGCAAGTCCTGTGTAGTTCATGCCTATACACCGCGGCCTTATGTCGCGACTGCACTTAATGATTATGCCAGATTTTATAGTGGAGAATACGTTTTGAATCACATTTTCATTCAGAGCACGACGTCACGAAGATGCATCAATTTCAGAAATAGGGGCAGAACAGATGATCAGCAAACTCCTTAGTGGTGTTACTATACAGGGTGTTTCAGCGAACACTTTCAAAAATTTTTAAAGGTTGCCTGTGGCAGATAACTAAATTCTAGTTTATGAGCCGGTCTACTCGAAGCGGCGGACACTATTAAAACTTGAAATGCAAAATTGACTTATTAAGAGAAATTCACTAATTAATGTTTTAGCTAATTACATTATGACCCATATTGCAATTTACAAATTCTAGCAGTGGACTTCGCAAGGCGGATCTATACTTGGAGCGAATTCTCAGGACGACACCAGTTTCGAGACATAAATTCCCGAACTTTGTGGAGAAATGCATTGGCGTCCCAGTTAATTTGTTAACAAAACGTCGTTCACGAATTAGAATCGTGGTATCTGCCACAGGCAACTTTTAAAGATTTTTGAAAGTGTTCGCTGAAACACCCTGTATAGAGAGAAAAGGTATATAAGCACTTGAAGGACACGTTTTAAGTTTTACTGTACAAAAGTGCCCAAGAAGAATTTAAGTGGCTGTGAGGTCGTCAGCTTTCATACTTGAGCTGTGCTTTACTGTGTACTTTTTATTTACGAACATTTGGCTTGTCTCTGAGGCAAGGAGCAGTTTGATATTTTCCGCTTGTAGTGAAGTTTCACAGCACCGCGACACGCCGTGGTCGCCGCAGCTTGGTTGCCACGGCGTCACATGCACGCTGTGTTATATTCTTATAGAAATATCGGGCTAACAGTTACCGGTCCCTGTCGGTCCTACGTCCAAAAGAGAGTTTGAGCTTCTCGCATAGCATGGACGCGTTGAATACTTGGACATCCGTTACGCAAGCCGCTTTCGTCCGCCATTCCTAAAGGGACACCAAAGTGAAACACCTAAATAGTTTATAAGCTGATGATATGTATTCTTTTAACGCTCTATTTTCGTTAATTTTGCGGTAACATGTTAGTTATTAAAAGAGAAAAGGAAGGTCAAATGTCTTTCCTTTCCTTTTTTTTCCTTCTTTTTTTTTTCTTTTTTGCGCGGACGTGCACCCCACCGCCGGTACATTAAAGTGCAACTTCACGGTTTCTCTCCTACGTAAGCCGTTTTGGCTCAGTAAAATTTCTTGGCCAAGTTCAGTCTTTGGCTCTTTTACACGATGCAAATGGTTATATCTTTAACGATAATAAGTTAACTATAGGCCCCGAGCAGGACGCCTTCAGAAAATCCACCACCCTAAGGCGGGCTGGCGCGGGAACTTGTCACCCGTCCCCCTTCGTTCATAAGAGTAATTTACGAAAACAACTCAAGTGTATATTTAGTGCCCCTTTAAGTAAGGGCGAAACAGAGCCATGGGCCAAAGGGGTACTGTCGTGTTGACACCTTCGGCGTCCCTTCCCCTTCACTGATAACTGCGTGTGTGGCTGCGCTCTGCATGAGTCACGTTGCGCGCGCGTTCTTGGCCGGTAGCGTAAGAGCGCGGATATCTGCTAACTTCGCGCGCGGCTCGTCTGCTTCGGTCAAGGGCGCGGGGTCGGTCGCTCGTGCCAACCGGACCTCGCAGCGCGTGAGGCGAGCTTCTGCTTTCGCTCGCTCTTACGCCGCCTGCTATAGAAACGTCCAAGGGCGCGCGCCTCTGTCGGGAATGTAAGTATACCTCTTAAGAGGAAGTTTAAACTCGAAAGCATGTTAAGCGCATGAAACATTCTCATTAAACGACACCTGGATGTAGATTCCAATGAAACTTCTTGCATGTAAGATGAGAAAGCTATATTATACCGGAGCCAACTTTGGTTTATCGCCTTAAAATTACACATATTGCAGAAGGTTGGTAAGCAAACATAATGACTGAATCCTGAGCTTTACCAACTCCCTAACCTCGCATCAATCTAATGTGCTGGTTTACATCGTACCTGAAATTATTACTTTGTAAACGCGATGTCTACGAAAGTACTATACTCACAAATCAGCAGTATACTTCACAGTGGTGTAGTACGTCAATTCTGCCCTCATTGGATGTCCTAATTAATACAGCTTACAGAATTGTGATAGCGTTGGTTATTGCTTAGGTAAACAGTTGTAAGCTTAATTCTTCATTTATTTCATAAAAAATACAATTTAAGTATTTGTAAATTGCAGTGTAAGTATTGCCGCGCGACTGGCCGCCCGAGCCACTTTGTGTGTGTATTCGCGGGCTTCTTTCACGATCTGTAAAAGCACTTTTATGTAGCACGTATTGAGCAACAGAAAGCTGTATCGGGAGTTTTTCATGCCGCTCTACAATTTTCTCATTGACACTTTTCATCGAATTATTTTATTTGAGAAGTTGATTAATTAATCAAGACTGATTATATAATTAAGCGGAATGAAAAAAAAATAGTTTGAGTGTCTCCAAGCGACGGCTAACAACTTTACCTTGGTTCTGTCCAGCTACGTAGCATTTGCATATCTTTAAAGTCTGGCTAAAGTTATCTGGGACACCGTGTATAGGCTGGAGTCAGCGCTTACAAACGTTTGTTTTAGGGCCGAAAAAAAAAAAAAGAAATCGAGGGAAAACGTCACTTGATGGCGTAAATTTAGTTTTGTGCTGTTGATTCTGAGTGTTACGACTTGTGAAATCGCTTGGTAAAGAGAGAGACCGCAGTTGCATCACCTAATAGGATTGTATCGCTGTAATGTTGTTAAAGCTATATACAGGTTCCCGTCAGTGATTTTGTAGGAGAGAAAACGCGAGAAACCAGCGGCCATTCTCCACCTCAATCGGTCAATATTTTTGTATACGTGCTCGGTAGATTTTCCTGTAGTTGCCTTATGCTGTCTGCAAATTTGTTATAATGTTCGTCGTATACCTGCGTGGCGACTTCACGATGATCCGGCATTCATCGTCATCATTATCATCATCATCCTGGTTACGCCCACTGCAGGGCAAAGGCCTCTCCCATACTTCACCAACTACCCCGGTCATGTACAAATTGTGGCCATGTTGTCCCTGCAAACTTCTTAATCTCATCCGCCCACCTAACTTTCTGCCGCCCCCTACTACGCTTCCCTTCCCTTGGAATCCAGTCCGTAACCCTTAATGACCATCGGTTATCTTCCCTCCTCATTACATGTCCTGCCCATGCCACCCCCCCCCCCATTTCTTTTTCTTGATTTCAACTAAGATGTCATTAACTCGCGTTTGTTCCCTCACCCAATCTGCTCTTTTCTTATCCCTTAACGTTACACCTATCATTCTTCTTTCCATAGCTCGTTGCGTCGTCCTCAATTTAAGTAGAACCCTTTTCGTAAGCCTCCAGGTTTCTGCCCCGTACGTGAGTACTGGTAAGACGCAACTGTTATACACTTTTCTCTTGAGGGATAATGGCAACCTGCTGTTCATGATCTGAGAATGCCTGCCAAACGCACCCCAGCCCATTATTATCCTTCTGATTATTTCAGTCTCATGATCCGGATCCGCAGTCGCTACCTGTCCTAAGTAGATATATTACCTTACCACTTCCATTGCCTCGCTACCTATCGTAAACTGCTGTTCTCTTCCGAGACTGTTAAACGTTAGTTTAGTTTTCTGCAGATTAATGTTTAGACCCACCCTTCGGCTTTGCCTCTCCAGGTCAGTGAGCATGCATTGCAATTGGTCTCCTGAGCTACTAAGCAAGGCAATGTCATCAGCGAATCGCAAGTTGCTATGGTATTCTCCATCAACTTTTATCCCCAATTCTTCCCACTCCAGGTCTCTGAATACCTCCTATAAACACGCTGTGAATAGCGTTGGAGAGATCTTATCTCCCTGTCTGACGCCTTTCTTTATTGGGATTTTGTTTCTTTCTTTATGGAGGACTACGGTGGCTGTGGAGCCGCTATAGATATCTTTCAGTATTTTTACATGCGGTTCTTCTACACCCTGATTCCGTAATGCCTCCATGACTGCTGAGGTTTCGACTGAATCAAACGCTTTCTCGTAATCAATGAAAGCTATATATAAGGGTTGGTTATATTCCGCACATTTCTCTATCACCTGATTGATAGCGTGAATATGGTCTATTGTTGAGTAGCCTATACGGAACCCTGCCTGGTCCTTTGGTTGGCGGAAGTCTAAGGTGTTCCTGATTATATTTGCAATTACCGTAGTAAATACTTGTAGGCAACGGACAGTAAGCTGATCGGTCTATAATTTTTCAAGTCTTTGGCATCCCCTTTCTTATGGATTAGGATTATGTTAGCGTTCTTCCAAGATTCCAGTACGCTCGAGGTCACGAGGCATTGCGTATACAGGGTGGCCAGTTTCTCTAGAACAATCTGTCCACCATCCTTCAACAAATCTGCTGTTACCTGATCCTCCCCAGCTGCCTTCCCCCTTTGCATATCTCCCAAGGCTTTCTTTTCTTCTTCCAGCGTTACTTGTGGGATTACAAATTCCTCTGAACTATCCTCTCTTCCATTATCGTCGTGAGTGCCACTGGTACTGTATAAATCTCTATAGAAATCCTCAGCCACTTGAACGATCTCATCCATATTAGTAATGATATTGCCGGCTTTGTCTCTTAATGTATACATCTGATTCTTGCTAATTTCTAGTTTCTTCTTCACTGCTTTTAGGCTTTCTCCGTTCCTGAGCGCATGTTCAATTTTATCCATATTATACTTCCTTATGTCAGCTGACTTACGCTTGTTGATTAACTTGGAAAGTTCTGCCAGTTCTATTCTAGCTGTAGAGTTAGAGGCTTTCATACATTAGCGTTTCTTGATCAGATCTTTCGTCTCCTGCGATAGCTTACTGACATCCTGTCTAACGGAGTTACCACCGACTTTTATTGTACATTCCTTAATGATGCCCATAACATTGTCGTTCATATCTTCAACACTAAGGTCCTCTTCCTGAGTTAAGGCCGAATACCTGTTCTGTGGCTTGATCCGGAATTACTCTACTTTCCCTCGTACCGCTAACTCATTGATCGGCTTTTTATGCACAAGTTTCTTCCGTTCCTTCCTCAAGTCTAGGTTATTTCGAGTTCTTACCATCCTATGGTCACTGCAGCGCACCTTGCCGAGCACGTCCGCATCTTGTATGATGCCCGGGTTAGCACAGAGTATAAAGTCTATTTCATTTCTAGTCTCGCCATTCGGGCTCCTCCACGTCCACTTTCGGGTATCCCGCTTTGCGGAAGAAGGTATTCATTATCCGCATATTATTCTCTTCTGCAAACTCTCCTAATAACTCTCCCCTGCTATTCCTAGTGCCTATGCCATATTCCCCCACTGACTTGTCTCCAGCCTGCTTCTTACCTACCCTGGTATTAAAGTCGCCCATCAGTATAGCCTATTTTGTTTTGACTTTACCCATCGCCGATTCCACGTCTTCATAGAAGCTTTCGACTTCCTGGTCATCATGACTAGATGTAGGGGCGTCGACCTGTACGACCTTCAATTTGTACCTCCTATTATGTTTCACAACAAGACCTGCCACCCTCTCGTTAATGCTAAGGATTCCTGTATGTTACCAGCCATATCCTTATTTATCAGGAATCCGACTCCTAGTTCTCGTCTCTCCGCTAAGCCCCGGTAGCACAGGACGTGCCCGCTTTTGAGCTCTGTGTATGCTTCTTTCGTGCTCCTAACTTCACTGAGCCCTTGTCTCATTTACTGCCCTCTAATTCCTCCAATAGCACTGCTAGACTCGCCTCACTAGATAACGTTCTAACGTTAAACGTTGCCAGGTTCAGATTCCAATGGCGGCCTGTCCGGAGCCAGGGATTCTTAGCACCCTCTGCTGCGTCGCAGGTCTGACCGCCGCCGTGGTCACTTGCTTCGCAGCTGCTGGGGACTGAGGACCGGGGTTTGATTGTTGTGTTCGTATAGGAGGTTGTGACCAAGTACTGCACCAGGGTAGCCAATCCTGCTCTGGTGAGGGAGTGCGTTACCGGTTCTGGTCACCTGGATCGGGCCACTCCAGGCCTGTTTAGGCAATTTTGTCAACACGCGGACTTTTTTTTTTTAATCCGGTGGAAAATTGCGCGGCACCGGGATTCGAATCACGGTCCTCTTGCACGCGAGGCGGATGTTTTACGTCTACGCCACCGCTGCGCTCCGTCTTCGACGATCCGACATTAGGGTAGTTTAATTCAACCGGAACCAAAGGAACCTTTATGGACTCTGCATTGGTGCAGGCGACCAGCGGGCCCCTGGACTGAGGGGCCTAGTTTATCGTACAATTTTCTTTCTTTTTTCATTTTTTCATTCCCACCTATCTGAACATCAAAGGCTTGTCGTCTAGATCAGGCCCACGGAATACTATTCGGACAATTCAATGGGCCAACTTCAAATCTGAGATTGAAGATGCCTGCCACGAGGGCCTACCATCTGGGTTAGAGCAAATGATTAAAATTACGATGCAAAACGCCACTCGCATGATGACGATCTCTTCCACGCGAAATGACTTCGACATAGAATTAGAGCGACTTCGAGCGCTTCGTCGCCGGGCGGAACGTCGATATCGGCGTACAAGATCAATTCATGACCATAGGGCAGCCAGGAGGATGCAAAAGAAGATTCAGCGTCGTATGGATAGATTAGCGTCGGAACGTTGGGCAACGTTTTGCCAGACACTCGACCCCCGCAAGCCACTGTCTCACATTTGGAAAACGCTGCAAGGTCTGCGTTGCCTTCCGGAACGGCGTTTTCCATTCAAGGCGCTAGCGCTTTTCCAAGGGCGGCAAGACATCAATGTCTCAGAAGACTTTTGTGCGCGGATCGCAGACCAAGCGACTCGTCCAGATCCTCCAGCCCGAGATGACGTCCCCCATTCTCGTGATTGCCGCATGGACTTTCCTTTTCCAATGGAGGGGCTCGAAGCGGCTCTAGCTCTCTGCAGGTGCTCATCATCTCCGGGTCCGGATGGTATATCATACCGGGCCTTGTGCTATCTCGGAGAGTCCGCACGGATAGAATTGTTGAGCCTTTACAACTCCTCATGGCAGGAGGGAAATGTTCCTGACGAATGGAAAGTAAGCCGCCTGGCGCCACTCTTAAAGCAGGGCAAATCCCCATTAGCTCTTACCGCCCAATAACACTGGCCAGCTGTGTAGGAAAGATAATGGAACGGATGATCCTTGGCCGCCTGGAATGGTACCTTGAATACTACAAGATTTATCCGATTTCCATGGCTGGTTTCCGACGCGACCGCTCTTCCACCGACAATGTAGTTGATCTCGTTTCATATGTCCAGCACGAAAGATCCCGTAAGCGTTTATCTGCAGCTTTATTCTTAGATGTGAAAGGAGCATACGATAGCGTATTACATGAGGCCATTCTCGACGCCCTTGCGACGGTTGGCCTAGGTGGTCGAGTTTTCTTGTGGATTGCAAGTTACCTATCTGCAGGATCATTCTTTGTGTTAACTGACGATGGCCCAACTACGCGACGCTATGCCAGCAGGGGCGTTCATCAAGGCGGTGCTCTCAGCCCGACGCTATTCAACCTCGCTCTTGTTGGACTTGCTGAATACTTGCCAACTACCATCAAAATTTCAATATACGCTGACGGCATCTGTGTCTGGACTTCGGCAGTCACACGTCCTCAGATACGTGCGCGACTTCAAAGAGCGGCCACTTTGACAGCGAACTACTTGTGTAAACAGGGTCTCAGCATATCACCAGAAAAATGCGCACTAGTAGCATTTACTCGCAAACCGATGACGCCTTATGTCATCTCAATCAATGGGCGGACCATTTCCTATGTCCGAACCCACAGATTCCTTGGCGTAATTATATACCGAGACCTCTGTTGGAGCCCGCACGGGGCCTACATGAAATGGCGCCTGGCAGCAACTTCCCAGTTGTTTAAATACTTGACAGGAAAGACGTGGGGAATGTCAGTAGACGCAATGCTTAAACTCTACAGAGCTCTCTTTCTCGGTTTTCTAAGATATAGTTTACCTGTACTGAACAACACCTGCAAGACAAATATTCGTGTTCTGCAGGCAGCACAAGCTCAAGCACTGAGAGTCTGCCTTGGTTTGCCCAGATGCACGTCAACAGAGCCAACTCTTGCGATTGCTCGGGACCATGCAACGCGAACTCACATTACGGTGGAAGCCCTGAGAACGCACATCAGACATTTTGCACGGGCCCCTATCACCACCGCGCAGCACTACCTTCAGACAGGCACCAATCATCATTCTCGAAAACTATCATCAAGTATAACGACAAACTTCCCTCGAGCTTCACCGCTGCATCTAAACCATCGATACCCCCTTGGTGTCTTATCAGCCGCACAGTCCATCTCAGTGTACCAGGAATCGGGAAAAAGTTTGAACTGTCGTCGCCTGTGCGAAAACAACTGTCTCTGCTTCTTCTGCACGAGAGGTACGCGGACAGTGAACACATTTATACTGATGGTTCCACAAACATCCAGTGTTCGTCCGGTGCTGTGGTTGTCCCAGCAAAAGCTATTACCATCAGCTTTAGGACTGACCACCCAACAACATCGACATCTGCTGAACTAGCTGCTCTTCGCGCTGCATTTTGTTTCGTCAATCGGGAGCCACCTCGACAATGGTCAATCTTCAGCGACTCAAAGGCAGCCCTACAATCTGTGCTATCAGCTCTGCGTTGCGGGCCATTCGAACAGCTCATATTCAATATTAGATGCCTACTCCATACATCACAGGAGAAAGGACACCACGTGACGTTTCAGTGGCTGCCGAGTCACTGCAGCGTCACTGGAAACGAAGACGCCGATAATGCCGCTCGGGCAGCTCTTGAAGACGCACAAGAAGAGGCCATACCGCTTTCACGATCCGACGCAGCTAGCAGACTTCGAGTGCTTGCACAGGAGATCACGCTCTCTATATGGTGCACACCAAACAGCCAGACCAACCAGAGCAACCGTCAATACCACCTGTCCTCTTTGATGCATCTCTATATGCCAACTGGACTCCGCCGAAGAGAGGCGACTCTGCTTTATCGCTTATGGCTAGGGGTGGCTTTCACGAAATCTTACTCCTTCCGCATTGGAATGGCCGACAACGCTCTCTGCAATGCCTGTCTCATTCTGTGCCACTGTCCTGAATATAATGTTCAGCGACAGTGCCTGGCATCTGTTCTAGCGCACCTTGACACTAGACTATTGTCCCTCGACACGATTTTCACATGCCGCCGATAGAAGACATCGCAGGTGAAGGCGACGAGGGGACTACTTCGGTTTTTGAAAGAGACTGGATTGGATAAGCGGCTGTGACAGTGATATCACGTACCATGCCAGATTGATGGACTCCAACGGACGATGTGTGTGTGCTGTGCTATGTTCTCTCTCTCCCTCTCCCCCTTCCCCATCTCTCTTCTCCCCCATCCCTCTCCCATGTGTAGGGTAGCAAACCGGTTAAGCTAAACTTGTTAACCTTCCTGCCTTTCCTTCTCCGCTTTTTCCTTCCTTCCTTCCTTCTTTATTTTCCCCCCACCCTCTAAATAAAGTTTACTGCTACTACTGCTGCTACTATACTACCGTAGGCAACATTGCTAACTTGAGGCGAGTTGTGCCCTCAGCGATTATCAGTAATGTCTCTCGCGTTGAGCAAACAAATATACGTTATAGCTGTGTAGACGATGGCCGCGATTGCGGCAGAAGGGGAACCCAACGCGGAAATCCAGAATAAAGGAGCAGCTCCGGAATATATACGGATATATGCACCCCGCGCCTCGGCGCACGCCCCCCTGTGCGCCGTGCATCTCCCGGTTCCCGACTGTACAACCGACGCAGGCCACGACGACGCGCATTTTAGTTTTATATTTTTAGTCTGCTTCCTACGAAATCTTGCGCGATGAAATTTCTTGCGCGAAGTTTGGGCGGCGCATCGCATGCACAGGCGGAACCGTGCCTGCTCGTCGCGCCCCCGACGAATGTGCGTAGACGCCGCTCAGGTGGTGGTCGGCCCCGGCGTGCCACAGCCGGAGCCGGGCTGCAGGGCGCGGCGACCTCCGCGTCGTGATGCGGCGGCGCGGAAGCCGTCACTTGCGCTTATTACAGGCCTGCGCTGCGGAAAAGACGGATCTTGACGCTGGCGTGCTACAAATTGCACGGTCGCGGCGCTTTGCTCCGCCGACGTTTGTCACGTTACGGGGCCTCGGTGCAGGGCAGCCGTCCGGCCGCCAAGGACGCCGCCCCTCTTGGCGGTGCAGTCCACCGGGCAGCAGCCGGGGCCTTGTCTCCCAAGGCAGGTGGGGGCGCCCTGACCGGGGGCCCGCCGGCATGTCTCCGATGGCGCGTCTGTGCGCGCCATATACTGCATAGCCGGTCCCATCCAGCGGCCCTTAGTTACGCCTCGGCTGCGTCGCGAGGCGCCGCGCATATGTTGGCCGACGCCGAACTTGACTACGGAGGCTGCAAAGCCAAATGTGGAAGTGGGGAGAAGGGGGCGGACGCGCGCAAACTGTTTTTCGTCGAAGAGGCACCTTGATCTAACGTATAGTATAGTAACGTCGCCCCGATCTCCATGTGCTGGTCCTTTCTATTCGTACTCTCTCGCATTGTCTGTATTTTTAAAAATATATATTTGAATGTACTGAGCTGTAGAACTCTCGGTAATGATATACCAACAAGCTCGGCTATAGTCAGCCTCGTATAGTCGGCAGAAACACCTCTCGGTGAAGATTGGCGGTGCAAGGCGTGTCAGCTGCTGAAAAAGCGCTTTTGTTTTTTTGCTATACTCTTCTTTTTGCAATGAATTTTACTGTTTTTATAGCGCTTAGTGAGGGCATCAGTTTTGCTATCCCAAATCTTATTTGGAGTATATGCGCTTAGGTACCAGGTTTCTTCCTTCATTCAGAACTTAAATGGAATAGCTCCACCGAACTTTATTCTGAAGTTAATGCTGTCCTACCTTGCCCTTCTCTTCCACTTGAGTTCACCAGTGGCGAGGGAAAATGTGTTTGTGGCAAATGTACGTGAGTAGTCGTATATTCTGAACTGTTTCAAGCTTTTTCAGTTGAGTATAGCATGCCGTTTTGTTTATTGAAGCAACCCGCCGCCGTGGCCTAGCGGCTATGATGTAGCGCTGCATGCTAAGCACGAGGTCGCCGGATGAAATCCCGACCGTGGCGATCGCATTTCGATCGTACCGAAATGCAGAAACGCCCCTGGCCCCTGCACTGGGGGCGCGTTAAAACTTTCCTGGTATTCAGAAGTCATCCGGAGTCCCGCACTGCGACGTTCCTCATAATCAAACTGTGATTGGCTCGTAAAACCCCAGAATTCATTCATTCATTGAAACAGCCAAAAAAAAAAGTGATCTTCAAGTAATGCAACGTGGATATCTTACGTGTCGCCACATCACTATTAAATCTAAGTGAATTTAGTACCCGAGAGTTTAAAGAAACCGGAGCTGGCGTCATTTTTTAAATTCATCTTCAAAATGATGGGATTTCTAACTGCTAAATTCTCCTGGCAACCACGCCGAAAATATTTAGAACTAATTTCAACGGTACACATGACAGGGGGTTCATGTAGTTTCAAAACCGTGACCTGTGTAGGTTTGAATTGAAAACACAAAATTTGGTCAGTACTGTGCAATTTTTTGTATTTGAGATTTTTCGCGCTCAATATCCTACCTTCGACTCTTCGTCAAATTGCTTGCGGTGCTATGCCACTCATCCGCTTAATATCTTGGTAATTATATTTCGTGCCGTAACTATGCCAGTTTTACTCCGAAAAACGCAATACAAGTTTGGCATATGGTCTGCAGAATACGGTCCTGCCAAAGAAAGGCATTCTTTTTTTTTTTTTTTTTGCCAGAACTACCATAACATTAGTTTCCTTGTCCGGGACGCTCGTTATGAAAATCCTCGTTTCATTGAAATGAAAAAAAAAAATGGTCACCGGCTGTACTTACGTGAACACACCCAGGACTTAAGCTCTTGCTCTTTAGCGTCACGACCAATATAATGATGCTTGCGTGACCAATACGTCTCAGAGCCCGAAAGGGACTTTATTACGTCAAGCCAGATTGGGTGGGTTACTTTTCTGTAACACCGATAGTCCCATTTTGCTCAGAGCGGATAAACTTGGTATGCCAAAGGACCGCGTAAAATGGATAGATGGGTGGCGATGCCACTTTGATATTCACCCACCATCTTCTGCAGTGTCGAGCACTGTCAGAACGTGTGGCACAAGCTAATAAATTCTTTTTTGACAACTGCAAAACATAACTGCAGTGCAGGCGTCGGCCTGGTAACTTTTGTACTGGTATTATTTGCACCTGATGCAGCCCAATGGCCGGGATGTGAAATATGCCACTAGCTCCTAAGTCGCAAATGGCAGGTACGCTTTAGTATACTGTTACTGCGGTGCCGTATCGTTACGGCTGCTTCGAAATGCTCGTGCATCTGCTGTAACGTAACGCGCGCACTCATGTGGCACCTGTCAGGGGGTGTTGCTAAAAGAAAGGCTGGTACTATCCGAAACGATACGCTAAAGTTCTCTACGACTAGCCTTATCTCCTCCGAAGAGCGTGCTGATATACAGGGGGCTTTTAAGGCGAAAGCCTTTCTAGGCTCTTGGTGAAGTTTGTGTCAGCAGACCTGACCGCCGGGGTGTCCGCCGAAGGCGTCATCATACTTCGGAGGACACTCCGCCGAAGACAGATTGAACAGATTAAAATTACAGACAGATTAAAGAATGAAATATGATTGATAGTGACAGTTAAGTGAATGATAACGTTACAATATAGATTAGTAGAGGATTAATAGTAGAAATGACTACTAATGACTCCGAAATGACCAATATGTGTAACGACGGCTTGTAATGAACACAATTGCTTAGAAATGACTAGAAATGTCTTCACTCTACACTTTTAAGCAAAATTACACCCCTTTTTCCACAGAACAATAATCATCTGTCTTCTCCACATTTCCTTTCTTTAACGCAGCGAGCCCGGTAATTTCCAGTAACGAACAGCATGCGCGTTATCAGCATGACATAGCGTTCCCGACAGGAAAGTAGCGGGAGCGGTGTTTCCAAGAAAGGAAACGCAAGCAAGGCAGATGGCGATTACACTCTTAAAACAGTTGCACCCTTTGGGGTGTATATTTGTCCCACAACAATAATCGTCATCTGCCTTGCTTGCGTTTCCTTTCCTGAAAACTCGGCGCTCGCTACTTTCCTGTCGAGAATGCTGCGTCACACTGATAACGCGCATGCCGTTCGTGACTGGGAAGTACCGGGCTCGCAGCGTTAAAGAAAGGAAACGCGGGCAAGACAGATGACGATTATCGTTGTGGGTCAAGATACGCCCCAAAGGGTGTAAATGTTTCTAAGAGTGTAAGAGAAAAAACGTTTATACCCTTTGGGCTGTATATCTGCGACACAGCGATGATCGTCATCTGTCTTGCCCGCATTTCCTTTCTTGAAAACGCTGCGCTCGTTACTTTCCTGTCGGGAATGCTATGTCATGCTGATAACGCGCATGCCGTTCGTTACTGGGAGGTACCGGACGACAGATGACGTTTATCGTTGTGTGGCAAGATAAGGTCTCAAAGTGTGTAAACTTAGAGTGTAGTAATGAGTAGTAATGACTAAGATATGGCCAAGGTGTCTGACGACGGCTTGTAATGACCACAATTGATTAAAAAGACTAAAATGCTTAGTAGTGAGCAGTAATGACTAATAATGACTGAAATGACTTGTAATGACTTCGAAATGACCAGTATGTCTAACGGCAACTTGTAACGACTACAATTGATTAGAAATGACTAAGAATGCTTAGTAATGACCAGTACTGACTAATAATGACTGAAGTGACTTGTAATGTCTACAGATGACTATGATATGAACAAGGTGTCTAACGACGGCTTGTAATGACCACAATTGATTACAATGACCAAAAATGCTTAGTAGTGAGCTAGTAATGACTAAAAGAAAGAAGAGAAAGTGGAGGAAGGGGGTTTATATATATAAACTTCACGGGCCAATGCACGTAGTCTTTCTGTTCTTTTTTTTTTTTTTTTTTGACCGCTAATTTGTACATCCTCGGACACGATGAACAAAGCAGTCATGTTTCGGGCGCCTATTATGACGCCTACGTAACTTGCTCCGCCTCCTCCACTTGCCGTCGCGTGGTCAGCCTGGCGCCAGCATGGAGCCATGCGGGCCGATTGCTGCGTCGTTCGCGGGTAGTCCGGGCATAGGGCACCCTCTGCGCGCTGGCGCTCGGGGCGCGGCCCCTCCGTCATGAGTATTAGAAGTGCGCGCAACAATGGGCGCGCGCGCAGTCTCGGCTGCCGCTGCTGCTTGCGGCGGCGGCGGCAGCGGGTGGATCGGCGGGGCGGCTCCCGAGCAGGCCGGCCACTTGTTTTCAGTCATTAGCGTCCCCGTGCCAGGCTGCACGCAGCTCCGGCCGCTGATGGCGGGCCTGCCGTGCGAACGGATGCCGCCTCGGCGCCCGACCCGCTCCGGCAGCGCCCGTGATTCGCACGCGGCTTGGCGCGCCCCCTGTACGGTGGTGCATCGTTCGGTACGAGCGTCACCTTGTTGGAAGCCACGAGTACCGAGTGTTCGCGTGGTCGAGATGCGAGCTGTGTCTACGTTTGCGCGCATTTTTTTTGTTCGCCTTTGACTTTACACTACATATACTGAACTTTGCATCCGTATTCTTGTCGCCCCTTCGCGTCATTTATGGATGCAAGTGCACGTCTTTGTTCGCTTGGAGTCTGAAAGAAGACTTTTCGCGGCCTGAATTTATTCCGTAATGTTTTTATTAGACCTCGTGGCCGGCATACACACAATAAAATTTTGCGCAAGTGGTTCTGTCTGCCTTACGCAGGAACCTTTGACGTCTCAACACTCGAGGAGCGACTTCTTGCTATATATATAGCTTGAAGCGGTATTCATCTCGTCACTTCTTTCGAGTTGCGGTCAAGCGCCGTGATCGGTGCTGCCATTAGATAGTGGTAGCCGTTACTTCGCGAATCGCGTGCCGGAATTCCTGAAAGCGTGCGTTGAACTTCTCTGGTACTCGGCAGAACAGCTGTTTAACTCTAGCAGCAACGTACAGTCAACCACAAAAGTTTTCGGACCACGAGATCTCAGAAAATGTTCAATATCCGAGCGGCCTGTAACAGTAACAATAAAATTCAAACAGCGCTAAACCACAAGACCAGAATGAGGAGGAGACAAACACGGCGCTGATCCTCCTCATTTTGGTGCTGTGGTTTAGCGCTGTTTGAATTTTATTGTTACCATGCAACACCAACTCGCCCAATCCGCTGCCCTTCTGTAACAGTAGTCAATGAAACCGAACATCACAATGTTGTTCGCGTATTATACCGGTAGAGGCTGTGAATGCGAATACTAGGCTGCGTCGTGAGACTGCGCATATATTCAGCTTTTTCTCAGATGTCGTGTACCGCAGAAATTTGTCAACCCTCGTCAACGTGTCGCCAAGGTTCCAGTCACTGCGCGCTCTCGACTACCCTGGTGAGAAGAGTATGCGTGTTGGGTACAAAAACGCACGTTCATCAGCATTTTACATATCACGCGTGGTCACCTGTCGCGTGAGGTTCCGAAAGGAATAGATGTGGCTGCCCGCCGATCGCTGTGGCAGTGGCTAAATACTCGGACCTGCCGGCGAGAAGGAATTTCTTTGCGTATAATAAAGAAACTAGTGTGGCACTATATATATATAACCTCGTAGAGCCTTTTTGGTCCGTACACGACATCGCTCTACCCACTATTTTCGCTGAGGACCCGTTTTAGCGGCATTATTACCTTTCCGTTGCACGCCACCGCCATTTTACAACCAGCTACCGCAAGCTAAGCAACAGGAAGCGGACCAATCGCAGACGCCGGGGCCACTCTCCTCATCCGGTTATCTATTTTCACGCCGATATCTCGGCCCCACCGAAACCTTCTCCACTTCTACACGCTCCTTGCTTCTTGTCAGCCCATTAGATACGAAAAGAAATTTTTAAGGTAGGCAATGCTATTCGTTTTATAAGCAAACAACAGTGACCCCCTATAAACGAGGGGACCGTTTGTTTGGGCTATTCAAACAACGCTGAGGGTCACCGTCCTATGTTTGCGTCGGTGGTTACGTAAATTTGACGCCAGGGGATCAGAATAAACTCAGGATGGAATAGTTTTACGTTATACGACCCCGGAGAAAGTTCGGCGTTTGACCTCTGTATCACTCTATCCCGTCTAAGTTTGCGCCGTAACATCATGTCCCATAATAGTCCCTCCTTTCATTGTATATTTTTGTACCGCCAGCCTTGGGGTTGTGAAATGGTTACTAATAAGAAAGGATTCCATTGCGCGAGAAAAACTTTCGTGTTTTTCTGCTCAAAAAGTACGATGCTCGAACATGCCGTGAAATCCGCGACGTCGCACGCATTTCACGTCGGGCAATATATATATATATATATATATATATATATATATATATATATATATAGCTCACTCCTGAAGCTTGATAGTTAGCTAGGTTTCGATGGCGCGCCAGTGTCCATTCGCTGCTGCCATGGACTGAATTTGCAATGCAAGTGCCGTATTCTGTGATGATTAATTTCATTTTGCATTATTTTACTGCCACAGCAGCAGCATTAGAAACTCGAAACTGGGTTTCCTTTGTCCGTCCCGTCCTACCTTTCCGTTACCGCGACGGCCGTCATCCTCATCATCTTTGCCATAGGACGAAAAAACAAACAAACAAAAAAAGAACCCCCGCCATGGTTGCTTAGTGGCTATGGTCTTGGGCTGCCGACTACATCAGAATGGTATAGGTAGCTGGACCAACTCGTTGACGATCCGAAAGTGAAAATTTCACGACTACATAAGTAGATGTGAGGAGGAAGTCCTGAGGTCATTTACTATGTAGTATACAGAACGCGCGGTGGTGTATAAATGCATGTTATCGACACCGCATTTGTTTCCGCGCACACACTCTTGCTGCTGTGGCACAATGGCCTGTCGCGTTCACTCGGACGTTCTCGCGCTAGTGTCTCGCGCTCTATGCGCACTCTCAGCTGATTGTGACTACATATACTTGCGTTTTCAAGATTATTCTCGCTTTCGCTGTGCAAACCTTATAAATGCGAATGAATTGGTGATGTCACCTAGCAGTGTTCCATCTCTTCGTTGTGCTGTTTTCTCGGTTCGTTCCTGCCTTTGGTTGCGCCCGCGGGGAATGTTTTTTCTCAAGCATTAGCGCGGCAAATGGCGCCCCCGACAAAGTTTCCGACATTTGTGCCTGCGAAGTGTGCCGACCGAATTCGGGCCACTGTGAAAGTTGCGCCCGGGTCGCCTTCGACTTTGATGGGTCGCCCGGGAACAGGTGCGCCCCTGCTTGCGCGGCGCTTTCGAGGCGAGGGGAGTTCGCGTGGGCAGCCGCGAGGGGGACGTCGGCGTGGGCGCCGCCTTCTCGCGTCGCTCGCGCATGTCGAGCAGCAGCACGGCAGACCGCGCGCCGGGAGCGTGCCAGTTTCACTTTCGCCCGGCGTCACGTTCCCACCGATGGATGCCCTTCTGCGAGCGCCTTCCTTTTCGCATAGGCCCTGCACTTTGGAGACGCCGTGAAAGAACCAGGATGTGGAAGAAATGAGGCGGAGGCGAGACAATGCCTCTTTTCACACGATGGGGGCGAAATGTTCCTGGATGCGACGCTTCCTCGAGGCAACGATAAAGGCGCCCCCCAGCGAGCTCTCGCCCAAACTTTGAGGCTCGGCTCGGGTTACGAACGAGGCGCGGAGGTGCCCGTGATTCGCCTTTTGCGCTTACATGTTGGCACACAGTCTCGTTTTGACATATTCGCCCAGTCGCTGTCTCCGCTGACATATCATAAAAGGCGCAAAAAGAAATTTCGAAACATCTCGCGTCCTCCTGCGCATGCGAGTAGGCTGGCGGCATGCGGTTGTTAACTGGCGCTTGGCAAGAAGCGTTTCCTCCCGGCATGAACTTCTTGGCGAGTCCTGCGAAGCCTCCGGCGACCATGGCGTCTCCGCCCTTCGGGCCGCGCCGGTGGCCCCGTTTGCCGGTTGCGCCACGCAGGGCGGCAGCAGCTGGGCTGGGCTCTTGCCGCTGGGCTTATCGCTCCTATAAACGGGCCGGGGGCAAGTGCCGCGCGCGTTCAACGACCGCTCTCGCCGGGCCACGTAATGGGCGCGCGCATGCCGCGGCACACTGCAGTGGCGGCGAGCATTCTTTTTTTTTTCTCCGGAATCGGACCCGCTGCTTGCGGATGCCCCGACAGGAACCCGCGCTCGCCGCGAGTGTAGCGGTTCCGCGTGCGGCGGCCACCCTTTGATGCGGCCGCTCAACTCGTCCGTCCGGCGGCTCGCGCGCGCTGGAATTTCGTTTGTGGCCTCCCTGCGGCGGCCGATGGGTAGTCACGGCGCTTTAGTCGGAGCGGCGCGGATGCTCTCGCAGCGATTTGCTTGCCGCTGATGGTGAGCAGAGTTGCTGCCTTGAAAGCGCTCTTAAGAAGGATCTCTCTCTCTCTCTCTCTCTCTCTCTCTCTCTCTCTCTCATTGCGCAGATCCGCATCTGCATAGAGAATCTGTCATTTCAGTGTCCCGGGCCTCGACAGTAGTCTGAGCGCTCAGCTCGGACGAAAGTATTATTTCAAGTTCAGGCATTTAGACAATTTGTAGTGTTTTTGCATCGATTGCAAGCGCACGCGGCTTTGCAAGGCGGTTCGTATAGCTTACGTTTCCTTAGAGAAGCTCTTCTTAAGTTGAAACCAATGTTCTTTGGACACTACATGATTAACGAGGTTATTTGTACACGGTAATTGCATATGAAGATAGTAACTTTTTTTCACACGAGAAAGTGCGTGAATGTCGTGTTAGTTACGCGTGTGTGGTTGCTTAGGCATTATTCGCGTGCTGTTTTCGATGGGTAAAACGAGCGCAATAAAAGACAACGGGCGAGAAGAAAGAGAGAGAAAGGGTGCATAGGAAGGAAGGTTAGCCAGAGGTAGTTCCACTTGGCTTCCCTGTACAGGCGGAAGGGGTAGGGAAATAAAAAGAGAGAAAGAGCGGAAAGGAGAAAGAGAAGAAACACAGGACAGAGCATTAACTTATTAGCACTATGTCCTGTGTGTTTCTTCTCGTCCGCCGAACCACAAGGAACAATTTCCCGACGTATTTTCGGCGTCGGCCGGCTTTCACGCTTTGCTATAGCCGATTCGGGCGCTGTGATCTGGCATTGGCACACTTCGACGTCGAGCGAACGTCGTCCCCAGCGTCTCATTGTTCTTGGGAACGCCGCCTGACGCCGGCCGGCGCCGACGCCCAATAAAATCCGTCGGAATCTTGTTCCTCGTGGTTGTGGTTTTTGCCTTCAAAAAATGCACCAGCCAGCTTAGTTGTCTTCGTTAACTCGCTTACTGCTTCGGCTGTATCCGGCGAGATTTCACGCCGTGTGCTCAGAATTGGTGCCAGGGTAGCTTTTTTTTCTTTTCTCGGTCCTCCATTTTCAGGCACTGCGAGAGGTCCCACTTTTGTGGCCACCGTGCGGGAAAACGGCTCGCGGCGTGGCCAAGCGAGGCGCCCTTGAAAGCTGTATAACGGTGCACACCTCTCCCGCGGCGCCCTGCACGCGCTGCGGCGAGTCGCACGCGAGGGTGCGGGGCTCGCCTTCGCCGGCGGCCACTTTGTCAGTCAGCCCTGAAGGATGCCGGACGGCGTGGAAACCTGTTCGAGAGCGCGCGCGCCTCGCGGCCACCGGCGGCTCCTGACAGGCCTCGGGCTTTATACCTCGGCCAGCGCGCACGCGAGCCGGCGAAGCCTCGCCAACTCCGATTACATTCCGGGCACGATACCGCGCGGTCGGCGTAGCTGCGTTGTTTGCCCATCGCAACGACCTGCAAATTCCATTTTGCCGCGTTCCGCTCGACGTCATTTCCACGATTCGTTCCGTTCTTGCCCTGCCGTGGATGCGGAATCTCGGTGGCTGTCGACATTGACAACCCGTTGGACGTTCGCGCCTTTGTACGCGCATATTAGCATATATTTCCTCCGTCATACATAGCCTTGTGCATCTGTTGTACGCGTTTCTTTGCGTTTGGCCTGGCTAGAAAACGCTTTGCGCCTTCCGTGCGCGAATGTGTGTGTTGTTCGGTGAGTGAAAATGCAGTGCGCGGTCTTCAGTTATGAGGCAGTGCCTCATTTTGACAAGGCATTGAGAAGGAGAAAGATATACAGGGTGTCCTGCGTAACTTTAGCCAAACGTAAAAAATATGCAAATGCTACCTAGCTGGACAGAACCAAGGTAATGTTGTTTTCCGTCGCTTGAGGATACTCAGACTATTTCTTCTTGCATTATACCTAATTACATAATTAGTCTTAATTAATTAATCAGCTTCTAAATTATTATAATTCGATGGAAGTGTCAATGAGAAAATTGTAGAGCAACATGAAAAATTCGCGATACAGCTTTCGTTTGCTCAATGCGTGCTACATAAAATTGTTTTTGCGAGCGTGAAAGAAGCCCGCGAGTACACGCAAAATTTGCCGTGTGACTGCCCGTTCGAGGTACTTTGCCGGTTTTCGCGGGCTTCTTTCACGCTTGCAAAAAACACTTTATGTAGCACGTATATGGAGCAACGGAAAGCTGCATCGCGAATTTTTCATGTTGCTGTACAATTTTCTCATTGACACTTGTCATCTTACTATAATAATTGAGAAGTTGATTAATTAATTAAGACTAATTATGTAATTAGGCTGAATGCAAAAAAATAGTCTGAGTATCCCCAAGCGACGGAAAACAACACTGCCTTGGTTCTGTCCAGCTAGGTAGCATGTGCATATTTTTTAAGTTTGGCTAAAGTCACGTGGGACACCCTGTATATATCGGCTGGTTTTTTTTTTGGGTGTATATTCAAGTCTTGTGTTCATGTAAGGCGTCAGTAGTCTGTGCCTATCAGATATATTCAGTTAAAACATTTAGGCATCGGTACAGCCTATACTGGCGCCTGATGAAGCTGTTTGGCGGAGGAGGGCGTTGTTGATTTGCTTGCCATTTATGCATCTATGTAGTCGTTCCCGCTCTCGAGGGTTGTGAACTCAGCAAACGGAAAACCGAACAGAATTCGCGTTGTATCGCTGCGATAAATTCCTTCTTCGTACGGTCGTTGAGTTACTATGCCTTTTCTACACGAAAAGTCTCCCGAAGCAGATCTGTGGCGTTCTTCATTGGACTCTATTTCGCGGCTCCTGTAGTGGTACGTAGTCGCGCCTCCGCCGCTGACAGCAGAAGTCCTTGTACATGATGGATCTGCACCAACCATCTTGCCGGCTCAATTTCTGCCAGTGGGTGGCGGAAATTGAGAAATTCTTTTCCTTTGTATATCTTTCTCCCTTGCGACTGCATGCAGCCGACTTTTGCACAGCATTACGTCTCGGCTTGTCACTGTCATCGTGAAGCGTTGTTTTCTGTGAACTGTCTGTCGCAACTTTTGTTGCCTGCTGGCTTCAATTTGTTGGCTAGAGCTTATTTGCCTTGCGTGTACAACGCTGCATGTATTTCGGCAAAGTTTCGCCTGTGGTGTTTGTGTTTGAAATCGGTGACGTAGTAGTGGGCACTGCTTGAGGGATTGTCTGGGAATTTGTGCGAGCCATCTTGGTGGTGGTTTTCAGCTCCCATCGATGTTTCCGAACGCGGTTGTTAGTCTTAAGTTTTTATTACTATCGAACTGCAAGAATGGCTTGCGCAGGATTGGCTTTCGCCACCTTTGACGAAGCGCATGATCGCGTGGTAACCGACCTGCTCCGCATGGCCTATATACTCTGCGCCTTGGTACATTGCTCTGGGGAATTCTCACTGCGCATTGCTGACGGCCGAGGCTCAGAGCGCACCATTTTATACCGCCAAACTTGTTCCGGAAATGGGACACGTGCAATTAATCAAACCCACTAATGGAAAAGCAGTTCGAAGACGGGACACAGAGGGCGAGAAAAGGATACAGCTCTTTGTTTCTCGCGCTCGCGCTATTTAACCTAAAAAGCCATGTATCAATGACCCCTCTTGGAACACAACCCATTCCCTATAATGCGAACCTGCGGTACGTCATTGGCAAGCCTTTTGATGGCGACCATTGGCGAATGTAGTATCCGTCGTCATGGGCGTCGCCAGGGTAGAAAGGCAGCGATACTTTATAGCAGTTGTTTGACGAGGAGGGGTTTGGGTGTCTGTGCACTATAGAGAGCCAGCGCCAGCCCACGCGCGCATTTCAGCGTTGGGTTGTGTCATTGCCTGCGCGGGAGGCCGGTTTTTTGCGCCACTCGCCTTGAACTCGGCGGCGGCCGCACTGCTGGGTGCATCCCTGTGACGCAATGCCGGCCTGCGCGTTGCGCGCGTGCCGACGTGACGCGAATGGTCGCGTGTAATCGCGCGCGCGCGCAGGCACCACTGCCGGCCCTGGCCAGCAGGTGCAAGGCCAGTCCGCGCAAGGTCGGCCCCCTGCTCCGTATCATGGAATCCCCGCCTTGAAAACTAGTGCGGTCGTCTGGACGGTATACAGACCGCCATTTTGACTTTCGTTTTTTTTCTTTACTTTCTTTTTTTTCGTTTGATCCTGTCCCGGTGCCTCTTTAATAAGCTGCGTCCTCCGAGGCGCGAGTGCGTTACGTGTGCGCGCTGGGGGAAGACGCCTTCGAGAAAAAATGAGCGCGAAATCGCGCTCGCTGCCCTTCTGTCTGTGGCCTCCACTAATCAAATGGGAGGCGGAGGCACCCGTGGGCTTTGACTGTATATCGCGTTCACGCGCTCTCCGCTGTGAAACAACGCGCGATGCCCGTTTGTGCCTCATTTTGTCGAGATGGAAGCTCCAGTGTGCCTCCAAGGCCTTCGGAGGTGACTGCACGCCGCGCGTGACGCGTGGCCGTCTCCGGTCGTTTCTGCGAATGGATCGCGTAGTGAGATGTTGCCAAACATTACCGCATGTGGAGCACGTCGGAATCTCTCGAGCTGCTCCGGTGAATGACTTTTTTTTTTTTTTTTATGTGTGCGGGAGTTGCCAAGCAGACTAGAGATGAAATGCTTCGAAAGCGGCGAGAGGCGGTTGACCTGCGTTTATCGTCTGTCGAAGTAGTCTCGCCTTGGAAACTTAAATGTCCGTTTCTTTGAAAACGTTCTGGGCAACGCAGCTAGGTGTTAGCAGGCGATACATGTTGCACGTCACTATTGCTCGGGCGCGTTTGTTTTGCCCTACAGACTTCCACTAGTGGTCGTTTTTCTCCTTGTTTGTTTGTTTGTTTGTTTGTTTGTTTGTTTGTTTGTTTGGAAAATATCTGAGACATACTTTTGGTTTTAGTTGCTCCCTTACTGTATGCAGGCTTTCTTTAAATAGCTCACTCTGACTTTGGATAATTAACTAAACTTTAGGCGGATGAGCGCCTTTATGGTTGCTTCTGTTTCCCCCAACATATGTTTTGGTATTTCACTGCTGCATTCTTCGATGACGCCTTCCGAATTTCAGTAATTTCGCAGGGTGTCTATCAACCAGGAAAACCGTGAATTCTCAGATTTTGAATAATCTGGAAATACCCAGGGAAAACTCAGGGAATTTGTGCTTCTATCAGGAAAAGTTATCTGTAACTTTATTGAAAGCGAACGAAAGTCGCCTAAATGCTGGCTCGAGTAACAGAGAGGAATCGTAACGGATCGTCTTTTACGCCGTGTTGTCGACTCGTGGAGTTGCCAGTGTACAGTCAACGACCGATTTTCCGGACGGCCAATTTTTCTGTCATGCCCGATAATTCGGACTGCTTCGCGGCACCGCCACGTCGTACCCCATAGAGTCAATGTATAAAAACGTCTGAAGTTTCGGACGCAAGAACACATTGCCGTCAGATTTGCTGAACATTTTTTGAATCTCACCGCTTCGAACCGGCGCTCCTGCACGCAGATCAGCTGGCAGCCATAGCCACCACCGCGGACTGACAGTCGTACCCACCACCGCTGTAGCCACCAACTCTAGGCCTAGCTGCTTCGACGTTCGCTGTTGAGCTTCTTGCCGTTCGGTGCCGCATTTTTCATTGAAAGAATTCGCCGCTGACAGCAATGGCACCGACTACGCCTTTGTAATCCTCGCGATTATCTTCGAAGCTCGGAAAGCAGGGCGCGTTACAAAATACCGGTTCCTGGAAGTCAGCTTCGCCTCAATACAGATATGTTACACGGTGAAGCATATGGGAAGCATTGCGGTGAAGCTTAACAAGTGTGGGAATGGGAAATTGTTACGGGACACCGTATGCTGTTCCTTGATTATACATGCGTGTACCCGCCGTCTTCTGTCACAGTGCTAGCACTGACATGCCTAATAAGCGTACTGGTATGCTTTCAGAGCTTTTTCGGGCGTGCTTGTGGCGATTTGAGCCCTTAAGAGCAGTAAAAAGCATGCATTTTTTTTTTCGAACTGCCCGATTTTTCGGACGTTTTTACGGGCCCTAGGGAGTCCGAAAATCGGTCGTTGACTGTACAACTGATCAAGAGGATGCCTCAAATGGTCCGTGGGGCGAACGCGCGGCGGAAAGATGACGAGAACAGAAAGGACCCGCGCATTGAGGAATGAACAGGAAAGGAAGCGTCCCGTCACTTCTTTGAAGGAGCTTGAGCTCAAAAAACAAAGTGTTAGCAGTGCCGAGATGCAGGTGTCCTTGATTTAAACCAAAATAAACTCTTTAAAGCAGTGAAACGCAACACTGAGGCATTGTTCGCGGGCTGAGAGTATGTCCGGACAGTTGAGGCTGCCTTCCAGCTGCTGGGATAGAATCTCACTTGTGACAAGCTTGCTATCAGCTGATAGAAATAGCTCATATTCGAAAATATTTGCTTGGTTGCGATGTGGAGGTGACTGCGAGATCGGACGATAAGTCGAGACTCCCAACGCACATACGAGACTCAATCTCAGTGGCAGCTGTACCCCGCAATATGCATCCAAACTTTCACGAGGAAGGAAAAAGGGCAAGAGCACGAGCACCCCACAAGAAATATTCTGCAGATCCTAATACAAGATACTGGATCCAAAGATACCTGCTTCTCAGTAACCGCAATTAATACCCAAGGCGATGAAAATGCCGCTGCCACCATACTCGCAAGAGGTTCGGACAGCGCCGAAGAGGTGGCAGCATCCATCTCCGCATGCACCGAAAATGCCGTAATACTGAACTACTCGCAATCCGCGTGTAGTAATTACCAAAAAGGCATGATATCCACCAAAGCGCTGAAAATCCTGCAAGAAGTATCGAAAAGCGCGCAAGTTCCCGAGACCTACGTCGACTGGTCCCCTGATCACGAGTCACTGGCGGGAAACGAAGCGGCACACACCGCAGCCCGAATCATACAATCCGGGCTTTACTGCCAGGGGGGTTCCGAAAGGCGACGAGGTCCGGGGATGTTCCCCAAAAAGTATACGGATATCCTGTAGCATTACACATTTGAAAGAAAGGTATACCCCTTACCGCTGCCCAGTCTCACCAGAGAAGAGACAGTTGCTCTGCGGCGTCTCCAAACAAACTCCTATGTAGTACACGGCATTATAATGCATAGAATGCACCCAACCCGATTCTCATACCTTTGCCTGTCCTAAGGGGACCCGGACACTCTTTGTCACATGGTGGTGGGGTTTTCTAATCTTGCTAAACTTAACAATCAAGAATCTCAGTCAAGAAGAACCGAAAACAAAAGCGCAGAAGAAGACCGCCAAGAATCCAAGAATCGTGGGAGGCCATGCTCACGGCCCCGGACTTGGAGGACCAGCGAAAGCTGGGGAACCAGGCCTGAGCAAGGGCCAATGGCTACTTGCACCTAGGAGGCCACCCGTCTTGGGTGAAGAACGAACTCTTTCTCTCTGTATACATCTCCTTGTTTATTCATATTTGAAAATGTTCGACTGATTTGCAATGGGTTTTGCCATTTTTTCTGAGACATATTATCCGCTGCGCATTTTACTAACCCCTCCCTTCTGTTTTCTTTTTGAATAAAATAAACACTACTCCTTGCTAATCAGACTGGAGTAAGTCGATTTATATTCTTTAACATGCTTACTAGAGAGTGACAACATCGAGTGACATTGTGCAAGCCCGTCTTGACATAAAACAAAGTTCTGTGTCACTCAGTAAATTTTGCAATGGCACTCAAGGAGAATCTGTAAAACTCAGGGAATTTGGAAATGTCAACGTGGTAGGCACCCTGTTTCGATGTCACGACAGTCGTAGCTAGTTTGACCCGTTTATCACTCGCACATTGTGAATGATATTGGAAAGAATGTAATTGCTGTCGTTGTTACACAAATAACAGAGTCTAGCGACGACTCATCCTGTTGGAACCCTGCAGAGCTTTACTCTGCCCGTTCAAGGACACTCCCGATTTCACGGGGCAGAATTCGATCTTTTTACCTACACCGCCTATAAGAAACGTGTATTGGCGAAAGCAACTCGCGCGCAAGGTAAAACTTGTGTTTGCCTTCTTATCCTGTATTGTGTTCTCTCTCTCTCTCTCTCTCTCTCTCTCTCTCTCTCTCTCTCTCTCTAACTCTCTCTTTCTCTTTCTCTTTCTGTGTGTGTGTGTGTGTGTGTGTGTGTGATACGATCAAGCATTTGCAGACAAACATGTGTGAGCCGCACTAGCTCTTTCGTTATTTTACTTCACCGCTTGTTTGTCGCGGAGATTGCGTTAACTTCTCGTCGTCGCGGTCTTCGTCTCGAGCGCGCTGCCGCGAGCGGCTTATATAGCAATACTCGCGAGGAGCCATCCGCATTTATAAATACCTTTCGAAATGGACTTGCGGCGCTTAGTACGCCTTTTATGGGTGTGTATGCGCGCTTAAGGTCGCGGCGAACGTTTCCTCCGCATCGGCGCACCTTTGCTGGGCAACAGCTGTGCCGTTCTGAGCCCTCTTTTTCCTCCCCGGCCGCTGCTGGACGCGTCTCGCGCGTGCGGGCCATCCTGGTGGGCAAGCACGTTCCGGATGCCAAGAGAAGTCGCGCGCGTTTAATTGCCGCCGCTCGTGTGGGCGGGCCGACGGCAGCCGAGCTCATCGGACCCCGCTAAACGTCTCCGGCGCGTTCTCCGTCGCTGTTGAAATAACCTGTGTGTGTGCTGCTGCACTCGGCCTGCTCGAACAGAAGTGGGAAACAGGAAGTTTTTTTAGCTCGTTTTGACTAAGACCTTGCGGCACATCATCCTCAAGGTCAATGCCGGGACCCTTCCAGTTTTGTAATCTTGCGTCCGCCTCTACCTCTCTCCACATTACTATCTCTTTTTTTGCCCAACAATGTCCCTTGGTTTCTGGGCTTAGGCTCGGCGTCATTAAGCCGGCGCCTCCCATCTGTGTGGTGCGACGACGCCTTGTGCCCGTATAGTCTCTCCCGCTTAGCTTGCTTGGTTTTTTTTTCTCCTGCCACCGAAGTTTGAATGTACCGCCCCATTCCTTCTGCCCCTGACCTCTATAGACGCCAGCATGCAGTCTTCAAAGCTTATGCGCGCAGATATGAGCACCAAATTAGCGAACGGAGAGACCTTGGCGTTCTTCGGGCGACATGAGCGGGAAGAATTGGCCAACCGTTTAGGTAGAGTTGACGTTTACGTAATTGAATACTATCCCAGAAGGTATCCTTGCGTCGTGGGTGAAATAGAAGCTGTTATTAATGTTGTGACGAAAGCTGCAAGGAGCTGTTCTTAATGTTGCGAGCTCATTCGTTTCTTTTTTTCTTTTTCATTTTAGTAGGCTCTATAAAGCCAAGGTGCCATGGAATTTTGTTGTCGATATGGAATTTTCGCTTTCTTGTTCCTTGACAAGAATCGTATACATCGCCTTGGTTCTCGTGACGCAGACAGCCGCACAGGCGACGAGGCTGTGCTCGCCTCATCCGCTGTACTGCTGCTACCTCGCCAACTTAAACAAGTTTTGTGTCTTTTAGATTCCAATATTGCATTGGATCTGTGTATTTTCTAAACACATTCGGCTCGAAGACGGTGCAGGAGCGAAACTATGCCTCTCGTTCAGAGTGGTCATCCGGCTGGTTGTCGCTTCAGAAATGCCCGTGCTATATATGAGCCCATCACGGTGGCACTCCTACGCTTCTTGGAAAACGTCGACCAGCTGATTTTGCAGCGGTGGCTGCATGAGGGTCACTTTTCGGTGCTTACGGAGATGTGATTTGTTAGGCGGGCGTAACGCGGCCGTTGCGAGATGTACTTTAAAGCGACACTTTAAGCAACAGGAAGTCGCTGTAGACTTGCGTTACTTCAGAACTCTGGTCATTCGTTTACCAAGAAAGGGTTCATTATTGCTATAGAATACAGCATGCAGGCCATACTTTTGTTAAATCCGCGCAAGAACATTGGTGAGTTTGACCTCACAGATTTCACGGTATGTTCTCGCATTTGGGACGCGTTCCGGCGTAGAAAAGTTCTCGAAACTTGCTTGGTGGAGGATTTTGTTTCCTCTTAAGGCTAAACCCCATGAGCGCGATTTTGTGCGCGACAGCGACGAGCGACGGATCGGGCCCTCGCGTGAAGCGAGTGAATGTATTACTGTCACTAATTGTGTAATTGTTGAGTATCCTTTTCTAAACCCGTGCTGGAAATTAGGGAGGACTGCGTGTGCATCTAAAAATTCATTAATCTGGTTGGCAATAATATGTTCGATTAGTTTACAACATGATGATGTAAGTGATATTGGACGATAATTTTGTAATAATGTGCGGTCACCTTTCTTGTGTATTGGCACAACCCTGGCTATCTTCCAGTCGCTCGGTAATTGTCCATGAAGTAATGAAATACGAAATAAAATAACTAGAAGCTTTGCAACAGATTCCGCATATCTCTTTAGAAACACGTTAGGAAGGTTGTCGGGACCACATGATGATTTAGTTTTTAAGTTTAGTAACATGGAAACTACGCCAGGGTATGAAATAAAATTTACATCACAGGGGTGAAACACTGCGTCATTGGATGGACAAGCACCGGATTTAGAAAACACACTCTGAAAGTAGTCATTGAAGTGGTGCGCAATATCCCCGTGATCGGTAACCACAGAACCATCAACCAAAATTAGCGACACTGGTTTTTTTTTTTTCACTTATATAATTCCAAAAATTTTTGGTTCCGCTACAATGAAATTTGGCAGCACTGTAATAAAGTAATGTTCTTTCGAGGAGTGTACTGCACGTGCAAGACCTTCTTTTAAATCCTTTAAATGACCTAAATGCAAGCGCTGTTCCTTTAACCTTTTTATCTTTCGCTTTAAGTGGATTATTTCACGCGTCACCCACGGCGTTTGTCTACGAACAAATTTACGTTTGCTCGGCACAAACTTATCTATACAGTAGTGGCACATATCTTTAAAACGGCGCCAAAGCGTGTTCAAATCAGTATCATTAAAATCGATAAGGCATGTTTCCAAATGTTCTATAGTGGATGCATCATCTGCACGTGAGTAATCTTTGAAAGAACTATATGTTTCACAGTGTTATTAGGTATAGTGCAAGGGACAATCAGTAAGTGAACACTGACAAGCAGGTGTTCAGAGATGCCTTCCACAACTTCACCAGTGTAAGCAGGTAATCCTCTTGGCAAAAATACCAAATCCAGTATAGATTTGCTAGTTCCTTGTACACGTGTCGGTTCCTGAACTATTTGAATTAGGTCATGTGTTAACATTATGTTAAGTACACTGTTTAAATTATTGTTGTTTTGAGGAAGGAATTCAGAACGCTTACAATTAACGCCTGCCAGGTTTAGGTCACCAATAAGTAGCAATTTGTTTCTCTGGAACCGGAGACATGTGCTCTTCCAGTTTTTACAGAGAATCAGCTGATGCATCAGGAGGTCTGTAAATGGCAAACAGAATGAAGGTATGGCCCCAGCATGAGATCTTTATGCACAAACATTCAAGGCCGGGAATTTGGTGGTCTTTAATTAGAATTGCAACGCCGCCTCCTCTGAAAGGCCGATCCCTACGAAAAACTTGGTAACAATTAGGGAAGACATCCTCGTCGGCTATTTCAGTCCGCAGCCACGTCTCGGTTATGACGGCAATATGTGGGTCATGTTCTAGTAAAGAAACTTCAAGGGGTTCCGTTTTGTTTACTACACTACGAGTATTTAGGGTGATTATGCGCAAGTGCTTGTCACATTCTTTGGAAAGGCGTCAAGGCTCGGGCTGCTGAGAGCGTTGATTGTTTATCTTGACGCGCTTGTTTTTTGCCTCATCCCAAAAAAACAAATCTTTATTGGCCCTATGTTTATCATGAAGTAGGCGTACTTTTTTACCCTGCAGTTTCTCATCTTTCGCGCTTTCCCACAGAAGCTTCCATTTTTTTAGCGTTGCTTGCGAGTAATCATTTTGTACAGACATGCCTGAATTTTTGAGCTTGCTGCAGTTTTCGAATATAAGTTTCTTTTCGTTAAAATCCTGCAGATAGGTGATGACCGGTCGTTTGCTGCCTTATCGGCCGAGCCTGTGAATGCGGCCGATTGATTTGCACTGTTCTTGCAGCTTATCCCTCATTACCTCGGTGAGAACTTTTTCTTTGAGGGCTGCTTCCGTTTCGTCGTCACAATCAGAAACGCCATGAATAATTACGTTTGACCGCCTATTTCTGTCTTCGAGATCAGTTAGTTTCTTTGACTAGAAGCCAATAACATTTTCTATAGACTTGAGAGAAGTTTGAACCTGATCCCCTTCCGTCGGAGAAGATTCAGATAACCTTTTGTCAAGTTGACTGTACGTCTGTTGAAGGTTATTTATCAATGTTTCTATGTTAGACAGTTGGACTTTCATTTCTGAAATATCGTTACGGGTAGCAGTTTGACTCTGAAGCAACTCTTCAAACAATTCCTTCTGCGTGGGACCTGGGTTTGATTCAATGTCCCCACAGAGAAGCAACTTGCACACAAGAAGACATTCATAGGCACGGTCTAAACACTTCTGTGGGCACGGCAGGACAAAAATTCCACGACAAGTCCGCAGTTCGCATAGGGGACGAGTGTTTGCGCACTCATCTTGCCCCTCATGTCTGAATATTTGCTGAGCTGCGGCCATACACTTGCCGTTGAGAGCTGTCCATACAAGTAGCGGGGCTACCGTTTGCATAGCATTGAAGCGAGCGGGCCTCTCGTCCGGAGTATCTTATAGCGAATTACGTGATATATAAACGATGTGCCCCAAAGGTGCTCGATGCTCTGCCACTGAAATTTGCTGTGAATGTGTATACGGAGTACTTCTTCGCCTCTTATTAGTTTTCAAATTTCTACTTGCGTGTATAGCGTGGTTGGTGCCAGCCATCGTGACCATGCAAAAGTAGCCCGCCTATAGACACCGCGCGCGACTTTGCATGCTGTCAGATTGTGCGATTGCTTCCAGGGGAACTCTGAATCGCGTGGTTCAGATTGGAAACGGTCGGCTCCACATGGGTGCGCTATATATATAGTGGGCACGTAACCTGGTATACCTGCACCCCTTGTTATTATTTTTAGTTGTGCGGATATTTAAGAATATTTCGTCTTGATTACTTGATGAAGCGGGCATTATGTTAGCCCGGTGGACCACTATGTCCACATTTCTACTCAACAAAAGTGCGCCAAAGAGATTGTGATAAATTATACTTTAGGGCTCATATTGCAGTGGCGCGATTTAAGCCAGCCTGTATTCTGTCGCGGAATTGTAAAAGCTCAGCACGCCATCCGGCTGTTGCCAGCAGCGGCGAGCAAGACTGTATTTTTGAGACCGGATGCACATCTAGTATACGAGTCCCGAGACGATAGCTCTATAGGTACTTATCCGACCACTAAATGAGCCGCCGCGAAATGCCTTTGCATTTTACGTGATTTTATCCAGAGTGCGTAAGGGAATGATTCGGAGTAAGGAGGGAGCGGCGTTTACAGGAAGATAATTTGTGGAACGCCCACGGGCAGTGCGATATAATAAACGTTTTTTTCTGCGCTCGTTTAAGTGAGTACCGCAGTTATATCGCTGTAGGATGCCATTTAAAGATTCCTCGGGACACATAAATGCAGAAATACTTGGAACAATGTTGTTGCTGTTGTTAAAACAATCGTCGTAATAATAATCGATACGCGACGTTTCGCAACCTGTAGCTTGCAAATGCCGAGACTTGCCCTTCTTCTTTGCATGTGCATGCGACTGTCGTATTGCTGTATTCCCGGGTGATTGATTGATTCAAAGTTCCCGCTCTGCCATTCTTGCACAAGCTGCGTGAAGAGCGCGCAGTGGTGCTGACTGGTGGCGTCGCGCCGGCGCGGAAGGATGCCTCCGATCGGCCGGCCCGCACGCGGCATAACTTTCGCCTCTCCCCGAAGCGTTCACGGGCGCCATCGGTGATTGACGCCCGGTTGACCCGGCAAGCGGGGTCATCGCGTCCGTCCGCGGGCGCCAGCGAGGCCGCGCTGCCCGGCCCGCGCCTCGGGCGTCCTCGCGCCCCCGCCGGCTTCCTCGTCTCCTCGGCCGCACGCTGTGAGGGGCCCCGTGTCGTGACTCGCCGCGCGTCGCCCCTTTTACTTGGCCATGGCTCGACCGGCGCCGTATAGTGCGCCACATGACTGATGCGGTGGCACTGTCCTTTTCCGGCCTCGTGTGTAGCCTTCCACTTTTCCCGTTTTGTACTTTTCTTTTTCTCGGGAAAGAAAAAAGAAAAGTGCGTGTTCATGCGCTTGTTCCGCGTTGGTTCGAAGCTCAACTAGAAAGCATTCGCGCACGATTTGCATATTTCTCGTTCTATTTGACACGCGCGCACTGCGTTTGGAGTACGTGGTGCTTGTCTTACTTGGCAATGTCTTACGGCCGTTTCTTATAGTTATAGATCAATTGGTTGGGGACTAAAATCGTTTTCTAATACATTTGGCTACCTGCGTCGGATTAAAGGTCAAGAGAAGGAATCAGCTATGCACTAATTGAAGATAAACTATGCTCCTTCTTTTGCGCGCGCGCGTGTGTGTTGGAACTTCTATGAAGCGAAGCTTTCAAGAAGCGGTTAATTAAATGCTGTAAAACTGGATCCGATACGCACAGTTTTCTGTATTTTGATTCCATGCAACGTCTACTCTCATCTAATGTTCGTGTCGCACCGCGCAGGTCACAACTTACTGTTTATGTATTATGTACTACAGCGGTCACAGGCTATGTCGAAATGCTGACAACTCAGGTGGACGCATATCGTGAGACGTTGACACAGCGATGTCACGAGGACGAAAGCCATGTTTATAGCATGCACAAGGAAGTGTATGCACAGAGAGAAGTACGACACATCTCTAAATACATTTAGGCTTTTATACTATTTTTGTCGCAGTGGCTGATGCCCATTCTGGGGGATTGGCCAAGAATGGGAATTAGCACAGTGTTCCAACAATGGTAAGAAATTTAATGGGACTGACAATTGGCCAGAATGTGTTGTGAGAGGTTGATGGAAATGAAATGACCATGATTTATAGTTACAAAGAATCCAGCGCGCTGTTCGTGATTTAAGTAGGAATTATAATTTTAAATTGCCAAAAAAAGGCTAAAAAACCAGTAAGTGGCGAGGCCTGGCGGTGAAATCTTGGTACTTCGGATGTAGTCTATGGGGGCTGCTACGTAAGTCGGTTGTTGAGTACAACATAATCATTTCTTAAAATTGCAGTTGCTGTATTATTAGACACTTGCGCTTTATTCTTTGCTTCGGAAATCAACAGCGCACGTATGGCTACGGCAACCAACGTTTTTAGTTCTAAAAACGTTGGGCAACACGCCGAATTGCGTATCATGTGTAAAAGCGTCGTTTTCTATCATATTGGTTTCGTTTAGACTGGTTAAGTACCAAACCAATTGGACAGGAAACCACGAAAACAGGTAGCTATTATCGCAGAAGTACTTCTCGGAAAACATGAATCGTAAGAACATCGACTTGATGAACAAAATAATACTTTCTCACAGTTACGGCTGCACTTGCCGTCTGCATACCACTAATGCTGGCGTATAATCGCTATCGCGCTCACCTTATCACCGTTTTCAGCATGCTTCCAGTGAACGACTACATCCTCACTGCAGTTCGAAAAAAATTCTGATAATGTTCCACAGCGTTTTTCGCGGCGTTACCAATTCATGATTAGACAACCGGTAAGCTTTCCATTGACCGGTAAGCTTTGCATTGCATAAAAAAATAGGTAGCATGAAAATTGGTTGTCAGTCCCTTTAAGAAAACTGAAGTGATTGAACATCATGCGCATCATGCTTTAGAGATACCTATGAGCACACATTATATGTAAGTACAGGTTTCATATCGGGATGCATTGTTTGGTTACGCAGAGCAGAGTTGCGTTCAGTGGCAGTACTTTTTAGGTCAGAATTAAACCGTGCTACCTGGCCCGGCTTATAAACCCGGAGACCGATTCCAATAATGCTCCGCACAAAGAAAGGAGCTGCAGAAGAAAAAAAAACACCGCCCGAGCAATCCGTACAAATGGTTAACCAGCGAAGCTGAAACGTGCGGCCCCAGTGTTTATCAGTGTGTTAATCCAGATGGTTCATTAAACGGCGGCTTGGTAGGCTGCCGGATCCTCGGTATGCAGTTGCTGCTTGCTTTGCATGGTGGCACGAGCCTGTTCTTGTGCCTGGGCGGCAGGGCGGCAGCATCGACACGGCGTAGACTAGCTCGTTCCCGATTCTACTCGCGGCGTTGCTGATCAAAAACTGCCTGCTCCTAAGGAGTACGTGTGACGCGTGGCCTACCCATTCGGAGCCGGAGAGAAACTGCTGCGCGCGCGCTCTGCTGCGACGGAGAGCAACGACGTCACTACTGGCGCAGCTAATCCAACACCACCTAGATAGTACAAAGCCTTTTCACTCCGATCCATGACGTTGGTGGCTCGAGCCTGTTGTGCCTGGGCGGCAGGGCGGCAGCGTCGACACGGAGCAGACTAGCTCGTTCCCGGTTCTACTCGCGGCGTTGCTGATCAAAAAATTGGAGGACGCTTAAGCTTCGCCTTCAAGAGTGGAACGCGACAGCGTTCCCGTCGACCCGTCAAAGGGTGTAAGACAATGGGCTACGGCGCAGCGACTACGCGCCCCGCATCGGACGCGGTGAGCGTCGAGCAACGCAGCGTTCGGCGCGACAACGTAATGTGCGCCTGAGCAAGCGACGCACGCCTGAGCCTTAGAAACAGCTTGTTTCTAAGGCAACACCGCGTTCACTAGAGGCGCTTTTGTACCGCTTTGAAGCATCGAACTCGTGGCTCAGTGGTAACGTCTCCGTCTCACACTCCGGAGACCCTGGTTCGATTCCCACCCAGCCCATCTTGGAAGTTGCTTTTTATTTATGAAGCGCCTGCCGTGATTTATCGCTCACGGCCAACGCCGCGGACGCCGACACCGACGCCGACGACACGGGCTTTTCTGCGACACGAGCTCCTTAACGCTATCGCATTAAAACTGCCTGCTCCTAAGGAGTACGTGAGACGCGTGGCCTATCCATTCGGAGCCGGAGAGAAACTGCTGCGCGCGCGCTCTGCTGCGACGAAGAGCAACGACGTCACTACTGGCGCAGCTAATCCAACACCACCTAGATAGCACAAAGCCTTTTCACTCCGATCCATGACGTCATGTTACCTGGCCCGACTGCCATAGAATCTAATGGGAATGCTCCAGAGTAGGGAACAGTGATTTTGACGTCACCGTTTCATCACGCCAGCCTTGTCAGTGGAAATTCCTGGCCAGGTGGCGTGACTTCATTAATCGGAGGAAACAGGCCTTGTGCTATCTAGGTGGTGATGGCTAATCGCGCCTCTCTCTCTCTCTCTCTCGCGCGCGCGCCTGGGTTTGAGCCGGAGGAATTTTCGGCGTACAGGCGACCGACCGATAGATAAACGGACGAATCGGCTAGCCCATATACAGCTTCGCTGTAAAAAAGGTGAAACGGCCAAGCGTCATGTAGTATGTAACACGTGACGTTCTGTCTCCCCCTCCCCCTCTCCGTTATTATGATTCTCTTTCTTTTTGCTGGATGCATAAAAACGTGTACTTAAATTGAACTGCACCTCGAAGAATTCCAGCTGGCGAAAATTGACTACTAATTCTTCTCCACACCACCATGCGTCTCTCATAGCCTGTAAGGATCCGAACAAAGGACGGACGACTAGTTCATCCCCTCTCTCTCTCTTAGCCAGCGTTGCAGCTTTGAACGTAAAGCCGCATCAACCCAAGTTCTTGTTAGTTTTGCTAACATAGCTACAGGCGTTTGACGCTTCGAGCCCATGGTGCAACCGCAGTGTGTCATGTCGAAGGTAGAAGGTTTCGATTTAGCCGGTATTTTGATAAAAGCGAAGACCCCACATATGCACTCGTAACCTTGGCTCTGAAACCATGAATGAACGTGGCGGTATCTTGAGTAGTGATATTTCATCATTGAAGCGTTTATTTGTGTCAGATATTTGCGCAGAAGAGACGTTGATGTCCGCTTTGATGTCCGCTCTTGTGGGCATGCTCGAAGTCCACGGCGAGTCGAGGACTTTATCTCGATGTTGCACTTTTATGTCTCTCAGTTATCAATAGGCACTCTTCGTTTGCCTCGTGCCTTCGATGAACGTGTGGGTCTGCACCACTGTGCAAGATTCACTGCATGGCAAAAGGCTTTGAGAAGTGACGACTTACGGTTTCTTGTGTCACTAAACCTGCGTCTTTGTTGGTGGGGATTCATATTCATAGGGGTTTGTGAGTATTCTATGTACTTTTTGTGCGAATCGAATAGTCTTCTCTATTCGATTTGCATTTTGTTTGGGGAATTCACTATTCGGATATTCGTGGTGTTACAACAGTTGTTCCAGTCTACAGTGATAAAGGCCGATGCAAGTGGGGACTCTGCCGAATGGTTCTGCTGCAGGAGAACCGGGGTTGTTGAGCAGGCGAGTCAGGTTTTTGAATGAATGAATGAATGAATGAATGAATGAATGAATGAATGAATGAATCTTTATTTGAAGCGGCTCTTCGTCCGTGCCGTCCGCCGCTTCGGTGCCATGTGATTATTGAGAGTACGCCTGGAGAAGATAACTTCTGCACTAATAGTTTTCATTTTCAATCGCCCATAAATGTGTAGTCCCGATTTAGGCAAAGTAATTTATTTATTTATTTTTCTTTGTTTGTTTGTTTGTTTGTTTGTTTGTTTGTTTGTTTCAGGTACCTTCAATCGCCGAAGCCTTATAGAGGGGGATGGGAATACAGAACAACAAATGTACGAAAAAATTACAAACGTGGCAGAGTACAATAAATACAAAATCAAGTAACAAAAACACACAAGATTACATGTGCCAGAAATAACACCAATATCACCAATTAATGATGTTATACGAGTAACTGTGATCGAAAACCGTCAAGTAGGATCTCTCCTAAAAAATGGAAACACGGCGCCTGTGAAGTGAAAAGTCTGTTATCTGACAATATTCGCAGGTAGACAATTCTAGTCCTTCGTAGTACGTGGTAAAAATGAATTTAGGAAAGTATTAGCATTGCACCGAATGTAGCCAACTTTATTTTGATGATTGACACGGGATGAAGGGATCGGCACGGACATTGTGAGCATTTCGTTGTGTAAAAGAGGGTGATAATAGACGTTGTGGACAAGGCAGAGCTAAAAGACCATTCTACGTAAGGGCCGACGAGGTAGTGAAAGACAACTTTATTGCTCTTACGCTTGCAGTTCTGCTGTAGTTTGAAAGGATGAATCAGCCAGCATTATTTTGTGATATATTTCTGTTGAATTATTTAAGGCGACCCGCCGTAGTTGCTTAGTGGCTATGATGTTGGGCTACTAAGCACCAGGTCGCGGGATCGAATCCCAGCCACGGCGGCCTCATTTCGATGGTGGCGAAATACGAAAACACCCGTGGTACTTAGATTTAGGTGCACATGAAAGAACCCCAGGTGGTCCAAATTTCCAGAGTCCCTCACTGCAGCGTGTCTCATAATCAGATAGTGGTTTTGGCATCTAAAACCCCACATCTTTTTTTTTTTAATTATTTAAGGCGACGTGATCTGGGACGTTTGGCCAATCACGATGCTTGCCTTTATTTAAAATGGTGTGCTCGCTCTCCTTCAACGAGCACTACATTCCACTCTGTGCATCTGGCGACGTGCTGTTCCTTTGTTTCACTACTGTTAGTCATGGTGCACCTGACACGAACACCCGTCGTTTCTTACTCACAACCTTCTCAGCAGACCTGGCATCGAGTTCTTGAAATTATTAGACGTATCAAATGAATGAATGAGGGGTTTATTCGTCCCAGTCAAATAGGGAATGGGTCTCAGGCAAAATAGCTAAAAAAATAGTTTGAAGACATCTGGGGCACAGAAATCAAATACAGGTATTTATTATACAAGGGCGGCAGGCAGGAGCAAGTTATGTGAGCAGGCAATGGCGAACTAACATTTCAAAAGGGCACAATTCGTAATTCGAAATATTGGAGAATTGAAGATCTACAACAAAATTGAACACAAGAAAAATGCAAGCAAATAATGCATTAGAAAACAATATTATTTAACACTTTATTAAAGTGTCAAATAATACTGTTTCCTAATACATTATTTGTTTGCACGCACCCGTTACATTTCGCTTTGCTTCGAAAGAAAAAAAAATTCGATATTCGATTCCGTATTCGAAGGTTATATGAAGGTTATACGATTGGAAAATTTCGCTATTCAACACCCTTCATATTTAATGATGCAGCATACTTGTAGAGTCAGTCGCTCACTCTAGCCACGCCCTGTTCCTTATTTTAGTGCTTGCTTTTGCGTTACATTGCTTGTCATATTTACTAACGAGGTCCGTTAGTCTAGCCAGATTTGAGTTTCGTGCGCGAACGTCGCCCCAACGAAACCGACAAAGATGCCTGATCTGTGGCGCCTCCAAATGGCAGGGGAAGAAAATGTCTTGAAGCGCAGCCTCCGAGATGGTGGGTGTGTTAAACGATGGGTGTTGGCTTCGGCGAGGCCTTCTTGCTGATACTCTCGGAGGCCATGTCCGAGAACGCACGAGTTCCTTTTCACGTTACTTGGCGGCGTGCGCTGTCAGTTGAACGTGGGCTGTGCCCCGATTGCAGCAAGAAATGTAATCAAACTAGAAATGTGCTATTATAATTCAAAGTACAATGTACTGTTGTTCAGTTCAGTGTACAGTTCAGGATGTCGCAGCGAAATTTCCGGTAACGGCGGTTCGTGCGCAGTATGTGGAAATAGCGCAGGAGTCATTGGGCGCGTTTATTATCCATCCAAAGGTATGTGGAGTAAACAGCGCGCATAAGGTTCCCTCTCGCAGCGAGTCGGCTTTTGTACTTCAACAGCTCCAAAACGCAAGTCATCGAGAAATCTTGGCCATGTGTCCGGAGAGGTCCGACTCTTTTCCTCAAAGTCTGATCACAACCTCTGCTTACAACGTTTATCTTCAATGTGCGCTTATTGATTGGCCGGCGCTCGAACGACGTCTTTTCGTTTTGGTTTAATTAAATATTTACTTACAATGTGCTGCAGGCCGAGGTGTGGCTATAGTCGGATACAACTCAAGTCTGCAGTGCAGCCCCGCTCATGCCCTCATAACCGCCAGCCGCTGTTCCTCCGCGAGGATGCGAATAGGTCGTACTTCAATCTTTCCCTGTTTCCTAAATAAGGCAGTAACCATAAGAATTGCTGAGCACGAGGTCGCGGGATCGAATCCCGGCCACGGCTGCCGCATTTCGATGGGGACGAAATGCGAAAACACCCGTGTACTTAGATTTATGTGCACGTTAAAGAACCCCAGGTGGTCCAAATTTCCGGAGTCTTCCACTACGGCGTGCCTCATAATCAGAAAGTGGTTTTGGCACGTAAAACCCCATAATTTAATTTTTTAACCATAAAAATAAAATTATAAGCGCGTAATTTTACACGTTTTCAGTCGTCCTTTACATTGGAAAGGTGAAAGCATAATTCTTTATTGAACTGAAATAAAATGCTTGCTTCGCTGCAACTATTTACTGTCAAGTTTCACTTCAGTTGGTATGGAAGTTTCGTGAGTAAAACGGACTTTTGAAGAGCGAAATGCTCAGACTCCATACACTTTGCCCTGTTGCGTTGTCAAGGATAGCGTACACCACCGTTGCCGAGTTGTTGCGACGCCTGTTTCTTGAAGTTCGACCGACGTAACTATTCGGTAGCGTAGCGTTGTTGGCGGGCTGTAGGCATCCGGTAGACCATGGCGACCAGGCAAGGACGAGGCCATTCCTAGTGCGAAACTTGCGCGGTTTATTCAAGGGTGTGTGAAAGATGATAAGAAGATAATGAAGTGGTCCAACAAAGTACATTTCGGAGCCCCTTTAAATAGGCTCTCTAAAATCGTGGGCGGGATCTTGCTCACGTCGACGTCACGTGACAGGTAGAGTCTGGTTTGTGAAAGGGCGTCCCGCCTCCGTACATACCAAGCCGCAGGCCCGGGATAATACACGCCTTCTCTTTTGCACGTTGCTGGTTCGCGGGAAGGGCGTCTGGTTGAGGAAAGGTGGCTGATCCATTGTCCCAGCTGGCGGTGTAACTGCTTGTCGTGGCTTTATCCTTTCTTCCAGGCGACGTTGGTTCGCGAAAGTTCTCCTGTAAAGCTTGACAGTTCGAGGAAAGGTTCCCTCTAAAGTCGCACACACACAAAAGGGGCCTGTAACCACTGCAGGGCGTCCGCCAGACCGGCATCCACTCGATACAACCATGGCGAATTAGGAAGTCACACTTCGTTTCTATGAGGCATGGTGGTCGAGAATCCTTTTTGCACGGGGTGCTAGACGCCAACCGTAACAGTCCATGTCTGTTGCACATCTCATCGCTTCCGCCGATGAAAAGACTCTCCAAGAACAGCAGACGCACCGGAGTAGGGTGTACGCCCGGAGTACAGTAAACTGGAAGAAAGCCGTACTTGATACCCGGAGGTATCAAGTACGACGCCATTTTGAAAACGTCGCATGACGACGACTTTGTTTGCTTGTGTTATTGGCTAGCGGAGTAACCCAACGTCCGTGTGCCTTGATTGCCAACTGCTGTTTTTTTACGTTGTATCCTACTGTAGTGTGGCCCAAGCAGGAATGGAAAATTGTTTAGCACGTGGGCCGAAACACAGATTGCAAACCCAGACCCGTGTTCTCTTGAATTATGACGATACCACCCTTTCAATTTTATAAAAACCTATATATCTGCTCATGCTCATATAGCACATACGAATTCCATGTTGTGTGATATGCGGCACCACTGTTGTTGTTATTATTATTATTATTATTATTATTACCTTTTTATTAGTAGTATGTATGTATGCGTGCGCCAGCACTCAGACCTTATATAGTTTTTTCCTGGGCATGTTACCTCTTTCCTTACCGGTCCCGACAAAATTTGTCAATTCGATCGACGGTTTTTAGAAAGGTTGTTAAATATTGCACTTGAAGTTCTTTCGCGAGCAACGTCATTCACAGTATTAAATTACGACCGCACTTCAACTATGGTTCAAATTTGACAATTTTCGGCTCATTGTTGAGCCCGGAAAAATAAAACTTCGACAGGAGGTATGGTCAAAACTAGCATTCACTGCTCTTAGCCCTTCCCCAATCAAGGAACGCAAGGTTTGCGCATTGGTCGACTCGGCAACATATTTTTTCAATGACAGCAGCAGCAGCGAAGACACAGAAGCTTCTGTCTGGTTGTCTTTTTTTTTTTTCTATCTGACGTTTCCGCTGTTAACACACTCAAATATTGGCACATGCTCAGGAGGGCGTGTTACCTTAATGATTGTGTTCGGCTAATATCATGTGCAACTTTATTTCTTTTTCCCCGCCGCAGGTTTCATTTGTCCATAACTATTCCGACAGCTTACGTAGAACTTATTACGAGCTGTAGCTCGTAATAAGTTCTACCTCACGCGACGAGAAGGATATATATATATATATATATATATATATATATATATATATATATATATATATATATATATATATATATATATATATATATCCTTCCCATCGCGTGGCGTTTTCCACTCACGCAAGAGCATGCATTTCACACCTACCTCCGACAGAAGCTTGACTAGCAAGTCTAATCTGTTAATTTTTTGAACGTCGCCCGTGCAACTGTCCCAATCATTACTGGGCTATATTGTACATTACTGTACGGTAATGTACTCCTGCTGTACAAAACACCTGAAGGCTCCAGCGTCAGGTCAAGGGGCACGACTACACCAGCTGCATGCGCAGGAAGGCTGATCGAACAAAATAACCAAGCATTAATTAGGAGGCTTGTGCATTCACCTGAACCAGCCAACCATTGCCTCGTGAGCCTAAAAAGAGTGCAGTGAATAATAATAAAAAAAGGAAGTGAGTAAAAAAATAACGCTCCCTGCCCAATAGGCGCTTGCTTGTTTTCGCATCTGCCAAGCCACAGATTTACCTCGTAGCATGGACATCGTACTGTGGTCAATATTCACGCCACCAAATCTGCATACTATCTTTTTTTTTTGTATAACTTACAGAAGTTGGGAAGTGGGAGCAAGGTGCATATTTCTGTGTATTTCAGATTTTTTTTTACTCTCAGTACTTATACTAAACATGGCAAATAATTACTTTCATTCATGCACCTTGGGGTGCTTCTTTGAAGTTTCACATAAAAATTATCGATAACTCTCTGAGCAATAATTTCAGTTTTACTTTCATTCAAAAGACCAATGATCAGGAAACAGTTTAGTGTATGACGGTATACGGTGCGACTAATACGTCTTGAAATGTAACGATAAGATGTAAAAGCACCGAAAGTACGCACAATTCTAGCGGTATGGAAAGAATTAAATTCATGAAGGAGTTATTATTATTATTATTATTATTATTATTATTATTATTATTATTATTATTATTATTATTATTATTATTATTATTGATGTTGCTCATTGAGCTTAAGCCAGTGCGTGTGCCAACTTTTGTCAGCGCATGCTGGGCATGCTCTTTCTAACTCGTTGCGTGCACTAAACGCGGCGTGCTTGCTATCTTTTTTCAGTCTGTGCCTAAAACAACGCGCATAAACGGAAGACAGGCTACTTTTTTTGCCTCTTCGGTCGGCCGCCTGCTCTGCGGCATTCCTAGACGTTATGCTTAGTCTTGCGGATGATTCTGTAGCATATGCATCCCAAAAACAGCAACGGGGAACCCGGCTGTTGTTAGCCTTGACCTTCGCACTCTTCATAACAATGAATTCACATAACTCGCCCAGTTCGTCATATTGATGAAGTTACGGCGTCTGACGTCGCCATTTCTCACTGTTTGTAGCCCAAAAAACGTATTCTGTTGAAGTGCCTAATGCTCTTTTATTGACGTTCAGCGTGCCAAGCCTCACCAATTAGATGTGTATATACGTCTGCATCATTATGACGACCTACTAAACGTCCTGTCGTGGCGTTTCTCAACTACTCGTCCGCCAGCAAATTTCTAAACTCCACTTGGTTACGTACAATACGTCGATATTTATTTTCCCACTGCTATATATTTAAAGCCCGAGGCATCATGAAGACCGGCAACATTTCTATCTACCTTTAGATGGCTAATGGCCTTCAGACAAGATATACTTAATTGTCTCCCTAGTATTTTTGAATACTTCGCGTTCTAAGACAAACTTCCCTTAAGCCTCATCATAACGCTCAGCGCGCGGATACCGGTGATCCGGTAGCTCTTGCTGACCTGCAAATTCCATTATAAATAATGTTTGTATAGTTGGTGGAGGTTTTGGGTGCACAGGAAGACATTTTTAGCAGTTCCATCTTCCAGTTGGTGGGTCTTACTGTTCAAAAAAGGGGTGGAAAATCTTGAACGTGAAAAGGGCGTGGGCATCGCAAGTGTTTCACCTTTCGGTGGATAGGTGTACTATTCTGCGGCCATGCAATGAATGCCAGGCAATAAGAAAAAGAGAAGGATGACGAAAAAAAAAAAAACGCTATAGTACGCTCAAGAAAGCCTTCCGGTCCTTGGAAAGCATTTTCTTGTGCAATACCTTTATCTTTTCCCCAAATTATGTCGCCTGCGGGTGCCACGTGCAAACTTCTCGATTTGTTCGAGCCTCTCGCTGTTCCGTCGCTTGTTCAGAGGAACAAAATGTGGGCGAAGATCGCCAACGACCTTTCGTGGCATAGCACGCAACTTGATGCATACATTCCATCCGCTGCTTTCGATAACGTCCTTGAGCGGCGCGCATGCGGTTTGCCGGGTGCTGACCCTGTCACTACGTCTCCCCCTTTCTGTGGCCTGCGGTCTTCTTTTCCTCAGATCCGAGCGTCGCTTCATGTTGGAGTCTTCTATCAGGCGGCACTGCTTTCATTCATTTAAAGTTAACAATACAGTTGGAACACTTGTCATAGCGAAGGCCAGTGAATGGGCAGCCCCTACGCATTGCACTTGACGTAAACGCATTGGTCAGAGGAAACGTGCATTCTCCTTGGCTATCGAGATTACATCTCGCTCGCTCTTAAAATAGTTTTAAAGATTTGTGAAACTGTTTGAGCGGGATATATCAACCTCCAATTCGTGCTAAAACTGTGCGGTTCACTTCGCGTTACCGCAGCGTTATTCGGAGTGCCACATTAGTTTCTACAGGTGATGTAGATGTTATGGTGAGCACCGTCATCACAGCGTTGTACGGTACGCATAGGATTAGGAGCCGCAATGGCCCCAGCGGACTTGATTGGACAGCGGAATGCTGTCTAATCAAGGGAAAAGTGGTCTGGTCATATTCGGCAAAGGCTGTGGAAATGTGATTGTCCGGACCAGCTTACATTTTCTGTAACATAGCCTTATAGTAAACACTAGTACTCTTAAGCATGATGTTATTGCTGTAAAAGTATAGGACGTATTGCATTATTTTTCCCTACCTGCAGTTGATCCTCCGTCGTCCTTGTGTCGTTCTGGTGTTGTGGGTTCAATTGGGGCAAGAGCGCCTCTGAAGAGCAATATTAAACTTCGGACACTAATCTGATCGACCTCCCCTTGCGTTTCCTGTTTGTGCTTTCTCTCTCTAAACGAATTTTCGCTTTCATGCGTCCTTTCCTTGCCCGAACAACGCTATGAAATCTCTTAAATGGTTCGCTGTTTTAGGGAAAAAAAAACACACACATACTTTATTACTATCAACTGCGTGTGTACGCGCTGGTCCGTCACATGGGAATGAAAGATATACAGGTCAATGTAGAGCAATTACTCGGCATTTGTCCATGGAACAGTCTCTGGCATAAACACCTTCGTAGACCCGCATTGTCCAAAGTATTTTCCTTGCAGACCTGCAGCCAGCTCATTCACAGGAAACGTCCACTTGCTAGGCGCGCACGTGCGACGTCGCAGGGACTGGGACGAATGTGCGCGTAGCTGGGCCTCCGCGACCACTTGGACCTCCGTCGTGCCTGAGCTTGCGAGCGCGCACAGGGTCACTGAACTCGGCCGCTTATCCGCCACGGTGCTGGGTTGCCACTGCCACTCCCGTTTATGCCCTTCGAGACTGCGTGATTCGCACCGAGCTCATTGTTTTTCTGCGGCGTGTACGCTGGCGAATCGTTCCATTGTCTTGGAGCGAATGTCTCGACGAGGTGGCCTAGACGTGCTCAATGAAGACTTCGCAGTCGCTGGCGGTACCCGGCCGACTGCTGGAAGACCTGACGCTCGCACCGGGCGCGGGACCGAAGAGCGACGCCGAGTCGGTCTTCGTTCGCGGGAGGGTTTGGCTCGTCTTGGTCTCCCCCTCGTCCCGGGAGCTCTTGCCGAACGTCCGGAAGCTGAGCCTCTGGCTCGACCTGCCTATTGTGTCCCTCCGAGGCGTGGTCGACGACCTTGGGATGGGTGGCGGCGTTTTTTCTCTCTCCTTTTTCTTCACGGAGGGACTGTACCTGCTTTGGAAGAAGTTGTTCGCCTTGGCGCGCCGCTTCCGCGATGACGACCGCAGGCAACTCTTGGGCAGTGTCTTAGAGCCGCACGAGTACACCTGCACTTTCTTCCCGTCGAGGTACTGGATGCAATTCGAGTTGAGGTAGCCCTGTCCCAAGGCGAACGCTGCAGTTGGCGTCATGTAAGCGCCTTCTTCGTTGGTCGAGTGGCTTTTCGTCAATGACAAGTAGTTGGCGTATTGCGTCGTTGTCTGTTTTGGCTGTAAATAGGGCACAGAATTGGCGAAGTGCTCCGATTTAACACGTCGCGGTGGCTTGCGTGTTATGGTCAGGTCCTCCCACGGTGAGTATTGCAAGTTGGCGGACTTCTGTGTCGAGGACGGTGGTGGCGGCGGAGGAGGAGGAGGGGGCGGCGGCGGTGGTGGGAGCGGGGAGCGTGGTGGCGGCGGTGTGTGTGGTGTTTCCGGCAAACTCCTGGGCCTTGACCTGATAGTACTGTTGCATGTTTGGCGGCGGGAATCGACCATTGGCTCCGTGTCTTCGTAAGCCGAGTTGTGCACTGGCACTAGCAACTTTACAGAGTTGTCGCTGCTGTGGTACGAGTTGTCCTTTTCTGGGGTACCACGGTTTGCGGCGTCAGCAGGCTTCAGCTTGTTTTTGACTTTCCGAAAGCAGTTTCCGAAAGTCTTTCGCGGAAAGCAGCAGCAGATAAGAGCCACCACAACGGCTGTGGTGGTTGTCGATACTGTGGTTACAACCGCAATGGTTTTAATTGGAATAGCTTCGTTGGCGGATTTGGTGGTTGTTTCCTTGCAGGTCATTGTAAGCTGACCGTCGTCTGTCTTCGCTACTGACAATAGGTGGCTAGGAACCTGCTTTGTGTAGCCGGGCACTTGATCCATATTGTCGTCGAGCACGGAATCCATTGCTATCAGGCATATGTCGTACGCTGTGGAGGGATCTAGGTCGGAAACCGTGTATGAATAAGTGCTGTTGTATTTGCCGTCGCCGTTGCTGTCGGATATTTGTATTTCCGTGAAGTTGTGGCTTCCGAACTTCCTGACTAGGATGACCCACTCGCGTGGCAGAACTTGTTCTTCAGTCACCTTGGCGAGCACGGAGCGCTTTGAAAGCCCTTGCAGGGCGGACACCCTCCAGCGCACAGTGACCGACCTAACGGAAGACCGCATGGCGAGCAGTATGGTACGCGCTTTCTTCTGGTGCGGCAGCGGTGACGTGACCTGCAGGTTGACAGTGACTACTGACGTGGGCAGCTGGGTCGCGGGCTGCGCCTGGCGCCTGGTGCGGCCGGTGTGGCACTTCTTGGGGTCCATGAGGTACGGCACTAACGGTGGCGACTGCTGCTGGATGCCGACGCACACGACGTACGCCGTGTCCGGCTGCAGGCCGCCGATGATGTCCGTGAAGACGGCCTCGTCGCCCGTCGTGTGCGTGCCCTCCCGGCCTCGAGGATGGGCAGTCATCATGTATGGGCTGCTGCTCTCCTTTCGGTACAGCAACGTCCAGCGCAGTCCTGCACCAGTAAATGCAGACACGTGTCACACACTTAGAGAAATAACTACGTCTCACACATTAAACGCTGATCCAGCCCAAATAGCTGTGAATTTCTGGCGATAAGGGATGCTCGCAGTATCTTCTTTATTTGTTAGTTTATTTGCTTGTTTTTGTGATCCAGGCAGCTTCAGCAAAATGCAGTAGACGATGTACGTTTTAATCTTATCATATGATTTAAGGTAAAGAGTGTTCAGATCTTGCGAACATTATATATCTAACCGAACATTGCATCGTTAGGACGCCCTTCGCTTTTGTGTGTTTAGTCTCTCCTTACTTGGCGGCGTCTCCTGAAATCTTGCCGTATTGGGCTTGTGGTTTGTTTTCAGTTTATGCGAGCAGTATCACGCAACGAAAACCTCTAGCGACGCGCATTCTATGTATACTCGATTTTTTTTGGCGAACCCCACCTCTATAGAAGTTGCGTTTAAAGGCGGTGAACTTCCTGGAGAAAAGTGCCTGCCCGTTAGTGGTTTCAATAGGCACTCGATTGGGCCTTCGAAAGGATTGCGTGATCACAATTTCCTGTGTGCCGTCCATGATCGCTTTAGAAACGTGTGATTGATCGCCGTTCTTGCGTTTGCTGAGGTGTTACGCGCGCCATTGTCCCGTGTTCAACTCACTAGGTGCTTGTCGGAAGTAGCTGCATGTTTCTTCTGACGTGTAATAACGACACTTGATCGAAGCGCCACTTTACTACTGAAAAATGGAATATCCGGCGCTTATTTAGCTTAAGAAAAATCAAACGTCATACACTGAGCGCATCACCATACGGTTCTGCTACCCTTGCGATGTAGCGGGCCGAGGAGAAGAGAGTAGCTATCTATGTACGTTAAGAACACTATTGGTTTCTTTTTGTGCGCATGGCGCCGTCCTAGACTCTTAAGTTTCAAGGTTGAGAGGGCGAAGCTTTTTTTTTTATTGCTTACAGCATTGCCGACATTTCTTCCTCTCCTGAGAATGCAGTCTAAGACTACAATCGCCGAGTTTCGTGACCATAGACCTTTCACTGTGCACGCTCCATCTCCAAGCTGATCGCGTTTGCGCGAGAAGCGCACAGTGTTGCTATAGGGATCCGCGGTACGGAATCAGATTGCTGGCCTTCCTCCTTCGCCTGCAGCCACTTACGCGTGGTGGTGGGGGGAGGGGGGCTTAATGGTGAAGTGGTCGTGCCTCCGCGATGCACTTGATTGATCGGCAGAGCCTCTCGGAGTTCACGTAAGGGACGCGCGCACGGAAAGCGTTTCGCCGCGGGGATGACAAAACCTCGCGCTCCTCGAGTCGGTCCGCCCGCCCGCTAATGAGAGCGCCGGCGCGCCCTTGGCCCAGGGGAGCGGGTGCGCAGCGCTCCACATTGTCTCGGCCCACTTAGCATGCTGGCGACTGCGAGGGGCCGCTGGGCGGCGGCGCGTAATTGCCGCCGCTCCTCTTCGCGCCGCACGCTGTGCAGAAGACGAGAGCCGCCGCTGATATAATGTGCGCGGAGTCGTACGAACTGCTCGCAAAGCTTCTCTGCGACGCGTGGTGGCTCGAACTGGGGTGCCGCATCGTGGCCCATCGAGAGAGCTTGATGGACACCCTTGTGGGTAGCTGCGGTCCCGCGCTTGCTTCGTCCAGCGCTGCCTGCTCGAGTGTCTGGTCTTTCCGCCTGTTTAGTCTACAAAGTTTCGCACTTTATTCTACCTGTTGCGACTACCTCTGTTGTTTCGCGGTGACGTGTGCGACGAACCTTGTTGTCTGGATATTTTTGTGCAGGTATGCGGGTGGAAGTTTCCCAGAGATGGAATATTTCGGTGACATTTGAAAGAACGGTTAAGAACGCAACCCACATGTTGATCGAGGTAGATAAATACAGACAAAAAAGCGCAAGTGCTCCAACATTCTATACGCTGAAGCTTATTTGAGGTGCATCTTGTGGAAATTGAACTTTTCCTTTTGCCACTGGTGCCGAAAGTATGACAAAATCGTGGCGACAGGTCATTGACTTCGGTACAGCATGAAAGTGGAGGCTGATAGAGAACGAAGTCACGCTGCGCTTGGCGCCCCATGCGAATTTAGACGCTCCGGCACCGTATAGCCAAGACTTCCAGAAGGTGAAAGGCAGTGCAGTGAGCAGAACCGCCGGTTTCTCCTGCCCCAAACACGCTGCGTACGCCCCACACTCTAATGAGCGCCCTTCAAACTGCGTGGCGTATATATTGTAGGTTTACGAAGTGTTGCGCGTGCTACTGCGCGTTTCAGGAAACGGAGAACACTGCACGCACGTTTCCTCACGTCCTCAGAGTCGAGTCTTCTGTCCGCGCCCCATGTGTTCCACAGTTGTAGCCGTGCGGTTAGCGCCTGTCTTTTTTTTTCTTTTTTTTTCTTTTTTTTTCCCCCCCGTCTCTCACAGCAGCCAACGGAGCTGGTGTGCCTGTCGACGCTGAGGAGTCAAGCGTGACACTTTCGTCGTCGATGCTGTGAACTCGACAGCTTGCGTAAAAAAAGTGATCACTCCGTGAAAGGAAGTGACGCGTCATGCTATGGCACTGTTAATCATTTTGACTAAGCCAAGACCGGAGAATAAGTGTTTGTAACATGACATGTCTTACGATTAACAACATGATACCAAAGTGTACCCGCACCCGAAACAGCGTTCGTTACGTTGTCACCTGTCTTTAGTTAATTGGGGTGTCCACAAAGTGGTGGAATGTCTGTGCGTTGTTTGTAGCTGACACGAGCCCACCGAGCGCGAAGTGTGGGCCCAGCCTACTTAACCATTTTCAGAATTTGTTCCAAGTGCGACTTCATAATCTCGGAAGCTGCTCTCGAAGAACACGAGCCTATGCAGGTGTTAAACTGTACCACGAGTGCGAAAAGAGGCTTCCTCTCGTCGCGAATCCTTTGCACGCCCATGTATACCTTTGTTGGCGACGCTCCAGGTGACCGTGAGGCTGGTCTCTAGGCTGGTGAGCGCGAGCAGCGCGTGCTCGCTGAATCCCCGCAGGCGGTACCCGTAGAGGCGCGTCAGGTTGCCGTGCCAGCACAGTGCCTCGGGCGTGATGGAGCTCAGCGAGCGGCCCCGGTATCCTTCGGGGCTGGCGCACGGCGGCAGCCGTACGCGAGGCGCCGGTCCAGACTGCAGCTCTCGCAGCCACAGCGCCCCGCAGTCGCACCGCATCGGGTTACCTGCAGTACCAGCAGATGCGCCACGTGCTGGTGGGTCGCGCGCGTACCGACACTGGTACTGAAATGAACCCCAGAATTCAGGACCGTCTGGTAACATAACGCAGAATTGGTTGCAGGAATGCTCTGCGTTAACTACGTCTTCCACTTTGCGTTTATGTGCTTTGTTGTTATCTCGAACGGATCCCGGTTTTTTCCACAAACGAATATCAGGAATAACTGGGTCATTACTGACGGCGATGTTGATTACATGTTTTTTTTTTTACTTGTTTCTAAAGCGAAGGCATGATTGTGAACGCAAGTCTACGTTCCCTAAGGTCTGCGGAAATTAGGGAAAGGCGGGAAAAAAAAAAGCGAAGCGAATGCAGTTGGCCATCTAAGAAGGCTGAGGATTAAAAAAAAAAAAGAAACAAATTATGTGGTTTTACGTGCCAAAACCATGATCCGATTATGAGGCACGCCGTAGTGGGGGACTCCGGATTAATTTTGTCCACCTGGGATCCTTTAGCGTGCACGTAAATATAGTACCACAGGTGTTTTTGCATTTCGCCCCCATCGAAATGCGGCCGCCGTGGCCGGGATTTGATCCCGCGACCTCGTGCTTAGCGTAACAAAGGTTGCTGATCGCTCTCGAAAAAGAAGTAGGAAACAAGATGCAGCTAGACAGCTCATAACAGCAAAGTAGGGCAGGCGAGAGCTTATCTGCACCGACTTATGCTACGCAAATAAGTCTTCACCGCGGATATGAGGCGCATGCTTTTCCACAACACACAGATGCGACTGCCGCGGCACGCCGCGATAGACTAACGAGCACTGTATGCGTCGCCTGTCTCCACAAGCAAAAGGTGTCTGCGTAGTGCGAAGCCAGTATCGACGTTGATGTCGACGTTGAAGTCGATGCCTACCCATTTGCTTTCTGCGTCTTTCTTTCTCTTTTTTTCTCGCTCCACGCGTTAGGCGCGGACGCTCTCCCGAAGGCGCAGCTGCGCTTTTTTCCAGGGATACACCGCTTTGATGGAATTGCTCATTTCCCAATTACACAAACATGGCCATGCGCTGTTCACAGAACCTCCCGGTTGCATGATTTAACTAACACCCACATTTCACCTAATGTAGGATGTTTCGGCGTGCTTTAAAAGTTGACCGAATTGTCGAAGCGTTACTAAATCTAATTTTTTGCAAGTGAATTAACATTATTCCATTGCGCGTACGCCTATACATTTTTCTGACTGCAGAACAAGGATATACGTACTGGACATCACTTAAGCTGCTTATAAACGATATGGAACCATAGAACGACGGTTAAGCAACAGCAGGGTAGCTGAGGGCGGGAGCAAAAGCGAGATAAGTAAAGAATGCTTCCACGGCGGCAAGCCAGAGGGATGCCAAAGGCAAAAAAAAAAAAAAAAAAAAAAGAAAAGAAAAGAAAAAGATGCTTGCCGCGGCTGTCTCGGGAGTGGGCGCATTCGGGGCGTGCTCGGCCCGCGTGCTTGCTTCTTCGTTGTTGAGGCGAAAGAAAGCAAAGGCACGCAGCCGGTCGACGGTCCTTTGTAATGTAGCCTGTAGTTTGTCGCGCGAACCGGTTGCGGAGCAAAAAAGAAAAACGAAACAAAGGGCCGCTCCTGCTGTTATGGCAGGAGAAAAGCAGGTTAAAGCAGTTGCGTAATGCAGCCTAGCTGTGCTGTTCGCGTCCGACTAAAGCGTGCGCCCCTCGGGGACGACGGTTCTCGTTTCCCCCCCTCTTTGCGCGAGGGTTTCAGAACAAACGTGCCTTCCGTGACTGGCATCTAGCTTCCGATGACGAATTGGTGTCTTCAGACGTCTCGGAACATGCGGGGGCCCCCCTTTCGTGCACTGCGATCGGACACGGTCTGTCTAGGTTTGCGCTCGGTGACATGCGAACAGCTGACTGAACTTATGTGCTGCGGGGCCGCCGCCCACGAAGGTCGACGAGGCCAATGCTCATCCTGCTATTCCATTCGCATCGTTATTCCCCAGCTGTGCGATGTCCTGAAATCGATCACGAGTGCACGTCTGCTTCATGTGTTGAGGTTTAGGAAAGACGGGTAGCAACAAAATCATCACTCGGGATAAAAGGTCATGCGCAGGTTCTGCCGCCTGTAACTCTAATAATAATGGCAACAATGAGCCATCCCCCCCACCCCACGTTACGGACGCTTGCAACAGCTTGGACAGCGTTTTATGCATCCAAATTTGCCCACGTGTTAAAGGGAAGCTGTAGCTCGGGAGCTTCTATTTAAACACACGGAAACTGATAAATCATTCTCTTGGCAACCACTGCCAAGATTTTGATGATGATTGTTGCATTTTTATTAAAAGAAAGGTAAAGTCTAGTGACTGTTGGAAGGTTGAATTTTTATTTATGCCGCGATTTTTTTTAGAAAGTCACTGAATATAGCAAATGTTTCAAAATATGAATGATTGACTTTACAAACGTGCAACTCGGCAATGAAAAACGATATCACAATTATGTCGTCGTCATCATCATCATCATCCTATCTAATGTAACTGCAGGACGAAGGCCTCTCCCTGCGATCTCCAATTACCCCTGTCCTGCGCCAACAGATTCCAACTGGCGCCCGCAAATATCCTGATTTCATCGCTTCACCTAGTCATCTGCCATCCTCGACTGCGCTTCCCTTCTCTTGGCACCTATTCTGTAACCTTAATGATCCACCGGTTATCTAACCTACGGCATTACATGACCTGTCCAGCTGCATTTTTTTTCACAAGTAAACGGTACCTAATTATACATCTAAAACGGACAAAATTTATATATTTTACACTGCTTTGAAATAAACCACTTACTTGCGATTAGGAATTTTGCAAAACCCTTGCAAACATTTTAACAAATTCCCGTAAGCTATAAATTCATGAATCAAATTTGTCCGACTTCGACGCTCTGACGAGTGCAGTTTACAAACTTGCGAAATTTGTTTCTACACTGATTTTCTACAATCATTGCAAAAAATTCTAAGCCCTAAATCAATATTTCGCTCCCTACAGTCACTAGAATTTAACTTTCTCTCTCAAATGCGACAAAGTTCATTCAAATCGGTCCTGCGGTTGTCTCAAAAGCATTTCTGCGTTTTACATGTATTTGAATGGGGAAATCGGAGTTGGTCCCGAGACGTTAAAGCCGTCGGGCTGCTATTGGTGGTCCTGCTCGCAAGCGCGAATATCATACGCTCGGGTCAAATAATTGCGTAGATCAACAACCAACAGTGAACACATTTACTGCTGGAAATAGGTAACTTCAAATTTTAACGTTGCGGAGCGTCGGGAAAGACTCTCCGTCTAAGTGCGCGTGTGTGTAAGAGAGACAAGGTGTGTCCATGGATAAGTGATGGTCCAAATTTGTTGTATTTCAGGACATATCACTTTCAACCATCCCTGGATTACGCAGTGTTCTGCGCTACCTTTTTCGATTGTAATGTTGTTTTTACAGCGCAGATATTTAACCTTAAAATTGAACTGCAAAAGTGAACATATTTTCGCCTTTTCTTGTAGTTCCAGTAATGAATCGGAACACTACTTTCTTTCCCCCCTCTCCCCCTTTATTTTTTCAAGTCAGACACGTTTGTACAACAGTGCTGTGTCGCGGGCATGGTGGTCGCATGCAGATCCTAAGTCTTCTCTCCCGGGCAGTTGCGCTGTGAAGACAAGACCACCAGCTATCTTCGGATTCTGGATTCTTGTTTCTCTTTACAGCTGGGCTTCTCTTCGAAACATTCGCTGGCTTTCCAACGACCCAGCGGTTGATGGCTTCGGTCGCACTGTTAGCTGCACAATTTCAGATTTGGGCTCGTAGGGACTCGGCAGCGTGTGCAGCTAGCTCGCTGTCGAGGAGAGAACGAACAGCAAATTTAGAAGAAGAAAAAAAAAGGCATTTGTGTGTGCGTTTGTTTGTTGGGGGGGGGGGGGGGGGGAGGCTTTGCCATTCCCAGTGGTGGCACTTTTTTGGCTCCCTGAAGATGGCAGAGGAGGTGTGGGGGGGGCTCGAGCTACATTTTCAGCGCTCGGTGGCGGCTGCTCGACCGTCCGCGGATGTGTGCCGACGTAATAGCACTCGCTCACGTTCTGCCGCCACCGTCGCGCGCGCGTTCTTTGTGTTCGTGACACGTTTTGCCTGAGGGAGGCTGTCGTTTTTGGCCGCGGTTTTTTCGTCTCGCCCGTGCGAAGCGTCAGCGATGCCCCTGGCCTGCTTCTCGCCGCCGCTCCCGCGCAGCTTTTCCCTGGGCGCCGCCACCGGCCCTCCTCGCTCTCGGACAGGAGTGGTCGCCGCCGCTAGCACTGCGCGCTGTTGCGTGCAGCAATTGGAGACGCGGTTGTTAGGGGCCGCTGCGGCCGACGTATACTTTCGTCCTTTCGCCGGCGTTGCGGAGAAAATCGGCATATCGGGCGCTCCGTGCGGGTGCTGGCAATTTTCGTTCGATGTGCTCGACTCGCTGCAGTGGCAGCGGTGGCAAGTCACCATTGGGCGGCGGCCCTTGTCTGCTAGACCACAGCGGCCGCCCTTGTTGCGACTGGATGTTCTTAGAGTCGGGTAGCCCGAAGCGGGTCACTTTTGCTTTTTTCGTCTCGCAGCAAAGTGAACAAAGCGCGGGATGCGCCCTTTGAGCACGGCGACCCGCTGCTGTGAGCGCTCGTTCTTGCCCCGCGCCAGAGCGTGCACTGTTGCGTAACCGGCGCGGATTGGGATTTTGCTGCGCAGTGTATCGTATATGTTTGCTTTACTTTTACCATCCGGCTGGCTATAATAAACTCGCAGTCTAATCGTGAACGGTTACGAGAGGCGCATAATTAAATCGTTGAGTGAAGAGCGGTGTATGTCAGCTGAATGGAACTTCTCCAAGGTGTCGCAATGCGGTAATACGAAAGCTCCCATCTCGCTTGATGTTGATATCTTTGCCGTTTAGCCGTAGCCATCGAGAGTAATTTCGAGCGCCACTTCGCTGGCTGTCGTCTGCTGCCACAGGTAATTACATCTCTGCGAACTGGAGCACAGGCAAGCGGCAGCAGAGCCGAAGGCACCTTTCCTGCAGAGTTGTGACGATCCTGGGGACGCCGCATGCCGCCCGGCCGGATATGCTTTTGCGCGCTTCCCCAGTGTGGGCTCCTCTAGAGGCCCCCCCCCTTCTCTGATGCGCCCCCGTCACGTTCAGCCCTTCGATATGCGTGCAATTCGTTAGCGCATGCAGATATCCCGAGTGGCAGTTGCTTTTGATGCCGGCCTGTCTGCGAAGCCGTGCGGCTCATCGCGCCCGGGGCAAGGGTCCTTCCTGGCTGTCAAGCTTTCCGAGCTCGAGGCGTCCGTGGTAGAAAGGTAGCTCACCCGCGGGTGAAGGCTGAGGCCTCCCATATAGCTAACCGCGCGCTTTCTGTGCAGCCGCCGGTTCATTTCCCGTCGGGGGGAGGGGGGATTTTCTGCAGGGCGTCTTCCTCTCGGCCGACCTCTGCTGTCTCCGCCAGGGCTGATGGAAAGCCCGACGAGCCCACATCGCGCTGCCTAATGGGCTTCCCGCCCGCGTGCCTCGAGCTTTAAAGGAGAAACGCAACGATGCCAAGGTTCTTAATAATAGCGCTCTTGCAAGCACCTCTCCGTGACTGTTTTTTTTTTTTTCTCGTCTATGATTCGGATGCAACGCCGTACCTCACGTTTTGTTTAGTGGAACATTCGCATTGCGCGGGCTACTCACTTGTTTGCCTCATTTACGGCTGGCAGCGCCTCATCTTTTGGGCATGACGCAAAAGTATCGTGTTATATTTTGTGCTGTTTCTACATGTATTCCCTTGTCTGTGTCCTGTAGCGTCTGTCACACTCCCGAGACAATAGCTCACGTACTTTGCGCGTGCCCTCAATATGCGGCCGAACGAAAAACACTCAAATCTACTGTTGACTGCTTGGACTTCCGATCCTTTTCGGAAGAAAAGCTTTTGGGCGCGTGGAGGAGTGTTGGCTGTGCCCAACTGGCCATGAAATCACTTTTGAACTTTCTAAGTGAGACTGGTTTAGACGATCGCCTCTAGAACCTGTGAGACGTGCAGTCCGTGCGAAATGTGTTTGCGCAATTACTTTTTTGCATGGACAAGATTACTCTTGCGTGTATTGCGTCTACAGTGCGCATCCCCATATTGGACAACGTGTATATAGTATCTCATATTAACATAACATAATCCCCACTGTATTCCCCAGTGAGGAGTAGCAGGCTAGGGAGATTAAAGAGAATGCGAAGAAATCGTTGGCCGACGAATTTAAATAATCACAATGTTTCGCAATAAGCGCACGTGTATATGCGTACCTTTACTCGATGCATATTTGTATATTTTTACATATTTAAATCTGTGCTTAATATACCGTTTGTTTTTGCTTTTCTGTATTTTTTTCTTATCACTTGTATGCCAACTGCTTAAGACTCACATGCCCTACATGTAATCAACCAATTTTGTACCGATATAGGAGGTCCCCCTGACAGTTTTCACTTTGGGACCTCCTCCTGTAACACTTATATGCTAAAGCACTTATGTATCTTTATGACGTGACAATAAATTTCAACTAAACTTCTATGTTTGCACCAAGCTCTCAATTTGACATAATTTTAAGATACAAAACGTTACATACTTGTATTCATAATTGGTGTTAAGGAAGGCGGGGCAAAGCACCACGCTCTGCGGTTAGCGCCACATGCAGAACTCCGTGTGGTTTAAGGCGGTTAATTCTATGCTTTATTACAAGGTGTCCTCGTATGTCTGTTTTTACTGAATTAATTCTTACCACTGGCGGAGTCAACGCGACAAAGCGGCGTAGAGAACTGGATATGTCTGGTTGACGGTGGCTCCTGTCACAACAAGACGTGCTTCCATGGCGCCTGTCGTGGAGGCACTTGGCGCACAAGAATTGTGTGTGAATCAATGCCCGCATAGCTGATTAAGTGCATTCTTTGTGCAAAGATTGAAAACAATGTGCAGCACATAGTCGCCTTTACCGCACGGAGTCTGACTTGTAACTTCGTGTCTCAAGAACTTGCACATTACGTATTGATGTACGATTTTTTATGCTCGTTGTTGAGACACCAGAGAACACTTTCTTTTCTCTTTTTTTTCTGTTACTAGGTTGCAGTAAAAAGTAGCGTTAATTAGCATATTTGTGTCGTTTTTATGTCCCACGTTGCCCCTGTGATCTTCCACGGCAGCATATCATTGCTTATCTAAAATGACCCTTCACTTGTCTGCTTTTCGGCGATATTTTGCTCCCTTTCTGCACTTCGGGTTTTGGACGAATGCGTTCATAATTTTGTAGCTAATCGTTGACGCCATCTGGCGTAATGTAGCTCATGTTGCTTAACGCCCTCCACTTCGCCTGAGCGCTATAGCTGTGGTAGAATTGTTTCCCTTTTGGTTCTTACGAAACAGTGAAAAAACCTAGAGGCGATTATACCGTGCGCTAATGAGAGAAAAAAGTGAAGCATCCGAAATTTGACGTCGCTGTAAAGGGCTGAGCTGAATGTTATAGACACCTTCCCATCGACGTTTTCGAATGCCTAAATTGTGAAATAAGTCACACACAGTAGTTCGCTGCGCAAGCATCTATAAACATTATGAGTCAAATAGTCAAAGCCGCACACTCAGTCGCAACATGCTCCGCTAACTGGTTATATCACGCCGCATGCCTAATCATGAAATGTTTGAGCTTACTCGCAGTTTCCAAATTCCGAGATCTTTTCCTGGGCAAGTGTGCGCGGGAGAAGTAACACTCCTGGGTAATTTGAACATGCAGTGATATCTGCAATTAGTGAAACGTGGCAGTCTGCAGTAGCTCATACCTGACAGGTCCACGGTGCTTTCTGCCGGCGGGATGCTGTAGAAAGGCACCGCTTCGAGTTGGTTGTTGCGCGCGCTGAAGTCGGTCAGGTTTGGCAGAAGCGCGGCGCCGAAGTTTGGCAGCGTAGTGAGCGCGTTGTCGCTCAAATCGAGCTCCCGGAGCCGCGCGAACAGTCCTCGGTGCAGCTGCTCGGGCACTGTGGCCAGTCGATTCGCGCCGAGCAGCAGCCGCTCCAGGCTGCCGGCCAGCGGCGCCACGTCGAAGTCCTGCGCCGTCAGGTTTTCGGCCAGCTTCATGGACAGCTCGGCGTGGTCCCCTTCCGCCGCTCGGGCGCCCGTCACGAACTGCGGGTCCACACCGAGCAGGTTCCCCGAGAGGTCGAGCACGCGCAGCGCGCGCAAGCGCGAGAACACGGGGCCCTGCCGAAGCACCGCGATAGAGTTCCGGGACAGGTTGAGCACCTCGAGACTGCGGAGCGTGCCAAGCGCGTACGGCACGGAGTACAGCGAATTCTCGGACAGGTCGAGCGTGGTGAGCCGCTGCTCGAGGCCGGCAAACGCGTCCGGGAAGACGTGCTGCGTGTGGCATCGCACGAGGCGCAGCGTGTGCAGCGAGCGGTTGAACTGCCCGAGGAAGAAGGGCAGCTGCGGCAGCTGGCTGTCCCAGATGGCCAGGCTGCGCGGCTGCAGCGTCTGGTTCAGGAAAGTGCCGAAGATTCGCAGCGACGTGAGCACCTTGTCCAGGGTGGTGTTTGAGCACAGGAGCGCCTGCTGGCCATGGTCGTAGCTGCAGCCGAGCGCCGGGAGCTCTGCCAGTTGCGACCGGCCCTTGGGCGCCGCCACCAGCAGCAGCAGCAGCAGCAAGTGGACGAAGCCCTTGCCGTGCGGCCACCGAGTCTCCATGCTGACTTCAGCCCGCAGCCGCCGGAATCACGGCTCTCCGCGGCCCGTCTCAGGGCCACCATTTTGGCCGATTCTGCGCACATCGAAAAAGACGCGCACATTAGCCACTCATGCCGGTATTGTCTGGCTATTGCCGCCGCTTTGAGGTGCGTTCGCTATCTAATGTTGCTGGTTCGCCCCCTAATCCCTCTTCCCGCGCTATTCATACGTATTATCGGGGATGGGTGCTGTGGCACATTGCGCGTTTAACTGCACGTTGCGGCCGCGGTCATAATACACCGATGTTGGTGAATACGGTGGCTTGGCTTCCGCGTTTTTAATTTTTTTTTTACAGCGAAGCTCTTAAGGGCTAGTTCCCCCAGGATCGTGCCCCTGTGTAGACACAAAACTCCCCATCCGTGGGCCGATCCTGAAGATAGCGCAATACCGGCCCGACCCGCGGCGGAGGTGAAGCAGGCGTTAAGCCATACGTGGATCGATCCCGAAGATAGTGCAATGCCGGGCTGACCCGCGGCGGAGGTGCAGTTGGCCATTAAGGGGCCCACATACGCTGGTCATCCTTCTTCACAGAGTGGAAGGGCACTGAATTTTTTTTTTCTTTTCTTGCGGGAAAGCTACACTTTGTGTTTGTAAAGATTCTACGTCCGCGCTGTCGTATTCTCTCGGTGCGCGTATCGCTGCGGGCTAACTCATTATGCGAAGCATGTTCCCACAGCGAGGCCTCGTGGAGCAAGCGCGGGTACATAGTGCCGCATTTGACCAGAATAGGGCTGTGGGGGTGCTGGCAGCTTCCTGTTCCACTGTCCTCCTCCTCCGGGCTGTGCTGGCTCGGCACTGCGGCACCCCGCGCGCACCTCGACCGACACGTGGAGCCGCATACGCGATGTCCGCGCCGACCAAGCTTTGAATGAATCGTGAGCTGAAAGTGAGCGCTGTGCGTTGGCGTCTGCACTTGCACACAATGGGAGCGAGTGTGTGTATGCCTTTCGAGCGGAGGGCGTTGCGGCAGCTTATCTGCGGATCGCGCGCTCCTCGTGGTCTGCATTTCGAACCGCGTTCGTGTTTTCTATAGATAGCCTTGCTCTCTCGCACACGCGGGCTTTTGAACGTATTTGCAACATAATGCAGCTGGAGATAGCCCCCGCTTTACTGTTGCGGCTATAGAGAAGGACTACTTTCTTTTGACGAATTTATAAATTTAAGACTAACTTACGTTCAACAAGTATGCGCAATGAAAGATAATGGCGTGTATGTGACTTTGTTGGATGTTCTGCTTGTAAGAGGTATCACTTGCGCAGGGGTATAAATACGCATTGACGAAAACGTGCGCACAGTTTTCAATGTGCATGGCGCAGTGACTGCGTGGGCATTAGTGCGAGTTCCCCATAGCCGACTCTTTTCGGCTTCTGCCACTAGTGGGAACAAATGAAATTGCTCAGAAAACGTCAAAATTGCTTGGAGAAAACATTTTTTTTTTGTAACTTGACAAAAGTAAGCTATAAGCCTGTTAATTACGTGCGCCTACGTAATAGAGAAGCAGAAGCAGTGCTCTTGCTGTCAGGCGAGTTGTCTGGCACATTGTTAATTAAACGGACGAATTATTTTGGTCTGTGTGACAACCCTTTTTCTTCATTATCTGTTAACAGCGCGGCGTAATCATACTTCATATAAGTGAACTCTAGGAAATTTCGTTATCAGATTGTGCAAGGGCTACTCTAAATTTTTTTTACGACGTTATAGTGCTTTATAAAACATCACAGATTTCTAGTTTATGAGATCCGCGTGATGTTCGCGCCACGTCCAGCTTCCACATTTGAAGTCTGTTTGTACTTTTGTCTTTTGTGGCCTACAGCAGCCATCAGTACGCTTGTTGTACGCTTATATCTTACTTTTTTGTTATTATTTTGTTTTATTCGTCCAGTTCAGACAACCGGTTCGATCGCGCCGTTCACTAACGGAGAAAAGGGGGGGGGGGGGAGAACGATCTGGAGCAGTGGAGCTGCTCGTATAGAAGAAAGGCGCGTGCGGCGCAATTTCGTGGCACCGCCGACAGCATATACTATCAGCACCACCGCGCTCATAATGATGTCGATGACGCTTCTGTTCAGCATAGCCGAAAATGGGACGGCAACAACGCCGCGAGAAACAACGGCCGCGGCGCTCGTGCTTGCCTCTTTCAAGTGCGGTCGTTGTCTTTTAGCGCCGTTTCTGCCAGAACGGCCAACGCTCCGGCGTCTGACGCTCTACTGTATTGGGCGGTTCCGTAAAATTGCTTTCTCTGTGCTATACCACCGTCTCAGCTCCGTTCGTCAAGCTTTCTTCTACGCGCGTGCTCCTGTCTGGCGTCGTCCTGAGCAAGCCAGGTTTTTGTATCGCGTGGCGGAGCCGCGTATTTCTCTCGTGTAGGCCGCGTCACCTAAAGTGTATCAGCGGCCACTTCTCCACTGGCACAAAGGAACAGCCTGCTGGGCAACCGCCTCGGACAGCGGCGACCTCTGACCCTAGCAGACCCTCTTTCAGGCCGCGAAATGGATCGCCGCGCTATTGTCGTCCCTGGTCGTGGTGCGCAAGGAGCGAAGAACAAAAATGTAGCTCGCTCTATAAAAAAACAGGTTGAGGCAGTGTCTGCCACGGGCCACGGAGAACGCATAGAGTGCAACGGCAAACTCTGCTAAGGTGGCCCGAAAGGAAGGGAGACCGAAATTGTGCCAGTGAAAGCGACGCGCATTCACTGCCCGTTGGATTCGGAACGCTTAAAATGCCGTCCCTGCACGTTTACAGCAGGGGGTTCGTTTTCCGGCGAGCTTGTTGGCTGCGTTCAGTTCCGCCGGTCGCGGTCGAAATCGTCGCTCACAGATTTCCTTAGCGTCGCGTACCTTTTCTAAATCTTGAACACAGATACCTTCTTCGGCTGGGGCCACGCTTTTTTTTTTTTTTTTTTTTTGAAGCAGCAAGAGAGCGCAATAAAATGTTTCATACGATGAGGCCTTGCCAAAACTGCCTTCGAAGAATTAAGGGTGTATGTGTGACAGCGTTCACCGTTTTAGTACACTAGGTATATTTTAAACATTAACTGGTGTTGGCCGTATGTACGAATACTGAAAGATATCTATAGCGGCTCCACAGCCACCGTAGTCCTCCATAAAGAAAGCAACAAAATTCCAATAAAGAAAGGCGTCCGGCAGGGAGATACGATCTCTCCAATGCTCCAATGATCTCTCCACAGCGTGTTTACAGGAGGTATTCAGAGACCTGGATTGGGAAGAATTGGGGATAAAAATTAATGGAGAATACCTCAGTAACTTACGATTCGCTGATGATATTGCCTTGCTTAGTAACTCTGGGGACCAATTGCAATGCATGCTCACTGACCTGGAGAGGCAAAGCAGAAGGGTGGGTCTAAAACTTAATCTGCAGAAAACTAAAGTAATGTTTTACAGTCTCGGAAGAGAACAGCAGTTTACGATAGGTAGCGAGGTAATGGAAGTGGTAAGGGAATATATCTACTTAGGACAGGAAGTGACGGCGGATCCGGATCATGAGACGGAAATAATCAGAAGAATAACAATGGGCTCTGGGGTGCGTTAGGCAGGCATTTTCAGATCATGAACAGCAGGTTGCCATTATTCCTCAAGAGAAAAGTGTATAACAGCTGTGTCTTACCAGTACTCACCTACGGGGCGGAAACCTGGAGGCTTACGAAAAGGATTCTGCTTAAATTGAGGACGACGCAACGAGCTATGGAAAGAAGAATGATGGGTGTAACGTTAAGGGATAAGAAAAGAGCAGATTGGGTGAGGGAACAAACGCGAGTTAATGACATCTTAGCTGAAATCAAGAAAAAGAAATGGGGGGGCATGGGCAGGACATGTAATGAGGAGGGAAGATAACCGATGGTCATTAAGGGTTACGGACTGGATTCCAAGGGAAGGGAAGCGTAGCAGGGGGCGGCAGAAAGTTGGGTGGGCGGATGAGATTAAGAAGTTTGCAGGGACGACATGGCCACAATTAGTACATGACCGGGGTTGTTGGAGAAGTATGGGAGAGGCCTTTGCCCTGCAATGGGCGTAACCAGGATGATGATGGTGTTAGTTATCGCTATTATACCATAAATAGCAAATGTAAATAATCCCGCAAACACTTATCACTTCTGATTGTTACGTCGCATAGAAATAAAAAAGTATTTTAAACTATCATGTGCACCATTTCTTCTTACTGCTTCCAACAAAGCTTTTCTCTCAAATATTTCTTGCTTGGCGAAGCGATCTTCATACTAAACCCCGTCATGAAGTATAACAAAAATAAGGCCAATGATTTTTTTTTTTTCTAATTGATGTGAGATCAAATTTTGTGTCTATATGACTCGCACCCCTCGAGATGCATGTTTTGCAGGGAGAAACGCCATATCGATGGTGGAGTTGCCAACTTGACACCCCTGACAACGTCAGATTTTCATGGCTGTGATTATAAAATTACGCCCTTCAAGTAGAATGAAATGCACTTTAGCAACGATGCCGTTAAAGGCTGACTCTGCCTTTTCTGTAAATAAACGATCTATCCGCTGACTGACAAACGAAATCAGCAGCAAGAACACTTTGCGAGCAGATTGGCGTTTTTGGCGCAATCTCATAATAACAATCACCAATTTAATTATGATAACGACCGTGAATAGCGCACGCTAGACGGCGCATGACAACAAGGAGCGGATAACAGGTGGCACAAGTGACAGCTCACTTCGCGAGTCGCATGCGTGCGATTGCCCTCCTTTGCACCTTTCAGAAACGTGATTGCCCCGATTCCGTTCACAGGCATCGCAGGATTTCCAAGAGCTGTGGAGCCGTCGAGCGCTTCGTACGCATTTGCACGATTTACGTAACTCATCGAGTATTGACGTCTTGAGCGTTGCACCGGCTGTGCTGCCGTGACTGAGTAACATCCTGATCTGGCGCTCGCCGTATCTTGCGCGGTGCCCCTGACGGCGACAGCGAGTCAGCTGTGCACATTATCCGCTCGACAAGGCGCCACGCAAGGCCTTGACTTTCGGTGCGCCCCCCGTGTACACGGCTACCGTTTTCACAATCGGCCTGGTTTGCTCTTCAGACGGGATCTTGCGGAGTCCCATCTCGTCGGTTTCTCTTATTCTATTTTCTAGGCCTGCTGTCTATATAGCTGTCCCCGTGTTGCGGAGGCCACCTCACCTCCCCTTTTACTTGCAATTTGCGCCGCGAAAACATTCGCGCTGCTTACGCACGTGCTTGCGCTTCGGGCGTCTTAATATAGCAGGACGCGTGTCCGCGCGGGGTTCACTATATAGCATCGGTTGCTGCCCCGGATCATGCTCTGATGGTAACGTGCTGTCGCGCATCACGCTACGATAACAAACGTGGAATGTTAATAACCATTGCCAATAATTCTATAGAGACCATGAGAAGGCACATTTAACGACGGCTGGCACTATTTGGCCTAGTAGCTAAACATTTCGACAGAATTGCCTGTCTGGTTGGGAAATTGACTAGGACTTGCGACTGACTCCAACCAAATAACTTAATTTTATTAGACCGACGTTTCGGAGCCCATTCGGCTCCTTCTTCAGGGGGTTGTTCTTCGGTGGGGGGGGGGGGGGGGGGGTGCAGCTTTTAAAGGGTACGTCGGGCTAATAAAATTCAGTTATTTGGTTGGTGTCAATTTCAAGTCCTATTTGGCCTAGTGTACGCCTGCTTGTGGGCCTATAGTTCAGACGTATGGAGTGCTTCAAATTCAGCTGATCAAGTGCGTCACACACACACACACACACACACACACACACACACACACACACACACACACACACACACACACACACACACACACACACACACACACACACACACACACACACACACACACACACACACACACACACACACACACACACACACACACACACACACACACACACACACACACACACACACACACACACACACACACACACACACACACACACACACACACACACACACACACACACACACACACACACACACACACACACACACACACACGCACGCACGCACACACGCACGCACGCACGCTTTCGCGGACGCTTTGGCGAAGAGCTCCATGCGTCTCCTCCTTAGACTTTCTCATAGTGCACGTTCTCGCGTGCATCTTGCCTGTAGCGTGGCCCGCTCAAGGGTCGCCGTCGTGCGCCCAGCCACTCGTTGAGAAACGCGCCCGATTGGCATTCGGAAGGCGTAATCCCGGCGTATGCGGCTTTCCGCTTCCGCCGCCGACTATGTGGAAGGCTCCTCTGCGGCCTGCTTCCTGGAGCAAGCCGGCGATCTGAATGATCCCGCGCCTCGGAGAGAAGCTGCTGCGTGGCGGCTCGCCTTCTGCGCACTCCCCCCCCCCCTCCTCCTCTTCCTCTTTGCCACCTTATTTTTAGGCCCCACTGGCCGGCTTGTGGCCTTTCGCTGTGACCCCCTTTGTGGCCTGGCGCGCTTTCTCGGACCCATTGTCGACGGCTACTCGCCTATATGATGACGCCTCGCGCACAGTGGCAGTCTGCGTTTCTTTCCTTCGACAATCGCCGGCATTGCGCGCGCCTGCTGCGATTGCGCCGCCTCTGTCGCCTAGTATAGAACGGCGTGTGATTTCTGAAGTGAGAAAATAGTGGCTCCTTCTGGCATGCGGCTGCCACCCGGCTCCTCGACTGGCTGTACAGAGGTTGTGCCTTCCGACACTACACAGTCGTACCAGTTGATGCAGTAGCTGTAAGAGGTGCAGGTGTAGCCCTTGTTTTATGATAAAGGCACGGTAAATTCATGTACCAGAAATGTATGTTAACTTAGCGTTAGTTTTTTTTCTTCTTTAATGCAGGAAAGAGCTGCATCTAGGTTTCGTACCTTCATATAAAGGCTTATCGCCAATTTTATTGGTGGTATACTGTTGCGGTTTACACGGCGAACGCTATTGTGTTAGTGTTGTTTTGATTGGACTGGGTACCCGGTTAACACAGTTCAGCCATTTTCACAGGCTCCGCAGCCACGTTAGAGCAATCACGTCCTGCTGTACACCGTTCTGCTTGCGTTGAAGTACGGTTCGAATCAGTGCCTGAATTCACAAAGCTTTTCGCCGGTAAGTACGCTGCCTTCGGTTGGCCGCCACCTGCTCGTGGCCACTGCTTTAGCGTTCGAACTACTTTGTGAATGCGATCCCAGAGCTCCGTATTCACAAAACTGTGACGCAAGAGATCGGTCGCTGCTTGAACGCCTACCATACTCACCGTAATCAGTGGCACTCATGGTAACAAGACGGCGGGTGAGATTTTTGAGAAAAATCCTGAATGTGACGCGAGTTTCATTCGCCTGTGTGTGTCGAAGCCTGACTATTTATTCCATAGTGCGCGCCCCGGTCTCGCAGCGCCGGGGGTTGGAAAAGGGGACAGCAGCACTTCTCTGCGGCATAAAAAAACAGCGCTTTCAGATGGATTCCTGCACAGAGGTGGCACATGCTCTGCCGCGCCAACATAAGCAAACCAAGTGCCTTGTACGCGGAAGCGCGCGCATCTCGGGCGCGGCCCGAGAGACCCCGTTCCGGCGCATTCCATGCGGGGGTGGGCGCCGCAGGTAATGAACGGCTTGCCTGCTGGGGAGGCAGTGTTTGTACACGGCGCACCTCGTTGAGCGTGCACTGCTGGCCCTCCTCCTCCTCAGTCACGACGACGCCAGCCGGTCTCCGTTTCGGCCGCTCGGCGTGCCAGAACGCGCGTGACTCAAATCGGCTGCCTTGCCCAGACTTTCCCTTGGAGCGTGCGTTCGATTGCGCAGCACTTGATCGGCCACTTCGCCGGCTCGGTGCCGCTGTAGCGACGGCCGTTCGCCGCCGGATCTCATCGTTGCTCGATCAATGGGATTCGGCTCGTCGCCGCAGGCATGCCGCGCTCCACCAGCGGGAGCAAGTACCGTGCGTTTGCAGCCGCCCTCTCTTCCGTCGGCATGCGCCGCGGTGGTCACTCTCGCACATGTAGTCGGAGGCGAGAATCATCTCAACGCGGGCCCGATACCGTGCTTTTCATCGGGCAGCCAGCGGGAAACATGGCCGCTTCATTCACTCGCCGTGTTTACCGCTAGATCGGGTGTGCTGTGAAATGGTTTGGCGCTGCACCGCGCTTTGAACCTGATTATCGGTGACTATCAGCCGAGAAAAGTCTCCCGGCTGAAACAAGCCGTTACTTGGACGGCACGAGCGCGCCAGCCAAGGACTGCTCGCCGCGAAGGCCATGCTGCGGGCAGGGCGTGGGACGCCGCACTCGACGGCACTATCTCCGTGTGTAGTGCGAGTCGCCGTCTGTCGCGCCGCATTTAATCCGCTGCTGCGACACTCGCGGGGACGGGGACGGAATACAGAAACTGCACGCCTTTTCTTTTCCTCGGTTCGCGCGAGGGGGCACGTCGCATGTTTGTCGAGATTATCTCACGAGGAAAATAACATCGACTCGAGTATATAAAACGCCGCGCCTTGAACAGGGGAGATTTGCGCAGGAATCAGTAAATGCTCATCGGAAGCAGAATTCGGAAGCAGTGTTGATAAGTGAAAATCGTCTCCTCGCGACGAGAGAATAAGCGCAGCCGTGTGCGCCTTCGTCTGTGTATATCGAAGAGCAGTCGTGGCGGACGCACGTTGTGTGTGCACTGTCCTACATAAGGTGCCCTATGATGGAGTTACCTGTGATTATTCCGTAACAGTTCTAGTGCGGCGCCTTTCAGCACTGGTAGTTGCCAAAAAATGCACGAGATGTCAAGCACATACAAGCGCGCCATGTGCGCTGTTTATTGGACATTTGTAGGTGGCGGTGCACCCTGTGGCCTGTTTTGGCGCTCCTGCACCACGCTACCGAGGAGTAGCGGCTGTGTGTTACACGACTGAAGTCGCCTTCACGTAAAGCCAACAACCATCAACAAATGCTGAAGTCGGTACGCCTTCGTCACTACGAGCTGAGCTTCCATTGTGAAATGTGTGACATCTGCCACAAGGGGAGCTTTCTCCTAAAGGGAGCAATAAGGGCCTGATCGAATTTGAATAAGATTGCGGTGCTATACTTCCGCACCATGAAGACCTGCTTTGCGCAAACGCTTTTACAATGTTCATCTTGCCGAACCCGACGGGCAGGCGCATCTGCCAGAGCCCGTATGTGCGAAATGTGCACGCGCCCATATCCGTCTCTCTCCTTTTAGCTACAACGTTGTTTTCGTGCTTAAAGTCGAGTGATTATGCACTGTACCAACCAGCACGCTCCCATGGCGCGCATATTCTGCCCCCCCCCCCTTTTTTTTTTTTTTTACACGGCAGCCTTCCCTCGGCATAATAGTATAGAGACAATAACTTCACGGTCAGTGCAACCACTGGATGAACAATCAGTGAGAATAAATCTCTGGCAAGCGGAACATTCTGAGATATTTGTTCTATATATGCCCGTATCAACACGTGCAAACCCGTACGTGCGTCATTTGTAGTTTGATTTCACATTGGTTACTATAGCGCCATCGGAAATGGCCTGTGCTGCCAGCTGCTTAGTGTTTTATTCGTCTTTCTCGTTCGCGTCATGGTCATCCTTTCAATTAGGCTTCGTGTTAGAAAGGAACTAGCGTGCGCAGATTGTTTTGTGCAGGGCTTGCGAAGTTATAACCCCATATACCGCTCCAGAATGAGAAAAGTGAAGACGCTTAATCTCGGGCATGTCTGTTTGTCGTCTGTGAGTGCCTAGTTAGGCACTCGCGCGGTGCTCTCTGTTGGCGGGACTGGTCTCGCACCGTAACGATACGGGCGGCGTCTTGCTGATTGGGTTGCGGTGTGCCAGCTGCGGCTGACGACTGCTCAAAACGTTTCCGCCGGGCGTGAATGAATCATGCCAGGGCGTCCCGGGTCGTGCGTCTTCCGTCTTTGCGATCTCGCAGACGCGAAGCGGCGCGTCACGCGGGGATGACCTGGCGAAGCCACCCTTGTTTGTCCATTCGTGTCGGTCGCGCCCTTGGCGGCGGCGGCGGCGCCTCAGGAAAACGCGCATCTGGCGGTGCCGCGTTTCTGCGCCAAGGGCGGTGGGCGCCGCCGGTCCGCGCCTTTTGGCTTTGAGGCGCCGGTCACACTGCGCACGTGTCCCGCGCTGCGTGTTTGACACTGACGTCAGAAAACGATCACCGCTCGCCGTATGTCGTCGCCGCAGCGGTGAGCTCTGTTCGGTGGGACGCGTTGGGAACAGAACGAGGTCCGAAAACCCATTCGGGTACACACGAACGCGGCGGCGCTCTAGGAGACAGCGAGGCGCGCTCCGCTTCATTTGTTTTCGGACTGAGTGAGCCCCCCGTATGTGTGTCTCTGCGCCGTTCTTCCTACAGCTGGTGTATCCGACGGCGTTGTCGAGGGCAGCACTAAAGTTCGCAGCTTTCGGGATGAAACGTAGAGCCTTACTCGGTAAACCGTGTGTCCCAGCTAACGTTAGCCGAGCTGTTTGACGAAAAAAAAAATATTAAAAAATCACCGTGCAAGATACGATTGTAATACCTACGGTGCTCGGTCGTCAGAGATTTGACGATCGAATACCGTAGGTCTTAAAATCGGTCGTGCACCGTATTCTGTCTCATTTGTTTTTCATCTCTTTTTCTGTTGAACAGCTTGTCTGACGTTAGCTATAGCACCCTTTATATGTGCGGAAGACACTCAGCACAAATCGAAATGCGAGCGAAGCAGGGGCATTCTACGTGGGCCCTTGCACTGGCTGAAAAGATGTTACGTTGGCCGTCGACGTCGACGAGCGGGACCTTATACAGTGCCCAAAGCATCCGAAAGCGATAATACCGCTGCGCCAAGAAAGTTGGCTTTGTGCCGAATGGCGTTGACGGCGTGTGTCAACAACGTTTGCGGCTGTTCTCTTGCTCGTATGACTAAGTTTGCCTTAACTTGGCTTCAGGTTCTTGCTTCTCCCACACTCTCAATAATACCGTGAACGTTTTTGTAGTTAGCCAGGTTTTATCAAGGCGCCGTTTACTCGGAATTTTTCTCGCCTTCTATCTCTCTTTCGTTGACTTCGTTATAACGGGAGCGACAAGTGGAGACTGTAGGTGCCCATCTATAGAGGCAACTTCGTTCTTCGGCATACGACCGTTGACTGACGGCTTACGCCGTTACGTGCTTACAAAGCGCTGATCACTCTTTTTGGCCGACATTTCTCAGTACTCGGTAGGATGGTGTCTGCATGCGACGTGGCAGAGCGTATGTGCTGAAGTGTCGATTGCCGCACGCGTCCGCAGTTAAAACTGAACCTGCTGCAGAGTTGCTGTATGACACTACTTGTAACGGTGGGGCAGTGTGTCGGTGGCAGGTCAGGCAGGTCCACCGCCGCGCCGGCTACTCGGGGTCGAGCCGGACAAGCGATAGTGCCAAGTGCGCCGCTTCCACCCGCGGCCTGAATGGAGGCACCAAACCTGTTTGCCTCGCCTGTCCGTTGCTCGGCTGCTTCACGCTGCTCGCGCCCGGAATGACAGACGCTGTTGCTCGCACTGCCCAGATGAGTTTCTCCTCCCCACGTTGGCCGTGCAGTATACTTGTGGTTTGGCTGCGCTTATCTGGAAACACGTCTCGTAGCTGACGGCGTCAGAACTGAGCATGACTGAGAGGCTGATTACGTTTCGGGCTCGCAGCATGCATAACGCTGGAGTTTGTGCTCTGTTGTTAGTTTATGGGCTTTCTTGTTCCGCTTTCGTGCGTGCGCGCGCGCGCGCGCCTGTTGTTGGTCGGAGCTCAATACGTTATGATCTCTCCATGCATCGTCAATTTTTCGCTGTTTATTGTATTTATTTACAACTAAAGCTGGTGATTTCTTTCATTTTTTTTAAAATTTAGCATAGCTAATGCACCCGTGCTTGGAGCGCGTTAGCGTCTTTGCGAGGCACGCTGCTGATGAACGCGTTGCCGGTGCCTTAACTGCGGATGCACAGAGTCTGTGTTGGTATATTTTCTTTACTGCAAATGCTGGTTTTTCGGACGCTGCACTCTGTGGAGATATTTGTTGTTGTTTTTCTCAGCCTCCTTTATATTACATGCGAAAAATAAAACATAAGAAATGGTGATCACTAAAAATTGAGTAGCTTTAAAGCCGAAGCTACCGATATAGGTCTACCCAGGATTTCATAAATGTCACGTCTTTTCAGTGTGCCAGGCACTTTGTTTACGCAGTGGATGTTCGAAATACGCAAAAGAAGAGGCATATTGTTTCAGACTTAGTTCTCTTGCGTTTGTCTTCAATGAATGAATGATGGCGTCCCCTATAGTCAAGGGCCTGTTTCTTTGATAACTGCTCGTGTTTCCGCAATTCCCCGATGTGCCTGCGATGGTGACACGTGCAATGCTCTCGTCCTCATGAAATATTCCAGCCCCCCCCCCCTTCCCCCCGTGATGCGCACGTCTCCTGGCGCCCTCGGCGTTTCCCCTTCGCGCTTTTCGTATTCGTACACTTTCTTGGCGTTGTATACGCTTCGCGCAGCGTTGTCGCTCGCATTCCCACACCATCTGCGCTCTTTTGTCGGTGCTAACGTTGCGGACGCTAACGCTTTAGCGCAGGCCTATACCGAGATGTCTTCTCGGATAAGGGCTGCTGCCTGCTCGCGTTTCTGTGTCCCAGGCCTGTCGGAAATAGTGCCAGTCTGGCCGGTCTATTATACCATCACTGCGCCGCTGCAGCGAGGCGGCCCGATGACGCGTCCGGTGTCTTTGGTGGCTGTCGGTTTTCAGCACCGCGCCGCCTATTGTGCCCTTCCACCAAGGCGCGCCCGAAAGACGGCAGCTAGGCTGCCTTTCGCGAAGGCGCTGCGAGCCGCTTCCGGATGGCTTGCGCTTCCGACAGTCTCTGTGTGAGCGGTCTGTGACCCCATTTTCGTGTTCATTTGGAAACGACATGACTCCGCCGTTGTTACGGCAATAGAAAACGCGTCTCTTTCCTTTGTTTTCTGTATGTGTTAATTGGTTTGATTTCGTTCGTGATGGTTCAGCACTTAAAGCCGCTTCCAACGCCCGTTAAGAGGCGCTTTCTGTGACTACATCTGGCCTGTTTTCACGCCGTGGTCCTTTGATCGGTGCGTTTCTGAGCACGTTTTGGGATGGCCGACGATGCTGTCGACTTCGCTGACGCTGTGTCTGTTTTTCGTCCAGTACTTGCCCCTGACCTCGTACGCGTCTCTGCATTATGTAAACTTTATTGATAAAATTTTTTTTTAGATTGTCACGATCATCGTCTTAACTTTTCATCGTGCTCTCTTGCAGTGGCATATGAAACGAAGGTAGACGCGAAAGATTGTGGCTATGTCGTGTGTCATTTTTCGTCACAATTCTGTTGTTCACACGTCGGGTCACGCTTCTTGCGCCACTGCTGCACCGCGCGAGTAGCAGTACAGTGTTATATGTGCGATCACAATGCAATGCATTCCGAGTTGAAGCTGTAGTAAATGCGCTGGAAGTTCTCGGGCTTTCTGTTGCTCGATACGCGCTACATAAGAGTGTTTTTCCGAGCGTGAAAGAAGCCCGCGAATGCACGCATAGTGCCTCGAGCGGCCAGTCACGCGGCAATATTGCGGTTATTCGCGGGCTTCTTTCGCGCTCGGAAAAACACATTTATGTAGCGCGTATCGAGCAACAGAAAGCTCTATCGGGAGTTTCTCATGCTGCTCTACAATCTCATTGACACTTTTCATCTAATTATAATATTTGAGAAGTTGATAAATTAAGACTAATTACGTAATTAGGTGGAATGCAAAAAATAATCTGAGTATCTCCAAGAGATGGCAAACGACATTACCTTGGTTCTGTCGAGCTACGTGTCATTTGCATATGTTTAAATCTTGGTGCATGATGGTTGGGACATCCTGCATATCTGTGAATGCGTTAGAACAACGTCGAATTTATAACTGTTGTTCTGCACCTTGAATTGCACTACTTGACCGAAAGTCGTGCAGGATATTATTACGAGGAAACATACCCATCCTTCTTTTTTTTTTTTTTTTTTTTAGGAGACTCACGAGTCCAATCGTCACGAACCTTCCTTAAACCGTGTTTTCGAGGCTGCAGAGTCCGCTCGCGTGCTCTGGAGGGCATACGCACGACGCAGGGTTTTTTTTTTTTTTTTTTTTCTAGCCTCGGGCTGTCTTCGCGGATGATTGTGGAGGCCCACGGTGGGCATTATCGTGGCGCGCGTATTTGGATGAAAACGCATTTTTGGCCGTCCTATAGCCTCTCGTCGATTGGTGTAATCCGGGAACAATGTTCCCGTTGATAACGAGAAATGACTGCTTTCTGCCCCTTCCGTGCCGTGCCAAACACCCAGGGGGAAACAAATACGAGGTGAAGGCGACCGTATATACAGATGCTGTATACGGTGCTCCGCAGGTTTCGCGTAGTGTGTATAGTTTCCCGGCCACGACGCAAGGGACAAGCCGGCCTGCGCTGCGATTCGTGACAGCGCAAGCGGGATAGGGGGTATGATCGTGTGACGAGGGGTCGCCGTCTCCCCGCGGACCGTGCACGAAATTGCCGACTGTGGACAGCAGCACCGCGTCTGTTGTTAGCGTTGGCCTGAGGCAGGACCTGTATATATATATATATATATATATATATATATATATATTTTCCTCGTTTCCCTTGCTCTGGCAAATGACGTATCTGCGGCTGTAGCTGGAGGACAAGTAAATTCTTGACAGACAGCTGGAACGGCAGCCGCCGACCGTGTGCCTCCTCTTAAAGAAATGAGAGGAAATGGGAAAGTGTCATCAGGTGTTGATGTGGTTGATGAACTTCTGATAAAATGAAAGAATAATAACCGTGTTCTTCTTTTTTTTTCTTCCTCTTTTTTCCGCTTCGGCACGCACATACACGGGGTGGTCGTCTTTAAGCTTTGTGGAATCTTTAAAAATCGCCTGTCGCAGAGCAAACTACAATATTCAGGGAGGCGGACATTACTTGCACGAGGAAGCGAAACACATATACAACTAATAACCTAAATTACCTAATAAACTTCTTAATTAGTTACTTTACGCACATATATTGCAGTATACAAATTTTAGCCGGTGAGTTTGCCAGGGCGTATCCAATTGGAATGAATTTTCAGAATGACATCAGTTTCGATGATATGCGCCATCAAACTCGAAGTAAAAACTACTTTTTAAACAAAACGCTCTTTTATGCTTTGTAGCGCAAAAGTAACTGGAACGCCGGTGTATTTCGTCCCACATTCTGGGAAATAATATATCGAAGCTAGTGTCATCCTGGAAATTCATTTCAAGTGGGTGCGTCTTGCAAACTCACCGGCTACAATTCGTAAATTGCAATATGTGCGGCAAAATAATTAATTCGGAAGATACTTAGTGAATGTTTGTTAATTCGCTGAATAGGTGTTTCGTTTTCACGTGTTAGAATAAGCCAGCTCAAAGACAAGGATTATGCTATCTAGACCACAGGTGATAAAAAAAAAAAGATACGTAAAGCTTGATAGTGATCACCTCGTATACTGCATGAGTGTTGCCGCCTTCCAGCTGCGACTCTGCACATACATACGATGCGTTGTTGTTGGCAGTTTCTCCTATTGGCTGCCGTGCTCACTCTCTTCTATCGCTTTCTTTTCGTGAAGACATCTGGTGGAAAATATTTGGGTGCGGTAGCTGCTATGTAGCGCTCCTTGGTGTATTAGTAATCACCATATGTGGATTTGAAGTTGGCATCATCAATTACTCGCGAACTTGTCCTGCGACTCCCTTGTGTTCGTTTTCATAATCTGTGACCGCCTTTTGCTGTCCAAGCGGGGTTGTGCGATATAGCTCGCAAGTCAGGATGCGTGCTTTCGAGATGTGGCCTATAGCGATATTTCTGTTTTAGACATTCGTAGTTTTCGTAAGCGTCAGGTGCCGTAATACAAGGTTTCGTCTTTCCTCGTCGTTGACCTCTGCCAGTGGTATACCGTCGTAAATGGCTAGTGTCGTTGGCGAAGCACGCGAAACGAAAAAAATAAAAAGGAAGAAAGAATTAAGAGGATCGAACTGGAAGTCTGAATCGCAAGAACTCGAGAAGAACGTCTGTTCTGACTTGCTAACACTCGGGGACTGCACTCGCATTTTTTCATCGGCGCACACGACTAGCACTCCAATGAAGAGTGGAATGTGTCGAACTGGATTATAACACCAGCAACAACAGGAAACCGCCGCTGAAGAATTTCACTCGAACTCCGTCCTGAGCTAACTATGTCGAAATAACAAGTATATAGTATGTATAGACTGGCCTTAATGTTCGAATGTGTACCGAGTAATAAGAAATAGAAATAGACCCTTCTTAATTTAGTTTTCTAAATTAGCAGACGCAAATTCCGCTAGAGGAAGTGCACAGCCACGCGCTACGAACTAAATAAGTGCGGACTTTCATTTTGCAGACCAGCCACGAGCGAGTTTGTACTCAACGAGCACTCCCAGTGTCTCCGGCAGGTCTTCTGAGCGTGGTCAACTTCGGTGTGTCGCGCACCACCTTGCATTACGATGGCAAAATGAGTAAACGCCGAGGAAGAGCCACCGTTTGTCCCATCTCTCGCCGAACCTTTTGCTCGTGAAGGGGTGTCGAGGAAATGAAGGGCGTCTCGGGGCTCGGCGGTGCGCGGCTTGTGCGCACACTGGGTGTTCCTGTAGCCGCTGCGGCGTCTCAACGGAGGGCTCGCTCTTCAACCCTCTGCATTGTGCAGCTTCGCCGCCAGCAGCTAGCGAGCCGGCGGTCGTGTCCGCGCAGCCTTCGCTGGGCGTGAATGGGGGCAGCGGCGAATGGCCGCCGAGCTCCCTTTCCCCCTTCTGCGCGGGGTTGCATCCGCGCGGCGAAGTGTGCCACATAACTGCATGCTAAATGCAAAAGAAATGTGAACCGTGAAGAGATCCACATGGACTTGCGAACGGCTGACGTCTGCGTCGTCGCTCCGCGTATACGTTTCTGCCTGGCTGCATTTCTTATCTCTCTCTCTCTCTCTTCGAACACTTTGCTCGCGGTTGTGACGTAGCCTGTCGCTGCCGCTCTGAGTGCTTGTACTCGCGTAGAAATGAAAATGGGCGACGCGGTTCAGCGCGTGACCTTTTCACGCCTTCCTCGCGCGCAGGACACGCTGTGACACGGTGACGCCGGTCCTGCCTTGCAGGCGGCGACTCTGGTGTCGTCAGAGTAAAGGATCCGCTGCGTGCCATGTCGCCTGTCACGCCCGCAGGGGCGTTTCAAATGCGAATTTCTTCAGCGCGTCTCCTGGTTCACCGCCTACTATTAAAAAATAAATAATAAACATTGCTGGCGATGTTTCTCCTTGATGCTCGTTAGTTAATAGCTTTCAGTACGCTTAGCATCATGTGTGTGCTATGCTGTTTAATTGTTCGACAATCAGCCTAGATGCGGCGAGAGGCACTATAAAATGTGTTCACCTGGCTCTGACACGCGGCGGCGTCCGCAGTGCTGGCAGCCAACTGTAGGTTAGGGATATATCTCTTGAACGCGGCAAATCTCATTCGGTGTTAGCCATTGCAGAGTCCTTCCATGGAAGGACTCTGGTCATAGCATGATCTTCTCAGATCAGGCAGCGCGCTCCGCCCGATCTCGGAGGCCGTGGTCATAAATGGTCGCTTATCTCCCGCGCGGTGGCGTAGTCGCTTTGGCGTAGCGCTGCTAAGCCCGAGGGCGCGGGATCAAAACCCGGCCGCGGCGACCGCATTTCGATGAGGGCGCGCAATGCGAAAACGCCCGTGCACCGTGCATTGGGTGCATGTTAAAGAACCCCAGGAGGTCAACATTAATCCGGAGTCCCCGACTACAGCGTGCCTCATAATGAGATCGTGGTTTGGCACGTAAAACTCCAGAATGTAATTCAATATTAGTATAAATTAGCTTTCTGACGCTCAAACGCAAGACTGAATCGCCTTATGGTTTTTCTGCTCGGAAATGTATATGTACTAGTAGTTTTAAGGGCAGTCGGCCCTGAACCGTGCGCATTTGACCTTTATTAAATGAAAGCGTAGTACAAGCTTTCACCTGCCACCTCTCTGCGACACCATTTGGTTGCTACATCATGAATGCAGTTCTCAAGAACTTTTCATTGTCTCGTGGCGGGTATCGACTTTCTCGCTTGCCACGAAGGTCCGACTGCATGTGCAGCTGCTTCTATAGAGCTGAGCCGACAGGATCGTGTTATTAGCTTCTGCTAGCTTGCAGACGTAGGCAGAACGTGTGCGCAATGAAGACTGTGCAACAAATGCTAGACGCAGGCCTCCCGCTGTTTTCGAGACTTGCTCAACAGGAAGCGCCGTCACGCGCCACGGTTGTCTCGCAAACGTGTGCCGTCGCGCAAAGCGCGCTGTGTTCAACGTCCGAGCGCGGCTGCCGTGTTGCGCGTGGAGTTCGCGATGTCCCGCGAGCGTATGATACCTGACAGGCGTGTCTCGCACCGTGCAGCGCGATGTCGCTCGTGCTGCGCGGGGCCGATGCGACGAGATCGTTTCGGTTCCGGGCGAACGGTGTGTGGCCATGGGGGCCGCATTTCATGCACCCCACTTTGACTCATTCTGGCTACTCCGATGCAAATGTTTCGTGAACGAGTCTGCGGGGACAAGAATTTGCGCCAGAACAGGGCAATGAGCCGTTGACGTGCCAAAAAAGAATCCCTCTCCTTGGCTCATATACGCGTCCACGCGCCTCGCTCTTTTTGAAGGGAACAGCGTGGTGCGTTTACGATCGTGGAGCTTCACACACTGGCTTTGAGTCGCGTGGCAATGTGACAGCAGCCTGCATGCTGCTGCGGACTGGTGGGGACACTCGTGAAGTCTTTCAGTTCGTGGTTAAGGCTTTTCACTTTTTTCTTTTTTTTTTTCCTGACTAGTTTCATCAAAAGGTGGTGTGCAGTGTCAATTAAAGAACAAGATATTGTCATAAAAGGGCTCCGTGACCGAGCACAGATCGACGAGAATCGATGAAGCGTGATGAAAGAGGGAGCAAAAGAAGTCTGCAAATTCACTCACTATATAGCCTCATACATCGTGTGGAAGGTTCTACGCGAAGAAAGGCGATGGAACTGTCGTGAGCACGAACCCTAGAATGCGAATACGCAGTGGCAAACTTGCAATCGTCGGACGTTTTTCTATACGCCACGCATTATCGTTGGCCGACGCGGAATGCGGCCTTGATGCCCTGTACGTTGACAGTAAATGCCTCGGACACAGAATAAACCTCGGGTGTTGTCGTCTTTCGAAGTGCGACCTCCGCCTCGAGGTCGTGCGGCTCTTGCGCGCAGTCGTCGGCGTGCGTGCCAGCCCTGTTGCGCGCGTCGGCGAACTGAGTCCTCGCTTGCGCGTTTCCAGCGGTGGCCCGCGCTCGCCAGCGGGCCTCTTCGTTTGGGAACGCTGCCCCCGCGCCGCCCTCGTAGTCTTTCTGCGAGAGGCCGAGCCAAGGAAGCGCGTGCTGTCCCTTTCAATGGCTGTTTACTCTGGGCGCGCGCGGCCATAGCGCAGGAGTGGCCGCCGGCCGGCCTCTGACGCGCAGCGGGGCTCTTCTTTCGGACGGCCGCATTTGCATTCGGAAGGGCGCTTGGTTATGCAACGCTCTGGCCGCCGCACGGCGTAAGAGCTAGCTGCTCGGTAAGGTCCCGGCTGCGCCGCCGACGGGTGGGGGAGGCGCTGGTAACGAAGGCGCGCCGCAGCCTTGGCGACGTTGTTGCGTAGTGGTTTAGCCGAGCTGCATGCCCCTTATACCTAGGATCGATGCGCGGCAATGGGGCACACGGGCACTTTTGGGCCAGGCTGTCTGTGCAGGCTTGTTAATATGACTGGCGCGGAAGTTGTACCCCTATGCTCTGTTACCTTCTATTATATATACCCCGGTCTCCGCTTTAGAAATCGAGGCTGACTAAGCGTCGACGGTGACGCAATGCCAATCAGCGCGTGTGCGGCGATTCCAACGGCGTCAGACGAAGGCATTCTCTTCGGCTATTCTGGCATCGAGCACGCGTGCATATGTAGGTTTTATATAGCGAGCACGAACTTCATCTCGATGAGCGGCCAGGGGACATTTTTTTTTTCTTTTTTTTTTTTCGTCTGAGACACGGAATTTCGCGGAAGTGTATTTGTAGCGTCGGTGTTATGAGCGATATAAATAAAAAGTTGTTGAATGAAAGTGACTGCCAACGGATGGGGTTGAAATGTCTGCCAACCATAAGGAAGAAACGCAGGTCTCATTATTGCTTCCTTACTTCTTTATTATTTGTAATGAGGACTACGTATATGCGATTTATGTTTGTGGTAAGCAGTACTCATTGAGGTACAGTCGTCATCAATATAAAAAGGAACAGCGAATTTTTTCAAACGACAATAACTCCTGGTCCATGGGTTAAACTCTAGGAACTTGATACGTAACAGTAGGTTTTCATGTTGAACTTTTAGTATGATTGAACACTTTTATGGAGGGATTGTGTGTTTAGCCCCTAAGGGCGTTTGAAAAAAAAAAAAGGAGTTCCCTTTCATATTGATGCCGATTGTGCGTCCTCGATATTTTGTTACCGGGAACAAAATATCACTGGCGCTCACCTTCGCTCGCTCTTTTGGACTATTTTCATTATTGCTCATAAAATATTCTCTTTCGTGTTAATTGTCTATGATGCCTCCGATTTATTCAATGGTAGTTGGGTACCAAAGATAGTAGAATGACCAAAATACGTTCCGCTTCTTTGTCCATTTATCTCCGTACGTTGGCGAGGTTCTCAGTGGAGCTGGAATGCTATAACGCCCATTTTTAAGCAAGGGTACTTACGCGGAATTTTATACTATTAGGCAGTCTCTCAGAAAACTGTCACCGATGCCATGTATCACGCGTATGATGAAAGGCGCAAGAAAAATCAAAGCAGCCATTGTAGAGCTGGCGACAAGATCTTGTGGAATACGGGTTCCGCGAAAAAAAAAAAAAACCGAATTCGAGTCCAGTTTTAGTTTGTATACCCAGTAAAACACTACGCCGCTCTGTTTGTCGCTCATGCACTAGTACAAACAGCAAATCTGAAATCCAAGCTGCATGTACAGTTTCATGAAATATTTATTTTCGCTCATACGTACCGTACCGTCAACTTTTGACGCCGACTACCACGCTTACGGCAACACATTTCTTGCCGTGCGCGCCGGTCACGCTCGCCCCCCACTTTTTTTTTTTTTTTTTTCGTGAGCACAGAAAAGCTTTGGGTGCAGTCGCCGCTATAGCGCTCGTAGTGGATTAATGATGATCGGGCGCGGCATATCAATTTGTTGGTATAATCAAATACTCTGGCGAACTTGTCAGCGGCGCATGCAGTGACTGAGAGCGAAACAGCATGCTGTCAACCAAGGAAGTTTCGTGCAGCTTTCGTGCCAAAATGTAATGCCCCCATGAACACCAAAGTCAGTAAACTTGCCTATACAGAAAAGCTTCTGCAAGTCAGCGCCTTCTGGCGGCCCTCGGTGCCCTGGCAGCCCTCGAATGGGCGCATGCGCGGAGCAGAGCGCCGTGGTCGTCGCTGCCCATGCGGTGCGAACGGCGGTATTTGTAGCGCCGTTCGCAATTTCGCGGCGTACCTTGGCCCGGCCTGGCACCTTGGCTTTCCTGCTTCGCGGAAAACAGCTATAGGGTAGTTGTGCATGCGACCGAGCGCGCACCTGTTTTGACGAGCTTTCCTATAGCGACATTCTGGGCACGCAGCATCCGTGTTAATTATGCGTGTGCGGTATGGTGCAGCGTGGATGCGAAAACCGCAGTATTTGTCGCCTGAGGTTAACATTTGTTTTGTCGCCCATGTAAAATAATGTGTGAAGACGAAGAACCTGCGTTATTTCCTGAACACGTACCTATAGCAAGTTCTTTGCGCCACGAAACAGTGCATGAGCAACGTACATATATATGGCGGCTGCGTGAATGGCAACGTTGTTTCGCGCGTGCGTGTGTATTCCACTATGCACACACACGACAATGGTGTACCTTACATGTTATTCAGATCGGGAAGTCGCTACCGAACATGCACTTTTGCATCGGAAGAATGAAAGCTTTGGTGCGCAATGACTTGAACAACTTTAATGACTGGTGCATTCAGCCATAAATCGAGGGTATACGAGAGGTTTATTTTGCGCTATCGCGACAGCGCTGTGTAGAAGCGCGCAGCTGGCGTTTGCGAAGCCGCGGGGTTAAGTATAAGCTTCAGCTCGTTAAGCACATCGCAAGCAGTCCAAGTCACGATCTTCGGCGGAAATATAGCGATAGTGCCGTGTGATTCGGGGGCAGGTCGATGGCAGTGTATCGATGTCTGTGTGCCTGCCCGCGCGCAGTAATCGCGCCCGCACTTGTCCATACAACGCCGGTTCAGGCCGCCCCCTGGCCGAAAACAAAAATCTTCCCCGAGCGGCACCGTACGCGCAGCCTCGACGGAAGGAAAAGGTAGATGGTTGTTATTACAACGGCTACCACCGGCCGCATTTCGCGGACACGACGGACAGTGCCCGAGGTGCCGCGCGCCCTTCGATCGTATCGTCGGCGCGCACGGGGAGGCCTTCGGCGCGCGCCGTGCTCGCCGGCGGAAGTGCTTGGCGCCGAGTCGCTTTCACTGTTGCACGGCGGCGGCCACCCGTCGCGTGTTGTTGTTCGATCGCCCTCGACGCTAATGGTCCTCTTGATTTGCTTGTTCTGCCTCTCCAAGTGAGGCTCGGATTATTTTTGAGCGCCACGACCCCCCGGTTATATTTGGCAGGCGGCGTGCGACGGAGACACGCAATGAATGGGCTGCGGCGAACGTGCCGTGGTAAATGCAATGTACACTCGCTGCAGCCATGCTTTGGCGTCACGTTTGTGTGGCCCGATCGTGCGGCGAGGCGGACGCCGCGGCTTCATCGGCCAGCCGCCCTTATGATTTTGCCAGCCTGTATCGTTGCAGGGGAATTGTCGCCTTGGGAAGACGCGCGCCCTGTTGTGTCTATTTTGGGAAGGCCTACGAGGATAAATGCGAAGGGGTGTTATTCTCTCGTCCGGAAGAAATGACTCACGAACTCGCGATGCTTCGGGAGGCCGAGTGTATCTATCCTGTTATTTTCAATAACAAGCCCATTGCTGAATCGCCGTTCACCTGTCACTTACGTTTTTCTATTCCTGATGTAATAGGGATGGCGAAAACAGACGGAGGTGCCTCAGCTCTTAAGGATAGTTATACTTGACCTTGGTGACCCTGGGTTATGGCTGCTTTGAAATGTATACGGTCAGATGAAGCTGTCTTTGTTTTCATCGTGCGCACTTGGCGTTCAAGAAGGCGCTTTTCAGTACTGCTTTTTCTCTGCCGTTGATTTCAGCTGCATTGTTTATAACTACGCTCTGAGTATATCGTTAAAGGCAACAGTGTTTCAACAGTCCCACTTTTAATATGGATGTACTGCATGTTTATACTCAATGCCAAGTAATTAAGCGACACGCTTGTTTACAAGCCCTTAGTGAAGCTAAGGATATCTAAATAATATCCCAAGTCAACGATTTCTCTCATTTGGCCCACGCGGACTCTTACAAAGCGGCGACCTGCTCTCTTCTGACATATACTGCTGGAGTATCAAGGACGGAGGAGACGAATGGCATCTCAGCATCGCAGGCGAAACGCCAGATTCTGCGCCGTTGCGACCGCGTTCTCAGAGCTGGCACGTTCACGCAACCCGAAGAAGTTCGGTGGCTGGCGAAATTTTCGTTTCAGAATTGTTATCTTGTGTCCTCGAAAGTTGCGCAACAGAGGAATGAAGCACCCTTTCTTGTATGTATGTATGTATGTATGTATGTATGTATGTATGTATGTATGTATGTATGTATGTATGTATGTATGTATGTATGTATGTATGTGTGTGTGTGTGTGTGTGTGTGTGTGTGTGTGTGTGTGTGTGTGTGTGTGTGTGTGTGTGTGTGTGTGTGTGTGTGTGTGTGTGTGTGTGTGTGTGTGTGTGTGTGTGTGTGTGTGTGTGTGTGTGTGTGTGTGTGTGTGTGTAATGAACGAGACGAAAGCAAACCGAGGGTCCGATTTTGATTAGTCATATCATAAGAAGCCAAGAAATAGAGACACCAGGGACAGCATAGGGGTGTCTGCTTTTGTTGGTTTCTGTTGACCAGCTCATGAACTCGAGTTGTACTATCTGCCACAGGCAACGTCTAAGAATTTTTGAAAGTGTTCGCTGAAACATCCTGCATATTATTCTGCTATCCGTCAATAGCTGCGGGCTTTCTGCTTGCCGAATACGTGCATCGCACTTCCTTCATTATTTGGTCAGACTGCCGGGTCTTAAGCAGGGACTTAAGATGATTGTACTTTTGCATGCAGAAAGCAGATTGCTTGAGAATGCACGTCGTGATTAGGTCTGATGGAAACCGGAAGCGTTAATAGCAGCTGGAGGCGGGTTTGCAGTACGACGACGGAAGCTCTCAGATTCTTACTTCAGGATTACAGGCAGTGGGCACCAAGTTCGTGCGTTCGAAGATTTGTGTCCATTAGGCATAATGCAGTTATGTGTAACATTGTACCAAATTTATTTTGTAATTTCGCTTCTCGCTTTTGAGGTTTGTGTGGGGCTCCGCGCAGTGGAGCTCTCGATGCCAAAAAAAGGAAAAGTGATACAAGCAGTAAAAGTATACATGCAAAAAAAAAAAATCAAGGTGAAATGGTTTGTAATAACTCGGTCCGCGTTCTGTCACGCAAACTGCTGTTCTTTTGGATCAAGTTATCATTAAGGAACATCTGTCATAGAGACAAAGCACGCCTCCTTTGCTTGGCTGTCAGAATTGAAAGCTTGCTTGGCGGTGTCTTGCGCAGAAGTCGGCTGGGCAGACACTGCGGTATGCGTGAGCTTTAATATAACGACGGGCGCCGATACTCGAGAGCCGCGTTGTGCACACCTGCGGGCCTTGGCGGTCAGTGATCGAGGAGTTGTACCCCGCTTTTGTTTGCGACACGCACGAGAAATGAGCGTGGGCAGCCTACGGCGGCGGCCTCTGGCGCTCGGGCAGCATCACCTTTCGAAGGGCCCCACCGTGATTAGAGGTTGGCGCTTGGGTCCGTCGAGGCCGCGGTGTCGCCTCTCGCCACAATTTCGATTCAATCTATTCAAAGGGCCGCATAGACATCGCCGCTCATATTACCAAGGTATCCCCCTGCAGCCGCTGCGGTATCTTACTCCGTATTCGCAGCACCCTGTATGCGCAGCCTTGTCTGCAGATACGCATTGTGAGTTCTAACAGGCTTTCCTTGCTTTCTTGCGGAAATTCTTCCCCTCTAGGTGTCACATTGCGTTAAGACATTAGTTTCTTTCTTCGCTTATTTGTTTCGTAGAAATTGCGCATCGAATACAAGAAGGGTAGGGTATTTTTCCCAAGGGTGTGTTCTTCCATTCAGTGATTGCCTTGTGCCATTTATTAAAACCTACAGTACATGGTAGCGTATAATACCACTAGCTTATGCACTGTGACTGCAGGTGGTTTTACTTGTAGCCTTTATAAGACCATTACCTTAAATATCTTCGAACGTCCACAAATCCATAGTAGTAGTGTGAGCGCAGTTTAAATGTCGACACTAATGCGATCAGAGCGTCATTGCTCATATATATATATATATATATATATATATATATATATATATATATATATATATATATACAGGTATGACAAAGTGATGTCAGTTAGTAAAGAGAACAACAAATAATGACGGGCGGTGACGCTGCAGGTGACGTCATTTGGTGACGCTGCAGTCGTGGAGACCATTTCCAGTAAAGTCGTTAGGTTAGGTCAAGGTATGGAGAGCGTTTCCCTGAGCTGCTTGGCCGCTGTATAGCCTGTTCTGAATTACGTATTTAGGCGTAGGGAATTCCCATGACTACAGGTCGATTGTCGTTCGCGGCCTCGAGCGCTCGCAGGCATCTTTCCCGTCCTTTATTGAACGGCCTGTGGATCCGCGTGGCACGTGCGAGATTGTGCGTAAGCATCGTTCTCAAGTTTCCGGAGTGCACGTATACGCTGGGCGCGCGCGGCTTACCGACTTCCGGCGCCTCCGGAGTCGCTGGGCTGTCCCGGAACAGAATGCGCAGAGAATCGGGAGCGTTCGTTCGGCGCACACGCATGCCGTCCCAGTCCTGTTCGCCGCGTCGCATCAGCGTTTCCTCCAGCGCGCGTGCACGCAGCTGGAGCGAGTGGGCCGCTCCCTGGTGACCTGCCCAACCTCACTCCTCGTGCGGCGCACTTACGCCGCGCGCGGCGTTTGTGTGTACGGCCACCTCAGCGCCGTAACTGGTCTTTCTAATTGAGTGTGCTCCCTTTCGCGCGCTGCTCTTGACTAATGCTCAGGCCCCGATGAGGTGTCCGCGATAGCTGCTGCTCTCGATCGTTTCCTCGTCGTCTCTCTCGCCCCCGAGGGCCGGGCGCAGCGCCAAGCTTAAAAATGCGGCTTGATTCAGGATAGCGACTTTCGCGCAGTGTATACGCAGAAGTGGAAACTGGTCTTGACACCGTCGAGGTCGCACTGCTCTGGCGGAGGCACGTACGCGAGCGCCTGTTGTCGCTCCTCGCCGTCGCGCGACCGGGCTGTGGAGAGTATAGTGGCATCGTGCGTCACGCCATTGGCGTACAGAGCCGCTTTTCTCTTGACCGGTACGCGTGCCACATGCGTCCTGGCTGCCAGCGGCGCACGCTTTGCCGTTTTACCACGGACAGCATTCACACAGTGATCGAGCTACGCTGCGATGTCCAGTATCTGCATGACTATACGCGAACAATATACTCTGCTAGAATTTGCGCTTCGTGAACGAGAGATCGCAGCTTCATTTCGATTCTTCGAATTGCGCCAGCGCATATTGGTATAGGCGGCGAAAGTTCGAAGACGCCTGCGTTGATCGAGTCGAGGTTAACTTACCGATCACGCGTTACTAAATTTGCATTCCGGCAATGTCTGGCTGGGGAACTTCAGGCAGTCTCTACATCTTTGTAATAACGTTACGTATACTCCTAACGCAATGCCGGCGATTGACGTGTGTGTATTTTATGCGCTTGGGATTGTATTTTTGGTGAATTTGCCGGAGCGACTCTTTAGCCATATTTATATTCACACTATAGTATTTATGTTTTGAATCCTTATCTTATGCTTATACGCCACCTGCGCGTCAACAGTCTGTTTTCCTATTGTTTCTTCTGGCCACCTTCGCCAACTTTCCGTTTGTATTTGGCTTCGCGACCCGTTGATTTATTGTCATTCGTAAACTCAGATTTCCAAACACCGCGCTCGCGGTCTCGTTTTTCCTGACCCAAGGAGAAGGCACTTTTCGACCGCGCTACGATCACAGAGCTAGCTCTCGATCACGGCGCAGGAACGTCCTTGAAAAAAAAAAAAAAAACATTTTGAACAGGCGTGACTGGCGCGGGCCTTCGGGTATATCGCTCATTTCTTGGTTTTTCAGCATTCTCGAGCCTTTTGTGTTTCCCGAAGCAATTGATGGTAGCCGCCGCGGTCATACACGACAGCGATGGCGACACTGTTCAGCGGCTTTCTGGGCGCCCGCCTGGGCGGAGCTCCGCTCATTGGCGCGCGTGCTTTCGGCGCCCGCCGCCAGAATCATTTATCGTGCCCGCGCAACCATTGTGCGGGGGACGTCCGGCTGGTCCGACCACTTCGGCCTCGGCTCTCGCGCGCAAAGCGCGTGCCTCGCAAAGAACGCCCAACACGCTGGGCGGAACGATCGCGCTGCCGTCGTCCACTCATGCCCGGCTGGGTTAGTTTTTTTGCGATGGTCCCGCGGAGCACCTTGCTAGTAGTGCCTTCGCGGCAGCGGTGCGCCAGCGGCAGGCATCGCCTTTGAATTCCCGCCCGTTGATCGGCAGGCGTGAGCGCGTTCTTTTACGTCATGTGCAACGAGATTTTGGGATAGCGCCGCCTGTGAGCGGCGCTTTAAGATTAAATTCTTGGGTTTTAGCGCCAAAACCACAATATAATGGCGAGGCACGCCGTAGTAGGAGACTCCGCAAAAATTTCACCACTTGTTATTTTTTTTTTAACGTGCACCCAATGCACGGTACAGGGCTGTTTCTGCATGTCCATTTCCATTGAAATGCGGCCGCCACGGCCGGGATTTGATCCCGCGTCCTCGGGCTTAGCGCCGTAGCCAGTATACGTCACCGCGGCGGGTGCGCAGCGCTTTCGGCTTTCAGGAAACTTGGTCATACAACGCAATGTGAGTAACTGTTGAGCGCATATACGGCTGTAGCGTGGTCGTACGTGTTTCTTGTGTGTGTGTGTGCACCGCTAAACACGTCACTCTTGTCGTTAAGCTTGTGCGTCAGCCTCCCAAACTTCCATTGTGAGTAGTCTCTTTCTCTATTGGTCCGTCAGCACGCTTGCGACTTTGTAAGTTGCCAGATGCTCGTCTGTTCAACTCCCACTACAAACAAGTCACTTGCGGCTTTTAAGCTTTTGCGGAGCCGTACGTCAGAGAGTGTCGGGATAGGAAGCTATACGGTTTCAGGCGGAGATCTATAATTTTTAGCACGGCAGTTTGGCGATTTCCTAGTCCGCGTGCAGATGCCGAAATGCGACAGGTTATGCGTGGGTCCCAGCGCCTACACTGCCGAGAACGCGATGGGCGTCGTGACAAGCGGGCCTCGCGTCGCCTTGTACAGTGTCTCCTGCAGAAGGGGCAGCAGCTGCTCAGTGAATGCGGCACCAGGCGCCCGGAAGTCGACGTGCGGGCGGGTGGCGTACATGCCAGTGACGACTGCTGGCCTGCTAATGACATGGCGTCTGAATCGCAACCGCCCAGTGCTTCCGCCCACGAATCAATGTGGTGCTTCCAGGAGAGACGGCACTTCCGCAGCCAGTGTATGTACGGGGCTCCCTCTGGCATCTGGGCGCGCCGCCGCTCGGTCCACCTACGCAGCAGAGCCTGCGCTGTCGATGGTGCTGTCCGTTCTTTCGTTGTTGAGTTTTTTTTTTCTTTCTTGAGAAATGAAGGAGGTTAGCCAAAGTGTCTGTGTTGCCATTGTATTTGTGTCGTCATTGCACAGCCGAGTGTGAGAAAATTGAAAGCGCCTATACCAACGCCCCCCGGTTATACTCGTGCCAACATCCTCCCAATTAGGAGCTTATTTAAAACACGTTGGCGGGCTAGTTGGTTAGAATCCATGGTAGGGTGTATAAGCGCGACTGGACGAGGACGTAGAAAGAAACAGATACACACACACACAGCGCTTCTGTGTCTATGTATCTGTTTCTTTCTACGTCCTCGTCCAGTCGCGCTTATACACTCTACCATAGGAGCTTATGTGGCCACAACGGTCCGCCGTGCTTATTCAGAATTAACGTTGGCGCATGCAACAGCGGCTATGCATGCACCCTGGTTTTCCTTATGCGTCGCCGCGCTATATATCGTCCTATACGCTGACATCCCAGCCCGCTTCATGTAGTATACAGAAAAAGCTCATGAGTGACCTTGTTGCATTGAGGTTCCATAATATCAAGCTAGTCGAGTAAGCATGGTTGTGGTGGTTTTCAGGTTCCTATTGTAGTCGCCACATATACTGGACAGATTATATATATGTGTGTGTGTGTGTGTGTGTGTGTGTGTGTGTGTGTGTGTGTGTGTGTGTGTGTGTGTGTGTGTGTGTGTGTGTGTGTGTGTGTGTGTGTGTGTGTCCGTACAGGAATACTAATCAGAATTGATGCGGCGCACTTTATCGATCCACATCGACATAAAACTAGTGTGCTGCACCCGCTGCGGCGATCGTACGCAACACGTTCGAACGCGTGCGTTCTCTTCATTCCTGCGCGTTTTTGAGCGCTCGTTTCGCGCACGGTTGCACATGATCATTCCGGTATAAGCAAGCTGACGGGCGCGGGTTGTGCCCATATCCGCAGCGCAGGAGCAGCATATACACCCCGGCGGATTTGGTGTACGTTTCTCAATGCCACGCTGCATCGCCATCCTCTGCTTCCCATGCAGAGAGCGCCCGTCTCCGTATACACGACGACGTCACGCCACAGTCACGCCACGCGCCTGTCGTGCCCACTCTCTCCGGCTGGCCGCTCGGGGTTCACGGCGGCGCAGCACGTCGAGTGCCTTGGGCGCACGCGTGTTCAGTGCTTGTCAGCTGTCAAAGCGACAGAACTCTCCCTGACTGCTCGGACCAGCGCGTTTGCGACGAGATCGAAGCGGACGCGCGTCGCCGGACGCCCGTGGCTCGCCTGTATTTGTCAGCGGAGGCAGGCGCTCGTCCCTCGCATTCGTAATCGTAGCTTTCGTGAATTCTCTAGTGAGCAAACTCGTGCGGTCGCGTATCTCACTGCAGTAGCAGTCGTGGTTGTGGAACTTGTTTTCCACCGTGTACGATCTCTATGCTTCATTTCTTTTGTATTTGTGCGTTTTTAGTTTGTTATTCTGAATACGCGTTAACTTTTTCGAGTTCGGACGTCTGTCGCGACGAGACGTTGCTGAGCTATGCAGTGGTCATGCCGGCTACGCGGATCCCGCGTCCACTGTCGCATATGCCTGTCGTTTCGTGTGCAATCTCCATTCCGACACTGGGTGAAGTTTTCATTTCGATTGAAACCGTTCCTTGGACCTGCGTGGTTGGAGCAAAAACGGTTGAAACTCGAAAAAGCCAGCACGCCGTAAGAGTACGTTACCGTTGCCAGCATGAATTCAGACGTACGCGGCAGAATGAGTGTCTTCATGTTTCGGAGAATCCGTGTATTGTTCATAAGACATGTTGAATTGTTCAGTCCGTTAATGTCAAATGGTGACATTAACAACGCGCACATTTTAAGATTCACATGGTGTAAAAACATGGCAAATCGATTAAAATGTTGCACGATTTGCAGTTTATAATGATCTGAGCAACTTACTTTTCATAATGAAAGTGAAGGTCGCATCCAAGAACGATGGGGCTGCGACTAAAGTCCAGTGTCGACGCAATTGACAGAGCCGTTGAAATGTTCTCTTTATACGCCATGCAGTGTCACCTGTGATTCTTTCAGGCCAGGAGCTCTGTCGCGGCATTGATGCGGTGGTGACCGTGTGTAACCACGCACTTCTCCTTTGTGTCGTCCCAATGCCAAGTTGCATCGCTCGTACAAGTGTTCACTGACGTATCTGTTTCCGTATGGTACGTGCTGGGAAAATTTCGGCGCGGCTATGTTCACTGTTCGGAGTCCAGAAGGGGGGCGGCACCCTCTCAAGACATGTAAAACCGTGTAAAACGGACATGTCTCGCAGACGGTGCCAAACGGGCGTTGCTGCCTAGCACGTAGCCCACGCCGTTCCCTCTCGTTTGAATGTCAGACGCGCGCGTTTACATTCCGACCCCGTTGGGGCAGCGACTTCGTCGTGAAGAACAAAGGAAAAAAGAAATTAATACAACCTTTCCTCTCTGGGCGTGTGTGGTCGCTCGTGTGAGTGCGGTTGTGCAATTATGTGGAAGTGGGGAGTGGCGCTTTTCGCTTTGAGAGCGTTCTACTTTGCCAGTGGAAAGTCTCTGACGAAATCGGCAGTGTTACAACAATGACACTAGATTTTATCCTTAAACCTCTTTACTCTTGCCGACCGAAGAGCCGTTCTCACAAAATTAAGTATCATGGTCATTATCTTTGATTAACAGCTAGCTCTATACTGCTACCACCTTTGTCAGGCGTAATCTGCAATTCACCACGCGACGCGGCTATTGGGCTAACGCGCATGTGCGCTTATTCTCAATTTATCGCCTACTCACATGTTTGCCTTCAGTTTATAGTACTCGCAACATTTGGCCGCGAAGGCGTGTTTTCCTGATCTTGCGGAGTTTCCCCGATGACTGCTGTCGCGCATTCCCACGGAACGGCCGTCGGCGTCATGGGGCGTAAACTGGCAGTCGAGGCGGGCGACCCAGTGGGCAGCTCTCCTCTGCGCGCCGCCTCTTTTGTCGCGCTGACCGCTTTCGTCCTGCCGATGACTGAATCCAAGAGCGTGTCCAGGCGATTTTTTGTCTCTCCTTGTCGGCGCTGATGGCGCAGGCGGAACTGCCGCCTGTCCGCTTTCTTCCGCTGCTCGGTTCGCCGCTGCGCGCGAAAGCGGAACAATGGCGCAGGAGGAGACAATGGCCGTCGCCGGTCCGAGTGGCGTCGTCGCGGGTGCGCTTTTGCGAGCCGCGGAACAGATATCCGCCAATAGGTCGGAGCACCTCCCCACCCCTTTCAAGTGTCAGACAAGGGTCGCGAAGTTCGCAAGGTTTCTGAATCGGTTAGCGCCAGGCGCAAGGAAAGGAAGCTTTGGCGCTGTCCAAACAATGCGACCGGCTGGCCTACATTTTGCGGTCTTCATCGCTTTCGCCCGCTTTTCCGCGCGTGCATCGTGGCCAAGTCTCGTAGTATATCTGGGCACGCGGTCGTGCGTTGGGGGCCAAGGCGCACGTGTAGTCAAATATTAGATGAAGAGTCGCGATGCCCTCGCTGCGCGCGGGAGGCGGCGTAATGATAGAGCGACGATGACGAAGCGCTCGGCAGATGAGTGACGGCCATGTTTGCTTGACCTTATTGCTTTGTCCGTGCGCCGAGAAAATCGGGCGTGTGCGCGCGCGCGAACAATGGAGACCGCTGGACGGACCTCATGCGCGCCTGTACGTTGACCCTAATTTTATTACCACATATATACGCGCACGGCCCGAGACAATGCAGTCCCATATAGACGTGCGTCCTGGGAGGGAATTCTGGCCCGTGGTTCGGGAGCCCCACTGCCGCTGCCGCGGCTCGCAACTGTGCCACCGGTCATCCATTGTTCTCTTCGCCCCGCGACAGGGAGAGGGGCGTGTCGCGAGCTGGTATACAAACAAACGATGGACCCAGCCATCGGGCGTTGCGTCTTGATCGGCAACAGCTGCCTATCTATAGTGTCAACTTCGTCAGATCACGCGAAGCTTTCTTTGCCTCTTCCTTCGACTTTCCCACTGCTGCTGCTGTCTGGCACACCGCATCGAGGGGTGGTTCAGAGCGAGTCAGAGAGGAATGGCGAAGCGAGAAACTCGTTTGGACCCCACCGCGCTGAACGTGTACAATGCCCTCTAGCTCTGGGCGTCGCCACATTAGCCTCTTGACGGCTGCAATTATCCGTGACCCCCCCCCTTCAAAAGCATTGCAGAAACTGCAGTGATTCCCATTCTACTAACGTGCGAGTCCAGAGGGGACGTAGATAGAGCTGTAGAGAGAAGCAGTTCCCATACAGAGGGGGGGGGGAGGTGACGTGAGAACGCATGGAAACCCTACTACTATACGACAGTGTTGCAGGGAAACTGGACAAACATAAGTTAAAGGTATGGTATAGTACCTTCCTGCTATTTCTGAAAAATAATTACCATGCAAATATGTCAAACGGACAACTTACGCAGGGAGTCCAAAAGCAGAGCCGCATTAAAGCGCACCGTAGGGTCTAGGCGACACTACGGAAGCGGTCGACCGTCAAATCAACACTTCTGTGTCCGCCGCAGTAGCTTTACGGCTATGACATTGCTAGAGGTCGCGAATTTGATCCCGACCGCGGCAGCCGCTTTTCAACGGGGGCGAAATAGAAAACGCATCGCGGTGTCAAAATTAATCCGGAGTCCACCACTACGGCGTGCCTAATAATTCGATTGTTGTTTTGGCACGTACAGCCCCGTAACCCAATTGAAGTTTAATACGTCTGCCACGGTGGGATGTGCCATGTGAGGCAATGACTGCGCTCAACCATCTCAGAGGTGTTGAAATATGGCGCACAACAACGCCTCAAGCAAACACCTCTCCCTGTGTGTTCTTCGTACTACGCCGACAAACAGCAGAGGTGCACGCAAGGTAACGTTTAACATCAACTTACCACTCTCGTGTTAGACTAAACGTTGAAGAAATTAAACTTTCGACGTCAACATCACCGCTAATTATCGTCAATCAAAGCAAACAGCACAGAAAGCTTCGCTTACATCGATCCCCACAGTGCGTGGGATCAGCATAATTTTTATCCCTTAGCTGTCCTTTGTTTCCGTATATGTCGACGCACTGATCAATTTTGCATCATACGATCACTACTTTCCGTTCGTTCACTGCGAATACACCCCCCCCCCCCCTTCTCCCCAGAATTGTAGCAGACACCTCCCTGCTTAAATCCATACACAAAAAGGTGACAATAGTGCGCGATTGATTTGGCAGAATCGACTTCACCGCTTCACTGCCTGCGAGCTGCAGTGTGGCCAGCGTGTCGTCTCAGTTTCGCCGTGTTAATGTTCGTATCTTGCGCGGCGATGCGTATAAACGTGCAGATATAGCGGGGCCAGACTAAGGACGCTCCGAAGAAGTCGCGGAATGCAGCTGCCGACTCCGCGTTCCAAGAATGCGTGCGATGCTTCCTCGGTGGAGGGAGAGCATAGTGTGCGACCACGGCAGCTGCCGCGGTATGTGGGCCAAATGCAGATGCGAGTCCCAAGGCGTGTCCGCCGGAGTTTCGGCCAATTCCCAGGTTAGGTCGGGTGAAGTTCGCGCGGCGCCGTGCGTGAAGCCCTCTGCGCGCTAATTCACGACGAACACGCCGACGGGAATCTGAGGCCCTTTCCTTCCTGCTGGCAGCCCCTTGCCCGGAGGCCCTTTCTGTGAACCGCGCCTCTTGCGGCTTCTCGAGAACTAGCGCGTTCCTCTCCCGTATAGCGATTGTTTGAGCCGCCGACAGCATAGGCACCAGACGCGCTGAAACGTGTTTTTCGCTTGAAATCACGTGAACGATTGCGGACAGTGTTTATTTTTTGCGTACGGAAGTTCGCACTGTACGTAAACTTTCTCGGAAAAACGCTACTCAGTGCTACTTTATCCGTTGTGCCTGTCCGTTGTCGTTGGCCGCGGTTCTACCGTCAGTTTTTCGCTTCCCTTGTATTTGGCTTTACGCATTTCTTTTCTATTGTATTGGCTACGTTCCGGCCACACGTGGTTCTGGCCTCACGCCTTATGGCGAGGTCTATACATCGTTCTCCGTGAGCGCCTCACGCTCGACTTGTAGCTTTAGCGCGCATGCCTTGACGCGTCAGTAGTCGGCCCTGCCGTACATGAATCGGAAACGCAAGGCAAGAATATTTTACCATTTGCTAGTCGATTCCAGTGTAGCAAAAATCCGCTTACTTGTACACCTCGTTCGTGTTTCTAAGAAAAAAAAAAAAAAAAAAACTCATCGGCGAGTGACTTTGTGTGAGGGCAGCAAGGTTGCGAAGCCGACTGTAGTTATTAATCTTGAGGATAATTAAAACGGAACAAGCGCTGGACGTGTACAGCTTCGAAATGACAGGCTTTAGATTTATCTCTAAGCTCCTCTCTTTTCGTGGTTCTTTCTGTTTAATACATGACACACTTCAATTGCCCCAAGATGTGGGCTTCGCACTATTGTAAGCATGAACACAAACGATTTCGCGGCCCAGAAGCTACTCAGTCTATCTATTCTCTCTTTTTTTTTCAGTATCCCACTTTGTGCCCGACTGCATTTTTTATATTGATAAATGTTTTTACTGTACACGCGATTAGTTCCTGCGTTTTTATCATGCCCTACCGTTGTGCGTCTTTGAAACACTGCCAACTGTTCCTGCGCCTATAGAATCCGCATATTTGGCTGTCTACCTTTGGTTGTAGTTTCTTTTCTTTTTACTGCCGTCATTGTAATTGGTATACCTTATAGTTCTTGTGTGCAGTTTTGCCATATGTATAATGCCAGCCAATATTCTCTTTTTTTTTTCCTTTTTCCTGCCCAACCTTATATTTGCCGTCATACCACATTGTCATCGATTCCTCTCCATTTCTGTGCTAAATTGCAAATTCGAGCCGTATGTTTGTACACTGACGAGTTACTTTGCACTTTTATTACCACCCCTTACTCAATGCACTGTCAAGGGGCCTGTAAGGTATCTTCAATAAATATATCCTGTGACGGAAGCCGCTATATATGGAGGTGGTATCAATTTCAGCAGCCTTGCGCTTTTTAACGCATACGCTCAGGACACGAACCGCGGCAGCTCCTGCTCGTCAAATCGGTTGTGAACGGCGTCGCGTACATATCGCACTGATAATAACATAGGAGCGTTAGTTTACGTGAATATGGAACGATCAATATTTTATTATATACGGCTCAGTACTATGCGAATGCGCCCATAGAACAGGACGCACTGGGTATTACTGAGAAAGCAAATCAAACGGAAGAAAACACCTTGTATACGTGACGCGCCTAATTCATGTAAATGTTTTATTACACAAAGCTTGTCTCTAGCACACAGACGATGTCCAGTGACAGCAAGGAAATAATATTTAAAAATTCTGATATTGCGCTGCGGGTAAATTGAACCACTCGCGTTGTGGCTTTATTTCAGTTCAGCGCTCTTCGTATACGCATTGAATGACGAAGGTAGTACCATGTTTGAAGGGATGTTGGTCGTGCTGCCTTCCATGAGCGATGACGAAAGACTCGTTTTTTTTTTTATTTCTCGTAATGCTTGCAGCCAATGACCAACTTCTTTTTAGTGTTTGAGCGGCTCAGTCACTTTTTATCAAAAACGCGACCTGAATGACTGTGCACTAAATGGATATATAATTACTGTGTAATTATGAGTGTGCTGACTAAAAAATCTACAAATCAATCACCCGATACACCGCCTCGTCCTTGCTTCAGTGGCGTCCGCAGCGCCTCGGAATAAAAGCATGTAACTTGGACGCATTTATCGACAGTTCATCATAATTTGTGACTGAAGGGGTTATTGTCTAATAGTCTTTTAACTGGTTTAAAATTAATTAGTTGAAAGTAGAAGATGTTGAACGTTGTAAAGCATAAGACTAAGCGAGCAATAGCGATATCTCCGCGGTCATGCATCTACTGTGAGCTATTTTTCGGGGCTTTAGAGGGACACACAGTTCGGTGTCATCGCCGGCCTCTACCGGCCGACGATTTCATGGAGCGCACAAAAAGCGGCTCAAATGCTGCCGCCATCGCTTTGCTTTGACAGGAACGTGCTAGCCGGTGATCAAGTAATGCTCTCTCTCTCTCTCTCTCTCTCTCTCTCTCTTGTGTCTATAATCATTCAGCTTGCAAAGATTTGTGAATGCTTCACAGAGCGCGTATTGAAACCAACCGAATTTCATTGTTCAGCCGAATTGTTCCGCTTTTTTTTTAGGGGGGGGGGATAGCATAGTGATTTAGTTACCGCCAAGGCCACCTGCGTGCGTTGCGCAATCTGCTGCAGAAGGATGAGTGGCGTGGATTAGCTGGCAGGCGCAAAGTTGGCAGGTGGTCGACAATGTAGAGGAAAGCGGTATACAGCACTTGTAAAACACTATATTTAAGTAGGCCTGGCCACTTGAATGGGCTCCATTTGAGGCGGCCGCTTGTTGACCTAGTTTTCTTCTGACCGCCCTAGAGCCCAAGTCTCGTTCAGCGCGGGCCCAGCTACGCAACCTCGCGTTGACCTATAGCTTCACACGGACTATCTGAGTGCCGCCGTAGTGGAGGTTCCCGGATTTGTTTTGGCCACTTAGTGCTGTTCGCGAACGCAAAGCTCGACATTTTACACGCGCGTTCTCGCGTTATACGGCCGCGACCAGGAATCGAACCTCCAGGGGACGTATTTTCGGACGATCACTTTCGGCGATACTATCGCCTTCGCCTGACGCACTGCTCGACCAGCCAATCAGCGCATTCGGTTTTGCTCAAGCAGCCAATAAGCGTGCACTGAAAGTGATATCGCCGAAAGCGATCGTCCGAGAATACGTCGCGCCAGTCTCGTGCGACGCGTTCGGCAGTGGAACGCCACATATGCACTGAGCCACCGAGGTCGGTCACATGAGAGGAAACTATCACTGTCTCAAAGTAAAGCCGTGATTTGCTTTCATTTTTTCTTTTCTTTATTTAAGGTGCGCTGTATTTCCTTTCCAGTTCCCCTATACGCTTTTCTAATTGAAATCGTCACTTGTCTTCGTTATGAAAGGCCCATTTAATTATTCGAAACTAATTGACCCGCGAGAGAAGAGTAGAGAGCACTTCCGGTTGCTTTAGGCACCCACGGCGAAGCTGTGTCGGCTTGCATGGGTTGTCTTTCGATGTCCCTTTTTACAGGTTTCTCTTTCGCCGTCGCGCAAGCCGCCCCGTTGCGTCTCGCAGAGCATTGAAGTACTAATCCGTCGAGCGGCTCGCTGTCAGGGTCGCCTCCTGTCCACTCGTGGGCAGTCGCCAGGCTGGCCCGCGGCGGCCGCAGCTTTTCGCGATGCTATCGAGCTCGGTAGCCGCGCGGCGATGTTTTTGATTCGGAGCGGCGCGCGTCTGTTTTGCTTGACGAACGGGCGAGGGGGGTTGCTGCCTGCCGCAGCCTTTCGTACGTTGGCATTCCCGCGGCTGGCGGTGCATTCAAGGCTGCGCAGCTTTCCATTTGGCCGGCCGAGGAGGGAAGCTTTGCGCTGTGGCCGAGCAACGCACCCAGTGCGCCGAGGGACGGAACCGCCGAGGCTTGCCAAGCCAAGGATATCCAGCGAGCCGCTCGCACACACGTCGCGATTGCGCCTTTGTGCGCTCGTTGCCGCGCGCAGGCGAGTTGACATTTTCCTGGTTCGCCTCACCAGGGCCGGCATATAATGTGGCGGTTCTTCTCGCCCGATTCTATTCCATCCTTATCATCCTGGTCGGTCGATCGTGGCGATAGCGTAGCCGAGGGCGCCACTCGTGCCAATGATGAAGCGCCTAAATAAACAGAACCGTTAACTATTACGGCTCAGCGTTGTTTTGGTCTTTGTAGGGCGGTATGTGCCTCCTTGCTATATAACACACGCCCACTCGGGCATTAGCGGTTGCCGTTCAGACTTCTCAGGATTAGGCGTTTAGTACAAAGACTAGCCACACTGTGCAGTTATACAGTGGCCGCCTTTGCTTGACAAGTGATGCATGCTGGCGTCTCGCGAATGCCCCATAAGAGGGCGCTGAATTCATATATACAAAGCAGAAGGGTATATACATGGCTATGATGCAGAGAACTCTTACGTACATGCGTGCGGCCGGGTGATCGCACTCGTTACGATGGGCGTACTCGCGACGAACCCGCACGGCATCCTCGGCTTGCGCTGTCCGCCATCGGCGTAATCTGTTGCATAATAATCCCCATTACTGCTAATGTTCGCAGCGCGGCCGAGGCCAGTAATGGGGGCGCTACCGATTGGTTGCGCACAATGGATGCTCTGTTACGGGTATACCAGCCTCGCGGGCCAGTGCAGCGCCCGGCCGTTGGAGGCCTGCTTTCGATCTGAGTCCACGTGCGCCCCGAGTTCGTTCTCTTTGTGTCCGCTGCGTTCGTGGCCCATGGGTGCCGTTGGCTGCAGCCTCCAGGCTAAGGGCATGGCGGCTGATTGGCTGCTTGCGGCTAGCGCGAGGTGCTGCTATATATAGCCATAAGGGAGCATCCCAGTTGTGGCTGAGCGGGTAGATGTCGTGTGTGTAAATACCAGTGTTCTGAGCGCAGATAAAGTGCTTTGTTTTAAAGGTGTTCAAATTTGATGTAGGCTCGTACCCGCCGCGGTGGCTTACTGACACAGCGTTCTGCTCCAGGACACGATGCCATGAGTTCAATTCCGGTGGGGCCCGAATGCAACAACCTTGCTCGACGAATATTGGGTACACGTTGAAAACCCGAGGTGGCCAGAATTAATTCGAAGACTTACACTGCGGCATGCCTCAGAGCCAACTATCTGTGCAATTTCACTGTAATAGCTCGTCATATTATAATCTAGACTTGTAATCGAGCAGCTCAAAGAATTAGTGTTCCATAAATATGAAGTACAGTGGCATGAAAAGCTATATTTAGTCCTTTGTGTTTCGCTGGTACCCCATTTTTCAAGTTCATCATGCACCAACTGGCCCAAGAGCTTGCGTTAATGCACCTATATTTAGCCTTTAGAATATGTGAAGGTCCATGAATGCCATGACAATAGACCAGTCTTTGTTTGTAGTATAATCTCGCCTGTGTTGAACCATTCTAGTCATTGTCAAGCCTTCTTAGTGGTTTTTTGTCTACGGTTTGCAACATCCTGAGATCTGATGTTGATATGAAAAATTGACTTGTTGATTATTTGTGCTAAACTTACACCAACGGGATAATACTGTTAAAAGGGTTTCATTATTTTTCTAACGGTTTTGACATTATCGATTTTGAAGAATAAACTGTCTGAGGGGTGCGTCATTTGATTTGCGCTTATAGTAATGACAGCCCTTTTCAGATAGGATTCAAATCGATAAGATGAAAATCGCAGCTTGGACTACTGTCTGTACTTTTTTTAATTACTCACTTTCTACTTTTTCTGTAATTTTTGGATCACAGTGTTTACTATCCTGAGAGTGTATATTTCGCACAAATATATATTCACAGTAAATAGTAATAAACACTTAAGTGTTAGCCGCGAGCCGTATTTAGGACTCCGTGCATGTATAGCTGAAATGCAGGGAACGACTCATGGCTGTAGCGCATCGAATTAAGCGCAACCCCGTAGCCTACGTTGAAGTACTTCCACTGTATATGTACGAGCGCGTCGTTGTATTGCAAAAGTTCGCACCCACGGGGTGTCCAGGCATCTTTTCTGGCGAAGGCATGCGAGCGGCCGGAAATGCAGCGATAACTTGAAATTTCAAGACGCCCGTTATTTTGTCTCGTCGTCAGTGACAAAACATTGAAGCTCCCAGGAGGTATTTGTTGGACGTTTTCAGTCGAAACTCGAGCCAACGTGCAACATCTTTGTGTATTCTGTGCTTGTTCTGCGTTCCGCGCCTCACGGAGTGTTAGCTGTTGGAAGTAATAAGCCTTTCACGAGCCTCGTTATTTCCTCGATGCCTCTCACAGAAAATGAAAGTAGGCTTCTCTGATAGAGTTGCAACGACGTAGTTCATTTGGACTATCGGAATATCAATGTTCTTTTTTTTTTATGAGGGGGGCGGGGGCGTGCCGAATAGTAATTTTGCGGATAGGCCTATATAGGCTGGGGTGGACAGGCACTACAAGCTCTTAAAACCTTGCTTCCTTGGCTGGTTGTATGCCTTTTGTACTTTCCGTTACCATGTTGAGCGTATAGTAGATGCTTGTGATCGATCGCGTAATGAAAATCGGAAGTATACGCTGGCATATGTGTCAATTCCTTTTTTTCTGCCTTCGCTTATACGCTATTGTCTTGGATTTCAGAAGCATTAATTTGATTACCCAATGGTAGTAGTATAGTGCCTTCACATCAAATTATTAAGCATGAAATGCTTTCAGCGCCCGTCGTCGGCGACCCCCAAAAATCAAGAGACCTTGATCCAAAATCCAGAGCCGTTATCTGGGCACTCAAGACGAAAACGGAGCGAGAACGAAACGAGAACAAGCGGGCATTTTTGCGAGAACAAAACGAGATCATCCGGACAACCAGTCAAAACTTTAGCAAGTGCAGTCTGTGGCCCTCACCTTTTGTACAGGACCGTATCACACATGCTAGTTACTGCCCAAACAAATTACAAAAATATTGCTTCCGATTTATTCCTAATGTTTGTTCGCAATATCACTCAAGCTGTAACTTCTAGTACGCTGAAGTTTAATGTGTGTCATTTCCAATAGCGACGTTCAAAAGGCAGATACGGTGCGCCATATACTTGATTGCCATCATTTGGCGCTGAGGCAGGGTTGCCTGTGCTCTTTTGAACGCCAATAGTCCGCGAGTTCCGCGGCGCGGGTTTTGCGCCGCCTCGAGAGATGGCGCCACTCTGCGTGACCAAGCCGGCAGCGTCCGGCGCACCACATGTTGTTTGGCCGAGACGAGACTTGCAACGAGGTTCAGTTCAGAAGCGGTTCATTTCGGCTCGGTAAGCTTTCAGGCCTGCGTCGTGTCGTGGCCGCATACGCTTCTACAACGTTCATTTCAATGAAGTCGCCCTCACGAATGTTTAAGCCGAGCAGTGCAGCCCAATGAAAGGAGAGGCAGCAAGTGTTTTCCGGAAAAACCGATCGCTTAGCGAGTTATACGCCAGGGCATAAGACTGCTCGACTGTGGTGACAACGCCAGGATTATTCGGCCGTTCGCGAAGGTGACAACGCTGCCACGGACCGCGGCCATCTACCTAAGGCCGCACATCTGTAGCCGACCACTTCGACGCGACAAGAAAAAGTAGCGACGGACGCTGACTGCGCTGCACTGTTGGATGAAGAAAAGCAGTTGAAGGCGGCGGCATGACAGGCAGCAAAAGACGCCATATGGACACAATTGTTTGCTGTCACAGACGTTGCGCCCATATGGACCAGTGCATAGTATCGTGTGGTGCGGTGTGGTACGGTGGGGTGTGCCGTTGCGAACATGCACTGTACCACATTTTAAGAATGCGGCTAGTATCATCTCCAATCAAACTGCTTTGCCGGTAGCCATTTCATGCTTACATCTCCTCTTGATTACGGGAGAGCCAGTATTTTCTTGTTCAAGAGCGTCGTGAGCACTGTGCCAAGGATCACTCATATTTGCATTTAATTGGAGGCGACCAGATCGGTTCAATATCTACGCCACGTATAAAAGTGGTTCACAAGACTCGACCGATGTCCGGCGGCAAAGCTGCTTGTCTCATGTCATGTTCTCATCCACACTTCATCAAATGAATTTCGTCATTCCCACTGGTATTACATTGGATATCCGTTTGCGTTTCGGTATAATGCGATGGCAAACAGCTGGGATGACGCTAGCGTATCCGCGTGGGCTTAAGTGGTCAGCTTGCTGAAGAGGCGATTGGTCTGAATCCCACCCCTGCATCGAAGCTCTCAAGATTCCTTCTCCAAGTCTGTTGGCTTTGGCGCGCACTCCGTCCGACGTAGGCGGGAAGTTGGCAATAAAAAGTGCATTAGGCGTGAAGACCGGTATGGTCTCTCCGCTAGTGCGGTTGTGTCACTCGCGCTCGTTTCTGAGCACACAAAGCTGCGCTTGAGCCGAGCCAAGTGCGATACGATCAGCGAGCTTGCTACCGCGTGGCCGTGCTCTGCCGATCGCTCGGAAGCGCCTCGAAACCAGGATGCGTCACGGTTCGCTTCTTGGAATAATTCTGGCACTTTGTCCCGGATGTTCATGCTACGGAGCCTCCGGAAAGGGCCTGCATTACGCCGGCTTTGACAAGGCTTCGGCCGGGGAAGGGAGCCTGCGGCTATGTGCCGCGGCGTTTCAGGATTCCTCGACGCGCACACGCATTATAAAAACCGCGTTCTGCAAAAGCCGTCAACAGAATTACGGGCGTGGGTCATTTGCAGCCCTTATGAGCAAGTGCGCTGGAAATAAGTCGGTGCACCAGAAGAATGTGAAAGGCGCCGCGAACAACATTAATCTACCTCGGGAGCACACCCGTGCGCGCCTTCACGGCAGCCGAGCTTTTCTGGACTTATGTGCTTCCCATACTGATCGCGGCACTACACCTCTGTATATTGCACGGAGGAGCGCTGTGCGCAATCATTCGGCGCAGTCATAGATGGATGTGCCCGGCGGTTTCGTTTTTGCCCGCCTGCATTGTTTTTCGCAGCAACGACGTCGGCCGTTTCGCTCCGTTCTCGCTGGTCGGTTGCACTCGTTTGGTAATCAATCGGCTGTGCCCAGAACGCTTCGGAGCGTGGAGCGACCCAGTTTGTTTTAGCCGCAGGTGCCGTCTTAATGCCGCATTACTGTTGCGTGCAAGACTGGTGATTTCTCTTTTTTTTTCTTAATGTCTTTTTTAACGAAGTGCTTTCCCTAACTTGTATTGTCTTGAATTTTAAAAAGTGGTATTTTCCACTGACGCTTTTCTCATCGAATTTCGCTATATAGACGAATAAATTGTTTTCAATAAGAATTAACAGCGGCTTACACTTGTTTGACCTAATGGTTCGCCACTATATAGCGCATCTAGAAAGCAGAATTCGAACTTCATGGCAGGTTGTCTGGCGTTGTAGTTCATTTTTCGTTCTCCGTGTGGTATGTTTTAGTCGGCACTAAATTCAGTACCCACGTAGAGCTGAAACCGTGCCGTTGCAGCTGACGTTCATGTCTGTCTTATAAAAAGATGTGCATATATAGTTTCGAATAGCGTGCCGCATTGTATGGTTGTTTTAACAAGTGGTTACAATGGGTTGCTATGTATGCTACGCGCGCATTCAGTATTGCGAGCATTTTTTAGTTACCATCAATGTGCACGGATGTGCACTCAAAAAAATCACGAACTAATGAGCTTTCTGTAAGAACAAGTAAGCTTCATTAGTATGTATTAAATAAGTTCTTCTGTACACAATTATATATCGTGACTTCTCTAGATTTTAACTACGTCAATTAGACATAATTGCTGTGCCAGTCGCGCCGATAGGTTTCGGTGGTAGTATCCGTGACGAAAGCATTCAACAAAGTACATAACTGCTATAATCTTGTGATAGCGTTGTACTTCTCGATGAGAACCCCCTTGTATTAAATCAGCTAAAATCGACGCACTTTGTGTTGTTTGGCACCGGTAAAACGTTTCAGCATGCAACACATTATCAACGACCTATGTAACCAGTAGTGTCAGCATTACTTCCACCACGGTTCGGCGCTGTCGCTGAGCGCTGGAATACAAGAATATGCTTAGGTTTCCACCGACGCGGGCGCGCGTGTTCTTGCTTTCATCAACGGAAAGTACCGAAACACGTCTTCATGCTTGGTGAATGCAGCAGTTATGCCACGTGAGAAGTAGAGCAAGCACCTCAAGCCAATCTGCCCGTCATCTGGAAGAGTCATGCCTGCAGCTCAAGTCTTCCGTGCAGTTTGCAGGGCGAGCGAGCATGTTGAAGACATTCGTTCACCGAAGTATACTGGAGGGTTTGTTTTGTTTTTCTCCCCCCCCCCCTCCTATTACACGCGATCTGCCTTACCCTGGCCCGAAACAACGTTCTTGCAAGCATCAAGTCTCGCCGGGGCTTGTGTAGGAGGAGCTCACTCAACATCTGAGCCTGCCGCAGGCGCAGCTGCGGTGGCGTCTCAGGTCTTGAGTAGGCTGCGCTCGACATCTTTACAACAACGTGCACGCAAGTGCCGCGCGAAAATCGCCATCCCGGCTCTGGTAACGGGCGCGCGTACTCACATGTCCCGGTGCAGTCATGCTGGGCGCCGCACGCGTATCGTCGTGTATATCCCCCTTGTGCGGCGGCGGCGGCGGCGACGACGACGACGACGCAAGTCCTGCACTCCGTGCGCACCGTGGCCCGTGTGGCCGTTCGAGTGCCCGGGGAAACCTGTTGCGGCGGCCGCGCGCCGCTCCCTCGCCTCCCGCCGAGAGGAGAGCGCCGCTACTCACCCACCTCCTGCATCTCTGACGTCGAGGCTGTCGCGATTGTTCCGGCCATCATCGGCACGTCGGCCGGTCCCGTTTCCGAAATAAGCCGTTATGCTCCGCGCCGCCTTTCTCCGCGGCCGCGCGCACCTTTTGCCCCCCCCCCCCCCTTCTTCCTGCTTCTTCCACGGCGTCATTCGTGTTGGGCCTCAAAGCTGTTACCGCGTGCCTTACGCGCCCCGTTATCGCCAGCAATACTGCGCCAGAATCAACATCAATTGCTTTCCCTTTCGGCGGTCGGCTGCGGGGAACTGGGGGCTGACGTAAGCCCGCCGTGTCTAGCGATTATGCCACGGCATGATTTCTTTTCTCCGTGCCGTTTTGTCGCGCTATTTTGAGCTCATGGAACTGTAGAGCGTTTATAGTGCCCGCCGCCTGGCTATTCAGCTCCTGACTTTCTATCGTTCTCTTCTCTCTCTCTCCTCGTTCGGGCTGCCACGAAACCGTTACATTCGTGCTCAAAGCACACACACACGCGCGCGTGTCAATACTGGAGACCGAAAACTCGTGTGTCTCTCATTTTTGGACGGCGTTTATAACATTCTTTCCTTCGCGAACCATTTCCGCTAATAGGAAGGGATGGGAAAAAAGAAAAACGATCACATACGCAGGCTATGTACCAGACATTTGTAAGCGCGGCTTCCGATATTGAGGTTCGCTAAACGTTGTTTACTCTACTAGTACTTGATTTTTTTTTTTTCGGACGAATATGTATTAAGCGTGTGCGAATAGTAACTTTTGAGACCGTACCGAATAGGCAGAGAATAGTGCCAGTCGAGAATCGAATATCAGAGGCTTTCTCGAATAATGAACAGCTGTCTTCATCATTATTATAGATCTCCTAGAATCAGTAGTGTTAGCAAGTTTGTCATTACGTTGCACGTCATGAAGCCTTGCTTATTAAAAGCACAAATGGAACATTCGGAACAAATAATCAGTTTTTCGCATGGCCAAGGCTCTTCGGAGAGTGGGAAGGATCGCGGTTTAGAAGAAGCCAACAAACACTGACACCAAAGACAACATAGGGATACCACAACCTTCACATGCGAATGTTGTGGGATCGTTCCCCACCTGCGGCAAGTTGTTTTTTTCATCTACTTTCATTTCCATTCATTTATCGTTTCTTTATTTCATTTATTAAGCACAAGTAATTTCCCCTATGTTGTCCTTGGTGTCAGTGTTTGTTGGCTTCTTATGATATGACTAATAAAAATCGGGTCCCTCGGTTAACCCCCTTTTTTCGCGGTTTAGAAGGGCACATTCAGCTCACTGAGCGGCGTAAGCTGCTCTACTACGCAAATTCTTATGATTTATGCATACTAGAACTGGGGAGTCGAAATTGATCGTACTCTTGTTCCAACTGTATGTTTGATTGCGCACAGTTTACGATTTGAAATATCCATAAAGATACAAAAAATATTCGTATTCACGAAGTGTGACCATTCTATTCGACGACCTAATCGAATAGGGCAATAGTCGATTCGTTATTCGAAAGTTTAGAATATTCGCATACTCTTAACATACAGAAAGATGAGCTATACATGGCCGTTTGCTGGCGATGTTTACTCCTCTGTAAATTGGTGCTCAGTTATTATTGCTGAAACTAAGCGCGTCACACGGTTTCTTATCTTTTCTTACACAGTCTGGAGCCTGGCACACCAAACCTGGCTGCTTCAATTCTCCACCAAAAACTTCAGGTATGTGGTGTGACTAGCTTCTTCTGCGGATTACTCTTTGTTTTAGCAGGGTAGTGATATTGTTGTCGGAGGACGTATACGTGTTTCTTTCTATACATTCATGTGTTATATAACGCGTTACTGCACTGTTCCAGTGTAAGTAATGGATGGCTTGCTAAGCTGGTCTCTTCTCTCCGCTATGCGCATCGCCCTTGGGGCTTTACGGACGTCACAAGCTAGACCATACCATTTCGTCCCGAAGGGTGAGAGGCACGGTTTTGGAAAACTGTTAACTGGAACGCCAATGTATTTCGTAGCTCATATTAAAGTCGCATATCTCGAGAGTGTTGCTAGTTATAGGAATTCCGCTAAGCAGATATGACTTCACTACACCTACACCTAGACTTCATTTTCGCAATTATATGTGCCCGTAAAGTTTTTACTTAACATCGTGGTTAACATATTTTAGTCCATTGACGAAATTATTGTCGATATCTTTCTGGCTGCTAATGTCCGCCTAGCCAGCAAGAAAGTCAGGGGCCTAAATTTGACAGTTCCTTAAAAAAAAGAAGGAAACGTTTTCCACGTAAGAAGAAACACCTAGTATAACAAAAGCACAGCGTTGAAGGTGGCCATTGATGGTGCGTGGCTATATAACGCCAAGCTATACAGGGTGTCCCACATAACTTGAGCCAAGAATTTAAAAATAAAAGGCGTGTCGGCAGCGAATTGAACCGAACGCATACTATTCCCAATAGCATATAGTAATTCCGAAAATTGTTTCCCCATAACTCACTAATTAATTAAGTTTAATTACCTAACTTTTTAATTTGGCTGATGACTCCAAGTATGATACGCAGGTTTGCAGAGCACCTTCAGAAACCACCGATCGAGTTGCTTCCATTACGATACGTCTCACTTAGTCCTTTTTTCTGGGTTGCAAAGAAAGCCCGCGAAATATGAAAAAAGTCACGTGACGGAGCGTTTGCGCAGTGGTATTGTGCTGCTAGGTGGAGCGATGAAATTAGGAAATTCGCGGGCGCTGATTGGAATCGGTTGGCGCAGGGCAGGGGTAATTGGAGATCGCAGGGAGAGGCCTTCGTCCTGCAGTGGACATAAAACAGGATGATGATGCTGATGATGATCGTGCTGCTCACTAGCGTGCGTTCGGCGAACAAGGTCGGCTGCTTCGTGACTGGCGACGAGGAAGCGGCAGGACGTTCTTTATCTCATCGGCAGCGCTCGGCCAGCAGCATGCACTTTCGCCGTCATCCGACGGGAGCCGACCTTGTTCACCGAACGCACGCTTGAGAGCAGCACGATACTACTGCGCAAGCGCTCCGTCACGTGGCTTTTTTTCATATTTCGCGGGCTTTCTTTGCAACCTGGAATAAAAGGCTTACGTGACACTCATCGTAAAGGAAACAACTCGATCGGTGCTTTCTGAAGGTGCTCTACTAATCTGCGTATCATACTTTCGGTCCTCAGTCAATAATTAAAAAGTTGGGTAATTAAGCTAAATAATTAGTGAGTTATGGGGGAAGCAGAAAAAAAGGTCTGAGTTACTATAGGATATTGCGAATAGTATGCGTTCGGTCCAATTCGCTTCCGACGCGCCTTTCATTTTTAAATTCGTGGCTCAAGTTATGTGGGACACCCAGTATAAGCTTGGCGTTCGTTTCATAAAATCATCAGTTGTCACAACCGCTTCGTGTTGTCCTTTTCCGTGTTTTCTTGCGGTAACTTCCCAAAATCACGAATAACCAACTGGCCTACACCCGCACTCTGCTAGTACGGCAGTTGGAAAAGTAGGCGATGAAGTACTGAGCGGGAGTATAAGAGCGAGTCGGTATCATTATCAGCCACTGTGTGCAGCGTGATGCGTAAATGGAGCGGGTGTAGTATAAGGACGTGGCGCCCCCCTTGCGCGCGAGCTAATCGGTCGGCGGCGGGTTGCTTCTTGGCGATTAAGCGCGCGAGTGGGGGCAGCAATTTGCTAATTGGACGTAATCGCCCGTAACCGTCCCATTGTTTGTCGAGCCCCTCGCGCCCGCTTTTGCACGCCCCGCGCGTGCAACACCCGTCTGACGGGACCGCGGACGCCTTCGCAGGCAGCGCACAAGTGTCCACGCGGCCTCTCTTCGTTTTTAGTCTCCGTGTCGTCGTGCAGCCGCGAGAGGCAGCTGCGTGGAAGAGCACGACCAGCGTTGCGATGCGTGGCGTCTTTCTGCGTTGACCGCGTGTACGGTGCGTGACAGCCCCGCCTCCGTGCGTCACGCGCGAATCCGCTGCCCGAGTGTCAGTGAAGAAAGTGTTGGGACCACGTGGTGGCGCGCCTTTCGTCAGCCTTAATGCCGACGTTGAAATACAAGAACGGCGGGGGCACGGCGAGCACGTATTAAGCGGAGAGAAAAGACAAAAAGCTGCTGCGAAATGTTCTCTTTTTGTTGACCCACCGCGGTGGCGCAGCGGTTGTGGCGTTCTGCTGCCGACCACGACGTCGCGGGATGGATTCGCGGCGGCAGCGTTCTGACGAGCGCGGAATGCAAAAGAACGCTCGTGTACCTTGTTTCGGGTGCACGTGAAATACTCGGGTGGTCAAAATTAATCCGGAGCCCTCCATTATGTACCGCCTCCCTCGTAACCATGGTTGTGCAGTTTCGGACGTTGAAACCGCATAACTTAATTTTTATTCTTCTCTGTTGGTGAAGATAAGGCCGTTTCGTGCTAAGGTGAATACACATTACAAAATAATAATAATAAAGAAAAACCTTGAAGATCAGCAGTTTGGACTGTTTTAGGCTGCGAAATGAATCGCGAGGTGAACGTGTATACTCTCGAAGGTGCTTGCACGCACTGGCCAGTGGCGTAGCCAGAAATTTCGTTCGTGGGGGGCTCACATTGCAGCTCGGTCTCCTCCTTCAGAGGAAGCTTTAGCTCGGGTGCTCGTATCTAAATGCATGTAGAAGGAGAATTCGTTTTTCTCGGCAACCAATGCACCAAATTTGACGAGGTTTGTTGCATTGAAAAGAAAAACTTAAATTCTAGTGACTTTTGGTTTCGAATTTTTCATTTAGGTCGTCAATTCTTTGATAAATATTCACCAAAATCGCAAATTTTCCGAAATCTAAACTATCAAATTTAAAACTATGTAACTCAGTAATGAAAAATAATATCACAATTCTGTGAATTGCACCTAATAGTACGTCTACAGCGGAAAAATTTCTATGTTACACGTGAATCTCAAGAAATTTAGCATTATGAAAATACGGCTTTCGCAGAATCCTTGTACACAACGTAACCAATTCAAGTAAGATACGAATTGACACACCAAATTTGTCCGCTTTGACTGTTATAATAGATGCCGTTTACTGAACAGCCACATGTGTGCTTCATGCAGAGCTATTAGTTTGTAAACGTCGTGCTTCTATTTTTTTTTTAACTTTCGAGGTTTTCAAAATATTTAAACAATGTTCAGGCCCTAAATCGAAATTGCGCTTCCAACAGACACTAGAATTTAACTTTCTCTCTCAAATGCAACAAATTTCATTAAAAGCGATCCGGGGGTTATCACAGAAAAGCGTCTCTGCGTTTTACATGCATTTGAACAGGCCGCATCGGAGTTGGGCGCGAGCTAAAGCTTCCTCTTAAACAATTTGTCTGGGGATCACATACATGAATAATAACTCCATTGTCATTGCTAAAGGTGCTGCAAACGAATTCTTGAACGCTACGCAGTGTCAGCATAAGTAAAATATGTATTTTTTCATAAAAGAATATACTTGTATGTGCCAAAAATTGTGCCCAAAATAACCGATATCAATGTTTGCATGTTTTTTCTCTGTTTAATAAGTAAATAAAATATCACACGAACTTTAGAACTATATCAGCACGAAACCAGCAAGGCAGTGCATGCCGCTGATATGAAAAATGTAAAGGCCATGAAATTAACAAGCTGAGGACAAATATTGTAATGAAACTTTGTCATTAAAGAACCTTGTTTTGATTCTTGTACATATGCAACGGCCAGTGAAAAATCTCAATGACACTGTCATTTATTCCAATGTATTACGCAGGAGCAGCTGTCACCGGTCGTGTATCGTGAGTAATTGCACCGAAATTATACCCGCAATAGAGAGCACGTATAAAAAGCAGGAGTTCTGAAAAATAAACGAGGGCGAGTCAAATGAAAGTCAGCCAATGCGAATATATGACAAACGGGGTACCTCATTTATAAGTAGTCTCCATGATCATTTAGACATTTGTTCCGTTGTCTAACGAGTCGCGTGATTCCCGTCTCATTAAATTCCTTGGGTTGCTGCTTCAAAAGTCTGCAACTGACGCTTTCACGTCATCGTCCGACACGAATCTGGTTCGCTTGAGCTGTTTTTTCAGATGCTCCAAGAAAGTGGAAGTCGCAAGGTGACAGGTCTGGGCTGTATGGCGGATGTTGCAGCGTTTTCCACTTGAACATTGCCAGGTTTGTATTAACCACATCAGCGACGTGGGAACGGCATTGTCGTGGAACAAGATGACCCCATTCGTCAATTTTCCACGTAGTTTGTTCTTGATTGTGACACCCAGCCGATCTGGCGTTTTACAATAACGAAACAAATTGATAGTCTCTTAAAATTTAGCAAATTCTATCACTAATGGCCCCTGACGATCTAAAAAAAAGTCAACAACACCTTTCCGGCGGAAATGACGGCCTTTCCTTTCTTTAGGGTGGTGAATTCGAATGTTTCCACTGTAAGCTTTGCTGTCGTGTTTCAGGCTCGTAGAAGTGGCACCATGGTTCGTCCCCGATCACAATTGGAGACAAGAAGTCGTCACCCTTATTGTGATATCGGATCAGATGAGTCTAGGCAGCGCTGAACTTCTTCGTCTTCTGGCGGTAGTTCAAAATCGTGGGCAACCATTGCGCACACAAGAGCGGATAACCGAGATGTTCATGAATTATGGCGTGAACCGAACAATGACTGATGTTCACACGCTCTGCCAGTTCATCGATGCTTATCCTCCGTTCTTGCCTCATCAGCTCATCAACCTTTGCAATTTTGTTAGGGGTGATTGCACGATGGCTTTGGCCCGGCCTTGGATCGTCTTTGCAATTTTCACGTCCTTCTTTGAACCGTTTGCTCGAACGCTTCACAGTGGCCAATGAAATGCAATGTTCAATGTACACGGCAGCCATACGGCGACTAATTTCTTTTTGGGAAATACCTTCAGCTGTCAAAAACCTCAGGGCACCACGCTGCTCAACTTCCAGAGCCCCCATTATGTCGCGCAACCATGTTCAACCCAGTGTATCAGAGCATTAAGCAATCTTGATACTCACACCTGCGTGTCACTTTTGTAATAGAGAGATGCCCAGTGGCGTAGCTAGGTCGTCTGGCACCCGGGGCCCTTAGCTCTTCTGTCACCGCCCCTCCCCCTCGGGTGTAGTCGAGGAAGGCGAGGATATCGACAATTTTCGGGTGTCGTCAGACGTATATGACACCCCCCCACCTACTTGTCCCGTGCACCCGGGGCCCAAGGCCCCCCCCCCCCCCCCATGTTGCTACGCCACTGAAGATGCCCTTGTGTCACGTGCATGCCTCGCAGATAATGGACCGAACAATTACTGCGCGGGATGGGTTGGCTCACTTTGATTTTACTCGCCTTCGTACATTAGAAACGCGAAAATACAATGTAATATACAAGTGCGAAGATACAGCTTGTTACAAGGCAAAAAAGTGTCACTGGAAACAAAGTTCACTGCACGTATACACAAAACCCCGCAACAATATATTTAAATATACGTGTAAGTCTCCAATAAATCTACGTATCTAAAAAAAATGTCACTGTATACAATACGTCAAACAAGGCAAATGAACATGTTGCGCAATCAGAGATTCCCAGAATCTTAGATAGCACCCCCATTCCATCGACTCCCTCTGATGTATCGCGCGCGACGGAAGGCGGCGCGCTTGCCCCCGCTTTTCTCTTTTGCGCACACAAGACTGAGCCACCATCGTCGTCTCACCCATTCCAGCCCCCCCATCCCACTCCCTATGCTTTCACTCGCACATACAGCATGCGGCGCGCGGTCACGATGTTATCGCCCTTGGACTTTATACAAAACATGAGGGCGACGGCGACGGCAGGAATGCGCCTGGAGCGTCCATATAATACTATATCGCAATACTACATAATAAGACTATCCGGCAACTGAAGCGTCCCGTGGCCCATTACTGTCCGCGAAAGAAGAAGTAACAAAATCGAACTTTCACCATGCGACAATTCGCTGCGCCACAACAATGTATTTTTTTTGGGGGGGGGGGGGGGGGGCACCGAAATGAAAAAGCGCAAAATATGTTGGCCACAATCGAATGCCTACTTTGGACACCTAATGCAGCTCCCGAAAAAATATCGAAGGAAACGTGAGACACTTGGTCCACCGAGAACCATACGCATACTGCTCGGTATCCTACACTGGCGAGACAAGACTTTCCGGAGAGGTTGCGCTCAAGCGAACGCGGTGCAATTTGTCGAGTCCCAAAGTGATGGCGGCGAGCGACGATAGTTTCTTTTTCTCGTCTGCTAGCCAGAAAGCGTCCAAAATTCTTCCAGGCGAAAATCCACTCGGCCACAGAAAAGCGAACGCGCACCGAAGTGCGCCGCGCGGTGGTCGCAGTGACACGAGAAAAACGCATTCGCTCTGGCTGCCTCTAGCAGCCCGCGGGTAGGGTAGCGAGGAAAAAAAAAAATGAAGAGGCTCAATATTTCCTCGCGAACCAAAGTTGAAGTAGAAAAAATAAATAAGAACGTAGTTATCTTGGCTGACTTTAGTGCCTTGACATGGATGCTTTGGCGTAGGTGAAAAAAAAAAAAAAAACGTTGATATTCTTTATGTGTCATGACGGCACAAATGAACCACCACAACGCTTCATCTCATCCGACCTCGCTGCTGGCTTTGTCAACTTGTCTGATAGTGTGTTGTTTGGCTTGTCTCGTTGTGGAATGATGTAAGACTTCAGAAAAGTGAATGCACCTTTGGCGTCCAATATTTATAGTAACATCAAACCCACAAAGTTCCGCAATTGAAAATCTAAAGCACAACTTTGGAAATGTCAATGCACCTTTCACATCAAAAGTTTGAGAACTTTATACCCATAAATTTCGGAATTGACATCCATGCGCTGCGTTGACTCCGCGGCCTCTGCAAGATGCCGTGGCGAGCCCGTTCGCCATCAAAACGCCCTTGAAACTTTGTGCTCGTATGGGGCTGCTTGGCGTTATGTGACTCCCGGTGCATGGGCACTGCCGCGAAATGCAGCCCGAGTTCTCAAGGTTCGCGCTGAAATGTCTTTTCGAGCGTGAAAAAGACATTCTAGAGAAAATTTAGAATGATTTCCGGCACCGGGGATTGCTTGGATGGGCTGTGCATGCAGCACGAAAAAATTTCGGAGGGGGCTGAAGCCCCATAAGTCCCCTCCCCCCCCCCCCCCCAGGGCTACGCCCCTGGCACTGGCCCAGTGAGAAACCTTTTCGGCGGGGAGTCGCGTATCATCAAGGGGCAAGTTGAGATGTGTCTGGCCTTTGACCGATACGAAGTTAGATCAGAAATGGAAATTTTAGCACAGGCGTCGGCGTTATGCCGAGGGCGAGATCAGCCCGGTTAGCCTTGCGAGAAGCACTTGAAATATTAAACAAATTAAATAAACACTAACCATTCAGTTTAATCAACCCTGTGTGAATCCTTCCGACTCCTTTCTCAGGAGTGGTTTCCTGATGCTGCATAAGCCTCTTAATGATCTGGCTCGCGACCCTAGCTGGCGTTGGCTTTTTTCGGGAAGCTACCTTGCACGTAAGCGGGTGGCAACGCTCCCAACGACCGTTTCTTTGTCCCTGTGGTCACCCCTGATGGAGGAGTCGGAAGGTCTCCGGGATGTCGAGTTAAATTTGTTAAACCTATTTGGGCGATTTTTGTTTTAAGTATAAACCCCATGCAAGCGATCTTGCGCGCAACAGCGACAAGCGACGCGATGGAGGTGGCTGCTGCGTTCGCTCGTCGCCTACAAGTCGTACCCCGTGCGAGCTACAATTTTGAGCGACGTCTCCCCAGTGTTGCCGATATGAAGGCAGCAGTATACGAGTATACGCGCCGAAACTAGCGTGACGCGTGCTTTATTAATTTAAGTTGATGTATTTTACTGTAAAAAGCAGCATAAAATATTTCTGAGGGTCTTCCAGTAGGTTCTTATCCTTGCTCGTATAAATATTCAATTGGTTGCTCCTTCCGTGCGACAATCTGTAGTATTTGAGTGATGTACAACATCAAGTTCCGGCTTCGCGCTATTGGCTAGTCGCTCTAGCACTTCTGGGCGACGAGCCACGAATTCTAGGTTTCTAGAACCGAGTGATCGAGCGACAAGACCGCGAGCGATCTGTTCAAGCGACGGCCCGTTTTGTCGCTCGAAGCCGTCGCTCGTCGTCCTCGCGCACAAAGTCGCTCTCATGGGGTTTAGAATTTGAAGAGTCACCTCCGCTTTCGACAAGCAATATATCTTCTTCAAGCACTCATAAAACAAATATGGTATAGATGCGTTTAGTATTACTGTAAATCAACAGTTCACATTGATTCGAACCTAGTAAGCGTTTCAGGAATTGGTCTTCTCGCCCTTTGTCCCCCATTAAACGCGAAATGAGCTGTGAGTGCAGCTTTACATAACTAGAAGAGCTTAGTTCACCGCAAGAAACGCACACCGCCTCATGGCATTTCGCGCGCAGGGAACGCCAACTGCGGGCCTATGCACGCGCTTGTTTCCTTCATCGCTACATGTTCTTGTTCAACGTTATGGCCGTAACGCGCCCCCTTTTATCTAAAGGCACGCATTCATCCCAGTAAGCGCAAAACACTGTAAACAAAAATAAGCCCAGATGGGAGTAAATAGGTTTTTCTCCCGCGCGTTCCGATGAGGGATTTAGAAGGAAGATCGAAGATTTCTTCCTTCTAGCTGGAGTACAAAATGACTGCTGCAATTTACAACCACACAAAGGCAACATACAATGAAACCAGAGAAAGCGATGGGGAAATTAGAAAGGTCGTACAGCGCTTACGAGGAAGGAAGTGAGAAGGGGGACGGAGGAAAGAAAGAAAGTTGAAAAGAGGACTTTCTTCAGATACGTTGATACAATGTTTGTATTCCCCAGGCTGTCGCGCCTTTAAGGCCTTCTCTACACCTTTACGGCATGCAGACGCTTTAAAGGTATGCATATAGAATGCCTACAAGCCGATCATCATGTACCTAAACGTATTCACCACCGTATCATAGGTAATTTTAGTGTATTGTTAATGACCTTGTGATGCCCTCGCTCTGTGAAACACAGACGCCCGTGTGCCGCGTTGGGCATTGGGTGTACGTTGTTAAAGATCCCCAGGTGGCCAAAATTAATGCGTAATCCACCGCACAGCGTGCCCCATAATGAGATCGTGGTTTTGGCACGTAAAATACCATTTTGTGTGTGTGTGTGTGAGAGGGAGGATATATATATATATATATATATATATATATATATATATATATATATATATATATATATATATATATATATATATATCTTTCCGGTGACTTCGCGTGCTTAGTGAGGCAGAACAATAGGTAGATGGCAGCACATACCAAGACATTTGTGTGTTGGGAAGCGACACACGGTTGTTAATTTCATGTTGTGAAGTGACGCGGCTTTGTAGAAGTATAGTAATTGTCTTTCTTGTCTCATTGCAAGGACGAAAGCGCCCTTGCGCTTATGCGCCGCGTGTGTCTTATATTGTAGTGTGCCAGCCTATTATTTGGACGCACAGGTCAAACATTTTTCAGTTTATCTTTGTTACTCTTCACTTGTAGTGGTACAGTCGGCGTCACCCTTGTATAGAGCGCGGGAACGGTGGCTGCCCGGGCGCTCAGGAGCCAGCCAGCGATGTCTAACGGTAGTTGCTAGGCCCAAATGTGCCCAGCAGCTGCCGTTAGACGTCGCTGGCAGCCTCAGGAGCGCCCTGGAGGCGGCCATTTCCGTGCTCTAGACAAGGGTGACGCCGACAGTATACATGGACGCAACGCGACGCTACACTTCAGTTAAATCTGCAGTCACGTGTCACCCAGCCACTTTGCGGGATGCATTTAAAAGCCTACGTTTGTATGACTGTAAAGTCACTTACGTGGTTCATACCGGCGCATGTAGGTATAGCGAGTTGTAAGATCGAACGAATGAGTAGTTTTCCCGCATTTATTTTTGCTATTAACTCACTGCCTCGAACCCTTATAATATAGATGGTCGAGCAGATTGCATGTCGCCTGCAGGCGACCGCCTCAGACGGCAACTCTGTTCCCACGCTGGCTCGGCGCGTTTGCACGCAGATGCTGAACTACTGCATAGAAAGGAAGAAAAAACGAGACCGCCGCAACATCGTCGCGGACGAGTCTGGCTCCCAGCCCAAGTCGGGGTCAAGCGAAAGCGACGAGGATATATTCTACGAGTGTCCCGACGACATTGCCGCAGAAGGTGACAAGAGCGAGTCCGGGGACAATACTGCCATCGCGGGAAGCGGCTCGAAGGAGTCTGCGACAACCAGCACAGGTTCCTGTCGCATTGTTCTTGCAGACATTTTGTCCCGTCGTTCTGCTGTCGGACACGCGGCCCGTATTTTCTCGGCGAGTGCAGCTGTTCTGTTTATGCTTTCCAGGAGAACAAGAAGGCGTGCGCGAGGGTGTACTGCGCCGGTGTGGCATCATGACGCTGCTTGGGAGCAGCGAGCCCCTCTACATTCCTGTCACACAGGTACGACGTCGTCGCCTTCTCTTGGCCATGTAGACCCCGCAAAAGATGGGAGAAATGCAGAGTAAGCACATCAGCAAGTACTCTGTTGGAACTCGGAACAACAGTTGAACAGCGGCAGTTGTTGGGGCGTTTCAGCTCGCCATCGATCGTTGCGTTACGTCTGAACACTAGAACGCTAAATTCTAGACTTCCGTCCGGAATATTTCAGGCACGCCGAGTACAAGTTCAAGCTTCGCACAAGAATTACCGAAGCTGCGCGTATAGCGTCCGTTTTCGCATTGCTCTGTTTGGTAACCTTTCTGCGTCAACACCGAGTGCAACCGCCGCAGTGGCTCATGCAGTGGCTATGGCTTTCTGCACGAGGTTGTAGGTTTGACTCCCGACGGCCGGTTCCCGATAGTGGAAGAATGCAAACACGCCCGCTTAGAGTGCGTCGGCTGCACATTAAGAAAAAGAAGAAAAAAAGAACACTGTGTGATCATAATTAATCCAGAGATCCTCACCACAGCGTCTCTCATAGCCCATGCGTTTCTCTGCTATGTTAAACATAATTGCAATACTGAATGAAGCCTTACGAACAGGAGCCGGCTCCGATGACGGAGGACATGCTGGAGCAGCACGCCGAGGCGCTGGTCAAGCTGGGCAGCAACCCCGAGGGCGCCGTGCTGCGCGCGCGCATGCAGAGCGCCTGCCTTTTCTCCGACATGGAGGCCTTCAAGGTGAGCGCCACTCTCCCAGTTCGGCGGTCGTTACCTGAAAGAACACGCGATGCCGGGGACGTTGTCATTGTAACTGCCACGAAGTGGTGCAGTGCTACATGTCAGTTGCGTCATGGTGGTGTGCCCGGCTGCGGTGGCGAGGAGTTGTCGTTGCAGCGCATAACGTTCTGCTGGTTGCTTCTTGTGAGTCGCGCAGTGAAGCTAGCTTTGGGAGGAAAGTATCGTCGGCAGAGCTCCTTTGTTATCGTCCTTTGGTTTTATTTCTTTCCCGCTTTTCGCGTTGGTTGAAGCAGATGTGACTTAGTTGGCATAAGTGCATCATTTCATTCGCGCATATGTTTTTTTCCCCTTTGCAATCTGAGCGAGGAGTTCAGTTTTAGCTTTGACACGCTCTCATTTGGCAGCTGTTTTATTAACTTAAATAAACATTCGTTCCTCAACAATTTCTTTTTAATGTTTCCTGGCAATATCTGTGTTCGGCATTTTGAATATTGAATTTATGCACTAACGTGTGAACTAAAGCATTTTGTTTCAACATCACGTTTAGGAGCCTCATATATAACGCCGTTTGCCCTTCTCGCGGACGCCGCGCTCTCACCTGGAGAGCGCGGAGAGTCGGCGTTAGTCGCACAAGTGCGACTACGTATGTGGCACTGCTGTGGCACTGCTGTGACGTCACTGACAGTGACACACATGACTTCGAGAATTATTTAAGGCAACATCAGCTATTTGTTTAATCTATTGCTTCAATAGACGAAATAAAGTTTAGACAAATAATAAAACACACAGATCGAAAGTCGGCATGTTTCGTCTGCTTGTTTCCGCGTCCTGCAGTCGCACGAGTGGAGAACGAAACTATGTCATTTTCTACCGTGTTCCAGCGCCGCGATCATGCTCTTTCATCCTTTCGCTTCTGCTTCAGTTCTCGTGATTGTGATACTGACTTACATCGCTAGTCAGGTGTTCACGTGCAGAGCGCGCAAAATCGTCCGCTACGTGAAAAGAGATAAACGCAACAGCTCGCGCGCGAGACGCGTCACCGAAAGTGCGCCGCTCAGCAAAAACGCGCGCGCGCGAGAGAGAGAGAGAGAGAGAGAACCCAAGAAGGCGGGGCCCGTGACGTATTCTTCACGCGATCCTGCTGCTACTCCTGCTCCGGTATGGGAGAACGCAGGGAATGCGTCTCCCTAGCGGAGGCTAGACGGGGCAAGTGGAGAGAATTGGCGGCGACGCTCGCCTCCTAAAATCGTGGGCTCGCGGCACTTGAAATATAATTTGAAAAATTATTGCGAGATATCGCTGGCAATCGAGGGGAAAGCGCATTGTAGAGGAAATTAGCGAACTAATCTTCACTTCTAGGAGTATACGGGCAGCTTCTAACTAGAGAATAAATTTTCGAAATGTTCGCACTGTTTCCATCATTGCTGTGCAAGTTTTTACAGCGAAGGAACTAGTGTGACTAGAAGTGCTCGAAAGCGTTATATGTTTGTTTTCCTGGGAGAACTAGATAATTCAAGGATCTTATATTTAGAGCTTAAGACATTTTGATAATCTAGTTGGTAATTCACGACTTCGTTATTGGAAAACACTTAAAAAAACATAGACACAAAGAATGAAGGCACCCAAAAGCGCTGGATTTTTTCGGCGCTTCATTTCTTGGTGTCCGTGTTTTCAAGTGCGCTGCCTATATAACTAAGCTATATTCAGAGGGAATGTGGAGTGTAATAGTGGAAAAGTAACACAGAAAACATTTCCAGTGGTCGGTTACTTCATGGCTAAATAGCAATAACTAAACCTTCGTTTACTCTAACTTAACTGCTCCTCCCCCCTTGTTTTTTTTTGCTTTATTTTAATGCGTTATACGATGTTTGTGGTTGGTTGCACGCACTACCAACACCAGCTAGTTATCTTTTAGAATTGGCTACCCAAACATTATAAGTACAGTCCAACAGCCATATACAGAAATCGCATCGGTCACAATAATACGTTTGTTATATCCGATCATTGTTATAAGCATACACGCAGATATCGCAATCTTTTTCCGCCGATAAAATCCGTGCAAAATAAACGCAAGTGGTGTGCCTCCAACGGTCCAGCAATGAGTCTCCTGCAGATTTAGATGGCCCGTCGGCATCTAGCTTGCCGTGCCGATACAAGACACGGGAACAACGCTAAGTTGCATACACGCGATCTGCACCGGCGCGAAGACGCAACCGTGCGATCGGTGTTTTCGCGCGGGATCGGTACGTTGGCGGACTGTTGGCGGTCTGACCAAGCCAAGTCGCCGCCGCCGGCAGACTTCGCACACGTAGGGGACTGCACGTGTATGGTAACTAGCACGTCGATCCGTTCGGTCCCGGCTACTACGGCCATCAGCCTAGCCCGTGCGTCTGATCTCACGCGCTATAGCCGATAGGGTCTGCGAGTGCGAGCATATTGACGGAGAGCTTCCTGCGACGGCTTGTCACCAGGCGCTCCGCCGGCCGCACCGTTTAGGCCGCTATGCCAACATTGAGACAACACTGTTCATGGCCGCCATGTCTGCGGCAGCGGGTACGCATTTCATGCGTGAAAGGGCGTGCCGCGTTCGAAATTTCGGCTGTTGTCCTTATACATTGGTGTTAGGCAGGGTGTCTACCAACCGGGAAAACCGGGAATTCTCAGGGAATTTGAACAGTCTGGGAAAACTCAGGGAAAACTCAGGGAATTTGTGCTTCTATCAGGGAAAATTAGCTGTAACTTTATTGAGTCATATTAATGCTAGCTCCAGTAACAGAGGAATCGCAACGAATCGTCACTGACGCCGTGTCATCGGCACGATGTATTGCCAGAGTAGTTAACGACCGATTTTCTAACGCCCGATTTTTCGGACATGCCCGATAATTTCCACGCCTTTGCGGCACCACCACGTACTCCATATAGTCAATGTATATTTCCCTGACTGCAGGTTTGAAATGGCATTAATCAAAGCCGCCACCGCCGCTATTTTGATTATCTCGCCGCCTCGAACCGGCACTCTCGCACGCAGATCCGCTGGCAGCCGTAACCACCACCGCGGCAATGTTAGGCCTAGCTGCTTCTATGTTCGCTATCAAGCTTCTTGCCGTGCGGTGCCGTGTTTTTCATTGAAAGAATTCGCCGCTATCACCAATGGCACCGACTCCGCCTTTGTAATCCTCGCGATTGGCTTTGAAGCTCGCAGAGCACAGCGCGTTGCGTAATGCCAGTCTCCGAAAGTTAGCTTCGCCTCAGTACAGTAGTGTTAGGCGGTGAAGCATAACAAGCGTGGGAAGGGGCAATTGTCACGGGACACACGTGCACCCCCATCTCCTGTCACAGTACGAGAACCGATATGCCTAGTAAGTGTACTGGCAGGCCTTAAGAGCTTTTTCGGGCGTGCCTGTGGCAATTTTAGCCCTTAAGGGCAGTTAAAGACAGGCATTCACTATTTTTGGACTGCCCGATTTTCGGATGTTTATGCGGCCCCTAGGGAATCCGAAAAATCGGACGTTGACTGTACAACTTACCAAGAGGATGCTTCAAATGATCCATGTGGCGTAAGTGTGGTAGAAGGAGGATGAGAACAGAAAGGACCGACGCACTGAGGAATTAACGGGAAAGGAAGCGTGCCGCCGCCTTTTTGAAGGAGCTTGAGCTAAAAAAACTAAGTGTTGGCTGACGCCGAGATACAGGTGTCCCTCATCCAAACCAAGATAAACTGTTTTAAGCAGTGAAACCCAGCGCTGAGATGTTGTGTACGGGCTGAGAGTATGTCAGGACAGTTGAGGTTGACTTCCCAGCTGCTGAGAGAGAACCTTAGTTGTGAAAAAGTTCAGGCCTCATACAGATGAGCTTGCTGTCAGTTGATAGAAATAGCTCATATTAAGAAATATTTACTTATTTATGCATCTCCTTTTCATTCGTATTTGAAAATGTTCGACTCAATTTGGAATGGGTTTTACCGCGGTTCTTTCGCTGTGCATTTTCCTAACACCTTCCCTCTGTTTTCTTTTTAAATAAAATAGATATTACTCCTTACTATTCAAACTGGATTAAGTCATTTTTTTTTTTTGTTTCAGCATGCTTACTAGAGAGTGACAGCATCGGGCAACGTGGTGTCAGCCTGTCTTTACATAAAACAAAGTTCTGGCTCATTCAGGGAACTTTGCAAAGGAGCTCAGGGAAAACCTGGAAAACTCAGGGAATTTGGAAATGTCAACTTGGTAGACACCCTGGTTAGGGCTAGGTCGCCCTGCTGCTGGGAAGTCCGAATAATCGCGCAGGTCAGAAAAACGAAGCGTCTGGAAGGTCTGTCCGCGACCGTGTTACACATTTTTGCTACTAGAATACAGCCTCGATATAATGAACTAACGTAATTCTCGTAAAATAACGTAATTCTCGATATAACGGAATATCTAACTTTTTCATTAACCTTGCCCATAAAACATCTTGTATTCTATCTACAATACTTTGACATAATAGTTCTGCAGAAACTCACTAGGTGGAGAGAAGTAATTAATAAAGGGATAATGAGGCATCCACCCAATCATAGCGACTGCTACAAAGGAAACCCATACGGGTTCCTCGAAAGAAAAGCCTCCCAGGTGAAGAAAAATGAGTCCTGGTCCGGGACTTGTCAGTAGTTGTAGCACTTGTAGCAAAGCTAATGAGAACTATTATGTCAAACTTTTGCTTCGAGTTGTTGATGGGTTCAACTTCGCCCTGCCATCTGCTAGCCGCCTGGTTAGCTCAGATGGTAGAGCAGCTGTCCCGGAATGGTGGTGGTTCCGGATTCATGTCCTCAACCAGGACTAATTTTTCTACAACTTGGAGGCTTTTCTTTCGAGGAACCCTTATGTGTATCCTTTGTAGCAATTGCTACGATTGGGTGGATGTCTCATAATCCCTTTATTGATTACTTCTCTCCACCTTGCAGTTTTCCGCAGAACTATTACGTCAAGCTCTTGCCTTTGCTTCAAGTTGTTAATGGGTTCGAATTCACCCTCCCATCTGCTAGCCGCCTGGTTAGCTCAGATGGTAGAGTGGCTCCCCGGAAAGATGGTGGTCCCGTGTTCGTGTCCCGGACCAGGATGAATTTTTCTTCACCTGGGAGGCTTTTCTTTTGAGGAACCTATATGAGTTTCCTTTGTAGCAATTGCTACGATTGGGTGGATGTCTTATTATCCCTTTATTAATTATCCACAATATGTTGAAGTGTGTTTATGTACAATTTCAATATAACGAAACTTCACTGCAGCCTTCTTACGTGAGCCGGTGGATTTTGCGGCCCCGTTCCCGTAAGAAATGTCCGTCAGTGACTTTATTTGCATAAAATGTCAAATTTCAGTAGAACAAAATTTTGAAATATTGAAGTGCCGATTTCACTGACTTCGTTGTACTGAGGGCTAACTGTACATATTTTGAGCCACATGCAAACACAAAAATTTGCCTCACTGTAACCGATACCATGTTGGACCCTGCATTTCCAATTTCATTAGTGCAGGAGAGAACTCCATTTGATTGAAGCATGACCAACCAAATGTTATATTTACTTCTTTATATCCAATAATTTGTTATAGCTGTGTTTGTTATGCCGAGGTTCAACTGTTATTAATTTTTGAGTATTAGATATAATCGCATTTGGTTAACTTGCATGCATGGCCATACAAAATTATTACAATTGCTTTGATATTCACATTGCCCTGTTCAAAGCACATTCGGTTCAATTCCATGTTGATATATTCTGTGCATCTAAATATGCACAACTTTATAAATGGAGGCCAAGTTTATGAGTCTGCCCTTTGTCTGTGTTTATGAGTCTGTGCCAAGTGTTGTGGTCAGATGCTCTGTACAAGGAAAGGGATGTGGAGGGAAAATAAAAATAAATTGTGAGAAGGCAGAAAACTTGTCATGCTTCTTTTGTTGTGGCCTTTTTTATAAAGGTGTGCACTTTTTTATGACATTGTTACATCTAGGCAGCCAACCCAGGAGCATCACTGAGTGACTTTGTGCGCTGGTATTCTCCACGTGACTGGGTTGCACCAGTAGTGGATCAGACAACTGGGCAAGTAATTGAAGAGGGCCACCTGAGTCATCGTATGCAGCTGCCTGGCAACACTTGGCAGGAGGTTTGGGAGACAGCACGCCCTATGCCTGCACATAGACAGAAACGCCTTTTTGATGACACCAAGGAAGCAGAGAAGGTTTGTTGATCAGGCATGCTTAACAGTCTGTCGAATATATTTCATTTTCAAGTGCAATTCAGTTACCGTGGCTCTGCAAATGCTGGATAGCTTGTCGAACTTTGAACAACCCGATGTGCCAGAAATATTCACTGCAGTTTATGATGCTTTTCGGTTTGCTTCAAAGCAGTGACAGGAGGGGTATCTGCCTTCTTGGAAAACCATGACATGTCAGATAACTTCTGAGTTCTGTAAAAGACAGAATACAAGACATTTTTTCCCTTGGTCGGTGCATAGGAGCATCAGTTCCCTTGACTAAGAAGTGCCAAGTGAGGAAGGAAGGAAGAATAAGTTTGGTGGCTGAAGAGATAGCCTGATGCACTATGCTTCCAGCTGTACAGTTTTGTGTGATAGTCCACAAAATTGGTCTGATGAATGGTGCACAGGGATGGTCAGATAATTTTTTTTATTTGATTCACAATTAATCATTCATCATTTTAGCCTTTAATAAATTAATCACTTTCGATGCAGGGTTTTTCATCAATTAATTGACTAATCGAAATTTTTGCCAGGCACTTTCAAAAAAGTTTAAACACAGTTATCTATTTTTGTAGGACCCTACTTTAATGTTTGAGAGGTGGAACCAAGTTTGAAACACAAGTCTAAACATTTGACAAAGTATAATCTTTAACTTGTTAAAGACTAAATATAGTTGGCACTAGTGGCTTTTGAAAAGATAAACAATATATGTTATAAAATTTCACTTAGTGCAGAAATAAATAAAATACCTACATGCCACTAGTGAATCCATACACAGTACAGTTAAGCAAGAAATACAAAAAATGGCAAAAGTAAAATGCGAAGTCCCACTGAAATATGCAGCAAATTTCAGTATGCACTGGGGAAGAGGGAAGGAATGTCAGTTGGGTGGGGTGTTTGGGTGAAACTGGCACCTTGTTTGAATGGCCACACAACCAGCATGTTAGAATAGATGCTCAGACGATATATAGATTTGCTAGAATCGACATGAACTCCATCGCTATGTCAAATACATGCTCCAAACCGGCATGCATACTGTGCCACATCTTTAGACTAGGAGTGGTATGACAATCAATGGCTGGTTTCCTATGGCATGCCTTGAATTTCGAGGGCATTTCAAGCCTCCGGCTTCAGGCAGCGTGGTGGCGCGTACGGTGTGGGGGAAGAGAAGGGAAGCGCTCGGCTGGGCATCACTCGGGACTCGGAAAAACAGTCAACAGTCAGTGCTCATGCACTGTCATTCTGGTATGATTTCAAAATTTTCACTCTACTCCTGTCAAACTCTCGAAAACGATTAATCGAACAAGTCTAATCGATTAAGTCAATTAAATGAAAGGGGGAAATCGATGAAGATTAATCGTTTTTCACAGTACATTTAATCGATTAATTGATTAATCATGTATCGATATTACCAACCCTAGTGGTGCATGATTGGTCTGTGATAGCACATCACTACCAGCTAGAAGCACCATGGCATCACTCTAGCTTTCACCCCATGATTCTTGGGATTACTGCAACATATAAAGGAAGGAGAGTGACAACGCTAGCACAGAAGAAAAAAAAAATTTGCCATTCCTTTAACTTCAGCGCATTTCAAAATGTCTGTAATCGGAACTTGCATTAGAGCCACTTCATTTTAAATACAGGGCCTCCATTTCCACTGAAGCAGGTGGAACATAGGTGGGGATGGCTAAGAAGCACTGCCACATAAAGATGCACCGGTTATCACAGCAATTTATGAGGAGGACCAGTGCAAAAGAATAATAAGGCAGCCCATCTGCTCAGTGGCGCACATGGTGATATTTCAGCAGTTCACCATTATTGTGGTTCTCTTTCACCAAGAACGCTGTTGGAACAGTGTTGGGTGCATCAATCATCAGAGCATTCAAGAATTGCTTGGCTGATGCAACACCAGTGGTGCGGTGCATTTCTTTGGAGACACTGACTGTGCTCTATACTGTGGCACCGCTTGCCAGTGCCCTCTTGAATGCACCTTGACCTGTGGAACCTGCAGTGCTGAAAAGCGGTCGCTTTAAGTGGAAGGCAGAGAAAGTACTGCCAGGCACACATTGGAGTGCCTTCTTGTGTACTCCCTGCAGTTAGGCGGAAATGAGCAGCACGAGGAATAAACAACTATAGTAGGGATGCAACTTAGCAGCAGCAGTGAAATGAACTCATTAGCCATACCATGAACATCCATTGTGGTGATGCTGACTGTGCTTTTAATCCTCAATTTCACAGGTTCTGCTTCTGCAGTGCAGCACTGAGTGTATGGCTTTATGTGATGCTTGCACGCTTTGTTTACTTTTGACCATGGTTGCATGACTTAGAGAAAGGTTTGAGCTAATTGCAGGGTGCTGTGCTCGTTTCACATAATGGATGCATGTTGTCTCCATGGATCAAGTCAATTCAGGACACATCCTCCACAGAAAAGTGATAATGAAGACAGAGCTCTCAGTGTCGAAGATGACGAAGACTGCACATGCAATATTCAAAGCACAACATCTTCAATAAGGGACAAAAGAAGTGAGGACAATAAGAACAAAAATTGCAGTCGCTTCTAGCACATGCCTTCTAGCAATGGAAAAGTGGCTTAAAGCGGATGACGACATTGTGCACAGAACACTATGAAATGCCGCAATGGCTGTGACCACTAGCCGAGAGTGAACATGAAAACTCAGTATTTTAAAGGTAGTTTTTTTTTTTTTTTTTTTTTATAGGAGCAGAACAGCAGATAGGCTTCAACCACGGAAAGCATCCTAGTGGTGAACAGGGGGTCCACGAGCACTTCCAACTGTGGGCGTCAGGTCTAACAACATGGGGCACTGGCCGCTTGTATAAGATAGATGGCAAAGGTGCAAACAGCACAACTGTAAAGGGCATGATTTTTATGCGCTTCAGGTGCAATGTGAACTTCTGCCGCAATAAACACAACTAATCCTTATTCAATTTCCACTGCCAGTTGAGCCAGCAAGATCGAATATATATGTTTTGTTAAGACAGAGCATTTGAGAAGAAAACCAACCATTTCTTATGTGTGACTTGAAGCTGCATGAATTTTCAGCATCAGTCAAAGAATGGGCAAGTGCCCAATGTCACGAACTTGCAACATGATGATTTTGAGAAATACTGCAGTACACCAAAATTTTTTTAGTCGACTTTTTCAATATACAAGCAAAAGCCTGAGAAATCACAAGTTAAAAATTTTTTTTGTGTCTCCAAAATAAATCTGGCATGAAGGGGTTAACCCATTAGGGACCAGTTTCTTTATTTTCTTGCTATCTTGAAATAAATGTCATATCTTAACTTACATTTATACTAATAATTCACATGCAAGAAATTATTACTCTTGCCTAATTAGTTTTTAAAATATAGCCCGTGACCATATGGTCACACTGGGCCCTTACGCTACAGCAAAATACGCGAAGTTAAAAATATTTATTTCAAACCATGAAACATCACAAAAAACATGTATAGCGAATAGTCGAGCACTTATTTAGTGTGGTATGGTTTAAATCATGGAATACACATGCCGACGTCATACTTTGTGCATTGTGTGTGCACCGCGCTGTTGCAATTATCTCATGCACACCTCCACCTGTTGCCATTAGGTGTTGGTGCAACAAAGTGGACCACTTGGTCATACCGTGTACCAGTCAGGACATCACCAGTCTTTGGTATTCTGCGTTGACCAGGTCCTCTAGGCTTATTGTCCCATCGCATCAGGTAGCTTTGTGCAATTTGCCTACGGAATTCCACCTGCGTGACGTTGAACCCTGTGCTACGAATTATCGCGCAAGTGTTGCTGATAGATACATCACAAAGTGGAGTGAAAATCGTCCACCACCACTTTTTGCCACGGATTGCAATCCTATAGGCGCCTGCATTTGCATCCATCTGGTGCGTACCTCCTATAAATCTTGTACTTAGCAACAGTGTTTGGATGGGCCACCTTGATTCGCTTCTTCTCAACATACGAGTACTTGCCCTATCGAGTACGGCATTATCAAAAAGATCGAACAACTCAACAGGTGAAAAGTCCCTGTAAGCAGCAAAGCTTGGGTCGGGAAATATGCCAAGGCTTGTCTGGAGATCACCCTTCCTCCACTTAGAAGCAGTAGATAATTTTGCCGGAATGGCCGCATCAACTACAGAAGAAGAAACCTCTGATATTCTGTCACCTTGCTCGCCGGGGTCGTCATCGTCCGAGTCGCATCCACCAATGCGGCGCCCGTCAGAGAAAATAGTTTCAGCGCCGGCTAATAGCTACCACCTGCTTAGAATGTCAATGAGCCCACCTGAGTCCTCATCGGCCGAGTTTTCATCCGAATAGGTGCTAGCCTCTGGCGGCTCGATATAAATCACTGACACGTCGTCATGTTCCTCTACGACTGCTTCGCTATTTCTTCCAACATCAACCTATTCAGACAATAAAATAAGAACTAACCACTGCAAGAACGCGCCAGCGGCCGTGCACGAGATGAGAATGCAGTTAAAAAAAATAAAAATTTAGGTAGCCTAAAAGCCCAGCGTGACCATATGGCAACGTGCAAGATAACGCGCTCGTTCATGGATAAATCAAACATTAATCTTTCACAAATGGTCATCAAAGTTCACATATTCAAAGAGCAATACGGAGGTAAGGATATCTGACTATTGCTTAAACAAGTCGTAAAAAAAACACACTTAATCATTGGAGCGATGCATGACAACGCTACTCGCAGAGCAACACTTATTCCTGCCTTTGCGAGGGACTCCCACAAAACGACTGACAGCTGCTGCCACTTGGTATCTATAAAGGGAACTCTAATCTGTCAAACGGCATGTCAAAGGCGATTTTGGTGCCGTTTTGTTAATCTTAATTAATTGAAATCCACTGTGCAGACTAACGTGACCATATGGTCACGCTGGTATTTAATGGGTTAACCAAGGAATTGGTTAGCGCATTAAGAAATTGGTATCGATCTAACGAAAGTTACTGTATAAAAGAACCACATGTCACTTTTGTGATGCAGTCATGGTTATATCCACCAAAGAAAAACTTATTTCATCTATATTGCGATAATAAATCTACAGACAGCGTGGAAGTGATGCACTTCTACTTCATGGCTGCAAGTTATTCCTCCAAAAAATTTGCTGCTCTGCAGTTTCACTTGGGAAGCAATGCCTGCACTGAGCAACTGTGCCTTCTGATACTGTATCATTTGGAACCATGGTTATAGGAGTGACTTCATAATTCTGGATGAATTGGCTTAACAACTGACATGTGTAGCGACTTGTGTGTAGCCATTTGCATAGGTATTTCTTCCTGAACCCTCCAGTAGACATATTTATTGTGTGTTATTTGGCTTTAATAAAAATTAACTTGCTTGGGATATTGCTTTTTTTTAATTGCACAATAATCAAGTAAAACACTATTCTACTTGTATTTAAAATCTATAATATTTTTATCCTTGTCATTCTCACCTGCACTCTATCATTCCAAGGTGCATCTGAGAAGTGATCATTAATCACAGAGGTCAAGGGCCCCATTTAACTTGTCAATTATAAGGCAGCACAATCTTATTTCTAACTTTACACATGTTGACAGAAAAGTGCTGCGATATGGCTGAGACAAAATACAGTAAAAAGAGTTTTTCCAATTTTACAATATAGAGGTTGCAATACAGCCTGCAACTCTCACATTCTTGTTAGAGAAGTACTGCACCTGGTACAATACACGAAAAAAGAGAGGGGAAGGAATGTGACTGAGCACAGATTTTTGACTATTGTAGTGTAGTGTGCAGTGTTGAAAGGAACAAAAAGCAACAGCAGATAAAAGAAAAAGTCATAACAAGCCATTCAGGAGTTTCTCCAGACTGCCAAATTACCTCTGTTAATTTACCTCACCTGCACATGTTACCCCACACACAATTACCCCACATTCAAATGTACACACACATGCACACTGCACTCTACAAAAGAGTAGCTCTGGTGGACAGGCCAACAGCACGCGACACACACTCCTAAAACCATGACAATAGCAAGTAACATACGTGGCTAAAGAAAACAGCTGACTACACAGACAGCTTAAAAACAGCGCAACAGCATACAGTATTACACACGGCAGTTGAATAAACAAACTGCATAGTGAAATAAACAGCCTAGTTCTGCAGAAACAGAATAATGCGAGAAATTCTGGTCATATTCAATTTCTGGTGTTCTCGTTTCACTATTGTTAAATTTAATTTCTTTTTGTAGATTTGGCACTGAAATCCCAGTGCCCGTACGTCAGTGTGACATCATGTATTAAAGTTCTCAAAACTTGCCATGCACAATGTCCGTCTCATTTAGAGCAAGGTGTCGTAACTGCTTCGATCAACAACTGTCTAGGCCCTATCAGACCCTGCTTGCATGCCTCGAATCAGGTGTATTATGAAAGCATTGGATGCAAACAAAACAGTAAGAAAAAATTTTACTCCGTCTATGTCATTTTTTATTAATTTGTTTTATCCTAGTTATGGTAAAGTTCTACTAGATGTTATAGCCCATCTAGTCCAGCAATACACCCTATTAAACTCTCACATTAACCTGTCGTCAAATCTTGTATTCATCATCTGTATCACAGTAATAAATTTCATGCAGGTGCTGTATTATCTGCTGTCACTTCATCCAGCTGAGATTGTGAAGCTCTTAATACCAATTTTAATCCACTGTGCCTTAGCACACATCATTGATCATGGTAAGAACATTTATGTCACTTTTTTTCCTAACGGGACTACTAAATGTAATGACTCGATCAAGCTAGACTGTGACAACACTTGTTTGTGTTTGCATGTATGTTGCAGAAAGTGATGGGTAATTATTAGAAAAAATAAAGGCCAGACTTTAGGAGTTTTGTGCTGAAACTACAACACTCATGAAAGGTAAAATTGTCATCCACCCGAATGTAGCACGAAGCCCCATTCGGGTGGATGCCGGACCAGGATGAATGTTTCCTCAATTGTGAAGCATTATTTCTAAGAAACCTGTATATGTTTCCTTTGTAGCTTCGTGCTACATTTGAGTGGATGACAATTTTACTTTTCATGAATACTTCCTCCACCTTGCAGTATTCCACAGAACTGATTTAACTACAACACTGATGATGTCAGAATATGACGTTAGTAGTGTTTCAGCAGGTCCATCTGTTTGTCTTCTCATCATGCTGAAAAAGCCTACAAAAGCTGCCATAAGCTTTCATTTAATTCTTTTTTGTTAGGAAACGAAATTGAAATTATGCGGTTGAATATTCTTAAACTGTTCAGCAGTTTGAGTGTCGTGAAGGTGTTCACTTATGATGTTGTATACTAAACAAATTGTAATGGTAAAACTAAAGAAAATAAACAATTTTTGTATAATCTTTATGCATTTATAGTAAAATGCTTGAAATGCTGGAAGAAGGACAAAAGACAATAATGACTGGAAGGTCCAAAGAGTCACCGGGTCAATGGATAGGGTCTCTAACAGCTTGTTTCATGTAGACAATGTCAAAAGCAGATGCTCATGCATTTTTCTTGCCACTAGGACAAATAATATTGTTGACAGGGAAACATCTCAAGCTGTTAAAAAGTAAATAAGTAATAAGAAGGATAAAATGACCATGAAATGCATCTCTTACTTGCAAGAAAATATGCAGCACAATTCAGCACTTTCTTAATGGCCTGACTCTGTTTTCCTGGGACACCATGGATAATAAAAATGAAGCAAATAGCGAAATGTGTTACTTCACTGTGCTACATTATAAATTTGAACGCCAATCGGAACACTCACACGTGACTGTGCTCACTCACACCCAGTTAGCATTCATTAGAGTGTGAACATGACGAAGTCCTGGTGAATGCAACTGGGATGTGTGAATATGGGCTAGTGCTGGTGATGTAATTGAGCACACAGCCAAAAAGAAGAAAACATTTGTGGATAAGTATTCATTATTTTTGCCAAGTTTTACCCAAATTATGATAAGCATGCACATGTACATATGACCTCTTCTTCGTCATTTTCATGTCTGAAATAATTTTTGAATAGAATGCCTTAGCCATGCTAAGCATTTATGGCTCTTGCATCTTTTTTTGGTTTTTTATAATAGCCCACGAAGGTCCTCGTTCTTTGACAACATTCCTGGAGCAAACCATAACTAAGGTGGCTTCACAGCTCAGAGGAAAGGAACCAAAGTACAAGGTAAGAGAGGGTCTGGTTGTTCTGTTACTGTGTGAAAGGAGTATAACAATTAGTCCCTAGCTTTGTGTGCTTGAGAAACAATGCGTGCACAGGCACTGTAATTGGAAGCGGACACTAAGAGAATATTTCTTAGAAGACAACCCCCTTTTTGATCTTCTTTTCATGCTTGATTCCTTTTATAAAGAAAAGATGCTTCAAACAAATATATGTGTTGAAGGCAATCCACAGCATGTCATGTAACTTTCAAAGGGGGCCTGTGACACTGTTTGAACATTTTATATATATATATATATATATATATATATATATATATATATATATATATGTATATATATAATATAGTGGATAGATAATTCTTTCGTGAACAATTGAGCCTAACGTTATTCCTGTACGTGCAGCAGGGAGCCTACAGGTCATTCGAAAGGCCACTGCCACTTTTCATGTGTATTTCTACACATGTATAACACGACCCGATCGTCACAATTTCTTTAGGCATTTAGACATTTAGATTTCTTCAGACCTGCTAACCTTGAAGTTTGAAAAGTACCATAGTCAAAGCCAAAAATATTAAAATTTGGTAAAAAATACTGGTAAAAAATGTGCTACTTAAGATGAACAAACTTTATTGTTCTGAGCAAGCGACGTGTTTGCCCAAGGTGTGTGGCCTCCTCATTCCAGGAAGCTGTGGGCCCTGGCCGCCCTCCGAGCCCTGCCCACCAGCGCTAGCTGGTCCTTTCAAGCTGGACAGCTTGGCCTCCCACTACTCTTTAGTTGTGTGTGTGTTTGCGGTGTGGGGGTCAATCCCTCACACTTCCATACCGTGTGGCTTAAGGTGTTGAGGTTTCGCAGAATGGGTGTTCTGTGGGTGAAATCCTGTGGAGTAACGTGCCATGTACATAGGAATTTGTTTGTAGCCTTCTGAAAGTTACCACTTTCTCTCTGTTGAGTCTGGAGTGTGATGGGGGATAGGTTCTTTTGTTTATTTTCCAGTGCTGTAAGATATCTGCGTATTTCTTGGGAACTCCATCCTTTATCTGTGGTCCATTCGACAGAGGCCTGGCGAGTATGATTTCGGGGCACGGCATCTGCCTTCGTATTCTCTGCTGGATATTCGTGCCCCAAAGTCCAGACAATGTACATTTCTGGTAGTTTCTTGGATATTTGCTAGTATGTGTATCACCTGCTTGGAGATTCTTCCTTTTTGGCAGTTTCTGCAGATGTAACTGGTTACTTCTTTTGCTGTGTCTGTTCTTTGTAAGTGTTGTTGCTGCAGTTCTTTCAATGCCCTTACCATCTACAATGTGACAGCGTGAACTGCACCTCCTGGGTATATTGCTGCGTCCATATATCTTACATCTGGGTTGTTTTCGTAGGTCTTATCCATTGATGTGATTCTTGTTCTCCTTCTTTCTCGGTTGTGTTCTGGGTGCATGTTTCTAGAATTGGTGCTATTGTGATTTCTCGTATATAGGTTGGTACTCTTCCCTTCTCTTCCTGCTTTCTCAAGCCTACCACGTATCCTAGCCTTCCGAGAGTGGCCCTGTCTGCTTCCGTCAGTTTTAGTCTTTTGATTTGGTTTACTTTATGTACCTCGACCAGCTCCTACCAGATATTATGGATCCAAAATCGGTGCAATCCTTCCGTTGGGGCTTTGTGAGATGGCTATATTTAAGACTTTCCTGATTAGTATGTTAAGCTTCTCTACTTCTGCATTTTTTAGTCCAAGGTAGGGCGTCCTGTCCTGTAGGTTACCCTGCTTATGACAAACACTCGGACTATCTTGTTGGTGTCCTGTTCTGTGAGCCCGTGTCTCTTGCTTGCGAACTCCTTATGCTCCAAGAGACCGTCCTCCAGGCGCTACTCAAAATATTGACTGTTTATTAAGAAATTCACATATGTACTTTGTACTGTGACACTGTGAACAGGTGCTCGCTCTACAGTCACAACTACAGAATGATCTACGCACAGACGATCAGAAATATTCATGAAGTTTATGAAATATTCATGTAACAGTGGCCAAAATTTTGGTTGCCATTAAACATTGTTTCTCTGAGGTAGGCGCCGTGGGTGTGTTCAAACATCCGAGTGAGTCTGAAAAATAAGGCAACTAAAGATCAGCCGGCGACTGTACTTGTAATACCTCTAGATCGCTTTTGCCCTATACAGGACGGAAATAAAAAATGGTAAAATTAGTGGTGTTATTACAACAATTGTAAGCAAACTCTAAAAATTGGCCGCCTTATGATAAGAATTTTAAAGGTTGGCAGGTATGCATTACTCAGCAATGCCTTCTGCAGAACTAGGTGTGGAGAAATTTCACCATGGTGACTATTATAATGATGAATCTTATTGCCATCCCCTTTGAAATGGGGTGGCAATGAACTGTAACCTAGCCTGCTTGATTTAGTCACATTTTACTACATCTGTCGCCATCTACCCTTTTACCTATCTGATCTCAATCTTAACTTTTGTATTTAAAATCTCTATCACTACGTTGTGCCATCACCTACGCATGCAATGACTCCAATTCCATCAATCTCTTCCCTGATTTTTTTCCACCAATACTATAAATGTCCCTTATTTATCTCGACTGCCAGCCAGTTAATCATTCTGTCTTCTTTGAATCCCAACACTTCTGGAAGGTGGGAATTCCCTATGGGTCTCGATAAGTGAATATATTGGCATTCCGTTACAATGTGCTGAGTTTCCGGGCTTTTTTTGCAACATACGCATGCCTCATACTGTGGCGCATATTTGCACCTTTATGTTGTTGTCCTCAGGCAGCCAGCCTCATATAGCAAGGCGCTGCCCTTTGCATTGTCATACAGCTTTTCCCTCCTGATTTCTTTCTTTCCATTTTTGTAAATCTCCATAGCCTTTTTTATTCTCAATTCTTTACATCCTATTTCCCATCTGTTTCTCCCACTTCTTTTTTATGACTCTTGGTTGTCTATATACACTTTAAATTTTCCTGTACTTGGTTGCCAACTTTCTTGACGTTTTCCTCCATCCCGTGTCCACGCTTTTGAGGTGCAGATATTTGTGCACTTTAGATGGCCACTTCTTTTCATCCATGTTCCGTAGTCTCTTTTTTTTTTCAAAACTAATTATGCTCTGTGCTTCTCTGATTTCAAAAGAAGCTTAACCCATGTCACCTCATTTGTGGTTTTACCGTGAGCTCCCAAAGCCAGTCAGCCCACCAACCTCTGATTAATCTCCAACCCCGGCAAGCTTTCTTATTTAAAGCACAGAATTGCATTTGTGAATGTTAGTGCTGACATCATTACACTTTTTTAAAATTCCTCACCCTATCTCTTACTTATTATACCCCCAAAGTGCTCTACGTTTCACTATTGCTACATTCCACTTTCCTTTTATTTTTAGATTATCCTGGTGGATGCTTGAATAGGTCTTTCTTTCATTATGAAAATGCCCAGGTACTTATATTGATTGACCATGGGTATGACTTCCTGTTGAGTTGACACCATGCAATTGCTCCTGTCTTCATTAAATCCCTTGGATTGTGCACTAGTAGCACTATGTCGTCCGCGTGCATCAGCTCAGGGATCGTCTGTTGCACTTTTTGTCCATTAAAGATGCAAGATCGATCACAACCTAATTCTCTGCTTTCTAGTCATCTTTTTATACCCTTAACATAAAGCATGAACAATGGAGACAGGACTTCCTTGCCTCAGTCCTCAGTGAATTTCCACAACTTCATTGCACTTCCAGCCTTCCTATAAAATTTATACTCTGTTGTCCCTATATATCTCCTTCAACAGCTCCATGAAATCGTCTATGCCCTCGTGCTTGAAAATATCCAATAGCAATTCCCCGTCTATGTTGTCATAAGCTCCCTTGATATCTAGAAATGCTACCATAAAGGTCTATTCTGAGCTATTGAAATCTCTATGCACTGTTTTAATACAAAGATATTAGCCTCTGAACATCTGCCTGACCTGAACCCATTCTGTAGTTCCCCCAATATATCGTTTCTCTCCACCCACTTTGACAGCTCTAATTTTATGGCTTGCATTGCCATTCTATGTGGAGTGATCTTTTTTAAGTTTTATGGAATTTTGAAAAATTGGCTGTTGCAGATAACATAATTTTAGTCCTTGAGCTGGATTGTTCAGAGAGGTGGACATCAGCACGAAAAATCGAAACACATATTTAAATAATTAAAATGAGTTGCTAATTAAATTCCTAATTATTTTACAGCAAATACTGCAATTTACTAATAGTAGCCAGTGAGTTTTTCAGGCGTATCCACATGGGACGAATTTCCAGAATGACAACAATTTGGAGATATGCACCATCAAACTCACCCTAAAAATGCAGTGTTAATCCACTTACATTTTTAACAAAACACTCTTTTATGCACCTGCCATGGTTGCTTAGTGGCTACAATGTTGGGTTGCTAAGCACGAGGTTGCAGGATCGAATCCTAGCCATGGTGGGCACTTTTCGATGGGGGTAAAGTGGGAAAACACCTGTGTTCTTAGCTCTAGGTGCACGTTAAAGATCCCCAGGTAGTCCAAATTTCCAGAGTCCCTCACTACGGCATGCTTCATAATCAGATCATGGTTTTCGCATGTAAAACCCCATAACTTAATTTTTTAAATCTCTTTTATGCATTGAAGCATAAAAGTAACTAAATCACCCATGTGTTTCATCCCACACTTTAGAAAATGATATCTTGAAACTGGTGTCATCCTGGAAATTCATTTCAAATGAATGCGACTTGAAAACTCACCAGCTACAAATCGTAAATTGCAATGTGTTCAGTAAAGTAATTAAGAAGTTAGTCAATTTTTGTTAACTCATTGAATATGTGTTTTGATTTCTCATGTTAGTAATGTCAGCCTCTTCGAATAATCCAGCTCAACGACAAGAATTCAGCTATCTGCCACAGGCAATTTTTTTTTTTATGTGCGAGCAAATTATTATTTTGCTTCATACATTATTATTCCACAGCCTACACTCTTGCACAGTAGATCGCTTGCTCTCTTCTATGGCTTACAAAGCCCCCACTCTTTTCAATCATATGTTATGTCAGTGATGACATTACAGCTTGTGCAGTGGCCCATAAATACTTGCCATTGGACAATTGTTTATGTCCATAAATGACAAACAAAAGCTTGCACACACATGCCCACCCTTCTAGATTTTCTAGCAAAAGGCGAAGTGGTGGTTGTTAATGTGCCTCTGTCCTGTTGCTCTTTATTTGTTGCTTCTGGGCACTTTGTCTGATGCAAACCTCGAAAGGTTACCATAAGTGCACCATGGAAAGAAGAAAGAAAGGAGCGGTAGGCAAGGCACTGCTATTGGCACTGTTCCATCTGTGAGGAACCAATGAGTTGAGGAGAATGGAAAAAGAAAACATTCTGTTCATTATAATGCCATTCATACTAGGTCCTTTTCAGGAAATGTTTCTGAAATATATAAATTCAGAGCCATTGCACTCATTCTAGCATGTTTCTCAGGCTTCAAAGAAATTGTTCGTCATAGTCTCAATGTTAAAAGCTGACAGAAAAGAGTAGGATCACATAAAAAGGCTAATAGCCCACTCAGCAATAAACACTGAAGGTTTAGAATATTTATGTGCTTCACTCCGCGCTTTCTGCGCAGTTTTCCTGGCCTCTCTTTTTTAAGCCTCCGCATTTGGCTTGGCTCCACTAACCAGAAGGCCGGCTCAAGTTCCAACTCCAGCGGAATTATTACCACCAGTCACAGCTCAACAATATTGTCTGTGACAGGCCTGTAGCCTCACATGCCTTTATCTCCACTGTGCAAGAGTGAAAGATGCAGGCGAAAGGAATGGCCTGCTTTGTGTGTGCAAGGTCCTTGTCTTTGGTCTGCATATTTTGTGAGCAATGTTAAATAAATGTCTTGCCAAGCTCCTATACTACTTATATCAACTTTCACATGACCAGATTTTCAGAGTCCTTAAAAGTTTGTGCAAGCAAAGTTTTACTGTAAATATGGTCATATATTATTTTATCTGTTTCAGGAACTTCTTAGCTTGCTCTATGAAGCCGAAATAGCAGTTGCACGATGTGTGAGCCTCCGAAAGAAATTCAACCTGGATCACAGCACTACAAACTCTTTGAACACATCATCTGGCAGTGATGGTTCACATCGTCGTCCCTCAAGTGCTTCTGGACAACCAAGTGGCACAAGAAGTCAGACTGCGGCAATTGATGTAAATAAGTTTGTACTGGACCTTGTTGACAATCCTGAAGTCTCCATACCTGGTGCAGGCAAAGGCACCGTCGGGAAGCTAGTTTCTCAGCTTTTTGTCGACTCTATGAAGGTGAGTTCCCATTTACCAGCACTTCGATACCATGTTTGTGTATCCTCATCAGTGTGGCTATACCTGCAATTCAGATGTTGCCAGGCATTTCATTAGCAGCCATTGCCTTGAAATCTGCCTCATGCTTGTTTTACAGTACATTGCATCTTCACAGACTGTCAAATAAAGACAGCCAGAAACGATAGTGCGGAAGAAAAAGCAGCTAAAGAGGAATATTAGATGTTAAGCCGTGTTATTAAATTATGCTTCTACAATATCAAAGCAACCACACACACTACAAGAGGAAGCTTGGTAAGTCAGAATCGACACAGAACGAAAAGAAAGATGACAACACTACTCTGAAGTACGCATGCCAGCCTGCCATGCCATGGTATCATAGATTTTGACAGTGGGTACTTGGGTGTAATTAACTGTTTATTAGTACGAAGGAACTACATTACATTATAAAAAATGTTATGAACTCAACCTAGCATGTTTCTGTAACTTTTCTGTCCCAAAATCTCCCAGATACAAAAAAATACAGTCTACGCTCGTTGCAACGGACCCGTGTATAACAGACTTTCGGATGTAACGGACCATATTTCAGCCATAGTTTGACCTACCTATTTAATGCAACGGAGTTTGCTTTTAACGGACCGCGCTACAACGGACTATCTGCTACAGGGGACCAAATTAGCGGCATTTTTTTTTCAGAATCAGCCGTATAAAACGGACTTTCGCCGTGTCCACACGCGCTGACAACTGACTTGCGAGGGTCAGCCGATGACCGTGGCTCAATATCGCGCGCGCGAAGGAGGAAGGCGGGGCGAAAAACGCGCCGTCTTCATTCGCACGCGAGGCGCGGTGTGGAGAGGCGAGAGAGAGAGGGGTTTTACTCCGGCGGCTGCTGCTTACGGCGCGGCCGCCGTATCTTGAAAGCGAGCTGAGATGTGAACAAAGTGCTTGCCCGCGCGGGCGCCGTATCTTGACCGCGGTCCGAGATGTGAACAAACTGCGCGCCCGCCGTATCTTGAAAGCGAACTGCGATGTGAACAAACTGCGCGCCATCGCAGGCGCCGTATCTTGAAAGCGATCTGCGATGTGAACAAACTGCGCGTCATCGCGGGCGCCGTATCTTGACCGCGGTCCGAGATGTGAACAAACTGCGCGCCCGCCGTATCTTGAAAGCGATCTGCGATGTGAACAAACTGCGCGCCATCGCGGGCGCCGTATCTTGAAAGCGATCTGCGATGTGAGACTGCGTGCCCGCCATATCTTGAAAGCGATCTGCGATGTGAACAAACCGCGCCCGCCGTATCTTGAAAGCGACCTGCGATGTGAACAAACTGCGCGCCATCTCGGGCGCCGTATCTTGAAAGCGAACTGCGATGTGAACAAACTGCGCGCCATCGCAGGCGCCGTATCTTGAAAGCGATCTGCGATGTGAACAAACTGCGCGTCATCGCGGGCGCCGTATCTTGACAGCGATCCGAGATGTGAACAAACTGCGCGCCATCGCGGGCGCCGTATCTTGAAAGCGATCTGCGATGTGAACAAACTGCGCGCCATCGCGGGCGCCGTATCTTGAAAGCGATCTGCGATGTGAAACTGCGTGCCCGCCATATCTTGAAAGCGATCTGCGATGTGAACAAACCGCGCCCGCCGTATCTTGAAAGCGATATGCGATGTGAACAAACCGCGCCATCGCGGGCGCCGTATCTTAAAAGCGATCTGCAATGTGAACAAACTGCGCGCCATCGCGGGCGCCGTATCTTGAAAGCGATCTGCGATGTGAACAAACTGCGCGCCCGCCATATCTTGAAAGCGATCTGCGATGTGAACAAACTGCGCGCCCGCCGTATCTCGAAAGCGATCTGCGATGTGAACAAACTGCGCGCCATCGCGGGCGCCGTATCTTGAAAGCGATCTGCGATGTGAACAAACTGCGCGCCCGCCGTATCTTGAAAGCGATCTGAGATGTGAACAAACTGCGCGCCCGCCGTATCTTGAAAGCGATCTGGGATGTGAACAAACTGCGCGCCCGCCGTATCTTGAAAGCGATCTGAGATGTGAACAAACTGCGCGCCCGCCGTATCTTGAAAGCGATCTGAGATGTGAACAAACTGCAGCCCGCCGTATCTTGACAGCGATCTGATATGCGAGCAAACTGCGCGCCCGTCGTATCTTGAAAGCGATCTGCGATGTGAACAAACTGCGCGCCATCGCGGGCGCCGTATCTTGAAAGCGATCTGAGATGTGAACAGACTGCGCGCCCGCCGTATCTTGAAAGCGATCTGAGATGCGAACAAACCGCGCCTGCCGTATCTTGAAAGCAATCTGCGATGTGAATAAACTGCGCGCCCGCCGTATCTTGAAAGCGATCTGCGATGTGAACAAACTGTGCGCCCGCCGTATCTTGAAAGCGATCTGAGATGCGAACAAACTGCGCGCCCGCCGTATCTTGAAAGCGATCTGCGATGTGAACAAAGTGCGCGCCCGCCGTATCTTGAAAGCGATCCGAGATGTGAACAAACTGCGCGACCGCCGTATCTTGAAAGCGATCTGCGATGTGAAGAAACTGCGCGCCATCGCGGGCGCCGTATCTTGAAAGCGATCTGCGATGTGAACAAACTGCGCGCCATCGCGGGCGCCATATCTTGAAAGCGATCTGCGATGTGAACTGCGCGCCCGCCGTATCTTGAAAGCGATCTGAGATGTGAACAAACTGCGCGCCCGCCGTATCTTGAAAGCGATCTGCGATGTGAACAAACTGCGTGCCCGCCGTATCTTGAAAGCGATCCGAGATGTGAACAAACTGCGCGCCCGCCGTATCTCGAAAGCGATCTGCGATGTGAACAAACTGCGCGCCATCGCAGGCGCGGTATCTTGAAAGAGATCTGCGATGTGAACAAACTGCGCGCCATCGCGGGCGCCGTATCTTGAAAGCGATCTGCGATGTGAACTGCGCGCCCGCCGTATCTTGAAAGCGATCTGAGATGTGAACAAACTGCGCGCCCGCCGTATCTTGAAAGCGATCTGAGATGTGAACAAACTGCGCGCCCGCCGTATCTTGAAAGCGATCCGAGATGTGAACAAACTGCGCGCCCGCCGTATCTTGAAAGCGATCCGAGATGTGAACAAACTGCGTGCCCGCCGTATCTTGAAAGCGATCCGAGATGTGAACAAACTGCGCGCCCGCCGTATCTCGAAAGCAATCTGCGATGTGAACAAACTGCGCGCCATCGCAGGCGCGGTATCTTGAAAGCGATCTGCGATGTGAACAAACTGCGCGCCATCGCGGGCGCCGTATCTTGAAAGCGATCTGCGATGTGAACAAACTGCGCGTCATCGCGGGCGCCGTATCTTGAAAGCGATCTGCGATGTGAACAAACTGCGCGCCATCGCGGGCGCCATATCTTGAAAGCGATCTGCGATGTGAACAAACTGCGCGCCCGCCGTATCTTGAAAGCGATCTGCTATGTGAACAAACTGCGCGCCCGCCGTATCTTGAAAGCGAGCTGAGATGTGAACAAACTGCGCGCCCGCCGTATCTTGAAAGCGATCTGCGATGTGAACAAACTGTGCGCCCGCCGTATCTTGAAAGCGATCTGAGATGCGAACAAACTGCGCGCCCGCCGTATCTTGAAAGCGATCTGCGATGTGAACAAAGTGCGCGCCCGCCGTATCTTGAAAGCGATCCGAGATGTGAACAAACTGCGCGACCGCCGTATCTTGAAAGCGATCTGCGATGTGAAGAAACTGCGCGCCATCGCGGGCGCCGTATCTTGAAAGCGATCTGCGATGTGAACAAACTGCGCGCCATCGCGGGCGCCATATCTTGAAAGCGATCTGCGATGTGAACTGCGCGCCCGCCGTATCTTGAAAGCGATCTGAGATGTGAACAAACTGCGCGCCCGCCGTATCTTGAAAGCGATCTGCGATGTGAACAAACTGCGCGCCCGCCATATCTTGAAAGCGATCTGCGATGTGAACAAACTGCGCGCCCGCCGTATCTCGAAAGCGATCTGCGATGTGAACAAACTGCGCGCCATCGCGGGCGCCGTATCTTGAAAGCGATCTGCGATGTGAACAAACTGCGCGCCCGCCGTATCTTGAAAGCGATCTGAGATGTGAACAAACTGCGCGCCCGCCGTATCTTGAAAACGATCTGAGATGTGAACAAACTGCGCGCCCGCCGTATCTTGAAAGCGATCCGAGATGTGAACAAACTGCGTGCCCGCCGTATCTTGAAAGCGATCCGAGATGTGAACAAACTGCGCGCCCGCCGTATCTCGAAAGCAATCTGCGATGTGAACAAACTGCGCGCCATCGCAGGCGCGGTATCTTGAAAGCGATCTGCGATGTGAACAAACTGCGCGCCATCGCGGGCGCCGTATCTTGAAAGCGAACTGCGATGTGAACAAACTGCGCGTCATCGCGGGCGCCGTATCTTGAAAGCGATCTGCGATGTGAACAAACTGCGCGCCATCGCGGGCGCCATATCTTGAAAGCGATCTGCGATGTGAACAAACTGCGCGCCCGCCGTATCTTGAAAGCGATCTGCTATGTGAACAAACTGCGCGCCCGCCGTATCTTGAAAGCGAGCTGAGATGTGAACAAACTGCGCGCCCGCCGTATCTTGAAAGCGATCTGCGATGTGAAAAAACTGCGCGGGCGCCGTATCTTGAAAGCGATCTGCGATGTGAACAAACTGCGCGCCATCGCGGGCGCCGTGTCTTGAAAGCGATCTGCGATGTGAACAAACTGCGCGCCCGCCGTATCTTGAAAGCGATCTGAGATGTGAACAAACTGCGCGCCCGCCGTATCTTGAAAGCGATCTGCCGTGTGAACAAACTGCGCGCCATCGCGGGCGCCGTATCTTAAAAGCGATCAGAGATGTGAATAAAGTACTCGTCCGTGTGGGCACCCTACTTGAAAGCGACCTGAGATGTGAACCAAGTGCTCGCCCGGCGGGCCTCATCTTCAAAGCGATCTGCGATATGGAAAAAGTGCACCCAGTGCCGGTAGCTTCGTATGCGCAGTGCTTTCGACGTTTGTGGTTCGCCTTGAAGTGAGAGACAGCACAAAGGTCAATTCGCTTGCTGCTGCTGCCGCGCTTATCTTGCTTAATTTGCTATCGCAATCGATGCTTCGCCTTTCAGGTGAAATTGCGACTATTTTGTTTTTGTTCGTTTTTTACTTGGGGCGTTCGTCATTCACTCTTTGCAATAAAGTTGTTAGACTTCGCGACCAAAGTTTTGGAAGTGAGGCGTTTCGGATATTACGGACTTTAGATAAAACGGATTTTTTTCGTCAGATTATCAAGGTCCATTGTAAGGAGAGTCAACTGTACTTCGAAATGCTTGACGTCACACTAACTAGTAGCACCAAGGTGTTGGTACACAATTCAAAATAGCGAAGCTCGCTCTTGATTTTCTTTTTGTGATCAAGCCCTATTCCAGCAAATGAGTAAATATAGTTTTCAACAAGTAACAGTGTCCTTTTAATGTGTTGGTGGTGTGGTTATAGCACAATGTAGACTGCATCATAGTGGTTTGACATCACCTGTGCATAAAATACAAGAATAAATAATTTCACATACGTACAGTTAGCAAATACTGTAATAGGTAGCACTGTGTAAATCCATCTTCACACCAGCACATGGTATCACTAGGCAGCCAGTCACACATGTGTCAAACTGTTTTCTCTCTGCCATAATTACCGTCTGTCCTGTATCCAGAAGTAGGTGTAAGCATGAAATGCTCCAAACTATTCCTACCAGCATGCAGCAAGGTGTCGGCAAGGGATTGTGGCCTTGAAGGCACCCTAGACAGTCGTGGACCACATGCAGTTGACAGGCGAGTGTCTGCATGGGTGACAGGCATTTAAAGCTCTGTGCTCTTGCACATGCACTTAATGTCACAATTTATCCTCACCTCCATGCACCCTTGGCCTCTACAGGCCTTCGCAAAGATTCAGCAGTATGTTGGAGCCCTATGTCACAGCAGCACTCCTTTTTTCTTTTTAGTTATTGCTTACAGCAGATCAGTTTTCAACTACAGTGGCTTTGCATGCCAGATTGCATCGAGTTCCTTACAACCAGTTGCACCTGCTTTGATGCAGTCTTAACGAGGACAATGACGCTGGTAGGCAGCGAGCCAAGAGTGTTGGAATCACTGCTGGAAAGGAGGTGTGGGTGGAAAATACAAGTTATCAAGCCTGTTTAGGGCCCCTAGAAACAGTCTGCATAATATTTGTACATTTCAGTTACACCGTCACTTTGATGCTCTAAGCCAGGGCTGCACAACTTAAAACTAGCGAGGGCCAACATCTCTGAGAGCCACACAGGCCACCCTTTAGTGAGAAACATTGCTTGTTTTGCTTGCTGAAAGACAGACCATGTTTGGTGTCATTGCATTCTTTGCTGTCCTCAGCATGTATTGTAATGTTATGTCAGTCATTAGAGACAGAAGGCAGTTCTTGTTCAGAGAAATCAGACAGAATGTCTGCTCACAGATGTAGGTGCTTGAGAAGAGAGACATCAGTTTCACCGCATTGTTAACCATGTTTCCATATGTATTTCCATCAAGGTTCTTGTAAAACTGAAGGAAAGGCTGCTCTTGGTGCATGCCTTTTAGCTCAAGCAAACAGTGCAGGTCTATGAGCTCTAGCTGCACAGGGGAGTCACACTCTTCTGGCAGCACCGAGGAAGGGTTGTAAAACACATACTTGCTTTTTCTCCTGTTCCAATGACTTGACACAATGTTAGAACTGTGTCAAAAGGTTTTAGGCATGTTCTTAAGATTCAATGTCGTGTTTCTTCTCCACATGCATGAACAATTGCCTTCGAATTGAAAAGCTTTTCTCATGCTAGAAATTATTGGGGGAAAAAAAAGACCCCCATTTCGTCTTACAAGTATTGGATGGACAAAAATGCACAAAATTTCTGTTAGGATGGACGAGAACTAGCTTCTCGTCCATCCTAACGAGAACGAGAACTGCATTCGAATACCAATATTGTGAGTCAGACTAGCAGCTTGTCAAGGAATTGGCCCGCCAATCCTTTGTCACTTTATTACGAGCTCCTTAAAATGTATCGATGAAAAGCGGCTTGTTATTTGTATTGGCCTTGTACAAAGCCTCACATTACATTGGCACCAGTGTTACTAGTTTCAAATAACCTTGATTTATGCTTACTCGTAATGTGTTGCTGTGCGATAAAATATTTGAGACGGTTGAAAAGTAAGGCAAACACACCAAGCAAAGGCTTTGGTTCTCAGGGCAGTACTGCCTGCAGTGGACAGTCCATTGAAACATACTGTGGGGCAACGCATGTATGGTTCAATTATTATATGGATGCTATGCCAATGGCATTCGTAGCTTGTTGAATATGTTCGATGGAAGTTCTATCTTGTCTGTTTTGAAAGCAAAGATCCCATGTCTTGACACTGCCAATAGATCTTAGCATGTATCGAGTTTAGTGACAAAATTGTCCTTTTCCTCATCGTATGGTCATGCGCTGATTGTGGCACTAGTATGCAATATAAGTCTGAATTCAGCCGCAAGCCACTATAAATTTGTCACGGGCCATATGTTGTGCAGTCCAGCTCTAAGTAATCTCACGTTTATGTCAGCATCAGTTGATCGTAATGTCTTCAGTATCAAGTCTTTTTCTTCGCTTTGAGATACATTGCACTTTCACCACCATCACTGTTGTTGCCCTCACAATAAAGGGCTGCCTAACTGCCATACCTTATCCTTCTTTTCTTGCAATTAAAATATACACTTCTTCCTCCTTATCATCATAAATTTTTTCCTGCTGTAACTGGGTCTATTTTAACATTAATTGTTGTCCAAAGTTCACCTTTGTCACTGGGATACATCTTGATGCCCCAGCATGCACTGTGCTCTTATAGCAAAAATCAGTAGCTCCTCGGAATGCATGCTGGCACTAATGATCTGGTGGCACAATACGCAGGCACTCTTCTTAAATCCTAGAGGTCGCAGGGCTGACTCCCATTTCAACCACTGGTGGATGGTGGAGAAGTTTTAACAATCACATGAGTACAGCAGCACTAAGAGGCAATAGCAACAAAAAATGTGAAGCAAGTACAGCAACTTCAACTTTAAATGATTCAGTGGTGTATGATTCCTTGACACCAGTGGATGATGAATTATGTAAAAAGTATAGATAAAGAATTAATGGAAAACGTTTCATAATTTATTCTATGTTGAGTTAAAAAAATTATTTTTGTTATGTGAATTGGGTCAAACTTAATGAAAAAAATTGTGCAGGACCGTTTAATTGGTTAGGAAGCTTGTAATTAAACATTTATAGTCAACAGTACCAGGATTATAATTTTCTAAGTTAGAAACAAAATGAATCATATGTGATCAGAACAAAGAGAAATAATCAGGTGAATTAGAACGAATATTTTGAAACCGCGGTTGTGCATGTGTTGTATGTGTGTTAAGTGGGAACTGTGTTGCCATAAGAAACAGCGCAGCAGTCAAGATAGCTATGAATGAATAAACAGTGACCAGGGTCTGAAATTTGAAATAGCAGCAAACTAATTAATATACTGATAAGTCATATGTAAGTTTCCACCTTAGAAGAGAAGTGTGCTGATGTAATTTCAAGTGTTTATTGAGCTCAGTCCCCCTGAGAAAGTGGTACGATAAGGCACACTCACTAATGTAGAGCTAGTATACATAGATGTTGTATACATAGTATACATATGGTGTTGCTTTACATTGTTACTTCACACCCGCCGTGGTTGCTCAGTGGCTATGGTGTTGGGCTGCTGAGCACGAGGTCGCGGGATCGAATCCCGGCCACGGCGGCCGCATTTCGATGGGGGCGAAGTGCGAAAACACCCGTGTGCTTAGATTTAGGTGCACGTTAAAGAACCCCAGGTGGTCAAAATTTCCGGAGTCCTCCACTACGGCGTGCCTCATAATCAGAAAGTGGTTTTGGCACGTAAAACCCCAAATATTATTAATTGTTACTTCATGACCAGCTGTGAACTTTGGTGAAATGGGCAGGCTGTGCTGGTGAAATTGCTAGTACTGTACAAGAGCATCGAAACTCTGGAAAGACTTGGGTGAAGCCTAGCTGATGTTTTCTGTTAGCATTTCAAACTTAAGAGGAAGCTTTAGCTCGGGTGCTCCTATGTAAATACATGTAAAAGGAGAATTGGTTTTTCTCGGCAACCACTACACCAAACATGACGAGGTTTGTTGAATTTAAAAGAAAAACTTAAAATCTAGTGACTGTTGGTTTTGAATGTTTGATTTAGGTCGACAATTTAAAAAAAGTTATTGATACTGTCAACCCACAATGGGTCATTACAAGAGTGGAACAAGTACAGAAAGAACATACAAAGTGTTACATTCCTTGGCAGGTAGTGGAACATCATACATCAATGTTGATTTTCTAGGTGTAAGAATATTCTGTCAGATGAAAACTTAGAGAAAACAGCAGTTACTAGGTATACAAGATCAAGAAAGTGTGTTGTACACAAAGGCAATCAAAGTGGCATACAAAGGTGATGCATAGAAAGACATACAAAGAGTGACCAGACCTTAGCAAAAGTAACATGCAGTATGGATCGGAACATTGCATTTCTATTACTGTCTTCATAGTTGAGCAAATATTCTAACGAACGAACACTTTCTGCAAAACGTACTATAGAGGTATACTCATGAACAAATTAAGGTCACAGGGGACAAATTATGTAAAATATGTAGACTTAACTTTTTCCTGAAATACATCTATTGATGATAGTTTCACTATAGTGTCTGGTAGCCCGTTCCATTCATTGATAGCCCTAAGGAAAAAACTAAATTTAAAGGAATCAATAAAGACAGAGAGAGGGGGAATGTACATACTGTGTGCCTAAAATAGGTTTCTGGTTGGATGACAAAGTAATCGTTTTTATTTATGCTAACGAGATCATGAATGACAAGAAAGATAAATTTTAGTCTTTTGAGGGAAGTTCTAGATCCTAGAGAGGGTAGATTGGCAATTTCGTTAAGGGTTGAGAGGGAGTCATGCCGCCGATACTTATTATAAAAAAACCTTAAAGTGAGGCGTTGAATTTTATCAAGTTTAGATTTATTCGTTACCGTGTAAGGGTCCCATATTATTTTGGCGTACTCCAAGATTGGTCTAATTAACGTTTTGTATACCAGAATTTTTATTTCAGAAGTTGCACTGTAAATGCGTCTTCTTAAGGACCATAGTGCATTGCATTACTTGGTACACACGTCATCGGTATAAACATTCCATCTTAAGTCGGACGCAATAGTAACACCATGATATTTATGATCAGAAATCCTTGTTAAGGAAGTGTTCTCAAGGAGTATGTATGAAACAGAGGTTTCTTTTTTCTCGTAACCGTCATGACAACAGTTTTTTCTGTGTTTAATACCATTTGCCATGTGTCACACCAGGTTTTAATCTTTTGCAAGTTTAATTCAAGAAGAGTCTGGTCATCGGGATTTTCTACCTTGTTATACATGACACAATCGTCTGCGAACAGCCGAATGGGTACTGTGATATTATTGGGCATATCATTAATGAAAACTTTAAAAAAAGGAGCGGACCCAAAACGCTACCCTGGGGTACACCGGATAGTACCCCTGAACGATCAGAGCGACACTTTTCAAGCACAATGTACTGTTCTCTGTTGGAGAGAGAGGATGAAAACCATTTAGTGATCATCGGATTTTTGAAAATGTTATCAATCTTTAGGAGCAATTTAGGGTGGGAAACTTTATTGAAGGCTTTGGCAAAGTCAAGGAATATTATGTCTACTTGTTTGTGTTCATTCCAGGCACTTGCGAGATCATGTGTTAATTCAACCAACTGAGTTAGTGTCAAGTGCTGCTTACGGAAACGATGTTCGCAGCCATCTAGGATATTGAAATCGGCGAGGTATATGGATAATTGTTTGGAGACAATATGCTCTAGCATTTTGGCACATGTGCTAATTAATGAAATAGGTCTGTAGTTATTAACATCCAACCTATTACCACTTTTTTGAATTGGAACAGTTTTCGCACACTTCCAAGCAGATGGGAAGCAGCCAGTAGAAATTGAGGACTGATAGATAACTGTGAGGTATTTAGTGGTCCACTGTGCATTTCTGTACAAAACTCATTAGGAATGTTATCGGGTCCTAGACTCTTCTTGCTATCGATGTTCAATATGAGATTTAATACACCCTGTTCATTTATTTCAATGTCATTCATAGGGAGTTGATTGGGAACTTCATCAAAATTAGGTGTGGAGCAATCATCTTTAGTATAAACGGTAGGAAAAAAAACTGTTAAGAGACTGAGGTCTATCTATAGTATTATCCTTACAGTCAGTGCGACGCGAGGGGTTGACATATCTCCAGAATTTACTAGGAGCATTTTTGAGGAATGATACCAAGGTAGTGTTGAAGAAGTTAGTTTTTTAATCTTGAATAAGTTGCTTCAATTCCTGGCTCATATTCTTGATAACATTAATGGAATGTGGGCTACCAGACTGTGCAAGCACCTGACGCCTTTGCTTTAATCTTCTTTTTGTATGAATAATGCCTCTAGTTATCCATGGATTTCTTTTTCTAGTGTTCTTAAGATGGTGTGGAACATAGCAATTTATGCAACGTTGAACCACGTTGGAAAAATGATCCCAGAGTTTGTCAACGCTCTCACCAGAACAGTACATAGTAATGAAGTCTTCAAATGATAAGGCAAGGTGATCTAGTATGCATACATCATTAGCATCTTTAAAATTCAGGAACAACTTTTGCAAGCGGTCCTCCGAGATCCTTGCATCAAGCCTAAAGCATGTGATAACCATTTTGTGGTCAGACGTTCCATCCTCAACCGAGCAGCTAGAAAGATAGGGATGTAACTGCTCAGAAAGAAATACAAAATCTAGGATTACGGAAGTATCCACACACACCCTAGTATGTTCTGAGACAATCTGGGGTAAATTAAAGCAGAAGGTCAAATTAAGCGGTTCTTTACAGGATTGAGGTTCAGATGAGCCAGGATCCACTGTTACCCAATTGATTCCAGGTAAATTAAAGTCACCAATCAAGCATATATTATCTGTGTGGCAAAAACTTGCTTCTATAAATGCTCTAAGGTTTTCCATTATGCTGTCGGTTGAGCCAGGAGGTCTGTAAAATACGCCAATGCAAAGTGAACGGCTTGGAAGTTTTACTTTAATCCATAGAGCTTTGATATCTCTGAAATCCGGCAATACTGTGTACATAATAGAATTTTTTACAAGTAATCCTACGCCCCTCCTCTACTGCATCAGTCCTTTCTCAAAAGAGTGTAACTGCAGGGAGTAACCTCAGCGTCAGAAATGTCATTGCGGAGCCATGTTTCTGTAATTCCAACAATATCTGGCTCATGCTTGAGTAGAAAACTTTCTAACACATCTAATTTATTCAGTATGCTGCGGGCATTAAGATTTATGATCTTGAAACATGCAAGGTCGTTTGGTTGAAGTCAAGCATCCCTGCTCATTGAAGGATCCAAGCACGCGTACTACTTATGATTTATGTCATCCCAAGCATATACGGTGTTATTAATTTTTATCGTATCAAAGATGAGCTTAACTCTAGCACCCCTCTTTTTTTCCTTGAGTGCCAAGATCCACAGGCATTTGCGCGCGCCATTAACTCTCATAGAAAAATCTTCCTGGATGTTGAAATGTGTTCCCTTAAGCTTTGAAGAATTGGTTAGTACCTTCTTTTTTTCCCTGAAATCAGCAAAGCACAAAATAACCGGCCCGTTTCTTCCGTTTATTTTCTTACCAAGCCTGTGGATACGTTCAGTCGAGTTCAACTTAACTTTCGCTATTTGCTCAAAAATGTCAGAATTTACTTTGCACATGAGATCTTCGTCTGTTTCTTTGTCTTGTTCTGCTAACCCCTAATTATAAGGTTATTTCGCCTTGAGCGGTTTTCTGTATGATCAATTCTTTTGGCCAACTTGCCCATCTCACCGTCAAATTTACTTACAGCACAATCAAGCACCGAAAGATGCTTATGAACATCGTCTAAGGATTCAAGTTTTTTTTTTCAATAGCTTGAAGTCTGCTGTCATCCTGTGAGAGGAAAGCCTCTGATGTTGCCTGCTTATCTGTAATTTCGGTCACTTTCTCAAGTAGTTCTTTTAGAGACAGCACGAGCTGCTCAAGCATGTTATCGTCAGGTCTTGGGTTTTCTTCGATATCCCCAGAAAGTTTCAGTAGTAGGCTTATTACGGATAGGTATTCAGTGATGCAACAACCAAGAGTGCGTGGACATGGCAGCACTAATAAGCAGATGTAATCACTGCAGAAACCATATTTGCTTTTACCAACCTGCACAAGAAGCGGAACTTCAGGTGACATAGTCACGGCAGTGCTGCCGTGTCCACTGCTGGTGAATGAAGCCGGCATCCCTTTTAAAGGTCTCGGTTTTACTAAAAATTGGCAAGAAATCATAACTTTTCAGAAAATGAAACTATCAGGTTTACAACTCTGTAACTCAGCAATGAAAAACTATGTCACAGTTCTGTTAATTTCATGTCATAATACATCTAAAGTGGACAAAACTGATATGTTACACATGAATCTAAAAAAATTTAGTAATGTGTAAATACAGCTTTTGCAGAACCTTTGTATGCAACGTAACAAATTCCCGTAATATATAAATTGACATATCGGATTTGTCTGCATTTGAATCATCTAATGGATGCCGTTTACAGAACCGTGATGTCTGTTTTTCATGGAGAACTATTAATTTGTAAACTTCGTGCTTCTATTTTTTTTTTCGAACTTTAGAATTTTTGATAATTCTTTCTATAGAATTCAGGCCATAAATGGAAATTCTGATTCCAACAGTCACTAGAATTTTATTTTCTCTCTCAAATGCAACAAATTTAATTAAAATCGGTCCAGGGGTTATCTCATAAAAGCGCTTTTTCGTTTTACATGTATTTGAATAAGCTGCGTTGGAGTTTGGCCCAAGCTAAAGCATCCTCTTAAGATAAATCCGTTTTACAATACTGCTATGACAGGCCCAGTGCCAGCTCCATCTAGAGAGCAATCTAGAAATGGCATAGGCATATAGCTTTTGTGCATGTCACAGGTTTGTTAGATCTTCCTTGCCTTCATTATTCTGCTTGAGTCACAATTTTTCTGTATAAGAGTTTATAGCTACACATAATGGCAAAGCAAGTAGCTCTTTACTGGGCTTCAGTGACAGAGGCTTCATCTCGAAACAACAGCCAGCTGGTTCATTGTTTCCTGCAAGTATTGTGTGCTGGATGACTGCATGACTACCTGCTTATGTGATCTTTTTATTGAGCCCGTGTTCAGTTGCAGGAAAGTGACACAGCTTCAGAAGTAGAAGAGGATAGCGAATGCAAGTTCCCCAGGCCAGTGGCACGCGAGTACATCCTACGCACAAGGCACAGTCGGCCAACGCCTGCCTCAAGGTTGTCACCACAGCGCATGTTCTGTGTCATGGCAGGAAATGACTTTCGTCTGGCAGGTGCATTCACCCATGACACAGTTTTCTACTAATGTTCAGAGACTATGGTTATGTCTCTTCTGAAGTACTCACATGTGTTTATTTCTTGTGTTGAAGCTTAATCTCTTCTCATATGTGATAGCATGCTTCGGTGGCAGCCTGGCTTTACCAGCATCAATTGTAGGCTTTGGTGGTGGCTGGAGTTGGTAAATGCGAAACTTGTTTCTGTGTGTTACAATTTCAAATGGCAAAGCATTCCTGCATGAAATTATGGGAGATCAGGACAAACGAAATGACAAAAAAAGAAAGGCATCATAACAGCCTAGAATGTTGCATTAGCATAACAATGATATTTGGCATTTAGCCACAGTTGATTAACACTGTACTAAAATTTGGTACTTTCTATTAGGAATTAACTTACGATACAGTTTTTCTTATTAACAGTTACTTTTTATGTGGTAAATGCTATTTTCCCAGGGCACATTTTTTTCTAATTCAGCTTACTTCTAATGTAATTGCTTTGCTTGCATATTTAGGCAGCACATTTTTTTTGTAACGATAACAGCCCTTCATTACAGATTGACATATTGCCTACTATTAGATGTGATTTTTCTTTATATTTTACTTTTTGTTTGTAGTCATGAGTGCAGTTAGCAGCATTTATGTGCAATTAACTTATTTAATAAATTAATATTTTTGTTTCTTGTAGGCATCAAAATAACACGTAATGGCACAAACATACTACTGCCAAACTTTGATTTAATAAAGTAATATTTGCTGCCAAAAACTTCATTAGGTCACCATTTGCTCCCCCTCCCCCATCTAGGAATGCAAATAAAAGCACTCCAGGAGTGCTTAGGAGTGGAGGTAGCAGTATTTAACAGTAATAATAGCTTATGGGTGCAGTTAGAAAGCCTAAACACTCATATAACCTGGTAGCAGAGCATAATTATTTGCTTCACTTTGCAGGATCCAGTGAGTTGTGTATATCTCAGAATGATTTACACCAAAATGATTCTCAGAACGAGTCCTATACATTAGATACTGTTTATTGTCTGCTGTTTGTCGCTACATATAAAAAAAGGGCTGCAGACCACGTCAAGCCTCAATGGCTTTTTTGTCCACGTACCTCAACATCAGTGATGTCGAAATAAAGTGAAATGAATATATCAAGTCAGGTGGAGAGAGTAGTTTCTGTACGCGGCACAGCAGCATTTTGCTACTTTGTCACACATCGTATGGGAGAAATCATGGAGGATCATGAAGATGCAAGTGCTGGCATACCCAGGTGTATGGACTGTATGATGAAGCAACATAGGATTGCTGAGCTCAGTGTGCACACGCCGAGAATGTCGCCTGTAATACAATTGCACGGTAGTGTGAAGAACACTGTCAGTCTTTTTTTTCTTTCCCATTTGTTAACTTAATTTTCATGCGTGGTAGAAACAGACAAAAGCACACATCAAGCGACATATCAGCCCACATGTAGCTTTTGCTGTGCTTTGCTTTGCTGTGCATGCATTAATCGCCTGTGACTGTGCACCATGTCTTTACTGCACTGTAACTAGATCTTGATAATGGGGAGGTCAACCAAACACAGCCAGACTTGCCTATTACTTTTCCATTGATGAGCCTGTTCAGTCTCTTCTGCTGGCATGCTCTTGAATGCTTCACATTAGAAAGCATAAATTGCATGCATCCAGTATGGGTAACAATGGTACTAGGCCAGAAAATGGCATATTGATGCATTTTGGTCACATATTCCACCTAGGTCCACTCTTAGAGGGTGTGGAAATGAATATGTAATACACGAATACTTCAGTAAATCGAGAAGAATGGATTGAATTATTGCTGCATGAAATTGAGGAAAATAATCTGTAATCATCTATGGAGCCATTACAGGATGACAAAAATGTTTTTTAATTAAAAATTTCATTATATCGAAGTTTGTTGAATCAAAGTTTGACCGTAGTAGCAACTGAACTTGTAGAAATGCAAAAGCAGTGACCAAACTCCATTGCCTAGTTGCCCTGGCATTTGAGGAGACCTAACATGTGCGTACTTGTCTAAAGATTTGTCTGAAAACTGTTAGCAACAGTGCCAATGATAGTGCCTGGCTTTGCTAGGGCTCAAACTAGGCAGCACAGTTTGTAAAGGCATTGTGTCAGATTTCATCGTGTCGCCAGCAATCTGTAGCATTAAATGGAAATGCAAGTGCATCAAATTGTAACACAGAAAAGTATTGCAATATATAGCCTTAGATTTTACTATTTTCGTAGTGAAAATTCGGTTGTTATTCGATTGCAATGTGTGTTCACAGCGTTCCTTACGCACTGGATTCCACAGCCTCCTCAGTTGCGCTGACTATTTGTACAGATTTCACATTGTACTGAAGCATCTGTATTAAGTTTGTAACACAAATGTTAATGATAGACCATTTCATTCACAGCATCACTCACTCAACCTAGCACCTCCAATACAAGCAACCAGAAAGTACACAGCGCACTTCAACACAAAAGATTTTATGTTAAAGTTTGCCAGATGCCTAAGGACAACTGACACTTATCATCACAATCCCGAGCTTGCGCACTAAAGTTCTAATGCAATTGAAAACTTTTGTTTTCTTTTTGTTATCAGTGTCTTATCTGTCTTTTTGGACACTGTTCCTGCAGCACATGCATTTGAGGCAGTTCCTGTGGCAAATACATGTGATATATGTTGTCATTAATTGTGGCGAACAGTGAGTTTGCATTCAAAGTTTGTCACACTGATGTGCTGTACAGCAAGGAATGTTCTTGTGGTTTCCCACTGTTGAAAGCAGTAGCAGCCATGCCACTGCTTTCATGTCCTTACAAGTGTTTCCACATTGTTCCTCCAATGTTGTTATAGTTTTTTAATGAAACATGTACATTGCTTTTAGAATTTCAGCTGGTAGCGCAAAAATGTGCAGCAATGGGATTTCACCACTGCTCTTGCAGTTAGTTTCTGGTGCTACCTGTCTGGCATTGCCATGGCGTTCTTTTCAAGGGTTGCAGGAACATGGTAAACGTTTCCATGCTGTCTTATTCCATGCACACTTTACATAAGAACTGCAGATCTGAAAATGGAGCCACCTGCATGCAGATTTGTGAAAGCTTTGCAGCTCATGATGAAAGAGCGATCTTACAAAAATGACTCCACTGAAGGATTACAGCTGTTATTTTCGAGATCCATGTGTCACAGATTGAAATTTGTCATCTGCTAGCACTGAAAGTTCCACATACCACCCGTAGAAATATCCTAATGATTGTTACTGTCTACATAAAGTTATAGTATTTGTAGACATTAACTTGACACTGCATCTTTGTCTTGCCACAATTACAGTGCCCTCGTAATTACTTCGTTCAGCCGTGAGAAAGAGCACACTGCTGTGGCCTCCATTGGGTTATCTGGATTCAGGCCTTGTTGAACAGTTTTGGAAAGGCCAATCTCACATTTGAAGTTTGCAAGTCTTTATGAAAAAAAAGATGAACAGTGGCTCAAGGCACTTTAAATGAAAATGCAGTCTGCAGTGTTGCTGATATTGCCTGCGTAGGTGAGCGCCTGCATGCTTTTAGAGGGCCTAATGAGTTGCCTGACAAGTTTACACATGCCCGTCCTTTATACTTTGTATAGCATATGTTGCGAAGTGAGGCGATACATTAATATATATATAGGATAGCACAGAACCACCATTCAGTGTTTTAACAGTTAAAACATTAATAAGCTTGGATATTATACAGTAGCATGTTTACTAAAGCATGTGTTAGGGTACTCAACTTAGCCAGACTTAAATTTAGCAATCCCAGGGTTTCAATTTTGTCTACATGAAATCCAGGAACTATGCAACAATAAATTTCTGCATAGACCATGATAAGCCGTCATTCAATGCTACTTATGTCACAGGTAAGCTGTAGTCAGGTTGAACATCAGAAAGATAAACTACAATCTTTGCCTGTGCCCTCATCATTACCAGCCAATGTTTCTCCGTGATATGAAAATAGTTTGTTGGCAAGGTTATTCTCCACTCTCTTTAGTAATAGAATTGCTATTTGAATGGTATTAAAATGTAATTTTTTCACTTTAGAAGCTTATTTCCTTCTGCTAACTTATATTGGCAGCAAAAGCTGCAACTTATATGCCAATTGCATAAGTGAGAGCTATCAACTTTGCGAAATATTAACTCAACGTTCCAGCTTTAGTTTGCATACATCCTTTGTCTATAATAGGGCTTAGAACATGGCCAGTAATAGAAATGAGACTCCATCAGCACAGCAGTAGTGTATGTTGTACTACAAAGAAAGGCATAAAAAACATTTGCAATTTACAAATGTACTTGCTGCAAAATTTTCATATATATATAGGATAGCACAGAACCACCATTCAGTGTTTTAACAGTTAAAACATTAATAAGCTTGGATATTATACAGTAGCATGTTTACTAAAGCATGTGTTAGGGTACTCAACTTAGCCAGACTTAAATTTAGCAATCCCAGGGTTTCAATTTTGTCTACATGAAATCCAGGAACTATGCAACAATAAATTTCTGCATAGACCATGATAAGCCGTCATTCAATGCTACTTATGTCACAGGTAAGCTGTAGTCAGGTTGAACATCAGAAAGATAAACTACAATCTTTGCCTGTGCCCTCATCATTACCAGCCAATGTTTCTCCGTGATATGAAAATAGTTTGTTGGCAAGGTTATTCTCCACTCTCTTTAGTAATAGAATTGCTATTTGAATGGTATTAAAATGTAATTTTTTCACTTTAGGAGCTTATTTCCTTCTGCTAACTTATATTGGCAGCAAAAGCTGCAACTTATATGCCAGTTGGCATAAGTGAGAGCTATCAACTTTGCGAAATATTAACTCAACGTTCCAGCTTTAGTTTGCATACATCCTTTGTCTATAATAGGGCTTAGAACATGGCCAGTAATAGAAATGAGACTCCATCGGCACAGCAGTAGTGTATGTTGTACTACAAAGAAAGGCATAAAAAACATTTGCAATTTACAAATGTACTTGCTGCAAAATTTTCATAGTAGCTGCTATGGCACCATTTTAAAAGGACCTTTTGAAGTAGATGTCACTTTTTGGCCATGTGTGCTGTCAAAGTTGCCACATGGTAAAGGGACTAGTGGAAGTTGGAGATTCTACCCAGGTCACATACCTAGCGTGCTGTTCCAGAGCAGAAAACTAAAACATGAAGCAGCATATGCACACACAAAGCACAAGTGTGCAACGAGAATGAAAATACACTTGAATGCATATGCTAAAAACTATCTACAGTGTATTTACTGAGGCACGAGTACTCCAAAGCAAAGTCAAATGCGCCTTCTTTGCCAGATGTCAGCACTGCATTTAAAGTGTATGTGACAAAAGCCTCCAGCACACTTTAATAATCACTTATGAATTCAAACCAGAAACAACCTGGCTTTAGCATGTGTAGAAAAACAGAATGTGCGTCAAGTTTGTACCTTCAAAAATATGTTACAGCAAGCATTTAAACGGAGCTCGCAGGCAACTGTGAAACGTCTGACCTTAAGTGTACATGCTGTGACTGCCTAAAATTAATAAGCTCATGTTCATGGTTGTGGTTGTACTAACAATGGGTTATTAAAGATCTTGAATTTTGTACTTCAGCTGCCTTCAATGAGCACTAGTGGTTATTTCACAACAGCGGATAATCCACAAGACAACTTTCAACACATGGTGGCTCCAGGGAAAATGTCTCAATAGAAGATGATACTAGCAAATTCCAACCATGAAATGAAATATAAAAATCTCTATCGCCACTTGTATAATTCTTTTTAAGGAGAAAATGAAGGTACTGTTTTTCTCCATAGTACCGTGGCTCGAGACCTTAATGTGGCAACACACATTTTCTTCCACTTTTAAACAATTTCCATGGAACCTTGAAAACTTAAGCAACAACTGCAGGGAATATATTGTGATTATGCGTTGCATGAAAACCACATTTCAATCCTGGCCAAACTACGTTCTGCATGGTTTCCAGTCAAGGCAAATCAGTTCTGCGAAAGTTCACAAGGTGTAGAGAGGTTCGTGAAAAGTAAAAGTGTCATCCACCTGACTGAAGCATCAGTTGGATTGATGACAATTTTCATTTTCAAGGTTTCCAGTCAAAGAAGCTTCTTGGAGCACATTTAATTCATGATAATGTAATTATTGCACTGTGCAGAATACATATGATTTATGTAATCTTGTAGATGTGCTAAAATATGTTTCATGCTGTTGTTGCTTAAATTTTGTAAACTATAAACAAAAAAAGCACAAGGATGAAGGAATTCTTAAGCTTATGAATGAATGAATGAATGAATGAATGAATGAATGAATGAATGAATGAATGAATGAATGAATGAATGTAATTCCTCCTAGTCAGGGAACAAACCTCGGACAAAAAGCTACAAGAAAGTAGCTTGAGGACATCTGGGACCCATGGAACTGGTAGACAGGCATCATACACCAGCGGCATGAAACTACTATCCATGTTGGTATGTGGGGACGAATAAAAAATTCAAACGTCAAGTACAAAGATACAACAAGCATTGGAGGATGAAAGATGTATGGCAAGTGCAAGTACAAGGAAAAAAAAGTAAACTAATTGGATACTAGAAAATAGTATTATTGGATACTTTTAATTAAATATAACTTAAAGGAAGCTGGAGGCAAAGTATAAATATCATGGGAGGTATCATACTAATTTATGAATTCTTATTTAACTCGTAAACATACTTAAGACTTATAACTGTAGACTCTGCTATAGCTTGTTCTAATGTGTGAAACTAATCATTTATTAATCTTTATGTTTGCATGCCATTTTAGAAAGAGCCTTGAGACGTTCATAGACACTAGACATAGAAACTCGCAAGGAGTCTAATAATCTGCATCCGAAAAGAAAGTCGATAAGATCATTGTATTCAACAAAAAGTTATATGAATGAGCTCTGTAAATGACTCCAGCTATTAGTCTTATTGCTCTTTTCTATTCACGTAAAAGCACATAAAGTTATAGACATGGTTACCCAAACCAGCTGAGATATATTGAGATTGGATTGGAATATTGGGTGGTAGACGAGTTGATGCAATGTGCTTTATGTGGTCGGTCCATGTCATGGCACTCATCAGAGTACTCCAAAATATTTATAAAGTTATTTACAACCTCAATAACAAATATATTTCACTTCAACAAATGATTTAACATGACCTTTTGCTGAAGGGACAAACAAATACTACTTTAATCATTCTTGTATTTACCAGTAAATCATCTACTCTAGATCAAGCCTGCTCAGAATGGCATTACCTCTATTTACAAGCTCTTCTGAGAAAAAGATGTATTGTCTCCGTGTAAGACATATATATGTTAGTTCATCGGCCATTTTGACAACGTCGCTGGCAAATACATTTAGGAATGGCCCTAGAAGACTGTCCTGAGGAATGTCGCATTGTATGAAGCATGTATTGGATTTGTAGGCATCAGCATTAACAATGCGTCTTCGGTAAATTGAATGGAAACAAAAATGTGATAAAGGAATGCCACGGAGACCATATTTTTGAAGCTTATAAAGTGATGTCTTATGATTTAACAAGTCAAACTCTTTTAAAGTCCATACATATTTGCAGTGTTAGTTTTTCTTTAATGTCACCTAAAATCAGGTTTTTTTGTTATAATAGAGCTGATTCAATGGATTTCCCTTTAGTAAACGCAAACTAAAACTCTTTCAGTAAGTTGTGCTTCAGGAAAGATACTGGATTTTTAACATTTCCTTTTCCAATGCCATTGAAAATTCAAAGAAGGCAGAAATTGGGCACTAGTTACTCAAGCTGGTTTTGTCTCCACCTTTAAATATAACTAAAACCCTTGCATTTTTCATTGCTGTAGGAAATGTGCCTGATCTAAGGAAAGTGTTGAAGATGTGGTCCAAAACAGATGCCAAGGTCCCACCTACATACTCAATTGGTTTAATTTAAAGGCATCATAATCATTGTAGCATGTATATTTTAAATTCATTAAAAATTCAATGAATATTCTTTTAGCATTGGTTAGAAGCAAACAAACTATAGCTGATGTACAAAAAATTGTGATCCTATGTCAGCATCGCCAAAGAAAAAATCCTTTTATGGGAAAGGAGAAATTGTTTTTCTTGGCAGCCACTGCACCAAATTTGATGAGGTTCTTGCACTTAAAGGAAAAGGTTAGAATTTGTTGACTGTTGGCAGCTTTTTTATTTAGGTCGTCATTTTTTATTAGAAATTGTGGAAAATTTCGAATTTTCAGAAAACAAAACCATCAAGTTTACAACTCTAACGTGGGAATGGAACTCTCTAATACAACAAATTTCATTAAAATTGGCCTAGTGGTTATCTCGGAAAAGCATTTCTGTGTTTTACATGTATTTGAATAGGCGGCATCAGAGTTGGGCCAGAGCTAAAGCTTCCTCTTAAGTGCTGCCCCACACAGCAGTAGCCGGCATGACAAAAGTGACAGTGGCATGACGATGGCACCTGGGATCAAATCCTGGATGAAGACAACAGTTTTCTTTTCTGGCGACGTCTTGTGCCAGGGAAACATGCCATCTGTGACCAGACACTACGAAAGTTTAAGTATCTTTAACAGCTATCCCTGAAAATATTTTGTAAGAGGTACCATTTCAGAAATGCCACACAGTGTGCATACAAGAACCCCAGAAACTTCCAATTATTAATTTATTGCATTTTTATCACAAAGTTGTACATCTGTAGAGTAATGCGGACATCTGTAGAGCAATGCAGCCTCCATCAAATACTGCACATAAAGGGACTTCAAAAATATTGTTTGGCTTATAAAAACCTAGCTTAAGTTAGATTCAGTGCATCTATTGGATGCTAAACGGAGGTCCCAAAACTGTTGCATTTCCTGAAAGTTCTAGCAAACCAAGTTCACCTCAAAGGGAGTCTTCTGCAGACTTCAGAACAAGTAGGATGCTCATTTATTATTTGCAACTCCTAAAGCTTGTTACAGAGTGAAGTACAGAAATGAGCAGCGTCAGCATCTTGCATCGGGATCAATTTTTTTACCCTTACAGTTAAAAAGTAATTTGTTTATTTGTCTAGTCACTGCCTAGTGGCACACGTCTCTGTGATAAAAGCAATCCCAAGGAAATCACTCAGTTGTCACACTTTCCCTATTATTAAGAAATTGCAAACATTTTTTGAAATATCCTGTACTAATCCATAAGGGGAATACTTGAAAGGCAATGGCTGAAAATTTGTACAATAACTGCTCTGTTGTACAGAAGCCCAGTTGGTTACTCTTGGTATATATACATACTTCAAGTGTGACGTGTGCTTGCATAGTACAGCTACTTGCAGATGAACCAAAAGTTACCATTGTTGTTGCCCTAAAACAAGCACATAACAGGTAATTGCTTAACAACGGAATCTTTCCTGTAAAGCATGCCCTTATGGAAAGTGTGCATTCTTGTGCTTCAGAGCGTAAAACAATTTTGAAAGAAAAAAGATTGCCAAAGGGTACTCTCATCAATATGTATGTCAGAGCATGCCATGTGACGATTCAGCTGCGACTTGCTGTCATTCTTGGTAGTATAACAACCATGCTACAGCCACTCAATCCGTCAAGCAGCAGTGTAAGGTGGAATTTCAATGCATACTCCCAAGTGGATGACCTCAGATAGTCATTTGCAGACCTCCATAGAACGCCTGAAAGGGTCTTTGCTTCAACAGATGTGCTCATGAATTTTGGATGCATGGCAGCCACTGTAGTAAAAGGCTTCAGATTTATTTATTCATTTTTTTTACAATACAAGACGGGTTGAAACATTGCATTTACCAGCATGACCAACACTACAAGCAAGCATCTTTGAAGGGACAATAAGGTAAGCTCAAGTAACAAACAGAATGGGAGTGGCAGTGGCTGCCAGAAGTGACTAATATTGAATAAAGTTTGTCTCTTATGCCATCCGTTGCAACACAGTGTACATTGTCATCATGTAGCCAGAAGTGTGACCCATGCAAAATCTGCTCCATTTCAAGAGTAAAAAAAATGCACAAGTCAAACAAGTATGGTGTTTCATTTTATACTTTTTCATCACAGCCATTCCATGTAAAGTTTGATGCCAGTATTCCAATTTCACCCCTTTATTGAATTTCTTTTCCTACAATAAAATTGTCACAAAATTTTTAGATCCAAAATAGGCTTGCATTATGTTTCATAAATATACAAGCTGAAGAAACAAGATTCAACATTTTTTAGGAGATGGCCCTAGTTTAGAAGCTGCAAACATTTGCAAGTGTACAAATGCTCAAAAGATACTTGAAAGGCACGATATTGGGCCTTTTCCTGAACTCCACTGATGACATGTTGACATCAATGTTCTACAGCAATGCTGTCTAGACAAAGTAACAGCTGATTTGCTTCATACTGTACTCCATTCTTCAGATGCACCTCTAAGCTCATGGAAGGCCCCTCAGATTGCTGACATCGAATTCGAAGTATCATACACAATGCGCACAGCAGTGGTCAACGATCACTTGCAGTAGGTTTGAACTGAGCAATACACATACACTCTTAAAACGGTTGCACCCTTTGGGGTGTATATTTGTCCTGCAACAATGATTGTCATCTGCCTTGGTAGCGTTTCCTTTCTTGAAAACACTGTGCTCGCTACTTTCCTGTTGAGAATGCTGTGTCACACTGATAATGTGCAAGCCATTCGTGACTGGGAAGTACCGGGCTCACAGCATTAAAGAAAGGAAACGCGGGCTAGACAGATGACGATTATTGTTGTGGCACAAGATAAGCCCCAAAGGGTGTAATTTTCTTTAAAGAGAGTAATGTAACCACAGGTGCGGAACCAGTTGTCCCAAAAACACAAGTAGACCATTCAAAATTTTTACAAATTGTCACTTCTCCAAGTACACATATGTGAAGCACTTCTCAGAAGGCAATGGAACATAATGAAACATTCCCAACAAGAGAAAGGATTTCTCACTGGGTAAATTTCCCATACTGCATTCATGTCAAAACATTTGTGGGACTTTTTGTCGCATATAAAATGCAACATAGTTCATGCTAACACAAAAAATAAGTTTCTTTCTACAGAGAGGGACACTAAACGCAAACATTGAATAAATCTAGACAATTAAGAGTCCCCTTCCAGAAATCTCAAACATTTGTTTTATGCCAAGACATTACTTAGTTGTACAGAAAATCAAAACTTATAAGCCACACAATCTTTCTGCAATTCAAGTTACCCACAAGCGGTGTGATTTCTGTAGGAAGTGCACTGATCTCGAAAGTAATGCACTAACGGCTTGCTTAGAGTCAGAGGGCCTCAGGAGAGGACACTACACTGCTGTAAACAGTGCCAACAAAGGAATGCAGAGGTAGCATCTATGAGTTCTATAGAAAAATCGAAGAAAAATGTGCTTTCTTTCGTATTTAAATGTAACTCAACTGACTTCTTTTTTATTGTCCCTGGCTGACTACACAACTTGCAAATTTGAAATGGGACGTTATATGCCATGCATGCCAGTACATTTTTCACAGTGGCGGTACCAGTCCTGTTGTATGCGCTTGCCAGTTTATTACGATAACAATTATACAGACACCTGAGGTGCGTTCATGCCGTCGTTGTTGCCACTGCCATGTTGTCAAGGGATCGACGCATGCGCAACCCATGTGTGGTGGGTTAGAAGGTTTTCAGAAGTACCTGTACAGTGTGTTCTGCTGAAAAAAATGACAAAGCCAATTGGAGTGGATGTAGCATCATGCTCAGTTCAATTGGCTCTTCAGCGGAGCCATGATACTAATGTGTGCACACAGATTCGCATTGCTGCTAGGCAGCTGTGTGCATATAACATTGTATGCATACACTGGTTTGACCAGAACGGACGTCAAGCTAAAGCTATCTAGTGCTTTTATTGTGCACCAGCAAACACCAACAGTTTCTTTATCAGCGTCATCTCGTGTGCCATCAATGCATAACACCATTGCTGGATTCCTGTGGCGAGCCTCGGCGTAACCGAGCAAATGAGAACAGCCAAGGATGAAAGAGTGAACACTGAGCGCAGCAGATGAAAGCTGTAAGGAGGAAAGCGTCCTAGGAGGAGGGTATGGCAAAAGTGTGAGAAGAAAAGCATAGTGCGGTGACGATGGCTACGGGATGGCGCCAGAGTAGCGTGCGTCGTCTGGGAGCTCTTTCTGCAGCAGCTGCTGAGAATTGCACCCACACGTCACTCACGTGCTGCCTCTTGCAATCTCCAGATTAGCGAGGCTGTCGCACCACAATCGCTCTGTTTGCAATGTGCCACATGAGACAGACTGTCTGCGCCAGCCAATATATCGTGAAATGAAAACATGTAGAGCTGCACTCAAATTTTGCATTAGGGAGTATCGTAACCGTTTCAGACATTTCAGTGCCTTACAAAAAAATCTGTTTGCAGTAAAAGTGATGCTTTGATTGTTTCAAAGCACTAGTTCATTACTTTAGCTTGACCTAATGTTTGCCTTCAGTGTCTCTTTCGGAAGCATGAATCTGACTTAATTTGAAACCCAAATTTTTATGGCTGATTGGAATTTTGTACACCATGTCCGCCACAACTTTGGCTGTGCAGAAGCCATAGTACAGGACCCCATTACCTTAACACACAACCGGCAAGTACCAGCTTTTGTAATTAACTTGTGCTTGGAAAATTGCTGCCAGTTCTTGAATTCTTGCACCCAGGTTCAAAGCCATCTGAGTGTGGCAACCTGTGCCACATGGTCAGATGGGAAGTGTGCACTGGGCAGTGCCTCCTGTTCGGTGACCTGCTGATGAGTTGGCATAGGTACTACATGCTCCCGAGCTAGCTGCATGTAGTCATAGAAGATGTAGTCCAGGCAGCCCTGGAAGCCCCTGGTGTAGTTGGTGTACAACGGGATGCCACATGCACTTGCCAAGGGAATCTTCTGCCTTGCCTCCAAGCCCACCACAGCTTCTTCAACATCTGCATGCATCAGAATATTCTTTCTAAGCAGTTAAGAGTCTTCCCCCAGAAATCATACATGTCGGATACTGCAGAACTGGAGAAAACCGCTAAATGCAATTATCATATTTGCAAGATTGTAACGCGAACTTTTTTTCAATAAAAGGCATGCTACAATCGTAACTAATTCTACCCAAATTCAAAAATAAAACCGACTGTTATTTAAAAAAAAAAGCTCAATGCAAGGTAGCTAGCCGCACTGCCATAAAACAGGTCGTCTGACAAAAGCAACGCTCTGAGAAATCTTGAGGTAGATCCATGGTGCGTGGAATGCCCTCCCGCAGATGGCGGCGTGAGCCTCCAGAAGTGTGGCATTTCTAATGCATTAAATGGAACTGAAGATGACTTTCTGTGGTCAGTAGACAGTGAAAAGAAGGTGTCGTCAGACTCCGACAGCCAATAGCCGCTAATGTTCAGCTGTTTGCGTGTCTGTGTGCCTTTGTATGTTCCATAATATTGTTTTAACAGGGTACGCATTGAATTGGGTTTTGTTACTTGATGTGCGCGGTAGAATTGGCACCAAATTATTTTTTAAAAAATATTTCGGCAGTAATATAACTGGACATTACAATCGGTGACGTGGTAGAATCGTGCAAATATGGTAACCTTCTTCCTTCTTAAAGGAGTACTGACATTATATTTCCAGCTTTTTCTTTTTTACTTTAAATGAAGGTCCTTGACCTCGAGACACTAGAAAAATACTGGCAAGCCTCAGAGTGTCCTAAATAATTTACAATAATAGCTTTCCTACGAACCAGTTCTGATTTCATTTCTAAAAAGGTGTCTGTCATGATATCATGTTGCAGAAGGTGGTCACATGGGAGGTTGCAACATTTTGGCACTTGCTCCGGTTTTCTCAATCGTCTGCTATGCTGCTACTCGATGTGTGGCCGAATACAGCTGCATAGCACATCTCATGGAAAACGTCCCAATTAGTCATGACACCCAAGAAAATCCACACAAAAGCCATGTGCCATCGTATGTTGTTACCGGCTAAAGGCAAAGAAGCAAAGTAACTGTGAGAAATGAGGAGGATGAAGTGAAGCTGGGCACTGTGGTATGATGTATTTTGGTTCAGTAAAGAATACAATGGTTTTATTCCTTTGTGTGATGTCTTCATAACATTTTGCTGGAAACGATGGGCTCAGACAAAATGGTAAGCGCGTTGAAGGAGGCTCTCGAGAACTGTTGCTGCAAGTGCGAAACAATGTTGCAACAGATTCGCTTGATTTGATAAAAATACTTTGGCCTTCCACTACTATCATGAGTTGCAAAGCCAGAGAACTCAGTGAAGAGGAGGCCATATGTGAGGAACGGATGGCCAAGTGTGAAGAGTGCAAGAGAGGGTCTGAGGTGAAGCAGGATGTGTGTGTGTGAGGTTTTGCCTCAGTATTCCATTCAGAGCTTTGACTTGAGTGGTTCGAATATGCACTCGTTGCACAAACGGTGAAGCACAAAATGAGAAGGGAAAGAAATAAACAAAGCAAAGAAGGCTTGCGAGTGGAGCCACTATCGACAGTCCCTGTGCCTGCTGCCTTTTTGTTGTATATGGAAATAATATCCTAACAGTGCATAAAATGGCATACTTGGCACCATAGGCATGTGCACGGGGCAAGTGCCCCACCCCTCCCCCCTTCAGGTCAATGGGTGTTGCAATGGACTACTGGCAAAATTCATAAAGTAGGTTGCCCTGCAAAGTATTTATTTTTCCTCCAACCAAAACTGCATGCCTACTTTTCCGCTACAGCTGCGGTGCACCTGGTAGAAAGCGCCCAGAGTGTGTAGCTTCAATCAACTTCAACGTGCCTTTGAGAAGTTGGTTGTTTGTCTCTCTTTTTGTATGCATGTCACTGTTGCGACGTCTTTCATTTTTGAATGTGCAGCAACTCTGTGCTCTCCGTGGCTGTGCTGCGGCAATTGCGTAGGGATTAGGCAGGTTTCTTTAACAAAAGGCAAATGGATGTTGCAATGGGGCTTGCTAAACCTGTGCATACCTATGCTTGGTGAAGACGCTCTATGAAGGCAGGCTAAACTGCTAGGGCACAGATAGCAAATATCTGAGAGTTGCTATGAGCATGTCAAAGACAGAGGACAATAAAACATGACCATGACTACCATCACGTGGGCCACGTCCAAGTTGGAGCTGGCAGATGAGAACAGTGAAATGTGTGGAATGCATGAAGCATATCAAAGACCAACAATGTCTATGGTGCTAAGTATGCCATTTTATGCATGGTTTGGCGCAAACGTGCTTCATGCATCCCGTGTGAAACAAAACCACATGACACGAAACCAAATTTAGCATTGAATAAGCCTTCAGAGGCAAGCTCACACCTGTGTGTTCACCTTATGTGTTCGCCTTAAGTTCGTATCCCCAACATTTTTAGATAAAATTATTAATCGGAGTCTTTGCAAAGTTGCTACAGATTTCATACACCATTTAAGTTCTGCAGATGTTAAGTTGAACAACACACTATCTGGAATGGTTTGTGATATGCAATAACTATGCACTTACTGCTACACCAGTCTCTGCTGTCCTGTGACACATATCCACAGGTCATAAGCTGGTACACTCCAAATGCAGGACAACTGTTGAAGTCGCCAGCAAAGATGACAGCAGGCACAACACCATACTGCAACATTCAAAGTGAAATGACCAGACAAAGGAAACTTGGTGCTCCCAAGACAATGTGTCAAACTGGAGAAGGCCTGCTGCAGAAGATGCTTACCTTTTCTGTATATTCCCCTTGCATCCACTCAACTAGTCGTACACAGCAGTAAGCCTGGAGCAGTCTGATGTGGTCAGAATCTGGATGGTAGTAAAGGTGCGTGTTCGCCACCAAAAGCAGTCTTCCAGGCAATTCTAGAGGCTCCAAGAGTAAAATCTGCATGCAAAGCAAAAACCTAAACCTTGAACACTACAACTGTTGTAACTCATTTGGAAAATATTCAAAGAAAATCTGTTAGATTCGTGTTTAACTGCTATAGCTGGCACGTATCTTCGACAGTTCTTATTAACAAAATTAACCTGGAAACATTAAAATTAAGGCGATATAGGGACCGTCTGAAATACATGTATTTACTTTACCATGATATGCTGGGGATAGATAAGGATATGTACATTACTTTAGTCACTAGGCATGCAACACGATCTAATCATCAGAAGAAAATAAAGGAATTTTCTTGCAGAACAAACGTATTTAAAAACACATTTTTTCCTCGGACGATAGGTGAGTGGAACGCGCTCTCTGCGAGTACAGTGGAATACCCGACCGTCCAGTCATTCTGCAACCAGCTGAATAGCATTTAGACTTTATGTTATATGTGTATGTATGTATGAATGTAATTTTTCTTTTTCCTTTTTGATTTACAATATACGGAAGTGCTATTTTCGCTTGCTTGTCATTACTATTTGTAAATTTCTTGCTGCTCAACCTACCAAGCGTGCACGATGTCTTTCAGCATACCACTATGAATGTGAGTCCTTGTTATCAATATCGCGTTGTTATCAATATGCTCTGTACAGCTTTTGCGGTTCAGCGAATATCCGTATTTTAAAATATATTGAAATTCTGTGATGCTTTTTTCGTTGGAACGCTCTGTACGGCTTGTGCGGATCAGGGAATATGTCTATTGCAATGTATTGAATTCTTGTAATGATTCTTGCTGTTAATTTTTGTTTTGTTCATCTGTATATCGCGCTGTCCACTCCTGCCCAAGGCCTAAGACTAAGGCCGGCAGTATCCTGTAAATAAATAAATAACTTTATTGTGCCAGTACTGCACGAGTTTGGCAATAAATGTTGACTTTCTTCTGCCACTACTATAAAGAATGTCAATAGAAGTTCAATTTCAGGGTATTGTTATGATTTACAGGCGGCATTGGATGGTAACGCAGTATGCTAAACTGTTTTACTGCAATTGCTCCCAGCCATTTGCATAGACAGCAGAACCCATTACAGCAAAGGCCCTGTAAAATTTGCAGCTGCAGCCATAACCATTTTTTTTTCTAATGATTGCAAGTCAGAAACAGGGCTTGTTGCATTTGTTTGCAGGCCCTCACATGCTAACAACACTATGCAGTAGAAAAAAATAAAATGCAGATCCCATGCACTGTGGGAATCAACGGAAGCAAAGCTTTCTCTGCTGTTTGCTTCAACTGACGATAATTAGCAGTTATGTTGGCGGTGAATGTTTCATTTCTTAAGCATTTAGTGCAATACGAGAATAGTGAAGATGACTGTAAATGTTATTTTGCATGCACCGCTGTTTTGTCTTTGTAGTTCACAGAACACACAGTGAGACGTGTTTCCTAGGGGCATTGTGTGCCATTATAACCTCCAAGAAGGTTAGTATTGTCATCACTCGCATGGCACATCGCACTGGCGCAGAAGTGTTAAACTTTACTTGAATTATGGGACTGTACCTGCCAAAATCACAATCGGGTTATGAGGCGTGCCGTAGTGGCAGTCTACAGATTAATTTTGATCTCCTGGAGTTCTTTAATGAGCACCTAAACCTAAGTAAATGAGTGTTATTATATTTTGCCCCCATAAAAATGCAGCTGCCGCGGTCGGGATTGAACCGACAACCTTGAGCAGTGCCATAGCCGCAAAGCTACTACGGCGGGCGCTAGGTGTTGAAGTGCGATGCCTAGACTCTATGGTGCTACAATTTCACTGAGATGCTACGGTGCTTTAATGTGCCTGGAGTCTACACCCCGTCCGTCAATTGTTCGCTTGACAAATTTGCATGGTGTTTATTTTTCAGAAATAGCAGAAACGTACCGTACCGTACCTTAAACTTAAATTTATCCAGTTTGTCTGCAACTGCTCTCGCGTCTAGTAATAGCTAGGGTGCCTTGGGGGCGTGCGCATCGAGGCACCCAAGTAGCAGCATTTCCTCGCCTTCTCATGTTGCCTTTTCCCTCTCCACCCTCCCCCATGTATGCGAGTTGTGAGTGAAAGTTGCCACGAGTTTCGTGGCTGCATCATTTCTATCCACTCTCTGCCTCCTCTCCCCCCCTACTCTCTATCATCCTATATAACTCCCCTCTGGATGGTTGCACGTTAGGTAAACGCTGCAGTTTCTGCAATGCTTCTGCGGGGGTCACGGATAATTACAGCCGTCAAGAGGGTATTGTGGCATCGCCCAGGGAGCTCCAGAGGGCACTGTGCACATTCGATGTGGTGCAAAGGTCCAAATTAGTTTCTCACGTCGCCTATCCTCTCTGCCACGCTCCTGCCATGTATATACACGCTATATATATATATACATATATATATATATATACAGCATGCAAGGAAACAGCAGCAGCAGTAGCGCAAAAGTCGAAGGAAGAGGCAAAGATTTCGATTTAGGGCGTGAATTTTTTGTTGGCACACGTCTCGGCCATGGCTGCACATGGCTGTAAGCACAGCTGAGAGCATATGCAGCCACACACCCTGCTTTAGAGGTAATCTGCTGCGTGTGCAAAGAGTGGGTGTGCCGAGACGGCATGGCATCATGTAAGCTGTCTTCCCACGTGTTTAGTATTGGAGTGCGCGTAATCTTGAGTTTCGGTGACTCGTTGGTGCAGGAGGTAGATGAAGCATCCGCTACCGTCGCTTTTCATGATAGTGTCGTCCTAGTGCAGGCGACACTATCAGCTGCGAGGGTGGGGTGCACGCGATAGCGTGGCTGGCTTTCCTTAATTCGTACTGCCAGTGTGAAGATATCACGACGTGGCATGAAACCATATAATTCATTGCAGACTCCCAAATTCATCAAAGTGAATTGTTTTTTATTCAAATTTTTGTTTTCCATTGCCTGATAATTCAGAAAATTCTGCGGCCCCTTTCCCCGTAAGAAAAATAAATCGGCGACTCTACATGCATAAAAGATTAAATTTCAGAACAACAAAATTTCGATATTATGAAGCAAATTGCCGATTTATCTGCTTTGTTATATCAAGGTTGAACTTTTAATCAAAACTAGTCGCAACACAAACACAATCGTTCACCCTTATGCAATCTTCCATCATCACACCATAATACCACCTCCTCTCCGAATTGGTTCCATAACAAGTTTCATTGGTGAGCAAGGAAATACAAACTCCAATATTTTCATGGCAGAAAATACTGCCTAAATGTATACATTTAGCTCTTCCACTGTACCAAAGCACAGCAGCTAAGTTTACTTTTGCTTCTTCAGCTCACAGCAAGCTAATCATACAGAATGTTATTGCCCATCACCGAGTTGTACATGCTGTTGGGACCCAGCGTAGCATATCCCACCGCTGTCATACAGTCGTTAGGACCCAGGGTAGCGTATCCCATCGCTGTGATAGAGTTGTTGTGACTTGGTGTCTGAACGGCCATTGCGGTTCCATGGCCGATGATGTGCCAGGTGCTGGGCAATCGAGAGGTCCGGGATGTCGTCCAAGAGATGGGAAAATAATTTATTTACAAATTCACATGATGATGGTTTACATTGGTACTAGCATGAGTACGAGTACTAGTATGAGCATGAGCACGACTAGGAGCACCAGTACGAGTCGGAGCATACTCCTACAACACTCGAGATCCACTTTTTGTGCACTTCTTTTTCCCCTTTCCCTTGTCGGGGAAATTCACTGTTCTTCTTCTCAGCCAACCACAATCGTTTAACCGTTCGCAAAATCCCGCCCATGATGTCGCATCGTTCCACCTCCAATGTTGCACGTTCGCCCCCACATATGAGGCAATGACGTGAAGAACTGGGAACTTGATGGTGAAGTCGTTCTCATTAAAGTGCTTAACGTTGACCCCTTTTATCAATTAACGGGCCATTCGTGACTGTCTACTTGTCAGAGTCAGGTTCTGGTAGAGTGGTCTTCACAGTATTCATTGCTTCCATGAAGGGCGCCAGCTGTTGTGGGCCCCTTTGCTTGCACATTACAGTCTATGTTGAGTCCAGTCTAGTCCAGGCGGGTGCTCGTCTCACCCGTGAACTTTGGTTATGCTGATTTAGTGGCCAGCTCCCTCGTCCTGAGAAAGTGATGATGCAGCGTAAAGGGCCTTTCATAGCTACATGCTCGCCGGTGAAGCAATAATAGTCAAGAAGGAATGCAGGGTATAACAATGCTAAATGCCTATCGTAACAGCATCTCTGGCAGGGAATGAAGATCCCAACACGTAGGAGCCAGCAGTTACTGGGCAAGGGATCGGTGTTTCAGCAGCGGAATTTCTTTCCATTGTGACGAACCCTTTGTTCGATGAGCAAAACGTGAACAAGGTGAATGCAGAAGCCAACGTTTCGACAAGTGGACTTGTCTTCTTCAAGGCCACAATCGTTCACTAGTCGCAACATTGGCTCCTGCATTCACCTTGTTCACGTTTTGCTCATCATCTTGAATTTCCATCTCCCGCATTCCCCGTCTTTTCTCTGAACCCTTTGTTCATAGCAAATGGATTCCCTGCAGTCGTTCAGCAGGCGTCGTGGTGCTTTTGTGCCTTTTGTCCTTGGGCCAGACAAGCTGAAGCTGCACTTGCAAACCGCTCTCGCAATTTTTTCGTCCTCAGTTTGATTAACAGTCACTCCAAAACAGTGCCAGAGCTACAACCACAAAGCAAGCGAGCACAAGGCCACCTTCCACAGAGACACACCAGGCTATACAAAAAACAGACCTCGATACTACTTTTCTACCCCTTTTGCATGTCCTTCCCCTAAAACACTAAAAACAGCCAATTCCTAAAAGCTCCAATAAGTGATCACCAAGATCGGCTAACAATCAAATACATCCACGTGATAATAAAAAAACCGTATGAAAAAAATACCAACAGATAAATGAAATGGCAACCAGAGTAGGCATAAGCGCTACACTATAGGGACGACGACTCAGACCGTCAGCATTACTGTTAAGTTTACCCTTCTTATAGCGAATGGCTCCAAGACCGCCATAAATGGTGTTACCCAGTACATATGGGCAGAAGTTTTTTTGAAAGAATCGGGACCCTCTCCTAATAACGTGTCCCACATCTTTGCCGTTCCACACTAACAATTTGCCTACATGGTGTGTGATTCACAATTCGCCATAAAAGAAAGAAAACTAAGGTGCATTCTTGAACTACGGCATTCGTGACTGCGATCAAAAATGGTCAAACGGACAAATTTTGCGTATTGAGTTGCTTGTTTGGTCAATGCAACCAGCCAGTACCAGTGCCTCTAACGCGAAATGTACTGAGCGCTGCTAACTACTTCAACTCTTATTTAAACTAATTCACTGAGTGACATTTAAAACCCAAAAAACTGTTACACTCGATCTGTGCACAAAAGAAACCTTGAGCAAAAAATTTTGCTTCTCCAAACACACTTCAGCAAAGAAAATTTTTACAATGGTAACCGATACATGCCCTACACTGTAAGCATTAAATTAACACAGGTATGTCTCTGCAAACCTACAATCTTAATGCTTACCTGCAAAAATCAGCGTGACCATTAGCAACCACCGTCGCAAAACCTGCTTCACACTTTTGTTCGTGTAACTGGCTTGCACAACAACACAAAGAAACTCGGAGCCTAACACGAGCCTTTGAATTTAAAAGCAAAAGTTCTTAATACTTAAAGAAAGGCATCATGTCCTACGTACAAACAAAAAACAGATGGGTGTGCCCAATTTATCAGTTATTACCTCTTCAGGTGCGCTCGAAGCGGTCACAGCCTGAAAGCCTTTGGGCCACGCCGAGGACAACAAAGGGCGCCAGACTTACACTGCCCTCTGCAGACACCTGCCACTGTGTGTCCTCATAGCTTGCTTTCTCGTACATGAAGAGGAGGCTGTAAATGCGGGAAGAATAGCCATTCTCCCTTTGCCCTCACTCTCGTGGCACATTCCACCTCAGTGCCTGTTCGACTGGCCTGGTTCACATGTGTGTGTCTCAGCCAGGTTGTACATTGCAGCCGCACCCTTTTTTGCAGAAACGCGCCTCGTTCTGACTCAGTCAGCCTTTGGCAACGCTTCCATTTTCTCATCATCATCATCAGCCTGGTTATGCCCACTGCAGGGCAAAGGCCTCTCCCATACTTCTCCAACAACCCCGGTCATGTACTAATTGTGGCCATGCCGTCCCTGCAAACTTCTTAATCTCATCCGCCCACCTAACTTTCTGCCGCCCCCTGCTACGCTTCCCTTCCCTTGGGATCCAGTCCGTAACCCTTAATGACCATCGGTTATCTTCCCTCCTCATTACATGTCCTGCCCATGCCCATTTCTTTTTCTTGATTTCAACTAAGATGTCATTAACTCACGTTTGTTCCCTCACCCAATCTGCTCTTTTCTTATCCCTTAACGTTACACCTATCATTCTTCTTTCCATAGCTCGTTGCGTCGTCCTCAATTTGAGTAGAACCCTTTTAGTAAGCCTCCAGGTTTCTGCCCCGTAGGTGAGTACTGGTAAGACACAGCTATTATATACTTTTCTCTTGAGGGATAATGGCAACCTGCTGTTCATGATTTGGGAATGCCTGCCAAACGCACCCCAGCCCATTCTTATTCTTTTGATTATTTCCGTCTCATGATCCGGATCCGCCGTCACTACCTGCCCTAAGTAGATGTATTCCCTTACGACTTCCAGTGCCTCGTTGCCTATTGTAAATTGCTGTTCTCTCCCGAGACTGTTAAGCATTACTTTAGTTTTCTGCAGATTAATTTTTAGACCCACTCTTCTGCTTTGCCTCTCCAGGTCAGTGAGCATGCATTGCAATTGGTCCCCTGAGTTACTAAGCAAGGCAATATCATCAGCGAATCGCAAGTTACTAAGGTATTCTCCATTAACTTTTATCCCCAATTCTTCCCAATCCAGGTCTCTGAATACCTCCTGTAAACACGCTGTGAATAGCATTGGAGATATCGTATCTCCCTGCCTGACGCCTTTCTTTATTGGGATTTTGTTGCTTGCTTTATGGAGGACTACGGTGGCTGTGGAGCCGCTATAGATATCTTCCAGTATCTTTACATATGGCTCATCTACACCCTGATTCCGTAATGCCTCCATGACTGCTGAGGTTTCGACTGAATCAAACGCTTTCTCGTAATCAATGAAAGCTATATATAAGGGTTGGTTATATTCTGCACATTTCTCTATCACTTGATTGATAGTGTGAATATGGTCTATTGTTGAGTAGCCTTTACGAAATCCTGCCTGGTCCTTTGGTTGACAGAAGTCTAAGGTGTTCCTGATTCTATTTGCAATTACCTTAGTAAATACTTTGTAGGCAACGGACAGTAAGCTGATCGGTCTATAATTTTTCAAGTCTTTGGCGTCCCCTTTCTTATGGATTAGGATTATGTTAGCGTTCTTCCAAGATTCCGGTACGCTCGAGGTCATGAGGCATTGCGTATACAGGGTGGCCAGTTTCTCTAGAACAATCTGTCCACCATCCTTCAACAAATCTGCTGTTACCTGATCCTCCCCAGCTGCCTTCCCCCTTTGCATATCTCCTAAGGCTTTCTTTACTTCTTCCGGCGTTACCTTCGGGATTTCGAATTCCTCTAGACTATTTTCTCTTCCAATATCGTCGTGGATGCCACTGGTACTGTATAAATCTCTATAGAACTCCTCAGCCACTTGAACTATCTCATCCAAATTAGTAATGATATTGCCGGCTTTGTCTCTTAACGTATACATCTGATTCTTTCCAATTCCTAGTTTCTTCTTCACTGTTTTTAGGCTTCCTCCGTTCCTGAGAGCATGTTCAATTCTATCCATATTATACTTCCTTATGTCAGCTGTCTTACGCTTGTTGATTAACTTCGAAAGTTCTGAAAGTTCTATTCTAGCTGTAGGGTTAGATGCTTTCATACATTGGCGTTTCTTGATCAGATCTTTCGTCTCCTGCGATAGTTTGCTGGTATCCTGCCTAACGGAGTTACCACCGATTTCCATTGCACACGCCTTAATGATGCCCACAAGATTGTCGTTTATTGCTTCAACACTAAGGTCCTCTTCCTGAGTTAAAGCTGAATACCTGTTCTGTAGCTTGATCTGGAATTCCTCTATTTTCCCTCTTACCGCTAACTCATTGATCGGCTTCTTATGTACCAGTTTCTTCCGTTCCCTCCTCAGGTCTAGGCTAATTCGAGTTCTTACCATCCTGTGGTCACTGCAGCGCACCTTGCCGAGCACGTCCACATCTTGTATGATGCCAGGGTTAGCGCAAAGTATGAAGTCTATTTCATTTCTAGTCTCGTTGTTCGGGCTCATCCACGTCCACTTTCGGCTATCCCGCTTGCGGAAGAAGGTATTCATTATCCTCATATTATTCTGTTCCGCAAACTCTACTAATAACTCTCCCCTGCTATTCCTAGTGCCTATGCCATATTCACCCACTGCCTTGTCTCCAGCCTGCTTCTTGCCTACCTTGGCATTAAAGTCGCCCATCAGTATAGTGTATTTAGTTTTCACTCTGCCCATCGCCGATTCCACGTCTTCATAGAAGCTTTCGACTTCCTGGTCATCATGACTGGATGTAGGGGCGTAGACCTGTACAATCTTCATTTTGTACCTCTATTAAGTTTCTGAACCACCACAATAAACTCTTTGCTGTTCTGCGCGATGCCTGTTGCTGTGTCTTGCGTGCTGCGGTGTGGCGTCTTCTTCAAGTTCTCGCTGCACTGAGCACTTGGCTCTTTTTCTCTCACGGCACAGTCTTGATATGAAGTGCTGTGCCAGACGTGTCAAACATGATTCGTTCTTTTATATTAAGTCATAGGCAAGCAGCCTATGTATATAGTTTGCTGTCACTGAAATAAAGCAGTGTGGCACGCGCTCTTGGATCGTTTCCGTCACTCTGTCCCCCGCTACAACAGTGGCGACGAGGGTGACCACCCCGCGGAGCCCCCGCCATGAACAGTGGCGTCTCGGTAGCGCTGGGAGTCCTGCTGGGTACTGAAAGTAATCGAGTCTACGGAGCATCGGCGGTCATGGCCCTAATTATGAACCTCGGTACCCCAAGTTTCGACGAAAATCAAGATAAGTGGGATATTTACTTGACTCGACTGGAGGCATTTTTTTGAAGCCAATCATATTAAGACAGATGATAAGAAAAGGGCGCTCTTGGTTTCGACACTGTCAACGAAGACGGTAGGCGTTCTTGCAGGACACTGCGCCCCCCAGAAAGTAAATGGCCTGAGTTACAAGGACGCACTTACCATCCTAAATAACCACTATGCGCCGAAGACTAATGAGGTTGCCGCAAGTTATAAGTTGTTTACAAGGGACCAGGCTGCAAACGAATCTGTCCGGGACTATGTTGTTGAGCTATGCAAGCTTGCGGTTAATTGTCACTTCGGCACCAGTTTGGACCGTATGTTACGGAACGGCATTGTTTGTGGCATCCGAAATAGGGCGGTGCAGCAGACGCTGCTTGAAAAAACTGAGCTCACACTTGGCCAAGCTGAAACGATTGCCATAGCGGCAGAGACAGCCGCACTGGAAGTAAGCGCCATGACTAGACCTGATAATGAGGCAGCGGTGTGCACTGTAGCGAGTAAATCGTGCCGATATCAGACCTTCACTAAAGATAAGCAAAGCCATACTGAATGCGCACACTGCGGGAATTATGATCAGGAAGCAAGTGACTGTCCGCACAAAAAGGAGCAGTGTTTTCGCTGTCGGAAAACTGGTCATTTCGCAAGGAAATGCCGCTCCCAATGGGGGCTCCGGGCTGGTAGTAGGCGCGATGGCGTCGCTAACGCAGTTCATTATGAGAGCGCTGTATCCGAAACGGAGGAAGGCGATATTTCAACAGTCTTCACATTGCAGGAATGACGGGAAAAGGAATCTTTGCTCCAGGCGTTCCGCAGAGTTATCCGCTGGGGTGGCGTGCCCTTGAACATGATTATTGACGCGGGATCACCGTTTTCTATCATTCCACAGGAGGTGTATCTAAAGCACCGTCTGAGTTGGCCACGCTTATCGAAATGCAAACACACGCTCAGCTGTTACTTGGGCAAGCTACCCATTGTCGGTGAACTGCACCTTGAAGCCCATTTTGCGGGGAAGACTGTACCTGCCACACTGATAGTTATAGGCTGCTCGGGTCCCAGCCTTTGCGAAAGGGACTTAATCCAAGCGTTCTCGCTTTTGCCGTCGGGGTTTCACGCTACGGTTCAATCGACGTCAGCAGATCCTGACAGCCTCACGACCGAGTTTTCTGCCCTTTTTGAGCCAGGACTTGGAAACATTCAGGGGCCACCTGTGAAATTCCACATTCGAGAAGGCGCCGAACCGAAGTTCCACAAGGCGCGGTCAATCCCTTATGCTCTTCGTGAAAAAGTGGAAACTGAGCTGGACCGTTTAGTAGAGCAAGGCATATTATCGCCCATAGCACATTCTGAGTGGGCGGCGCCAATCATACCAGTACTGAAGAAAGACTGGTCCCTTCGCATCTGCGGCGATTTCAAAATCGCAATCAATGCTGCCTGCATAACTGAGCAGTACCCTTTACCAAACATTGAAGACATTTTCGCGTCGCTACGTGAGGGGTCATTTTTCACAACACTGGACCTTACGGATGCATATAACACTCTGCTATAAAATGTCTTCCATTTGGAGTTGCCTCGGCTCCCGCGATTTTTCAGCGGCGCATGGAAATGGTCCTGGCCGGTTTTCCAGCCGTGCAGGTGTATTTGGACGATGTATTGATAGCGGAACGTCAAGACGATAATGGCTCAGTGCTTCGGGACGTTTTGCGCAGGCTTCAAGAAAATGGTATCAAGCTGAAGGCCAAAAAATTCCATTTTCGCAAAGACCTACCTGGGCCATCGCATTGACAAAGACGGCTTGCATCCGCTTGAGAAGAACCTAGCAGCAATACGCGACTCGCCACGGCCTACGAATGTGAGCGAACTGCGCTCGTTTTTGGGTCTGTTGACGTATTATCACCGGTTCTTGCCACATATGTCAACGATGCTGGCACCATTGTATCTCTTGCTTAAAAAAGAGCATAAATGGCACTGGGGAACGGCGCAGGAAAATTAATATCTCAAGGCTAAACAAACACTTCTGAGTTCGCCTGTTCTGTCGTATTTCGATCCCAACCAACAAGTGCACTTAGAATGTGATGCGTCACCTTCGGGTTTAGGTGCCGTAATCTCGCACCGAATTGAAAAATTGGATAAGCCAATTGCCTTCCGTTCACGCACGTTAACACACGCCGAAAAGAATTCTCAGCTCGAGAAGGAAGCGTTCGCACTGGTATTCGGAGTAACACAGTTTCGAGACTACCTGCCGGGCCGCGAGTTTGTATTGGTCACGGACCACCAGCCACTGGTGGGACTTCTACGAGAAGATCGACCTATGCCTCCAATGGCGTGGGCACGTATTCCGAGATGGGCTCTGTTTCTAAGCCAACATAGCTACCGCATAGAGTACAACGCCGGCAAGGAAAACGCCAACGCGGACGCACTCAGCCGCTTGCCCGTGCCGATAACAGATGTTTGTCGATGGGGCACCTTACCAGAATACGTGCTGTCTTCAAAGACCCTTGACAGCTCGTTCGTACCAGCGGATGCCATACGGGCGCTGACGAACGGAGATGAACACCTTAGGGCACCTTACCAGAATACGTGCTGTCTTCAAAGACCCTTGACAGCTCGTTCGTACCAGCGGATGCCATACGGGCGCTGACGAACGGAGATGAAAACCTTAGCGTTGTGCAGCACTTTGTACAGAATTAATGGCCTAAATGCTTGTCACAATCACCTTCAACCTTATTTTTGCAGGAGACTGGAGCTGTGAAGCGTAGAAGTCCTGCTCTACTGGGGACATCGCATCGTCGTACCCCGCAAAGCGCGAGTCTCCATGCTCGCTGAGCTACATCGGTCACACCAAAGTGCATCTGCGATGAAAAGACTGGCTCGGACGCTGTTCTGGTGGCCTGGGTTGGATGGTGAGATCGAAAGCCTTGCACGTTCGTGCATCTCCTGTGTACAAGCTCAGCCAACGCGCCATTGATTGAATTGTTGGCCAGAAACGGGAACCAAATGGTCAAGGCTTCACATTGATTATGCCGAACCAATAGAGGGACGCATGCTGTTCATAGTCGTCGACTCTCATATTAAATGGATTGAGGCACTTCCCGTCAGGTCGGCGACCACAGAAGTCACAATCGGGCGACTTCGAGAATTGTTTGCTCGTTTTGGCTTGCCGCAAACAGTTGTATCAGATAAAGGGCCTCAGTTTGCAAGTCAGCAGTTTTCCCAGTTCATGACTGTCAACAACATAACTCATCTACATAGTGCGCCGTGCCACCCCCAATCTAATGGTCTGGCAGAGCGTGCGGTCCGCACAATAAAGGATGGCCTTCTTAAGCACTCGATGGTGAACGATCTCGAATCAAAACTAGCGCGAGTGCTGCTAGGCTATCGACGTACCCCACTACCGTGCGGCAAGTCTCCTTCAGAGATGCTGCTGAACTACCAAATTCGTTCGCGCTTGGATATTTGCGTCCCTTCTCTACCTCTAAGTTACTCGCAGCCTCCCAGATTCCAGTCCGGCGACCAGGTGGGGGTGCGCAACTTTGGCCAAGGGAAGCGTTGGTGTCCAGGCATCGTCAAGAGCACAGAGGGTTCACGCCTGGTAACGGTCGACACTCCAGATGGCCTAGCCAGGCGTCATTTCGACCAAATTTTTCGTCGCGTGCCTGTGTCACCCGTGACCCCAAAAGCGGAGGCTCCTGACTCGCTTCAACCCAGCCCGGACAACAAGAATCAGCCCACATCAACGCCAGAAGGCCGGTGCAGCCTGGCCGCTCCAGGACCAACTCGCGCCGTGCCTGTTCCTTCGGCAACACCTCCAACGTCCCTCCCAGCCGAACAGGCTCTGTCCCCCAAGTCCGCCGGTCTTACGGAGGTCTACCCGACAACGAAGACCCGTGCAAAGACTGCAGTTTTAAAGGAAAGGGAGAAGTGATATGAAGTGCTGTGCCAGACGTGTCGAACATGATTTGTTCTTTTATATTACGTCATAGGCAAGCAGCCTATGTATATAGTTTGCTGTCACTGAAATAAAGCAGTGTGGTACGCGCTCTTGGATCGTTTCCGTCACTCTGTCCCCCGCTACAACAAGTCTGAAAACGTTTTTCTTTGACACCCAGTCATCTATAGTGCACGTGAAACCCAGGAGCGTTGGGTTCCTGTTCTGCTCAGCCACCACGGCATTCTGCTCTACTTTTGACAATTCTGGAACATCTCCGCAAAAACGCCCTCCGAAATTGCCAGTGGCTTTGCTTCTGCAAAGTCTTTACTCTCTACATTTCACACTGCTCGAGAGTCGCTCAAGTACTGAGGCACAAGGGTCCAGCTCCACACTGACCTTATTGGGGTCGTTGGAACAAGCCTTGTCCCCACAAGGAGCGCTCTCCGTGATGGCCATTAACTCATTTTCGGTGGACGCCTAAATTGCCCTCTCTCCAAAGCTCGAGTCCACAGCAATCTCCTGTTCCCTATACTGTCGAGCCAATTTACCTGTGCTAACGCTGATAACCTTTTGCTTAGCCAGGCCCTCCCCGGCAGTACTACTGGAATCTCGAATCGTTGCTTCCTTACTTTGCTCGGCTGCCCCGCTATTTGGGTTTACCTTAGACGACTCCTGCATTTTTCCCATATACAGAAGCACGAGGAAGGTGTCCAGAGACTCCTTAACCTTCACATGGCTGCTGGAACCAGCCTCATTCTAACAAGGAATGTTTTCCAAAATGGCCCCCATTTGTAGACAGGCAACAGCCTCGCTCTCCACGTGCTCTACCTCTGAGGGTTCTGCTATGTTGCACTTCCCGTGCTCTCCATTCACTGATGCGACCCCAACCGCAGCTTGTCGCTCAGTTGCTTCAAGAGAAAGAGCTCTCTGTTTATCCCCTTGACCCTTCCCCTCCGCTCTCAACTGGTATACTGAAATGCCGGAATTAAGCTCTCTTGGCTGTATTGTAATTTCGGAACTCATCATCAGAAAGGTGAGTCATCCGACATGTTAGGGGGAAACACCATACAGCTCAAAGGACCAACATTCACAGTTAAGCTCAACCTGCGCACAAACCTTCTCAAAAAGGGCAAGAAAACGTTCCATGTTTTCGCAGACTAAACATGCCCAGCCTAGACCGTACCTGTTGCACTCGAAGATTCTAGATTTCCCTTCTAATTTCTTCCATCTGAATTCTGTTGCGTTCCAGCTTCCTTTGGTACTCTTCCTGTTCCTCTGCACGCTTTCTCTCGAGCGCTTCTTTGGCCTCACATGCTACATGCTCGCGCTCCTCTTCTTTTTGCTTAATGCTCTCTAAACATTCGTCAAGTTCCTCATTGTCTGCCCCGATCGCTTCAATCGCCTGAATGATCTCCGGCTTTCTCTTTGATTCTGCAGTTTTGAGGCCCAACTTTCTGGCCAAGTTTAACAATTCTGGCTTCTTTAGTGCCTTCAAGTTTATGGCTGCCATTACTGCTGCTAACTCTTCACTCTACAACAACCTTGATGCAGTCCAAATACTTCCATCAAAGGCTACATAAATTTAATACTTTGTACCGCCCCAAAAAAATATGCAAAGCCAGGTGATATCTCAGTGAAGAAAAGCCATGCAATCACCATATGCAGTCATGAATCCTGACACCTCTCTTCCGGAGTTTACATCCAGATACGTTGGTTCTTGACAGGAAGGGGTGTTGTCGATCACATCAGCTACCAACCAGTCGCTCGTGAATCGGATGATGGAGACTGGCGTTGACCGCAGGTTGCATCTCACCACTGCCATCCAGTTGTTGGGACTGTTATGATCGACCCAAGTTCTCCAATTTTCCAACAAGACATCGACTACCATATCTGGCGACGGAGGGATGCCCCACCAGCAACATGCAGCTGTCACGGTTGATGTTCATGCCTCATCATTCACTTCTCTTCAACACAGCAACGTTGTACTCCTGACCGTCACGAAGTGGCCACTTATCGATGAAAGGGCCCTCGTCGAGAACTCCCGGGGGAAAGCGTCGACGACAGGCGGTTGCCTCCTATTGTGACACATCGGAGACAGGTGCACCACATAAATGAGGAGCTCGTTGAAGACATGAGCACCTCGAGCAGCACGCTGACCAGTGGAGGGCGACAGAGGCGGCGAACGATTCGGCCTTTATGACTTGTCAGTGGATTCCCTCAATGAGGGAAACAGGGTAATTTATTTAAGGCCGTCCTGGCCCCCGTGTTAAATCAGAACCATTCAAGACTCGGATAAGAGTCACAACCACGTACCAATGAAGTGAATACAATCTTTTCTACTTTTTTTCATCATCATAATGCCTGGTTTCGTCGTCGTTTCCTGATTCTTGCGGTGAAGACCGACCTCATCCAGTCAAGATCGTATCAGGACACAGGGTAGCGTATCCCACCGCTGTCATATAGTTGTTGGGACTCGGTGTCTGAGCGGCCATTACGGTTCTGTGGCTGATGATGTGCCAGGTGCCGGGTGCTCGAGAGGTCCGGGCGACGTCCAAGAGATGGGAAAAGGGTTTATTTACAAATTTATCTGATGGTGGTTTACATTGGCACTAGCACAAATACGAGTACTAGAATGAGCATGAGCATGACTAGGAGCATCAATAGGAGCCAGAGCACTCTCCCGCAACGCTCAAGATACACTTTTTATGCACTTCTTTTCCCCCTCTCTCTTGTCGAGGAAATTCACTGTTCTACTTCGGGACCAACAACAATCGCTGAACCATTAGCAAAATCCCGCCCATGACGTCGCATCATTCCGCCAGGCTCCACCTACAATGTTGCACGTTCGCCCCTGCATACGAGGCAACAACGAGGCAAACTGGGAACTTTATGTCAAAGTCATTCCCATGAAAGTCCTTGATGTTGGCCCCCTTTTATCAATTAGTGGGCCATTCGTAACGGTCCGCTTGTCGGAGTCGGGTTCCGGTAGAGTGGTCTTCACGGTAGTCATTGCTTCCACAACGGGCAGCAGCTGTTGTTGCCTGGATGTGAGCCCCCTCTGTTTGCATGTCACAGTCTATGTCAGGTCTAGTCTAGCCCAGCTAGGCGCTCATCTCGCCCTTCAGCTTTGGTTATGCTGATTTAGTGGCCAGCTCCCTCGTCCTGAGAAAGCGATGATGCAGCGTGAAGGGCCTTTCATAGATGCACACTCGCCAGTGCAGCAATAATAGTCGAGAAGGGATGCCGGGTATAACAATGCTAAACGCCAATCCTAACAATGCCCATATGAGCATTAACAAAGTTGTACTTGGACCTTAAAAACTTCCGAGGGTGCCTTAGGATGAACACAAGTAGGTTTCGTAACCAAAAAGTATTTGAAGGTACCTTAATATATACACGAAATGATGCAAAGCTATTTGTAATAATTTCATAAATGGGCATTCACCACGTCCTGCTGCAAGCCTTTAAAGGGCACCTCACCGGATCTGGCCATATTGAGCTGACAAGTGCAGAGCATACAATACACGATGATTGTGCCTGCAAAGTATTACATCGCTACGCGCCGCAGAAAGATTTGAAATTTCAAACCGAATGCCATTTTTTCTTCTCCTCGTGGCCGCCACACTCCAAGCCGGAGGATGACGTGCACATGCTAGTGCGCCTACGTACACGTGTTTGCACTGTGACGTCGCTCATGGTGATGCGTGACTTCGAGAATTATTCAAGCCAACATCAGTTATTTGTGTATTATGTTGCTAGGATAGACGGATTAAAGCTTAGACAAATAATAAAACAAACAAACCGAATATCTGTATGTTCTTGTTTTACTTCGGACTGCAGCAAGAGAGATGTACTTCTGTTTCATCTGCTTGTTCCCATGTTGTGCAGTCGCGCGCGCAGACACCGAAACTATGTTATTTTCTACCGTGTTCCAGCACAGGATCATGCTCTGTGATCCACTTGTGTCTGTCAGTATTCATGTAGCAGAGACTTATACTGCTAGTCAGGTGTCCTCATGCACAGCACGCAAAATCGTGTGCTGCACGAAACGAGACAATTGCAACGGCTAGCACACAACGCCATCAGCGGAAGTGTGCCGCACCGCAAAAAAGAGAGGAGAAAAAAAAATTAAGGCGGGGCCATGAAGTATGGGCCACTTCGATCCTCGAGGCCCAGTATGGGAGAACACAGGGAAGGAATTTTGCTTGTGGAGGCTAGATGGGGCAAGTGGAAGGAGCGTCTATGTTTGCGGTGAAGTTCGCCTCCTGAAATCATGGGTTCGCGGCACTGATATATTTATAGCTCGGCTATTAATGAGCCAATTTGAAAAATTTTTGCGGCAGAATGCCCTCGAGAGGACACGTAACAACTTCCAGCATATAACCAAAATTTGCTATGGGGCCTGGTGAGGGGCCCTTTAACGTGCCACAAAGCTGTTCTATAATTATTATCAGCCACAATTTCAAGATGCAATCCCTCATAATTGATAACAGAAATGTTTGCCTATAATATGCACAATTAAGGTGCCAAATATTACCTGGAGTGCTGTTGGAAGATTTAAAATTCGATCCCTGAGGTGCTCATTTTTGTTGATGCTTGCCAAAATGTCCGACAGCGCTGGTTCTTGCGTCATTTCTGTTGCCAATACAATACTACGCTCATGAAGTGCCCTGCAGAGAAAGAGGAAATGTGAATGGAATCAACTTCAGGGTTATGGACAATGACACATACTAACAATCATCAGTTATCCATAGCACAAAACTTAAAATATTGATTTTTATTTTGTAGTGCAGGTATAAACTACAGGCACTTAAAAAGGTCACAAAGTGTAATCAAAAAAGGTAAATTTCTGGGAAGTTACGATGACCACTGCTTTAAAGTTTGGAGCACTGTGATAGTTGCACATACTCTGAATTTGAGGCTGCGATCGCAGGATTTGTGGAAGTATGGCTTTATTAAAGATCCTGCACCCCATAAGCCTTTAGTGCAGACAACGCATATCACAGCAACTCCAATAATAATTAGTCAGACACAGCATGCAATTTGATGCAAAACATACTAAATACTAAAAGTTGTTTCGTTAGTGAAGACGCAGAGAGTTTATTAAAAATAATACCTGTAGGGCGCTTCAAAAATGCATGAAAAAATTTTCATAAGGAAATAAAAAAATTATTTGCATCAGAGAACAGCAATGTCGATGATGTTTAGTCATGAACTATCCATATGACAGCCAAATTTCACCTGCAATGTTAGTGGTGGTGTTGCCGCCAGTTGGTCAGAATAATCTAGTGGGTTCAAAAACTAAGACTCTAAAAAATTGCTTAACGACTATATATCTGCATTGTGTCAAGAACAGTTCAACTTTAGATAGGAAGCAAATGAAAAGTCATCAAATTATTGGCATCAACACGAAAATCGTAAAGAAGCTCTAGAAATCGGGTATTTTATGATGAAATCTTAAAAGTTGGCACACTCAACTGATTTCGTGAAATTACTTTTTAACCACACAAATAACACAATTAAGCCTGAAATTTATAGTACTAGCACAGTAACAAGACAAGAGGCCACGTGCAAGGCTTTTTCTTTTATTTGCACTCTTCAACTCGGGCAGCTGCAAAAGGACAATCAAACTTGTGCTGCGTTTTCGTCCTTGTTATGACGTCGAGTGTGTCGTCATTCAGATTGGCATTCAGATTGTTATTCAGACCATATTCAGAGACATAGGCAGAGAGTACAAGGGGAAGAGGGCAGATAGGGGGCCCGAGTTCACCCCCCCCCCCCCCAGAAGCACAGGCGTCCACTATGTTATGGCACGTTCACACTACGCCCAATGTGTGTCGAGCGCTGAGCAAACCTGGTCAGGGAACTCTCCCAATTACACCTACTCCTTGCGAGTGGAATGGGCTGGTTAGGACTTTAGAATTGTTCCAAACAGAAAATGAATTTGTTGTTCCCGATGTTTCGCAACCAAGTCGGTTCCTTCTTTATAGGGGAGTGACGACAAGAGACAGCAGGATGCAACTTTCATCATATGAAAGTGTTTAGTTGGGCCAGTTGGTACATGTTAATGTTTGGAAATCCAGCACCAAACACGGAGCACAGGACAAAGAAGACAACGAGACAAGGCTGGATGATAGCAGTGGGGGTGTTGAACTTCACTAGGGAGGCTTGAATTTCCTTGTGTTCACGACTAATGAGGTGAATCAAAAGGGGTAGGCTTGGGGAAGGGTTGGAGACGGTTGACAGTTTGTTCCTGGCCAGCTTTCCCTGACTTTTTTTTCCCTGTACATAAACCATGAATGTACACCCCAAGTGGAGCTTTCCTTCAGAAAATTGTTCTTGGTGTTTTCAATGTACTATGATCTGCAACTTCTTAATGTTTGGGAAGGGGCCTGGTTGTGCAGTCAAGAGAGGGCTCCGAAATCGTTTTTGTGTTGTGAGATTCTTTTTTTTTTTAGGTTTTTTGCTTTGCCAATGTACGCTGCTTGGCAGCAGGAAAAGTTCATTTTGTAGACGACCCCTTGAGCCCAAGGACCGTGCACCAACAAAGAGCTCGAGGGGTTATCTACGATACCAACTGTTCGAACTGTCAGGCAGTGTACATTGGCGAAGCAAAAAACCTAAATGAGCGATTTCACACCGAAAGGTTGCACCGGCTGTCATGTTCGGGCAGCGGGGTGAGACACCCTGCTAATGGCTTCAGCATACCTGCTACATTCCACTGCAGCTTTGTGAAGTTAGAGCGCATCATCAAGCAATCCTATACGGCTGCTGTCATGGGAAAGTTATGCGTGATGGCCAAATGGCAATTAATAAGTTACGGTTGACCACAGACTTCAACGCCGCTACCAGAAACGGCAAGTTATGCAGCTATACCGAACGGCCGTTGAAATTTTTTTTTTGTTGAATGTTTGTTTTGTTTTCTGTTGATATTGTATGTACTTGTCCATTCTTTCTTTATTATGTCGATAAGAATAAACTTTGTTCAATTCATTAGACTATGCTTGTGCCATGTTAATTCGTCAAGTGATTACCTGCATGAAGGCGACCTGCAGTGAAGTTTTATTTGCTCTTGCATTTTTGGTTTGCGGCCTCCATCTGCCAAGCAATGAACAAAAAACAACAAAAGAAGCATCTCAGCAAAATATAGGAAAGGGTTGACAGAGTGGGCAGCGTAGAGAGACAGGTGTGTGTGTGTGTGTGTGTGTGTGTGTGTGTGTGTGTGTGTGTGTGCGCGCGCGCGCGCGCGTGTGTGCGTGCGTGTGTGCGTGCATGCGCGTGTGTGCTCATACTATATGAAAGGGAGAGGGAAAATAGGAGGTGAGGGATATGGCAATCATCTGGTCAGGCCCCAGCATCCCCCGAAAAAAATGAAAACTCTCCCCCTATGTTACATGTTAATGTTTGGAAATCCAGCACCAAACACGGAGCACAGGACAAAGAAGACAACGAGACAAGACTGGATGATAGCAGTGGGGGTGTTGAACTTCACTAGGGAGGCTTGAATTTCCTTGTGTTCACGACTAATGAGGTGAATCGAAAGGGGGTAGGCTTGGGGAAGAGTTGGAGACGGTTGACAGTTTGTTCCTGGCCAGCTTTCCCTCACTTTTTTTTTCCCTGTACATAAACCATGAATGTACACCAAGTGGAGCTTTCCTTCAGAAAATTGTTCTTGGTGTTTTCAATGTACTATGATCTGCAACTTCTTAATATTTGGGAAGGGGCCTGGTTATGCAGTCAAGAGAACTGCCTCACCCGAAGCTCAGCAGAGGTCAGTCAGCTACACTTAGAATGCTGCAGACAGATCTTTCCCGCCGCGGGGATTCCTCAGTAGGATGTGCTCGGATGTGGACCCTAGTTGTCCCGACTGCACTGAAACCTTTTGCTCAATGGCTCACATGCTCTGGCGATGTCCCGCGTTGCCTAACGACTTCCTCTCCAGCGAAGCCGAATGGGAGGAGGCCATCAGAAGCACGGTACTCCAAAAGCAAGCCCAGGCTATCCAGAGGGCCCAGGAAAGAGCGGAGCGTCACGGCGTTCTGTCCTTTACGTGGGCGCGGCCAGCGGCTACAATGGCCTCCCGTTAGGAGGTCCTGACATTAGCTCCTCAGGATTAAATAAAGTTCGTTGTCTGTCTGTCTGTCGCCCCCTATGTTCAGAAATAATTATTTTTGGACCACGGCCCTCACAGGTTGCAGTATCGCAAAGCAACATGGGCATTGCTACATCCTTTGAAACTGATTGGCCTCAGTGACCAGCTATAGGCACAATGGGTAGCATGAAGTGTTCTCACTGCTAGTGCCCCTTGTTATGATTCGCCAGTGGGGGTAGTGACCTTCTAGCCTCTCCTACCACACTGCAACGAATCGCTTCATGAAATGAACAATGCGTCCCTCGGACAGACTACCGGCACCCGCAAGGCGAGACACGTTTGGCGGACCGAGTATTGTTAGCTGGTTCGATGTTGCCTTCATGAACCAATGGGAGCAAGATAACTCCTGGAAAAGGGTGTTCTACGGCATTCCCTCACGGACTCTGGTAACCGCCACGGTAGTATGACAAATGCCCCTGCTAACCACAGGTCATACCAGGAACCAAGACATGACAGCTTGGGTCAAAAGTGACAACCACTATCTACGAAGCCCCCCCTCCTTTCTGTGTGCTGTAAGGACTGGCATGTAACACCCAGTGCAAAAAGGATGACCGAAAGACCCTGCCTATTCGAAACGGAGGATGGATCCCTAATTTACTATGGTTGTCTCGAGAGGTTGCCAGTCTGGCGGGCGCTCTGCAGTAATTTCTGGCCCCTTTGTGAATGTGCAACTCAAGGGGAGACCCTTTCCACAAACTGTGCGACTCTAGGAGGGAACCCTTTCCGCGAACTGTGCGACTCAAGGGGAGACCCTTTCCGTGAACCAAACAGGACCCACGGGTTGCCACCAGCAGAGGCAAGCACGTGCAACGTCGCCTAGAAGAGAGGGAGCAGCCGCCAAGCACCGACGGGACTCAGTACATGTCACGTGACTTGGACGCAAGCAAAATCCCTACGATTTTAGTGGGCCTATTTAAGCAGCCCTGCAATGTATTTTTTATTCATTCATTCTCTTCTTATATATCCTTCATTCATTCTCTTCTTACATATCCTTCACCAACCATGGAATAAACAGCGCAAGCTTTGCACTAGAAATTGTCTCGCCCCTGCCTGGTCGCCATGGTCTACCAGACGCCTGCAGCCTGCCGACAACACCACGTTACCCAGTAGTAACGCTGGTCGAGGTTCGAGTAAGAGGTGTTGCAACGCTGTTCAGAGAAACAAAGGTGCGGGAGTGAGTGTGTGAACCCTCAACCTCAATACAGGTCCTTCAGGAAACTTTGGTCGCTCCAATTGGGCGAAGGTTGGATGGCAGTTTCCCTGGCATAGAGATCTAGCGAAGACAGAGGGGTTTTAAGCAGCCGTTTTCGACTCCTTGGTGTGCCTTGTTTTCAGTCATGCTAGACTGATGACATCTAACATTCTCCACTCTTCATGTAGATATTGTAAATAAATCCAGGACTTCTCGTTCTTGATGAGAACATGTTCCTCCCTTGAACAACATCCTTAGCGTAGATGAGTTGGATGACGGCACAGGCCAGCTACCCCTTTCTACATGTGCAACCCCACACTCACACCCTCCCTTCCTTCCTCTATCTTTTTTTATTTTCTCTCCTTAACCTGTTCCCTTCGTATGGGATAGCAAATTATAGATGCATCTGGTTGGCCTCCCTACTTTTTCTTTCTCTCTCAGTTCACACTCTTGAACAGAGGATAGGATAGATAAACTTTATTAAAAGAATAATTAGAATAATCGCTAATGGTCAGGGACAATGGTCAGGGTCCAGGGCTCCGCTGGCTCTTGCCATCTTCTCAGCTCTCTGGATCAGCTTGAGCTTAAGCAGTGCTAACAGTTACAACAATACAATTAGACTTCAGACTATTAAAGGGGCCATGAACCACTTTTTATCAAAGTCGAGAAATGCATCTGAAGTTAAATTAGGCCACTTAAGAAATACTCTGCCACAAGAAGTTCTTCGATGCATTAAGCAGAAGCGGAGTTATTGGTGATCAAACCCACCCTTTGCGGTGCCTCCGCTCCTTCTTCAATCATTTGCACTGCAAAGGTTATGGTTGAGTGAGGGATGCCCACAACACTCTGCCTAATGAACAGCACCATGGTGTGCACTTCAAATATGATTTTGCATGGCCACGTAGATGCCATTATTTCCGATTTTGCCGTCTACAATGCACCAAATGCGGTTGTCCTCAGCGAGCCGCAGTGTGCGCAGCCAGTGGATTCGTCACGGTACCCCATGGCAGTTGCGGTAGCTACGCTACGTAGCATACCGCATCGTAGAACACCGCAGTTACATGGAACGACAGCGTTTGCTTTGCGCATGACTGGGCTAGAGAGCCTACTCGTGCTCATATGCTCCTGTCTGGCTGTGCAACGTGGTGCGGACCAGCTTTGTCCTGCACCAGCTTGACCGACGAATAGTAGCTACATCCAACTTGCGAATTTCGAGGCGCTATCAATAGCTCATTATAAAGCGAAGTCTGCCCAGGCGTCTAACCAGGAGCGGCCAGGAGTGAGCGTGCACTGGCAAGCGTGCATGTGGTCTGACCTTAAGTTTCGCGTGGATCAAGGCTAGTTGAGTGTTTAAAACTAGTCGAAATTAGCGAGACCTGATGGCTACGACACCTATAAGGAAGGTGGCCAAGGTTTAATTCCTACGTGGCAGGCCGCGACCAAGCATGAGCAGAAGATAGTTTGCATCTTATGGAAGTAAAACCTTGTTATTTCGAACTCGTTTAATTCGAAATCACGGATAATTCGAAGTTTTTCTGCGGAACCCATATTTTCCAATGTAAATTTGACCCGGCGGCGTTGGCCAACCTGGTTAATTCGAAGATTTGGGGTGCTATGCGGCAATTCCCGATCCCCATTTCACCGCAAACCCGACAAAACGACGGCCATTCGGAGCTGTGAGGCGGCGCCACATAGCAATAGTGATTATTTATAGACAAAGCGCCTGACCCGTAGTACTGCTAGCACAAGAATCAGTCCACGGTACACCCCGCGCTCCGCCAAAACGAGCGCCTGCAGAGGAGAAGATGTGCTTCACTGCAATGCAGCGGGCATACCGGTTTTTGTCACATGCTCTTGTCCTCCACTCCGCATGCTCCTCACAGTCGCAGCGTCAGCGCATATTCCATGCGACTGCCACTGGCTGCTGTTCACCCATTCTCTCTCTGCACCTGCGGTGACATATGTGTGCGCAAAACCAGTCTGCACCGTTTCTTTGTGTGCAGTGGTTAGGGATGTTGCAGCTAGCGTGGTGTTCTTTTTTTTTTCTGAACTGTGCAGAAGTGCCAGTGAGCGAAGATGCCAAAGTATAAGACTTTAATGCTGCAGCAGAAGTTTTGCTTGATCAAAGAAGCAGGTAAGAACACGTGTTCCAAGACCGAGTTGGCTAGAAGGCACAACATGCCCCTCTCGACGTTGTACACAATATTGAAGAACAAGTCGAAGGTACTGGAGGCCTACAGCAAGACATATTCTTCGAAGCGGTCACGAGTACAGGCTCCGACGTACCAAAATGTGGAATCAGCTTTACTTTGCTTGCTGCAAATGCAAATGCAGCCCACTTTCCCATTAATACAATGATACTGCGGGAATGGATACTGTAGCAATGGATGGTTCAGCCGCTTTAAAGAGCACAATCATTTGACCTTCGTAGCCGTCTGTGGCGAGAGCAGCAACGCAAATGAGAGCGTCGTCGACGACTGGAAGAAACGCATGTTGGCTCCGTTGCTTAGCGAGTACGGTGCAGACGATGTGTACAACTTTGATGAGGCAGCCCTTTTTGACAAGATGCAGCCCACAAGAACGTTTGCAGCGAAGGACACCGCGGTCAAGGGTCAAAAGCAGGGCAAGGAAAGAATTACCATTCTATTCGGCGCGAACCTGTGCGGTAAACACAAGGTGCCGCTACTCGTAGTTGGAAAGAGTGGGAAGCTTTGCTGCTTTAAAAATGCACGGCTGCCGCCAAGGGATGAGCTTATCTACCGGCACAACAAGAAAGCCTGGGTCACAGGCGCAATATATGAAGATTACGTTCGGCAGCTTGACCGCAAGTTTGTGGCCACAGGCAGGAATGTACTCTTTGTCGTTGATAATTGCCCGGCGCATGGTGACATTCCACACCTGAAAGCTATCAGGATGCTATTTCTTCCTCCGAAAACCACGTCGATCTCGCAGCCAATGGACCAAGGCGTCATTCACCACACGAGGAAGATTTACCGCCACCATCTGCTCCAAGCGCATGCTCCTTTGCTGCACAACAGCAAGGAGTACTCCATCGACCTCCTCGGGGCCATATGTCTTTTTGTGTATGCATGGAAGCAAGTGGAACCCACTTCGATCATGCGGTGTTTTGAACACGCTGGCTTCTCGAAGGAAAGCACCGTCAATGCTGATGTTGACTATTCATGTGCACTTGATGAAGAAGGAGCAGAGTATTGCAACCGCATCAATGCACTCTTTGCAGAGGATAGCGAATCCGGTGCAGTCGGCTTCACCGAGTATCTAAACTTTGAAAATGATCAACAAACGTGCTACTCAGACTTGGGAGAGTGAAGCTACGGCTGATGCGACCATGTGCGATGACAGTGACGACGACGATGATAACGAGCCCTCCCGAGCACCCGCTCTTGGGAAAGTTATTGGATCGCTGAATGTTATCCGCAGGTTTGTTGAGTGCTAGGGTGGAAATTCTCGAATGCTGCACATAGTTGGCCAACTAGAAACCATGACCCTTGGAGCCTCGAACTACAGGACGCAGCAAACCAGCACCTCCGATTACTTTAAGTAATCCAAAGATTGCCAAATAAAAGTAGCGCATTCCTGCAGCGAAATTTTTTGCCTGGGTTGCATTTTTTTTGTGTTCAGTTAACTCGAAAACCCGCTTAATTCGAAGATTTTTTTGTGGTCCCGATGACTTCGAATTAACGAGGTTCTACTGTTATGATTATTGAAATTCGAAAGTTTTTCTCTTACTTCAGCCTGTTTATTAAACTGTGTCAATAAATATACACAGTAATAGTAGGAAGAAGCACACTGTTCCAAACATCCTTCTTGGTTGACATCAGCTATTGGATAATAGCTGCTGCAGATGGGAATCAGCTATATTACGAAATGAAGCTTCCAGAATAGAGTAGGGAGCAGGCTTTTGTTGAAAAGAGAGCATTTGAGATAAAGGTGACTTCCCGCTCCACTTGCGAGATCCACGTGCTGCGCATGACTGCAAAATTTGGCTCAGATGTTCACAGCAGCGTATGCTATCCATGGACTGTGTTTTTTCACCAAGCCCAAATGGTGGTTCAGGGCCCCTTTAAAACAAAGTATAGCCACACCAGAAGCTGACCATAGGAAATAAAAGCGGAGTTCATTCGTCAGTAACCCATGGTTTCGAAGGACTAGCATGAAGAAAATAAGCATACTGGAAATTTTCGCATACCTTCAGAGGTTAGAGACTTCCCTATTTAGTCTTATTTAACTATTTCATTACCTTGGCAAAAGAGACATTTTTCAGAGTTTTAATGAAAATATATTTTCTCATCATAAACAACGATTCAGCATAATATAATGCTGCATTATAAATTCTAAAGAACTAATCATTGTATCCAAACACATAAGCTGCAAGAAAGAAACCATTATTAAATAATAAAAAGAAATTGTGAGGCTGACATTTTTGCCACCACTTGAAATTCATAATATATGTTTCATATAACATTTCCAACAGCACTTTTTTAAGAAAATTATAATTGGCACACAACAGTTCTTTGGGCACAAAACACAAGAAGGTTGGCCTTTCCAATGCCCGTGCCATGCAGTGAAGTAGTTCCTTGACTTCGTGAGACAAAGGTGGAGTGTGCATTTTTTCAGTGAACAAATTTTTGGTTCAAATTTGGGCTCCGATACAACAGCTTCAGCTCTACTGCATCTTTCTCAGTTGGTGCTGAAGAACTGGTACTGGTTTTTGAGAAAGAAGGTATTTGTGATCTTAAATGTCAAGGCCTAGCCGCTGCTGGACAAGCTTAATTCTGAACTGGCCAAAGTTGGCGCTCCTCTGACACTGCAACTGTTCTAAACATCATAAAAATGCCCAGTTCTGCATGTTCGACGTGTGGCAGACCTTTTCAAGTGTGCTTGAGAGGGATAAAACAGCTCAGAGTTGAAACCTAAACTTACTGGCAAACAGCTGTTGACTTCCTTTCAATTATCACTCTTCAGCACTGTGAGATGATGAATCTGACAATGTAATGCCATCCTCTGACTTACTGCATGTACTCCAATTACAAATATTCAATGTTGATGTACCCTAATCACAGGCCGCACACTTTTTTTAAGAAGCAAAAAAAAAATTGCAAAGCCTACTTGACTTTTGACTAGTTTACCAAAAGTTTCATAAAAGGAACAGTTTTGCCGCAAAACACAGAACCAAAAGTGATTCCGAGAGCCCTTTTCTCAAGCTACCTACTGGACAATGTTGCATATTTGATAAATGGCTTCAACATAATGAAATCAGCTACTGATGTCGTCAGTCACTAGTGACCGATTTGAATAGGAATGGTAACATGAGAGTTAACAACACGCATACATGCATGCATGCCATGCATGGCTCTCACTTTCACACACACAATTCTGTTTTCTACAGGACATCCAACAATGTTTCAGCTGCACCCCGTATGTTAAATGTTTTTTTCTCTGATCTGATGTTCGGATTTTTGTTTTGCACTGCATGCTTTGCATTTTGAGAATGCACATTATCAATGAACAAATTATTTGGAACTTTAATATTAAATTCCACAATGATGACATTTGAATGGCATAAAGACACTAAACCGTTTTTCAACATATCTGAAACAACAGGCATGTATATGTAGGATCACCATAAAACCAGTGTTACAAATAAGCAATTTTTCTAGCAAGAATAAACACCCTTATTCAACATGAGCGAGAAAATGCACACTACAGAATTCGACTTGTATGTATACACTATATAATGAAACGAACAACATTTAAACAAACATTCTTACCGCACCTGAATTTGGATAATCTGAAGAAACAAGCCACGCCTTCAGCCATCGGGCTACATTTTTCCGTGTAGCAGCCGCTAAAGCCATGATCTCCAAGTATAGGCTCTAGGTCTTCTTGAAAAACTCTGCGATCAACTTCTTGCAGGCACATCAGGTCACCCTTGTAGCCTGCACAGGCATGATAGCAGCATTCTTCTCAAAGGTTGAAGAATGTATATGCAGCAGTCTAACAGTGGAGTACATTCGGATTCCAGTAAATCAATGCTAGTTAACTTATCACACCGGTTAACTTATCTTGAACAGTAGCTATACACAATTTCAGTGATACATTATAATATATGTTCTAATACACAAGCATCCATTGAAATAAAAAGCAACTTACCCAATAGTTCTTTTAAAAGCAATTGCTTCCTGTAACTTAAGTCGAGGGCGTAAGATGGGCAATATGGAAATAGGTGAGATCTTGTGAACTTCGTGTCAGCATAGACATCAGCAAGGAGGTTGTAAGAAATACATCGGAACCTGTGGATAAAGCAAGAATATAATCAGCAGGTCGAGTACAAAAGTGCACAATTTAATTAATAAACAGAAGCAAAATATGTATGCAGTAACGAAAGTAAAAAGTTGCAATGTGTTATTTAGAGGCAGGCAGTTTAAAGCAATGCATGTGAGACCATTAAGAATCGGTATGATCATGGGAATAGTGAATCCTCGGATTGTGATGGCATTATGGCATTCTTGTACATAAGATTAATTCTTATGTACAAGAATGCTATTAGAACAAACAACGCAGATATGTTGACACTATTGAACCTTCAAAGCCATGTGCCCATGTACAATGTACGCCGTTGCACTGCTTGGTGTACACCGTTTTGTCGGACTGTGTACCGATTTCAATCAAGCGCCTATAAACTTCCCTGTTACCTTAACACACTTGAACGCAATAACATCTCACGGAAGAAATATCGAAAAATAAGTTAATTAGTGTTTCGCCGCTCCTGCACTAATCTATGGTGTTTCATTCTGTTTTTGTATGTCGCGCTATTGTTTCTCACATCACACAATGTTAACAGATACACTAAGGCTGTTCTCAATTTTGTACGTATATTTTCTTGCTGATCCCTACTGTATTTTTGCCCTTGTACGTTCACAAATTTCGCTATGTATTCCAATGTTTCTAGTATTTCTCTGCATTTGTCATGACTAAGCTGCTTCCTCGTCATACTGTCATGTGGGGCGTAATGGGTTTTTTTTCAAGCCGCTGCATGCGGCTTTTACCCTTACGTCCACTCTCATTCTGTATTCTGTGGAAAGAGAAATAAAGATTATTATTATTATTATTATTGTTGTTGTTGTTGTTGTTGTTGTTGTTGTTGGAAAAAGGGGTAGTGCACATGCAAAATATCTTCATGAGCATGTTAAAAATTGCTGGGCTTTCTATTTGCTCACAGTTATACAGGTGCTACTGCAAATAACACAAGACAGCCGCAAGCAGGTTCAGAATACGGCTTATTTCAGTAAGCAGGGCTTCCACAACATGCTAATTCTAACCAGTTTAATACAAATGATGCAGCTTACAATGAGATGTAATAATTCTTTCTCATAATGAATGACTTCATTTGGTAAGCAGCATAAAACGAGCACAAATGTGCTGTCAATGCAAGTAGAACAATGACACTGTGCAAGCAGAGGGGATGTATTCTGCGACGATCCACTATGGCAATACTGTCAACTTGGCCAGGCCTTGGCCATCAGGCACGCGTTGACTAGCTGGTTGAGCAAGATTGGATAAGCTGACTGGCTGGTTGAACACTACATCATCCAATTTTGCTCAACCAGCCAATCAGCGTGCACCTGACAGCGATACTACTGCTGAGGCTACACTGTTGCCAAAAGTGATAGTCGCAGAATATGTCCCCTGTTCAGAGGGAATGTGAAGTATAACTCTCCATGTGTATTGGATAAAATTTTGCTTTCGATTTCTGTACATTTTTTTCTGAAAGCACCAAAAACTTCCTAATAGTCATGCATTGACTGTGTCCTCTGTGATAAAGAAACACTGAGATATCTATCTCTACAAGCCAAAATTTGGCTATATTGTCTATATCACCACTGGCTCAGGCCAAGGAGCAGCCTCAACACTTTGTGTTTGTATGCTGCCTATCTTGAAAAGTGGATGCCACACCAAGAGAGTTCTAGGAATGCGAATGCTTACAAGGCTGAAGCTCACTTTCCTATTTCCAATTTGGTCAATTCAACAAACACAGCAAAGATAGTGCTTAACCTTGAAAGGAAGTTTAGATCAATGTTAACTTCAATTTTCCTGTTGAAACATGTGAAAGACAGAAATACTCTGATTAAACAACCACTGATATGATTTTAATGAAATGTGTTGCATTTAAGAGAGAAAACTGAATTTTACCAACTTTAGAAAGCAAAATTTTAATTTCAGGCCCCATATTTTTTTACAAAAATTACCTGAAGTCAGCTTAAGAAAGCGTAAGCATAAAGTTTACAAATGCTTAAAGTTTACAAATACAGTGAACTCTCACTTTACTGAACTTCAAGGGACGTAAGGAAATAATTCACTTAACTCGAGTCAAAAGTGTGAAATGCAATTCATGGAGTTCTGTAGATCAATATATCATCATCAGCATCAGCAGCAGCAGCAGCCTGTTTTATGTCCACTGCAGTACGAAGGCCTCTCCCTGTGATCTCCAATTACCCCTGTCCTGCGCCAACCGATTCCAACTACCGCCTGCGAATTTCCTCATTTCATCACTCCACCTAGTCTTCTGCTGTCCTTGACTGCGTCTCACTGCTCTTGGTACCCACTCTGTAACCCTAATGGTCCAATGGTTATCTAACCAGCGCATTAGATGACCTGCTCAGCTTCATTTTTTTCTCTTGATGTCAATTAGAATATTGTCTATACCCGTTTGCTCTCTGATCCAAACCACTCTCTTTCTGTCTCCTTAATGTTATGCCTAGCAATCTTCGTTCCATCACTCTTTGGGCGGTCCTTAACTTGTTCTCAAGCTTCTTTGTCAGTCCCCAAGTCTCTGCCCCATATGTCAGCACTGGTAAAATGCACTGATTGTACACCTTCCTTTTCAAGGATAATGGTAAGCTTCCAGTCAGGAGCTTTCAATGTCTGCCGTATGTGATCCAACCCATTTTTATTCTCTGAATTTTTCCTTCTCATGATCAGGGTCCCCTGTGAGTAATTGACTTGGGTAAGCGTACTCCTTCCTAGACTCAAGAGGCTGACTGGCAATCCTGAACTCTTTTTCCCTTGCCAGGCAGATGAGCCTCATCTTTGTCTTCTTCATATTGATCTTAAGCCCCACTCTTACACTCTCTCGGTTAAGGTCCTCAATCATTTGTTGTAACTCATCTGCATTGTTGCTGAATAGAACAATGTCATTGGCAAACCGAAGGTTGCTGAGATATTCACCATCAATATTTATTAGTAAGCCTTCCCAGTTTAATAGCTTGAATACTTCTTCCTAGCATGCAGTGAATAGCATTGGAGATATTGTGTCTCCCTGTCTGACCCCTTTCTTTATAGGTATCTTCCTGCTTTTCTTGTGTAGAGTTAAGGTAGCTGTAGAACCTCTGTAGATATTTTCCAAGGTATTTACATGTTCTGTACTCCTTGATTACATAATGCCTCTATGGCTGCTGGTATCTCTACTGAATCAAATGCCTTTTCGTAATCTATGAAAGCCATATAGAGAGGCTTATTGTACTCTGTGGATTTCTCGATAACCTGAATAATGACATGGATGTGATCCATTGTAGAGTATCCCTTCCTGAAGCCAGCCTTTTCCCTTCATTGAATGAAGTCAAGGGTTACCCTTATTCTATTGAAGATTATTTTGGTAAATATTTTATATAATACTGGGAGTAAGCTAATGGGTCTATAATTTTTCCATTCTTTAACGTCTCCCTTTTTGTGGATTAGTACAATGTTCGCATTCTTCCAGTTTTCTGGGATCCTTGCAGTTGATAGACACCTTGTATAGAGAGCCACCAGTTTTCTAAGCGTTATGTCTCCTCCATCTTTGATTAAATCGACTGTTATTCCATCTTCTCCTGCCGCTCTTCCTCGTTTCATGTCTTGCAATGCCCTACTGACCTCATCGCTAGCTTTAGGATGAGTTTCTGTATCCTGTTTATTACTATTTCTAATGGAGGTATCCTGACTCCTCTGGGTATTGTACAGGTCAGTATAGAATTCTTGCATTTCTTTTACTATATCTTCGAGATTGCTGATGATATTACCCTGCTTATCTTCCAGTGCATACATCCTGGTTTGTCCTATGCCAAGTTTCTTTCTCGCTGATTTCAGGCTGCGTCCAGTTTTTATGGCTTCTTCAGTCTTTCTCGTGTTCTAGTTTTGTATATCACTTATTTTCGCCTTGATCAGTTTTGACAGTTCCACGAATTCTATCTTATCTCTTGAGTTGGACACTTTCATTCTTTGTCGTTTCTTTATCAGGTCCTTTGTTACTTGGGAGAGCTTGCCTACTGGTTGCCTTGGTGCCTTGCCTCCCACTTCAATTGCTGCCTCTGAAGCCAGCCTAGTTAAGGTTTCATTCATTAGCTCGGTCATATTCATCTCTCTGTTCTAAGGCTGCATATTTGTTTGCAAGTAGCATCCTGAATTTGTCTGCTTTTACTCTTACTGCCTCTAGGTTGACCTGTTTCTTCTTGACCAATTTTACTCTTTCTTTCTTCAAATTGTGGTGAATCCTGGCCCTCACTAACCTATGATCACTGCACTTTACCCTACCTATCACTTCTACATCCTGTACTATGCTAGGATCAGCAGAATGTATGAAGTCAATTTCATTTCTTGTTTCACCATTAGAGCTTTTCCAGGTCCACTTTCTGTTGCTACGCTTCCTAAAAAAGGTGTTCATTATTCGAAGCTTATTCCCTTCTGCGAATTCTACCAGCGTTTCTCCTCTAGCTTTCCTCGAATCGACGCCGTAGTTGCCAATTGCTTGTTCACCAGCCTACTTTTCCCCCACTTATGCATTGAAGTCGCCCATTACTACAGTATACTGAGTTTGCACTTTTCTCACTGCTAATTCAACATGTTCATAAAACTGATCTACATCCTCATCATCGTGACTGGATGTTGGAGCATAGACTTGTACTACCTTTTATCTATACCTCTTATTAAGTTTGATTACGACTACAGCTACCCTCTCATTAATGCTGTAGAATTCGTCAATGTTGCCCGCTATATCCTTATGGATTAGAAATCCTACCCCGTATTGCTTCTTATCTGGCAGACCTCTATAGCAGAGGACATGGCCGTTATTCAGCATAGCATAAGCCTCACCAGTTCTTCTAATTTCACTGCGCCCGATGATATCCCAAACAATGTCTGATAGTTTCTAAAAGAGTCCTGCTAAGCTAGCCTCACTAGACAGAGTTCGGCAATTAAAGGTTGACAGGGTCAGTTTCCATTGGCGGCCTGTCCAGAGCAAGAGATTCTTAGCACCTTCTGCTGCGTCACAGGTCTGACCGCCACCTTGGTCTGGTGCTCCGCAGCTGCTGGGGTATACGAAGTGCATAACAGTTACGTTGCTGTCTACCTAATTTTGAAAAAATAAAAATCTATAATTTTCATTTGCATTGGTGCTCTTAAAGGGAAAGAAGTAACGAAGCTATCCAGAGAGTATGTTTTTGTCCACTTCCTCTGGCAAAGCTTGTTGCCGAGGCACAAAGTCTCACAACTTTCCAATGCATCCTACAGCTTCAGCTAGAGTTAAATGATTTGAATCTGCCTCTGCCATTGCATCTTCCTCATCGCGCTCATCTTCTTCAGGATGAACACTGGAAAGAATTTCCAGATCTGATAGTTCAGCACGGGTAATGAGCTCAGTTACACTGCACACAGTCTTCTAACAAAGTGTTGCCAGGGTCCATTGATCAAGTTCGTTCAACTGAAATATTCACTATTCAGAACTTCATTTAACTACAAGATTTTTGCACAGAATGCTTAGGGAAACTGGTGGGGATTTTCTAAAGTTTGTTATTCTGAAATATTCATTAAACCGACATTTGTACCACTGAGAGTTTACTGTACATAACTCTGTACTAAAGACAGATATCGCAATTGTGTGAACAATTCTGTGCATCTGTCAGAGCATCGAAAGCGGAAAATTTTGATAAATGAGTTTAAGCCTTATATGAAACTGTTACAATGTTGACAAGGGTTTTACAAAATTCCTAATCACAAATTTGTGGCACATTTCAGCATATTGTATAGTATATCAATTTGCACCACTTTAGATGTATCAACAGCTACAGTTTACAGAAATATTGCATTCACTGTTCATAATGAGGCACATGCATCCAGTGTCCAGCTAGACTAGACTGGGTACCGGCATACTAGAACGTAGAAACACACATGTTCCTCAAAACACACACACACAGTTTAACTGGACATGCCAGAAATAGAAAATGTCGAAACGAACAAGTGTCAGTGTTCAAAATGTCCTGTCATTTTCGTGGCATCCCTACCAGATGGCGTCAACATAATTTAGGTGCGTACTGAAACTGCTGTAACACTTCCTTGCTAGCGCTAGTTACCTATATGCAAGCAAACAAACAATTGTAAGAAATATTGTAAGAGATACTGCATTATGATGCTTTCAGCATCATAATGCAGTATCTGCTGTACAGTACAGCAAGCTTTAGCTAGGAAGGAAGTATTAAATGTGATTTGCTCCTTGCAAGCATTGTAACAATCAGCCAGCCGGGGTAGCAACCTTCTAGCCTCTCCTGCCCCACTGCAACGAATAGCTTCGTGAAGCTAACAATGCATCACCCTTGGACAGACATGTGGCCCCTGCAAGGCGAGACACGTTTGGCAGAGCGAGTATTTTCTGGTTCACTGTCGCCTTCACGGATGAATGGGAGCAAGAAAACTCCTGGAAAAGGGTGTTCTAAGGTATTCCCTCACGGATTTTGGCAACTGCCACGGTCGTTTGACAGACGTTCCAGCTAAGTGTGGGGTCATCCCAGGAACCAAGACGTGCCAGCTTGAGTCAAGCGTGACAACTCCTGTCTACGAAGCTCTTCTCCGTCCTGTGTATTCAATGAAAGGAGGTGCGGGAGTGATTATGTGAACGCTCGCCCTCAACACGGATCCTTCGACGACTTTGGGCACTGCGATTGGACGAAGGGGGGAGGAGGCGGCAGATTTCCCTCACCTAGAGATCTAGGGAGGTCAGAGGGGACTTAAGCGGATGTTTGCGGCTCCTCGGTGTGCTTCACTTCATTTATTTTCTCTTAAGGCGGAGGCATTACAGAGAGGTGTGGGTGGTATAAAACATATATATATATATATATATATATATATATATATATATATATATATATATATATATATATATATATATATATATATATATACACACATACATTTTAGCAGCATAGTAGGGCTACAAGATGTTGTTAACAAGGGCTTTTTTGAATTTGTTGGCATTGGAGATTGAAACAACAAAAGCGGGAAGGTGGTTCCAGTCACCGCTTGTTGTGGGAATGAAAGAACTGAAAGGAAGGTTAGTGCGGCAACATGGCACGTCAACCTTGAACTGATGATCATTTCTGGAAGAAATGTACAATGGTGGTAACAAAAGAGAGTCGCTTAAAGTGGGATTGTAATGATGGATTTTATGAAATAGACAGAGATGTGAAATTTTGTGACGAAGTGACAGGTAAGGCAAATCAAGATTGAATTTCATTGAAGTGACACTTGCTGTACGTGAGTAGCTAGATAAAATAAAATGTGCTGCATGGTTCTGAATGGCTTCAATGTTGAGGCTAAGTGAACTGACAAGAGGATACCAAATAGCAGATGCATATTCAAGCATGGGCCTAACTAGCGTTTTATAAAGCATGAGTTTTAAGTTGGTGGGAGCTAGACTAAATTTATGTTTGATGTAACCAAGAGTACGACTAGCATTTCTAGTTATGTGATCAGCATGAGTTTGCAAAGAAAGGTTCTGAGAAACATAAATACCAAGGTATTTGTAAGTGGAAACCCGAGTTAGGGGACATTATTAAGAGAATAAGTACATGGAGTGTCCTGAGAAGTATGGCGAGTAACTCTCATTGCCTTACATCTACTAATATTCAGTTTCATTAACGAAGTCTCACACCATGCATTTATATTACTTTGGCCTGATTGAAGTGTTAAATGGTCATTAGCAGTTAACATATTTCACGATAAATAATGCAATCATAAATAAGCATTCAGTCATGCTAGACTGATGAGATGTAACATTCTCCACTCTTCATATAGATATTGTAAGTAAACCCAGTACTCTTCGTTCTCGATGAGAACACAATCATCCCTTCAACAACGTACGTCCTTAGCGTGGATGAGTCGGACGAAGGCATGGAACAGCTACCCCTTTTGACATGCCCACCCCCAACTCTTACAGTGTGAAGCATATTTTCCTGATACAAATATTTGTTTTACGATATACATCTGACTGAGAGCTAGTGCCACAAGAAGCTGGCAGTTCTTCATTCTATGAATTGGAGTGCACAATGAAACTGTCACAGTCAGTCCATCACAAGATTAGGACGGTCTGCGTCTCGTTTATTTGGATACAAAGTTCATTTTCTTCTAGTCTAAACGCAAACATAAAAGGAACAGAAGTTAAGAATACAGATTACAAACAAAATTAAACAATTATTTGCAGCAGTAAAAAACTTACCTTCCAGGTGTAGTGAAGAAAGGCGTAAAAGACTGCCTCGCTTCGAACGGACATATACCAGGGCCAGCCTCAACAACAGAGGATGAAATAACTTCAACTGGCATGCCCTGCCCTGCACAAGGTGTCAGTGTCAGAAGCACATGGCGTCCAATGTCCGAAGCACCTGGCGTTAGGAATGGACCACTATGATGTGTTTTCAAGAACAGCACGTTGTTCACTTTGCGCACTTCATGGCTTGGTAGCTTTTGCCCTTTCGTGACGCTCATATACCAGCTCAGTTTCCAGTCACACAGGCTGCAATTCTCCAGTTCAATGCGCGCATACGCTGGAAAGCCTACCATGAAGTACTTAGGCAGACGAACACTCCGTACAGTGGGTGCATTTACCGCAATCACGTACCGTTGCTCACCAATCTGCAAAATGAAAGAATAAGGCAGCGCTGACTCAACCATATAACTGACTACCACATATAAGTTTCGAACGCTCGGAAACTCGGGCTTCGGTGTAACGTCGTGTTTAGAAGCACGAGATATCGTTGTATATTTATCAAATAAAACCAAAGATAATTTCTTAAAAGCAACTTCAATCAATCACTCAACAAGTGTACCAGAAGAAAAAAATAGATGACAATAAGCTCTAAGATTGATCGGTCGACCCGAACCAACTATGATGGGGCAAAACGTAACTACCTGCAGTATGGAACCATCCTTCCAGGCATCGCTGTTCGCCACATCTCCGGACACAGGTAAGCCATTGTGTTCCAAAGAAACTGACAACTCGGGTCGCAAGTCAGTTTGCGAAGTATCTTCGGGACAGCAAGCATCTTTCTTCTTTTTCCGTTTCTTTTTTCCTTCTTCAGCGTTGGCAATGTTGAGCGCTATCCTACCAAGTACCACACGAAGCTCCTCTGCGGATTTACGGTTTAATGTATACTGTCGTTCTGCGAGGTCCTCTGAAGCATACTTAAACGACAAACGTAGCCTGGTGCTTTCGGAGTCATAATTAACGTAAGCTAGTTTCTCCGCTACGATGACAGCGGACGACATTGTGATCCTAAATTGAAGAGTGGATTGTACTAGTTTCGACCTTACAAAACGTGCGAATATCATTGCTTGTCACACGGTCATAATGGCCTGTTCATAGAAATGGTACGGGATGTGAAACCATCGAAACAACATGAACACATGCGCGCTGTCGGCGCTGCCATTTTGAAACAGGTTTCCAACTGCTTTTCTGTAATGAGAGTAATTTGGAGCAATCTTTTTATTGTGCTATGGCTAGCTCACAGTAACAGAACAAGCTATAAAAATATTTGATCATTATATTTTTATTAAGCGTTGTTTAATTTTATAATTATTACGATAAAGTTTGTATTTGCGACAGTGGTGCAGTCCATAACTGCCCGAGACGCTGCATAAACAACGCTCATTGGCTGAAACACACCATGGACTGAAAGCACCGCCTCGGGCAGTCCGGAACTGTCAGAGATGGGCATGGAGACGGGTAGTCAAAGAGGTCTGCAAGGCCTCCACGACGAGTAATCTTTAATAGTGGCCATGACGTAATTTGGGCACTTGCAATCACTTTCAGCGCCAAGAATAGACAAAAGCACAGCCTTTGAGATATGCATTTGTAACTCTGAGGGAGCCATCGATCGTGCCAATGTTGGAACTACTGTTGCAGCAATGGTTGCAACGAACGCAATGCTTTATGGTCGCTGCTCATCCTCAGTCAAGTGGAACGCACTGTGCACGAGCTCAAATCTTATATAGCACCGAACCGAAACTTCTTTGTCCCGATTTTTGTTTCGGTTTACCGAAAATGATTCAGTTCCGCTTCTGCCCCAATGCAAAATATAATAAATAACGTTTCAAATCGGTTCATACCGGTTTATGTTCACTCGCATAATTACAAAAAATGACCATAAATACGTTTTGAACAAAAACTCGTTGGTACTCCGAGCTGCATGAAAAGACTGAATAAAGTCATACATATTGTTATTCAGGCAGCAAGTAGTTAAAAAAAAAAAGACCGCATTGTTGATGCGCACCTCAGAATAACACCTACACTCTAAGAACAGTTGCACCCTTTGGTGTGTATATTTGCCACACAACGATAATCGTCATCCGTCTTGCCCGCATTTCCTTTCTTTAACGCTGCGAGCCCGGTACTTCCAAGTCACGAACGGCACGCGCGTTATCAGCATGACACGGCATTCTCGACAAGAAAGTAACGAGAGCATTGTTTTCAAGAAAGGAAATGCGGGCAAGACAGATGGCGATCATTGTGGCGTAGCAAATATACACTCCAAAGGGTGTAAACTTCTATTACACTCTTAGAAATATTTACACCCTTTGCGGCTTGTCCCACAACGATAATCGTCATCTGTCTTGCCCGAGTTTCCTTTCTTGAAAGCTTGGCGCTCGCTACTTTCCTTTCGAGAAGCTGCGTCACACTGATTACGCGCATGCCGTACGTGACTGGGAAGTACCGGGCTCGCAGCGTTAAAGAAAGGAAACGCGGGCAAGACAGATGACGATTATTGTTGTGGGACAAGATACGTCCCAAAGGGTGTAAATATTTCTAGGAGTGTAGAGTGTGCACTCTTAAGCAAAATTACACCCTTCACTCTACACTCTTAAAGCGGTTGCACCCTTTGGGGTGTATATTTGTCCCACAACAATAATCGTCATCTGTCTTGCTTGCGTTTCCTTTCCTGAAAACTCGGCGCTCGCTACTTTCCTGTCCAGAATGCTGCGTCACACTGATAACGCGCATGTCGTTCGTGACTGGGAAGTACCGGGCTCGCAGCGTTAAAGAAAGGAAACGCGGGAAAGACAGATGACGATTATTGTTGTGGGACAAGATACGCCCCAAAGGGTGCAAAATTTTCTAAGAGTGTAAGAAATGTTTACACCTTTTGCAGTGTATATTTGCGGTCAATTCATCGGTCACATATTCATCGTGCTCCCTTTTCCCTGAAAGCGTAGAAGTGTAGAACAAACTTGACGGTTCGCTCAGACATTTGCCATACCAAAGAGTTCGTACAAAAGGTCGTCGGTTGTCACGAAAACTTGCACGTTGCACAACATATGTGCATGCACTTGATCAGGTTCAATCCAAGAAAACATCAGACAGCTAACGCATCGGCTAGCATGGACCTATATAGAGTTGCCCGCTTATTTTTAAAGGTCGCATGTGCGACTTGCTGCTGGCCTCAGTGGCAAACTGCTCCACAAGCATTTCGCTACCTAACTACCTTGCGAGTGTAGAACGGATGAAAAGTCGAACAAGAAAGGTGACCTTTCTTGCTGAAAGATCTCCTTCTCCTAGTGTCATATTGAACTTTGTGTTTTCCACGTTATGGGATGTCTATGACATTGCAACCTGCACTGTGTATATTGCGCCGTGGGCTGCGTCTTAATTGATAAATAAATGTTTTTCTTCTTTCTTTTTCCCCAATATTTCTGATTCTCGTATGCGAGATTACTTCTATACACCACGTCACATTGGAGACACCATATAATTCAGGGTGACTGATTGTTTCGCGGAGTTTAATGAGTGGAGAGTGCCGGATTAATTATATTACCACTTGCGCTCAATGCTCGGCGCACGAGCTTATTTGCATTCCGGCCCCACAGAATGCGGCCGCCAAGGCCGGGAAACGAACCCGCGGCCCTTTATTGAACAGAACGCCATGACCACTGATCCGCCACGCGGTAGATCACCCACCGTGGGCGGATCATAAGGAAGCTTTTGTGAGAAAGGTGACCGATTTGGCAGTGCAGGATATGCTACGTGGTTTTGTGATTGTGCCTCCACCACGCATCGATTACGCCTCGAACAGCTGCCCAAGTAACCAGGGATATCTGGGCAACGTCCGACGGACGTCCATTGGACGTCCCTGGGAAATCCAAAGGTAACCGCTTGGTTCGTCCGTATATTATATATATATATATATATATATATATATCCGGGGAACGTCCAACGGATATTCATCTTAAAGCGACGAAGCGACGATTGCGGCTGGGACACATTCAAGCACCCAACCGTTACATATATTACATTGGTCGAGTGCTTGAATGCATTCTGCTGTAGTGAACCTGCGTTAACTAAACAAAAGATGCACCTACACCAACTTCCAAATACAATTAAACTTTTATTGTCACCTTAATACATATAAAGACCAAAAAGCACATATATGCATACTGTTCAAAAAACAAATATATACACTGACAAAAAAAAGAAGAAAATTTGCCATTCCAATAGCACAACATAAGTTAGAGAAGAACAGAACAAAAATTTTTATTGCCCACCCTGCTTGGACATTTGAGTGCAGCATGTAATTAAAAAAAAGGAAGGGAGCAAAAAGAAGATATGAATTAGCATTATTAAACTGCGAAAGCAACAGAAATGACATGAAGGAATTAATCTTGACCCCATCACTTCTGAAGCCGCTTTAGAAGCTGCTTGAGGAACTGCATATTATTTTCGAAAGGAAATGCGCTGAACATGTCCAGTAGTCCATGCTTGCGTACATCATTTGTAAGACGTAATACACAATGAACATTATAGGAAACCTGGTCATTTCCATACAATTTTGCAAAAGTTTTAACAAGTACTGAAGAAGAGACTCGGCATAATCAGTATGCTGCCTACACAGGCTAGGACTTGCCAGAATGTAGACTGCACAGTGCAGCGAAAGAAAGTTCATGTAAAGATCAGGAGGCAGAACAGGCATGAGTACTACAGGCCCAGTGTAGAGAAGAAATATTCTGTTGATTTTCAACGCTCAGCCTCTGATACACTTATAGGTTTGCTGGAAAATAGCCGCGCGACTGGCCGCTCGAGGCACATTGCGTGTATTCGCAAGCTTCTTTCACGCTCGGAAAAACTTTTATGTAGCACGTATTGAGCAACAGAAAGCTGTATCGGGAGTTTTTCATGTTTCTCTACAATTTTCTCATTGACACTTTTCACCCAATTATAATGTTTGAGAAGTTGATTAATTAATTATGTCTAATTATGGAGTTAGGCGGAATGAAAAAAAATAATCTTTGTATCTCCAAGCGCCGGCAAACAACACTACCTTGGTTCTGTCCAATTACATGGCATTCGCATATTTTTACGCTCTATCTAAAGTTAGCTGGGACACCCTGTACATACACATATGCACCGATAGGGCAAGCACGTGCTAGCCGGGAAACATTACTACAACGTGAAACATTACAAGCTTTTACACCCAACAACAAACTTTCTTGTTAAGGTACACATGCTACCGCGGCTTTTTGCACAATATTTGAAAGGTTACTATATCTGATGGTATCAGAAGATATAAATCCTTAATGTCAAAACGTTAAATTCAGGATATGAGTGTTGTTATATTACCGTGTATCACCGAGCTGATGCAAACGCTTTTGGCACTCGAGACATGCACAAATTTCGTAACACATGTACGCCGTCGGCGGACACAAATTCCTGACTTGAAAATGGCAATACGTTTTGAACATTTACTTTTCCAATGAAATCAACCGCAGCAAAGAATGTCTGGGCGCTCCCGCATAATTAATAGTCAAGCAGCCATCGAATGTGTATGAGTATTTCTAACAAGTGTTTTATTTAACTTCCTTTTGCATTGCTGTTTCGCCATTTGCATGGTATCCTTACGGTATTTATCACAGTTCAACCATATTCGAAAACGGATTAGTTGCATATCGCACCGCTGGTACGTATACTATAATGAGGCTTTCCTGTCGGCGACGGAATAACGGATACAATAAATAAACAAATAAAGCATTGCGAAGAGGATGTCAACGCAAACATAGTGCGCTTTTTTTTTTTTTCTTTTCCTTCCTCCGCGCACGTCTTCAATAACGGCTGAAACTATTCCATATCGCCCCATCTAACTCCTTTTTGAGCGGCCTAATAGGGACAAGGAAGTCAACTAGGGAGCACACGGGGGACATCGTAGCCAAAAAAATTGCTTTTCCGAGTTGGTTGCGTTGTGGCAGCAGACGTTCGACTAAAGTACGATGGACACCACGGCGTACTTGGAATGTGAGGAACTCCTTAGAGCTCAGCATACTTGTGTAAGTTGCATTTTTAATGAACTAGCTTTGCAACAAGCGCATATCGCCCAGACACTTGGCCTCTGGACGACATTGGTGCCGCACATTGAGGAAAGGGCCGACACTGTACCGATACGCAGTCAGGTTCTGCTGCCTAGCGTTCTGCGTCGCAGCTGTCAGTTTTGTTTATGAAATTCTCATGTTAGGAACATTGATAAAAACAGCAAAATAAGGCGCGTAATTACATTGGCTTCTACAATGCTCAATATTTCAGTGAGCCAGAAGTGGAGAACAAGACGTCGGCTAACTGCAACGGATCCAACCGGTATCCTTCCGTGATAGAGCATTTTGCCCGTGACGTGGCGCCATCTATGAGGTCGGTATACAACGTCCTGCATTCGAAGCTTGCACGAGGATTTTATTTTTCTACAAAGGCTACGTAATTAACCATAAAAGAAAAAGAAGAAGAGCGTTTGAGGAATAAAAAAAGCAACCAACAAATAGTAGGGAACGTGTTGTTGATTCAGTCATCTAGTGGCATGTTTAGACATCGCATCCCGCCTCGGTCCCATGGTGTAATGGTTAGCACTCTGGACTTTGAATCCAGCGATCCGAGTTCAAATCTCGGTGGGACCTTGTAAGTTTTTAAAACGCTTTTTTTTTTTTTTTTTCATTGCTGTTAGTTTACTATTGTTGAACGCCATTTGGTGCTGCTGTTGCTGCTGCTTCCGCATAGGAAAATGTCTCGCTCGCGAATTTGAGCCGAGCACCTTCGGCGGCCGGAACTATAGTGTACTAGAATACTATGGGGGGGGGGGGGGGGGACAGAATGAAGGGATGTTGTCTTCTCTGCAGGTGCATGCGCGAGACCTCAGGCCCAGGATACAGTCGGGAGATGATTTGGAGCTGTTTTTTGTTATTTTGCTCCTGAACGTTCAAGCGGAAAGAGTGCTGCTTTTTGACAGCTCGTCGCCAGTTGCGCGCTCACAAATGGGCATGCTTTGTATAATTTTTTTTTCGCTGCAATGGTTTTGTTTTGCGTTTATTCAGGTAGCATGTTCTAACGCTTCTGACTGTGTACTGTGTGAAGCCTTTTTCTTGCGTCAGTGCTTCAACGGCCGGAAATTCGGCATTGCGTGCATATATGCAGGTTGCTTCTATAGTGAATGCCGACGAAATTGTTATACGTGAGTGGAACTACGTACCTGTGTGTTGCTACCACTTGCGCATCATCAAAGCATGTAGGGGTCATCAAGAAATGTGGGCGAGGGATTGAGGAAGGAGGGGATGCACACTGCAGTTGCGCTTTATAAACTTGGCGCGCCTCACTGCACGCTAAAGTTTGTCAGCGCACGGATATCCTCCGCAACATATGCACGGTGTCCCAGCTGTCATACACTAAGCTTTTAAAAAACGACAGTAAATTCTACGCGAATTAGACCAAGTATATTGTTCGGTATCTCATTAAGAAACAGCCAGTAATTTTCTGGTCTCAGACATCCAATTATTCAATGAAAAGCAAATAAATCACTCTTTAATTACTGTTCTAATTGTGAGTGCGTAAATTAGGGAGCTGTAGAGAATCGTAAAAGCGTCAAATTGAGATGTTTCCAGCAAAATACACATCACGTTTTTTTTCCCCCGTTTTTTCGTTTCTTTCTTTCAGGGAAAAATCTCGCAAAACATGAGAAATACAACGCGACTGCTATAGTAGCGCCATAAAGCAGTCTCATTAACAAAGCAAGCTGTTCAACTTAGGCTCATGAACAGCTTAATCTAGACGCAATATTATGGACAGCTTGGTGAGACGTAATAATCTCCGGGGGCTACTGGCGCGTCGAGGACAAAACGCGCGTGATGTTAGCCTGGTCGCTCGTCCCAGCTTGCTTTCCCATGTGAGCCCGTTTGATGGCGCTGCTATCCCGTGCGCGCTGCGCGCCAATGTCCTGCAGCACGCATATGCAGGGGCACTAGTGCGCACGGATGCTAATCACATGATATAGTTTTGTACTTCGTGGACTCTCTCCCTCCGCCGGAAAAAAATAAACGCTCGATGTGGAGCGTTTACTCTCACTTTGTCTTGTCTTACGACGGTCTGCTACTGTGCCTAATTGATAGCGTGACAATTACAACACCCATTTAAAAGTTATCTAATTACTCTTTACTAATTAACATGATGTCAGGGAATAAAAAGATTCTGGCAGCTGCTCAATTGGACTGTACATACATACATGTCGCCATGTAGTTATGGTCTCCTGGGCCCCGTCAAGGCTGCTTTCTTTGCAGCCCAGGAGTCCAGCCAGGTTATTTTCTGGTAAATAAAGAGAATTGAATTGAATTGACTTCAAACAACGTGTAATTGGTCTTATTCCCATATAATTATCTATCTTTCTTTAAATCTCAGTGCATAAGAGCTGGACAGCCAGCGTACCAATCCTTAGTAGCTCTACATTTCATGTTAAAACAACAGTTATTTGCCTCATATTTTCCATTATCACCATCATCATCAGCCTATCTTATGTCCACTGCAGGACGAAGGCCTCTCCCTGCGATCTCTAATTACCCCCATGTTGAGGAGGGAGGAAGAGGAAGACGACGCTGTTCGATCTGTTGTCAACCGCCCGATTCTTGGCCTATCCCCCACTGTGGGTATGTGCCACGGCCACTCAGGACAACAACAACAACAACAACAACAACAACAACCTCAGCTCTGTAATTTTTGCATAGGTTTTGCTATTCATTAAGCGAGTTATTTATATCCTTGGAAGACGGCCGCATCTTTAAGGCGGTACTGTCCCTATGGGAAGGGTACGGCTGCTCCGGCGCCGGCATCTTTAAAGGGACAGCGCCATCCGAAGGAAGCCAGCGTGGCGGAGGCGGCCATGGCCTCGCAAGGTGTGGAGCTGCCAGACATCAGGGACGATAAGCAGTCCAGTGCGTCATCATCGATCAGTGGGGACGACACAACTATCATCGACCCTGACGAGGAAGTGGCTGATATGGCAGAAGTGGACAGCGACGGCTTCAAGGTGGTGAGTCATCGGAAGCAAAGAACGGTCGGAATCCCAATGGTAGTTTTGCCAACAGAGAAAGGTGTTGATTTGAGAGAGCGGAACCCTATCAGGCTCTTCGAAGCCATTAAAGTACTGCTGGGATCTCCCCCGATTCGCAGCCGCTTCACAACGCAAGGCGCTCTTTATTTAGATATCGCAACGGAAGAGCAAGTTGACATTCTTCTCCGGTGCTCTCAGATTGGTGACATAAGAGTTAAAGCCCGGCTGCCCCACTCCTACATGACTAACACATGTGTTATTAGGGGAGTACCAGTGTGGTATTCGGAAAGCGACCTTCTTGACTACTTGAAACCGCAAGGTGTTCTGCACGTGAAACGTCTCATGCGCCGGGTGGAGACTCAAGAAAAAGAATGGGCAGCGAAACCTACTAACTCTGTTGTGATAACGTTTGCTCCTAACACCGAGCGCCCCGAAAAAATTGACCTCGGTTTTACCAAGCATGCAGTCAAAGAATTCGTTGAACCTCCTCCCCGATGCTTTAGGTGCCAACGCTTTGGGCATGTAGCTAAAGTTTGCATCAACGATCAACGTTGCAAACGATGTGGTGGCGCCCACGATTACAAAGCCTGCAAGGCAGATTTTGCTTGCGCTGATTGTGGTGGTGACCATCCAGCGAGTTTCGGTGGCTGCCCCTTGCGTGTAAGCGCCTTACACCGCCGAGTGTCCTTCATTAGTGGTCCCAAACCACAAGCTACTGAGAAGCGGATACCTGGAAGTGACGAGTTCCCGGCGTTAGATTCGGAAGTTCCCTGCGTTAGAGTCGGAAGTTCGTAGCGTGGTAACAAGCAACGTCAGTGAGCGACCTGAGCCTAGCAAGACGGCAAAATCCTCTGTGGGTGAGTGGGTTGTTCGATCTGCTGCAGCAAAAAGTGTCCAAGTTTCTCAGCGACCAGATCACAGCCAGACTCGACAACATGGAGGACATTCCCTCGCCTCAAAAGACATGAAGAAACCAGCTGCAGTGGCCAAGAGTGGGTCCCAGTCCGCAACCTTTGTTGAAGTTGTGAGGCAGTGCGTACAGCAAAATAAGGAGCTCAAAAATCAGGACCTGTCCGACCTTCTGCGAGTTTTGTTTGAAGTCCTGCGTTCATATGTTCAAGCGATGCAGACTGGCACCCTGAAGAACTTTCTACAGCTCGTTCTTTCAACTTTCTACAGCTCGTTCTTTCCTTTGAGCCCATGATTACCACCTTCGCAGCGACCTTTACCTTATAATATGGCTAGTCTTCTTCAACCTCGTGCAACAAAAAATCACCGAAAAGTGCCGTTTATTATGCAATGGAACTGCGCTGGGATTATAAGTCGATTAGCAGAACTTAAATTATTTCTGAAAGATACGTGTGTTCCAGTATTAGCCCTCTCGGAGGCTGGCCTACCAAGCGGGAGATCTTTGACTGGATATGTCGCCCATAAGAACTGCAGCATAAAGTCATTTCCCGCGGGAAGTGCTGCCCTTTACATACGAAGAGAGATTCCTCATGTGTCTTTGAACGTCACCGATCTTTGCACCGATAGTATTGAGGTAGCGGCTGTGAGGATACGGCTTGGCTTCCGAACTCTTTCTGTTGCATCCGTATACGTGTCTCCGCGGAAGAAGGTAGCAATGGACTTGTTTCTCCAGCAGCTTTGTGACCGTTGCCCAGCGCCCCGAATTATCTGCGGGGACTTCAACGCCCATCACTCTGTCTGGGGTGACAGGAACACAGATTCCCGCGGACGCAAACTTGTAGAAGTTATCGACAGTTTGGACCTGTGCGTGGCCAATGACGGAAGTCCCACTTCCTTCCGGCCTCCAGCCTCAGCCACATCCATAGACCTAACCTTGCATTCATCTGACGTCCGCGTGAAGTGGTCAACTGCACCTGACCGCTGTTAGGGTTGGCGTCGGACACCACGGGCGACAGGTCGTTCCCCCTACCTTCTACTAGGCCGGACACCACGGGCGACAGGTCGTTCACCCGACCTTCTCCCAGGATTCGTCGAAAAGAGGATTGACTTCTCCTGCGAGGGTCAACGTCAGTCAGCTTGCGCACAAAGGGCCTTCTCCCAGGATTCGTCGAAAAGAGGGCTGACTTCTCCTGCGAGGGCCAACGTCAGTCAGCTTGCGCACAGAGGGCCTTCTCCCAGGATTCGTCGAAAAGAGGGCTGACTTCTCCTGCGAGGGCCAACGTCAGTCAGCTTGCGCACAAAGGGCCTTCTACCAGGATTCGTCGAAATGAGGGTTGACTTCTCCTTTCCGTGCTCGGTAATGCAGGAGGAGGGGCCCTCTCTCTGTGCCTATCACGTGACATCGACGGAAGCAAGATCCCGCCCACACTTGTAGAGAGCCTATTTAAGGGGCTCCGAAATGTACTTTGATATATACTTCATGCTTTTCTTATTTTCTTTCAACTACCTTTGAATAAACCGTGCAAGTTTCGCACTAGCAAATCGTCTCGCCCTTGCTCGGTCGCCATGGTCTACCGGATGCCTGCAGCCCGCCGACAACGCCACGCTACCCAATAAGCAATGTCGGTCGAGCTTCGATAGGCAGGCGCCGCTACTTCTCGGCAGCAGTACGGTACGCTACCCTGGAGTACGCAACAAACTGGTTGCTAGCGGTGGGATCGCCTCCAAACGCAACACCGCATGGGAAGTGATCACTATCCAATTTTAGTGTTTACTGCCGACTTCCATATGCGCGGCTCTAAAATTAGCCATGTTGTTAATTAGTACAAATACAGGGAGCAACTTGCATGTGTTTTTGGTGATGTGATATACAAAATGATTTCTGGTAAGGTGACTGCTACCACAGCGGTCAAGTTGCCTAATCATTTTCTGACTCCGGATTTAAAACTAAGGAACCTTTGCGCAGCGCGCAGAAGGGCGGAGCGACAACTGATGCGGAAGAAGGACGACAGATCCTTGAAGACGACCTTCAATAGGCTTAACTCTGCCATTCGACGCCATACGAACAAGCTTTGTAGGTCGCAGTGGGCGTCCTTCTGCGCTAGCTTGACGGTTTTCTCACCGATGACGAGAATTTGGCGAGTCATTGGCAGTCTTGCTGGAGATTCTCGTCCTAGTAAACCTTTCGATGCGCTTGCACTGCGCAAGCAGAAATCTCTATTGTGCTTGGCAGAGGAATTTGCAGATGCATTTGTAAGTGTAAGTTCAGGAATTCATCCCTGCGCTCTGCCTGCAACATCTACGTCTGTGATGGACGCCCCGTTTACACTTCGAGAGCTACAGACAGCACTCAGCAGCCTGCGGCGTCGATGTGCACCAGGTCCTGACGGCATCACCAACCTGATGATGCAGAACCTACCTCTGGAACACCGGAAGATGCTCCTAAGCTATCTCAATCGAGTGTGGGAGACTGGCGACGTTCCTCCTTCATGGAAGGTGGCTTGCGTTGTCCCAGTGCTGAAGCCCGGCAAAGAAATGACAGACTTGGCCTCGTATCGTCCTGTATCACTGACGTCGTGCGTGGCTAAGCTCATGGAGAAGCTGGCAAGTAAGCGTTTATCTTGGTGGCTCGAAGATAGAAGCGCTCTGCCAACATGCATGACTGGATTCCGAACAGGTTTAAGCGCGTAAGATAGCGTCTTGGACTTGATAAGCCATATTGAACATCATAGAGCTTTCGGCCTATCAACACTAGTTATTTTCCTAGACGTATCAAAGGCTTATGATAGCGTCCTTCAGAGATCAATACTAAATAGTTTGCAGGCCATGGGCGTACAGGGTGTTTGGATCGCACCGCTGGTACGATCTGTTGGGAACTCGGCGCTGACGCCCGTGGTTGTACCTGGGTCGCAAGCCCCAAGGGTAGCGTTGGCCTGGCGGCCTGGGGTACAACAGGAAGCCTCCGAAGGTCCCGGCAAAGCATGAGTCGACTGGTAACAACGAAACAACTTGTTTATTTTAACATCGCAAAGAGTTGGCGGTCAGGTTTGACCGAAGTAGAGAGACGGGAGAGCACTTCACTCAACAGAAGAAATCGGAGCCCTCCTCTTGGCGTCCGGGGGCAGCTGTTTTTATACTCTCGCAGTTGAGGGCAAGAAGGAACCCTTCAAAAGACGAGCACGTGAATGTACAATGGGCTAATGGTGACGCACACTGTCGAAGCGCTGCCGTAGCACCATGTCGAGCACGATCTCGTAGCACCCTGTCGAGCACGATCTCGTAGCACCCTGTTGTAGCGCTGCCGGTCGGGCACAATGACTGTAATGAGAGGATGATCCCTGCTTTGGCATCGCCTGTTTCGGGCACAATGACTGGAATGAGAGGATGATCCCTGCTTTGGCATCGCCTGTTTCGGGCACAATGACTGGAATGCGAGGATGATCCCTGCTTTGGCATCGCCTGTTTCGGGCACAATGACTGGAATGCGAGGATGATCCCTGCTTTGGCATCGCCTGTTTCGGGCACAATGACTGGAATGCGAGGGTGATCCTTTGCGGTCGCATCGCCGCAGTCGCGCCTGGAAACACCTGCCGAGGAGTGTTGCGGAGACGACGATCGGGCCAAAATGTCTGCCGCCCCGCCGCAGTCGCGCCGGCAAAACCACGTGTCGCAGGCGAAACGCAACAGACCGCCCCGCCGGGGGAAGGAGATCCCGATGGACAGGGGACTGCATCCGCTGTCCGGAGGGATGTCGCTCGATGATGCTCATAACCGAAGTCGGGCGTCCCTCGACGTTTCTTGAGCGCAGCGCACAGAGAAGGCCTCGTTCTCTTGTTCAGGTTCGCATGGGACACTGCAAAGTGACTTCGGGAGAGTTCACATTTTTGTTCTCGTTCCCGGCAAGCGTTAGAACTACGCTGAAACTCAACCGCTCAGTCAGCAAGCACGGCACAACCCTCACTAAGCCCTGCCAGGCTCTTTCCCCTTTTTATACCACTGCCTAGTTCCTTACAGTAGTCTAGCATCACTCAGAACGCGTCCACAAATTGAAAAATTGCACTAGAAAGCATATCATCACTTTGAAACACTAAACAAAAGCAATATGTTAAAAAAAATCCTGCCTCAGGAAGAAAAACATCAGTAACAAACAATTTTGAGGCTGATTCCTACGTTAGGGGCTTCGACTTAAGCCATCGGCGTTACCGTTGAGACTCCCCTTTTTGTAACGCACCTCAAAGGAATATTGTTGTAAAGCGAGGCTCCAGCGCAGGAGGCGGCCATTTTTGGGAGAGATGGTCTGCAGCCATTGGAGAGGGCAGTGATCCGTCTCAATGATAAACCTCGAGCCGGCTAGATAGCATGACAATTTCTGAACGGCCCACACGAGACACGCACACTCTTTCTCGGTGGCGCTATACGCCTGCTCACGACTGGACAGCTTACGACTAGCATACAGGACGGGGTGTTCTACTTCTCCCTTTTCCCGTTGGCACAGTACAACGCCCATGCCTCGCTCACTAGCATCGCACTGAACAATGAACCCTTTTGTATAGTCTGGCGATCGTAGCACAGGCTGGTTTGTTAGGGCACTCTTTAGGGCGCTAAAAGCTCTTTCCTTTGTCTCGTCCCAGACGACTGTTTGAGGCTCTGTTTTTCTTAGAGCATCCGTCAGGGGAGCCGCGATATCAGAGTACCTAGGGATGTACCTCTGATAGTAGCCGGCGACACCCAAGAACGACCGAATATCGGTCTTGGTGCGCGGTTGCGGAAAGTCTCGCACAGCGGCCACTTTTATTTCAGAGGGGCGGCGACGACCCTGACCAATCACGTGACCGAGGTAGACAACCTCGGCCTGGGCTAACTGGCACTTAGGAGCCTTGACTGTCAAGCCCGCTTCGCGCAGGCGGGTTAGCACTGCCCGCAAGTGTGCCATATGCTCAGACCAGGATGCGGAGAATATCGCTACGTCGTCTAGATACGGTAAAGCGAATTCTTGCTGTCCCCGCAACACTTTATCCATGAGACTTGAAAAACAGTATGGCGCGTTCTTCAAACCAAAACTCAACACTTTAGGACGGAATGTTCCCATTGGTGAAATGAACGCCGCATACCTACTAGCCTCTTCTGTAAGTGGAACCTGCCAATAACCCCTGACAAGATCTAGGGTGGAAATAAACTGAGCGCTACTAACTTTCTCAAGGCGCTCCTCGATGTTAGGGATCGGATAAATTTGATCCTTAGTGATGGAATTAAGCCTGCGGTAGTCGACGCAAGGACGAGGTTCCTTGCCCGGTACCTCAACTAAAATCAAAGGGGAGATATAATCACTCTCACCTGCCTCAATAACACCGAGCTGTAGCATTTTCTTTACCTCAGCCTCCATAATATCGCTCTGGCGGGGTGACACCCGATACGCCTTGGATCGTACTGGCTCTGTGGAGGTAAGTTCTATATCATGAGTAAGTACAGAAGTCCTACCAGGCCTCTCAGAGAACAGACCTTGAAACTCTTGTAATAGCTGGTGTAGTTCGGTTTTCTGCTCGGGCGACAGCGGTGCTCTACTGATAAGGTCACTAATGACTTGACCGGTGTCTTCCCTGTTCGTCACTGAGCCTAGTCCCGGAAGCTCGACCGGAAGCTCTTCAGGAACGTTTACCATCATGCACACCACTGCTTCCCTTTGTCTATAAGGTTTGAGCAGATTACAGTGGTAAACTTGCTGGGCTTTCCGCTTTCCTGGCAGTCTTACCACGTAGTTAACGTCCGACAGTTTCTGAACAATTCGTGCTGGGCCCTCCCACTGCACGTCTAGTTTGTTGTTTAGCGATGTGCGCAATATCATGACCTCATCGCCAACCTCAAAACGACGGGCCCTGGCTGTCCGATCATAATAAACCTTGGCCCTCGGCTGGGCCTTTGTCATTGCTTCACCTGACAACTCCTGTGCCCTTCTTAAGCGTTCGAGGAGCTTAAGCACGTACTCCACCACGACTGGGTCGTCGCCCCTACCTTCCCATGATTCTCGAAGCATGCGAAGCGGAGATCGAAGCGAGCGACCGTACACCAGTTCAGCTGGCGAAAACCCCGTAGCTGCATGCGGCGCGGTTCTTAATGCAAACATCACCCCAGGCAGACACAGCTCCCAGTCAGTTTGATGTTCAAAACACAAGGCTCTCAACACGCGCTTCATGACGGAGTGGAGCTTCTCAACGGAATTCGACTGTGGGTGGTACACTGAGCTGTGTAACAGCTTTACCCCACACCTTTCGAGAAAAGTTGTCGTCAAAGCGCTAGTAAACACTGTGCCCTGATCTGATTGGATTTCCGCAGGGAAACCAACTCGCGCAAATATGGACAGTAGTGCATTAACTATCTCAACTGAGCTGAGTTCTTTAAGCGGCACTGCTTCAGGGAACTTTGTCGCTGGGCAGATCACAGTCAAAATGTGTCTGTACCCCGTGGCTGTTACCGGCAGAGGTCCCACAGTATCAATAACGAGCCGTCTAAAAGGCTCCGTAATGATAGGTACCAATTTCAACGGCGCCCTCGATTTGTCCCCTGGTTTGCCCACCCGCTGACAAGTGTCACATGTCCTCACGAAATGGTCTGCGTCCCGAAAACACCCTGGCCAATAGTACTCTTGCAAGAGACGGTCCTTAGTTTTCTTAACTCCTAGGTGTCCGGACCACGAACCCCCATGCGACAAGCGCAACAGATCCTGACGATAGCATTGAGGCACGACCAGCTGATCGAACTCCACTCCTCTGCGGTCTAGATACTTCCGGTACAGGACTCCACCTCTTTCCACAAAACGCGCAGTTTTCCTGGCGATACCTTCTTTGACATTGCAGCGCACGTTTTCCAGGCTGCCATCCTTTTTTTGCTCGGCTATCAAAGCCGACCGGCTGACTTTTAGCAACCTATCAAGTCCGTCTGACGTAGGCGCGATGAACAAATCAGTAGATAGCTCTTCTAACTTTCCCGTGTCGGGCGTTTCCTCTCCAGTATCTGGCGCCTTTAACGTTACAGACTCAAGTTTATTCAGTTCGGGCGTGCTCGGAATATCAGCTTGCTGCGCCTCTGACCCTTTTTCGTTGTTTGATAACGTCGGCCCCGCAACTACCGCCTTTGCAGCGAGCTCCCGAACCTTCGATCTGGTTAAGGCCTGAACACTAGCTTCACCAAACAAAAGCCCCTTCTCGCGCAGGAGGTGATCGGACCTGTTTGAAAATAGGTACGGGTACTGGGGTGGCAGCATAGATGACACTGCCGCCTCCGTCTCAAGCGCTCCGAAAGGTCCTTCAATAAGCACTTTTGCTACCGGCAGACACACGCTATGAGCTTCCACGGCTTGCTTGATCCACGCGCACTCGCCCGTGAACATATGGGGTTCTACATAAGACGGGTGAACTACATCCATCGTAGCTGCGGAATCGCGAAGCACTCGGCACTCTTACCCGTTCACGAGGAGGTCTCGCATGTAAGGCTCGAGAAGCTTCATGTTCTCGTCAGTGCTGCCTATTGAAAAAAACACAACTTTTGGTGTTGTTTCCGGACACTGCGCCGAAAAGTGACCCGGCTTCTGGCACGTATAACAAACGCCCGCTCGCCTCATCTCGAACCGCTTTCTGCGTTCGGCTTCGGCTGCCGCCGTCTCTTTACGTTTGGTCGGACTGCTTTCACTTGCATCCTCACTACGCGTGTTCCCCTTTGCTCTCATGGGTGTGAACTTCGGCCTCTCAAACTTCGAGCCAAATTCACCCTTTTGACCGTCCTTAGCTCCGCGAGCTCGACGCGTCACAAACTCCTCGGCTAGCTCAGCGGCTCTAGCCACCGTACTCACGTCTGGCCTATCCAAGACCCAGTATCGCACGTTCTCCGGTAACCGACTATAAAACTGTTCTAGCCCGAAGCACTGCAGAACTTTATCGTGGTCACTAAACGCTTTCTCTTCTTTGAGCCACTCCTGCATGTTCGACATAAGCCTATACGCAAACTCTGTATATGACTCACTTTTGCCTTTCTCATTTTCCCGAAACTTCCGACGGAACGCCTCCGCAGACAGCCGGTACTTTTTTAGCAGACTCGATTTTACTTTGTCGAAATCCTCTGCTTCCTCTCTATCCAAGCGAGCGACTACGTCGGCCGCCTCGCCGGGTAACAAAGTGAGCAAGCGCTGTGGCCACGTTTCCCGAGAGAACCCCTGCTTCTCGCACGTTCGCTCAAAGTTAACCAGGAACAAACCAATGTCCTCTCCAAGCTTAAACGGCCGCATCAGGTCAGTCATTTTGAACAATACTCGTTCTCCTGCACCGTGTGCCTGACTTCCATTACGAGCGCGTTCCATCTCTACCTCAAGACGCTTCATTTCCAAAGCGTGTTGACGGTCACGCTCTTGTTGCTCTCGCTCTTTCTGTTCTTTACGTTCACGCTCTTCTTTTTCTTTTTGTTCTTTACGTTCACGCTCTTCTCTTTTTGCAGTCTCCCTCTCTTCAATGGTCTCAAGGCATTCCGACAGCTCGTCATCCTCAGCCTCTAACTCCAGAATAGCCTTTAGCAGTTCAGGTTTTCTTAGTTTGTCTGAGACATCCAGACCCAACTCTCTTGCAAGCTCCAACAATTTCGGTTTGCGCAACGACTTCAAATCCATGGCTGCTCTGAATGCTGCTTTCTCTACTGCTTACTATTGTCTTGCCGCAAACTAACCCGGCAGCAACGACAACCACAATTACCAGCTCTGTTTCTGACACTAACAAAAGCCTGGCAAAGCTCAGAAGAAGAAAGTCCCGCACTCACCAAACCTCGCAGGCAGGAATTCCGCGCAGTCGTTCCGCTGCAGGCAACCAGTCGTCACACAGGGCTCGTTGTACTGCTCCCGGATCGTCGTTGAGCTGCTCAGCATACCGTCAACTGCATCTCTTCGCTGCTGGCCTCCGTTGTCGCGATCCCACCGCTGCCACCAGATGTTTGGATCGCACCGCTGGTACGATCTGTTGGGAACTCGGCGCTGACGCCCGTGGTTGTACCTGGGTCGCAAGCCCCAAGGGTAGCGTTGGCCTGGCGGCCTGGGGTACAACAGGAAGCCTCCGAAGGTCCCGGCAAAGCATGAGTCGACTGGTAACAACGAAACAACTTGTTTATTTTAACATCGCAAAGAGTTGGCGGTCAGGTTTGACCGAAGTAGAGAGACGGGAGAGCACTTCACTCAACAGAAGAAATCGGAGCCCTCCTCTTGGCGTCCGGGGGCAGCTGTTTTTATACTCTCGCAGTTGAGGGCAAGAAGGAACCCTTCAAAAGACGAGCACGTGAATGTACAATGGGCTAATGGTGACGCACACTGTCGAAGCGCTGCCGTAGCACCATGTCGAGCACGATCTCGTAGCACCCTGTCGAGCACGATCTCGTAGCACCCTGTTGTAGCGCTGCCGGTCGGGCACAATGACTGTAATGAGAGGATGATCCCTGCTTTGGCATCGCCTGTTTCGGGCACAATGACTGGAATGAGAGGATGATCCCTGCTTTGGCATCGCCTGTTTCGGGCACAATGACTGGAATACGAGGATGATCCCTGCTTTGGCATCGCCTGTTTCGGGCACAATGACTGGAATGCGAGGATGATCCCTGCTTTGGCATCGCCTGTTTCGGGCACAATGACTGGAATGCGAGGGTGATCCTTTGCGGTCGCATCGCCGCAGTCGCGCCTGGAAACACCTGCCGAGGAGTGTTGCGGAGACGACGATCGGGCCAAAATGTCTGCCGCCCCGCCGCAGTCGCGCCGGCAAAACCACGTGTCGCAGGCGAAACGCAACAAGGGCTATCTTCTGCGATTCATTCACTCATTTATCAGTGATCGTAAAATTCAAGTGCGGTTAGGAAGTACCACAAGCACCGAAAGGGCGGTATCGCGAGGTGTACCTCAGGGAAGTGTTCTTTCCCCAACGCTCTTTAACGTTGCAATGGCTGGTCTTCCCGCTGAAGTGCAAAAACATTGCAGGCATGTCCATATGTCGATATACGCAGACGACATTTGTCTTTGGTTAACCGGATATCAACACAAGCGTTTAGCTCTGATAGCTCGACAGGCATTACTTTCAGTTCAAAATTACCTTCAAGGTGTTGGGTTGACTCTCTCGGTGGAAAAATCTGGCTTCATCATGTTTCCAGGTAGAGGAAGAAGGTATGCGCGGCTGAATATAGACCTTAATCAATCTTGTCTTCGACAATTTAAACACAAGCGCTTTTTGGGCGTCATTATTGACTGCCGCCTACAGTGGCGACGAGCTGTGGACTCGGTTGTGACATCGATATCTTCGCGTCTCAATGTGATCCGTAGAGTTGCAAGTGAGCAATGGGGAAATCACCCTTCTTCAATGATCAGGTTGCACGATGCACTAGTGACGAGTCGGATAATGTATCAGCTCCCTTTAATTTCCCCATCGATATCACAGCTGGAACGACTTGAGGTTCTGCACAGAAAGGGCCTAAGAAGGGCTCTTGGCGTTACGCAGACTGCTCCTAACAATGCAGTACTTTATGAATCTCTATCGAGACCTCTTGGCCAATTTGCATCAATACCCTTTGTGAAGCGACTAGGCTGCCTCAAACAGACGGCAGCCGGCCGAGCCCTTCTACAGCGCCTTCGAAAGAGATCCGAGTCCCGAGCGTACTTGGCCCTTAATACTCTTGGTTACCTGGGTCTTGACGCTAGAGGTCGAACTAGGAGGTTGAAACCACCTTGGTCTTTCGCGAGCCTCGATTGTTCGTTCGCAATTCCTCACGTTCGTGCTAAGCGGAGTTCTCCTTTGGCGGCAACGCGTTCGCTCGTGCTGGAACATCTTGAAACTGAATATGCACGTCATCTTCAAATTTTTACTGATGGCTCTGTGGACAAGGTCAGAGGATCTAGTGCAGCTGCTTTTCACATTCCCTCTTTGAAGTATAATTGGTCCGTTCGCTTCACTGTAGTCGTGTCCTCCACAACGGCCGAAAGCGTTGCCATTGAGGCAGCTCTCAAAAAGATGCGGTTTTGTACGCCTCAACCTGTTGTCATTCTTACAGATTCGAAATCCGCCCTTCGAAGGTTAGAGCACGGCTTCCCTACTGGTGCCTTATCTCTAAGCTCCCTACGTTCGGTGCAAAATCTCCGTGTCAAAGGCTTCTCCATACGATTCCAATGGGTGCCATCACACATAGGTATCATAGGCAACGAGATGGCGGACAGCCTCGCCCATAGAGCGCTGTCTGGGAATCCTTTGAGAAAAGTGCCTCAAGAAGACAAGAGACTCTTCAGAGAAGCGGTGTCGTGCCACTGCAGTTCTTTGTGGAGCTCACCTCACAAGCCATGTGTGATCAAGGGTCTCGAAAGAAACCAAGCCACCTTACTGCTCCGCATTCGCACGGGCTCTGCTCGTACCCCTGCGTGGATGTATAAGACTGGCCTGGCGTTATCACCATTATGTTCAACGTGTGGTGTGTGCGGTGACATAGAACATTACCTAATGTGCTGTAGTGTGTATAACGCGGAAAGGAGGGTGTTATTCGGTTCCCTCAAGAACACAGGACTTCCTCGCAGTTCTCTTCAGGACATTGTTTTCCCGCGCGGGAACCGGTTGTGTAGGAAGGAGGTCTCTCGCCTTCTGTTAAACTACCTACAGGACACGGATTTGGCTTCCACATGGTGAACTGAGGAGTGACCATTTGTAATTGGGAGGTCTGTGTCTGATTATGTGATTTATTTATTTTAAGTGTCGCTACGGTGGAGCAATTGCCGGCAGCAACTGCAAGGCTAATCCCACCAGTAGCCTACAACAACTCAACTCTAATTACCCCTGTCCTGCGCCAACCGATTCCCGCTAGCGCCCGCGGATTCCCTAATTTCATCGCTCCACCTAGTCTTCTGCTGTCCTTGACTGCGCTTCCCTTCTCTTGGTACCCATTCTGTAACCCTAATGGTCCAGCGGTTATCTAACCTGCGCATTGCATTACCTGACAAGCTCCATTTCTTTTTCACTTAATGTGAATTAGAATATCCGCTATACCCGTTTGATCTCTGATCCAAACCGCTCTCTTTCTGTCTCTTAACGTTATGCTTAGCATTATTCGTTCCTTCGCTCTTTGCTCGATCCTTAACTTGTTCTCAAGCTTCTTTGTCAGTCTCCAAGTTTCTGCCCCATATGTCAGCACCGGTAAAATGCACTGATTGTACACCTTCCTTTTCGATGATAATGGTAAGCTTCGTGTCAGGAGCTGACAATGTCTGTCGTATGCGCTCGTAGCCATTTTTATTCTTCTGTGAATTTCCTTGTCATGATCAGGGTTCCCTGTGATTAATTGACCTATGTAAATGTATTCCTTCACAGACTCTAGAGGCTGACTGGCGATCCTAAACTCTTGTTCCTTTGCTTGGCTATTGATCATTATCTTTGTCTTCTGCATATTAATCTTCAACCCCACTATTACACTCTGTCTGTGAAAGTCTTCAGTCATTTCCTATAACTCGTCTGCAGTGTTGCTGAATAGAACGATATCATCTGCAAACTAAAAGTTGCTAAGATATTCGCCGCCGATCCTTACTCCTAAGCCTTCCCAGTTTAATAGCTTGAATACATCTTCCAAGCACGCACTGCTTCGCATATGGTGGTGGCCGTTGGCGTAGCCAGGATTGAGGTGGCACGCTGAGCGCGTACCCCCCACCCCTTCTGAAACTTTTGTGTTAGCAGGCAGCCTGCCCAGCCCCTAGCCCCGCCTCCCTCTCAGTCCAGGTCAAGTGCTAGCCCCCCCCCCCCCAACAACCCCATTAAAGAAAATTCTGGTTATGCCACTGGTTGTGACTAAAAAAAATCGATCCCCCCCGTTCCCCTTCTTCCCGTTCAAGACCTACTCATGCGTCAGTAGAAATGCCGGCATGTCTCGCGAAGGAGGTAGTGTGTGGGCTTTGCGGCGGCGATGTAGTCCCGCAAGGGTCCTGCAACAGCTTGCTGTGAGGTTATTGATTTTGACGGCGTCCCTTCACAGGCCTAGTTATTTTTTTCTTTAATGGACTATATTGTGCGACCGATTAGTTATGTTTGCGTGCGGCAATTATCACAATTCCTCTTACTTTTATTTCTTTGACATGCTGAGAATATAGATCCAGAGCAAGAATGGTGGCCTTAAAGAAGTATTGCAGGGCCCCTTTAAGAGGAAAAGATTGAGGCAAGTGGGGCATGGCGGGAAGTACGAGCTGGATGTTTGTTACTTGTTTTCTTTTGATTTTCGTCGTTTCACCTAACTACGTTTGTATGCTTCTGATGCAAAACATGAAACATCTAGTATAAAAATTTCACGGCCTCGATGTTTTACTTCATCATCATCATCAGCCTGGTTACGCCCACTGCAGGGTAAAGGCCTCTCCCATACTTCTCCAACTACCCCGGTCATGTACTAATTGTGGCCATGTTGTCCCTGCAAACGTCTTAATGTCATCCGCCCACCTAACTTTCTGCCGCCCCCTGCTACGCATCCCTTCCCTTGGAATCCAGTCCGTAACCCTTAGTGACTATCGGTTATCTTCCCTCCTCATTACATGTCCTGCCCATGCCCATTTTTTTCTTGATTTCAACTAAGATATCATTAAATCGTGTTTGTTCCCTCACCCAATCTGCTCTTTTCTTATTCCTTAACGTTACACCCATCATTCTTCTTTCCATAGCTCCTTGCATCGTCCTCAATTTAAGTAAAACCGTTTTCGTAAGCCTGCAGGTTTCTGCCCCGTACGTGAGGACTGGTAAGACACAGCTGTTATAAACTTTTCTCTTGAGGGATAATGGCAACCTGCTGTTTATGATCTGAGAATGCCTGCCAAACGCACCTCAGCCCATTCTTATTCTTCTCATTATTTCAGGCTCATGATCCGGATCCGCAGTCACTATCTGTCCTAAGTAGATGTATTCCCTTAGCACTTCCAGTGCCTCACTATATCTATCGTAAACGGATGTTCTCTTCCGAGACTGTTCAACATTACTTTAGTTTTCTGCAGATTAATTTTTAGACCCACCCTTCGGCTTTGCCTCTCCAGGTCAGTGAGCATGCATTGCAGTTGGTCCCCTGAGTTACTAAGCAAGGCAATATCATCAGCTAATCGCAAGTTACTAAGGTATTCTCCATTAACTCTTATCCCCAATTCTTCCCAAGCCAGGTCTCTGAATACCTCCTGTAAACACGCTGTGAATAGCATTGGAGAGATCGTATCTCCCTGCCTGACGCCTTTCTTTATTGGGATTTTGTTTTTTTCTTTATGGAGGACTACGGTGGCCGTGGAGCCGCTATAGATATCTTTCAGTATTTTTACATACGGCTCGTCTACACCCTGATTCCGCAATGCCTCCATGACTGCTGAGGTTTTGACTGAATCAAACGCGTTCTCGTAATCAATGAAAGCTATATATAATGGTTGGTTATACTCCGCACATTTTTCTATCACCTGATCGATAGGAAGGAGAATAGTCTAGAGGAATTCGAAATCCCACAGGTATACCTGTGGGATAACGCCGGAAGAAGTAAAGAAAGCATTGGGAGCTATGCAAAGGGGGAAGGCAGCTGGGGAGGATCAGGTAACAGCAGATTTGTTGAAGGATGGTGGGCAGATTGTTCTAGAGAAACTGGCCACCCTGTATACGCAATGCCTTATGACTTCGAGCGTACCAGAATCTTGGAAAAACGCTAACATAATCCTAATCCATAAGAAAGGGGGCGCCAAAGACTTGAAAAATTATAGACTGATCAGCTTACTGTCCGTTGCCTACAAAGTATTTACTAAGGTAATTGCAAATAGAATCAGGAACACCTTAGACTTCCGTCAACCAAAGGACCAGGCAGGATTCCGTAAAGGCTACTCAACAATAGACCATATTCACATTAGGCTTCCTCCGTTCCTGAGAGCATGTTCAATTCTATCCATATTATACTTCATTATGTCAGTTGTCTTACGTTTATTGATTACCTTCGAAAGTTCTGCCAGTTCTATTCTAGCTGTAGGGTTAGAGGCTTTCATACATTGGTGTTTCTTGATCAGATCTTTCGTCTCCTGCGATAGCTTACTGGTATCCCGTCTAACGGAGTTACCACCGATGTTTTACTTACTCTTCGTCAAATGTGAAGGTGGCGTCGATGTTATTACAATTTACAGGGACAACGCACACTAAGTTCAGGGCCAGCTGTCATGTTTTGCATGTTATGTTACGATGGTGGCGCCGTAATGAGTTCTTTTCCGCTTTTCTAAGTTTCACTTCGACTGATGTCAGTTATACGTCCGATGAAAAATATTAAAAACGTACGCATTTGGAGGGATTTAGCTACCGTTTTTAGTTATATATCAAATCTAACATGCGCACCTTTATAAAGGTTACCTTGTTTAGAGTGCGCTGATTATAAACAAACCGTCTCGGCGCATGTTCTCTTCGGACGCCGGCGTTCTTTTCTGATATCTTTAAAATGTAAATAGATAAGGGTATCGCTTCTCTTTTTCTTTCTACCGTTTTTATAGCGATCAAGCAGCTCCGCCTTTCTGTTTCTTCAACTTTGTTTGCTAAATATCACAACTTCGTTTCCTTGTTTCATAAAAGGAAAACTATGCGAGATATTTGGAAGACTAAAGAAAGCTCGTGTCGTATAGTATATGAAGCATTAATTCAAGCAATAGAGAGATACGTCAAGCAGTACACGTATGATACTTCAGTACACATTCCAGGCACGTACCCAGGGGGGGGGGGGGGGGGCTGCCCCACTCCCCGTGCCACACCACCACTCCTCATACACATTCCTAAAGCGCCGCCAAATCAATATTGAGACTTGACAGCTATTCGGCGGTCAAAATTTTGCTGCCTTTTTCACTCCTTTTGGATGGCGGTAGTTATCGGCGTCTGCTGGGGTGTGAAAGCGAGTTTTCTCATCGATTCGATGCCCGCATGATTAACTCGAGATGCGTTAAGTTTTCACCGTCCATTCAACGGTCACGCGCATCGCTGTTGCTTCGTTAGTTCAACCATTGTTTAAACTGATCCAGGGACCAGGAAACGGATTCGGTTCGCGGTCATCTAGTGTGTATGCTCGTGGAACGAGTTGCGGCCGGAGAGAACGCCAGTTGCGTTTAACTTTTCCATTCGCTTCATTATTTCCTCGAGTGACGGCTCGCCGCCACGCTGGCAGATCCTCACAGCCATATACCCGCGATATGGGTTAAAAAAAAAGGTGGAAAATTAAATAATGTGGAACAGCGTCCATCATCAGACCCTGCAATAACCGTTAAACCCATAAGCAATATGACTGTCACCCGTTCCCTCATCTGGCTTTTCCCTAATTGTACGGCACTTTTCGTGCAAAATTGGCAACTGGAAACAAGAGTCGCGAGGAGTTGAGAAATTAAGCGATCTACTAAGAAAGAGAGCCAAGGCAACAGCCAAACAGGAAGAAATAGGGAAAATTAACAAATTTTTCGTTGTTTATGAACATATTTATGAATCAACATCATTTTATTTAAAAAGGAAGTAGAGAAAACGCCGCCGGAAGTGGATAACAATTCCGTGTGTTTTGAATGACGTTTCTAGAGTTATAAGTCGAGCTGCCTGACGTAGCCACTTCTCTGCTGTGCTTATGTAGGCGCTTTTCTAACCTTCCGAGGTGGACGCAGTACGTATAGAACCGCAGCGTCCTGCACTCTACGTGGTTGTACAGGACTGGCGGCCACTCATCGTTACACAACTTCGCAAATAACAATACAAGTTGGTTTAGGCACTTGGTAGAACAGTAAACGAGTAATCCAAAATAACTGTGATTGTTCCGCAGATATATATTTATCTATAATTCTTCCACATCTAGTTCAAAAAAGGCTACTATAGTCGGATACAACAACGATTTTCTACAAACGTACTGAGTCGTTAGAGTAGGTCCTTCTGATCATTAATTGACGCATCTAAGTGCCCCGCGTAAAACGCGTAATTTATTATAAGGTTTTGAAAATGTACGTCGCTCCTAATCGCAGCACACTGCTCGGCGGAATTTTCAGCCTCCCCTACCAGGAGAAGTTCATTTGAGGGATCGCCAGTCGATTGTGCGCAGGCGCGAGTGAGAGCGGACGCGAGAGAGAAAATCTGGGGGCTTTTGCACCTTGAATTTATCCATTATCCATTGCACCTTGAATTTATCCATTAGATCATTTAAAGCGGACAAATTCTATATGTCAATTAATAGCTTAAATGAATTCGTTACGTTGTGTACAAGGGGTCTGCAAAAGCTGTATTTTCACATTACTAAATTTTTTTGAAATTCATATGTAACATATCAATTTTGTCCGCTTTAGATGTAATATTAGATGCAGCTCACAGAATTGTGATATCGTTTTTCATTGCTCAGTTACAGAGTTGTAAACTTGATAGTTTCGTTTTCTAAAAATTTGCGATTTAATTTTTTAATAAAATACTGACGACCTAAATAAAAAATTCGAAACCAACAGTCACTAGATTTTAAGTTTTTATTTTAAATGCAACGATCCTCGTCAAATTCGGTGCAGTGGTTGCCGAGACGAAGGAATTCTCCTTTTACATGTATTTAGATAAGAGCACCCGAGCTAAAGCTTAAGCACTTCCGGCACACAGCAAGCGTTGTCTGCTTGTGTTACAACGTGCTCCATTTTGACGAGAGCTCCGCGGTCAGAGTCGGTCTCAGTCTTTTCACGAGCACCATGATTCGACTTTGTTGCTTTGTGGACTGCAAACGTAGCGACTGGCAATATGTCAAGCTGCGACATCGTGTCCCTCTGCGAGGCAGCAGACGAGCGGACTGGCTGCAGCGCATCGGACTGCCGCTACCCGATCGGCGCCAGGATTTGCGCGTTTGCGGCCGTCACTTTACACCGGAAGCTTACTAACGCAATAGCGTTTCGTGCGTCCGGTATTACGGTAAACACAAGCGCAAGGGGATAGGGCCTGGCCGTGTCTCCTTGCGTGTCGTTTCACGGGATGAGCAGAAGCGCAAATGTGAATAGTCTGTACGGTGCAGCTACCTGGTGGCACAGAGCTCAACCACACACAGTATCAGTAACAAAATGTATTCTTCTTTGCTGCTGGTGTAAATTTTTCGCAGGAGTCTGATCGGTAACACGTTGTTTTTGTAAATGTTTAAAATGTATTGCACTTGGTTAGAGCAATATTACCTCTTTGTTTGGCTGGTTAAGTTCTGCACCTGCGGGTGGCTGGACCGTGGAGACCGATCAGGCAGTTCACGTACGTCTACGTTAAAGTTCCCTCATCAGCTTGAGTGATGTCACGTACCAAGCCAGATTGATGGACTCCAACGGACGATGTGTGTGTGCTGTGCTATGTGCTCTCTCTCCCTCTCCCCCTTCCCCATCTTTAATCTCCCCCATCCCTCTCCCATGTGTAGGGTAGCAAACCGGTTAAGCTAAACTGGTTAGCCTCCCTACCTTTCCTTCTCCACTTTTTCCTTCCTTCCTTCCTTCATCAGCTTGAGTGTATGCCTCCACCGTTCCGTCGAAACGCCCAGCTAGCCTGTGGTTACCGGAATACCAGACACGTTCTGCGCTGCTACAGAATGCTCTCAACGCACGCTGCTTCGATAGCTTTCAAATAATTCTGGGGTAGCTCTCGATTAGCTCTGGGGTCGGCTGCCAAGCAGCTGGCGAAACGTTTGGAGAGGCTTCGCGCGCTTGCTCCTAGAGAACCGGAAGTCGACGACATGACGTGCCATCATAACGCAGATCCAGTGAAGGCGGAGCTTAGCCCCGAACGGGTTGAGGAGAAAATGCATGACTATGGAGGAGGGTAACTTGTAATCGTCCGTAGCTCTCTTAATATGAGACGTTTCACACACATTGTGGTGCGAATGATTAACTTTAGCTGTACCCTACGCGTCTACAAAATTTGTCCGAACCGTTTCAGGGGCCCTTTAAAAGTCTTGCCCACGCCCTCATAACCGCCAGCCACTGTTCTTCCGCGAGGCTGCAAATAATTCGTACTTCAAACTTTTCCTGTTACGCAAATAAGGCGGTAACTATAAAAATATAACTATTAGAGCAAAATTTTATACGTTTTTCCTCGCCTTTTTCAGTGGAATGGCGAAAGCCTAATTCTTTATTGAACTGAAAAAAAAAAATACTTGCTTCGCTGCAACTACTTATTGTCAAGTTTCACTTCAGTTGGCAGTGAAGTTTCATGAGTAAAACAGGTTCAGCAGTGAAATGGACTGTACCGCAGACTTTTGCAAAGTGAAATGCTCAGACTCCGTACATTTTGTCAATGTCTTCTGCACAACTCATTGCTTCCGCCGATGAAAAGACTCTTCAACAACAGCAGACGCTCCGGAGGTATCAAGTACGACGACATTTTGAAAAGGCCGCATCACGACGATTTTGTTTGCTTCTGTGATAGGCTGGCGGAGTAACGCAACCCCGCGCGGTCCGTGTGCCTTGGTTGCTTACGGCTGTTGTTTAACTTGTACTCTACTATAGTAATCTTTATTTTACGCTTCTTTGCTGCGTGAGTCCATTTGACATGGTTTCATGTTTGCCAAGTAAAGGAGAGGTGTATTTCGCTGGCGTACCTGTGAAATACACCTTATTTCATTTCTCTTTTGCGGGTTTACTCATCTTTATGGCGAATGGTGGGCGTTATTCACATCTGTACTAGTAAAGGTACACCCCACACCCTCATTTGCATAGAAAAGTTACCTTGGCTTGCCTCCCCCCCTCCCCCCCCCCCCCGAAAAAAAAATCCTGGGTACGTGCCTGACACTTTCTATAAGAAAAAAATATGGTAGAACTCATCTCACGATGGGCTGTCGACGGTAATGCTAATCGACCGACCATGGTGAAACGATAGCGTGACGAAGATGGCAAGACGACTTCGGATGTCGAAGTTACAGTGATGACGATGGACGGATGCGACGGGATCCTGACGATGCTATGACAACAAATGCATGACGACTGTGTGACGACGATGAGATGGCAACGGCATGAGGACAAAAGTATGACGACGAGTGTATTACGACAATGGCGGGACGATGACTGCATCAAGAAACCTGTGGGACGACAATGGCGTGACGAGAGCCCAATGACGAAGCTGCAGTGATGATGATGGCACGACCACGATGGCATTACGACGAAGGTCTAACAATGTAAGGATGATAGCGGCACTATGACGATGCCGACATGACAAGGGCGATATAATCACGATTGAATTGCAACAGTATGATTACGATACAATGACGAAGAAAGATTGACGTCGATGTAACGACGAAAGCGGCATGACGACGACGGCGTGACATTGGGATGACTTACTGAAGAGATGACAATGATAAAACGACAGCGTGACGACGACGGCGTGTTCGCGACCCGAACCCACACCTAGTGGCCCAAGCCAACTTGTACCACTCGGTCGGAGTGGAAAGCGTGTCGATGACAGCAGGACGTGAGTGAGATCACGAATCCTAAATGATGACCACTGAACAACCACGATGGCGTCACGGCCAGGAGCACATACCTAGTGGCCCAAGCAGGTAGACAACTTGGGCCACTGGGTTGGTGTAAGAGGATTTAGATAGATAGATAGATAGATAGATAGATAGATAGATAGATAGATAGATAGATAGATAGATAGATAGATAGATAGATAGATAGATAGATAGATAGATAGATAGATAGATAGATAGAAAAGAAAGAAAGAAGCTGAAACAGGCAAAGAATGCTACTCCCATTAAAAGTCTGCAGAAACATAATCAGCTTGCTTCCTTTGCCAGCAGATGATTGCGCCTGTCCAGCTTTGGGTTTTTCATGCCTTATCTCGGCGCTGTGCTCCTCTCTAATTAAATTGCGGGGTTTAATTGTCCCGGCGCTGCGCATCGTGCTATGGGAAATACCGTAGTGTGGGGCTCCGCATTAATATCGACCACGTAGGTTCTTTAACGCGCATTTAAATCTAAGTACGCGAGAGCCCTTGTACTTCGGTCTCATTGAAATGTGGACAACACGGCCGGGAATCGAACCCGTGACCTTGCGTCATTGCAACGTCATAGCCACTGAGTCACCGCGCAGCTTATCCGCACATTTCTAGTTGCGTTAAAATTCTGCCACAAGATTGTAATCAGCATTGTTGTTGTCGTCGTTGTTATCGTAATTGTTGTTATTTCGACAATAGATGCTTCCGTATTGCATACTATATACATTCAAATAACCACCGTTTGCGACGTGTCATTATATGTTATACTGCGTCGGTATGCGGTGCAGATTAAGGCAATTGGTTCCAGAAGGTCTGTATTCGAATTCATGAGGTGCTAAGAATTATCTTCGGATGATCTCTTTTCATAAGAGGTTGCACCCCAGCAGTGGCGGTGAAAAACGTGGCACATCGGTGCTTTCTTTCTATGCGCTCAACCGGGCGTCCATGGCTAGAAAAGTGCATGTGGTCGTGTATGACTCTTGGAATAGTAACTGTCGGTGCAAGCAAACGGCAAAAAATTACCGGGACATGATATCACCCTGATTCGAACACGTGTATTTATTTTCCAGCTCGACGTCATGCATCGCTTTTTGATCGGTGTGTTCTGCACGTGTGGCGACGCAAACGCTGTTGTAGCGAGGAGAAACACTGATCGTGTTTCCTCCCCCTGTTTTGCGGACAGACGTCGTTGTATGCAATGTCGTCTCCACGTTTGTCGCACGAAGAAAATATCGTGACAGACCCGAGTTGTTGCACTGTGTCTCCCCGCGCAGTCCTTCGGCTTCCCTGATTGTTCTGGTTCGTTGCGTATGGATAAGGTGTCAACACTGAAAGCCTTGATGCTTCGGGAGAGTTGCAACTTGAGCTGGTTGGCACGGTATTTCGGCAAAATGAACTAGCACAAGCGAAAAACACAGGATACAGTAAGAGTATATACGCATACTCAGCGTTGCGTATATCTCCCGATATTGTGTCCGAGTGAGAGAATAAGGGGAACCGAGGGCATGATTTTTGTTGTTGTTGTTACAACCGTGTGATGCAAACAGCTAGACAATGAAACCAGGGAAAGCATAGGCAAGATGAACTGTTGCATTTAATTAAAATGTATAAATAATATAAAAAAGGAAAATGGAAATGAAAGTGGACGAAAAGACAACTTGCCACATGCAGGTGGGAGCAGAAAACACATCATCCGCATTACACGTGCGGCGCTTTAGCATGAAGCGATACCACTGCGGCCATCCTCTGTCTTGTATATTTGTACATGTGTACTAGACCGAGCCCTTGTTGTTTTAGCTAGCACAACTCATGGCCATGGCAGCAGATGTGGAACACCAAGACTCAGAATCGAGGCCCTCGCCATGCAATTATGGAGAAGAATAAGGGGAACCGAGTTGTTCTGTTTTGGTGTTATTATCATATGAAGCAAAGAGGCAATGAAGCCGGAGAAAGCACAGCAGAAATGGACTGTTATTTTTATTTTAAGTGTAGAAATAATAAGAAAATGGGGAATGAAAAAGCACGAAAGGGGATCTAGTTCGGCCTTGATGCCTTCAGATAGCATCGAAAGTTTATTAACCATGCAGCTTGCCTGCGCCTGAGATATTGTACTACGTGACGCCTGAGGTTTAATGAACGATCCGCATCCGTCGCCATGGTTGTGGCAATTGCTAACATTACAAGAATATTTTATAAGTACACGTGCACAAATACCCAGGAAAGTGGATGCTAAAAGTGGACGTGCATGCTGGTGCAGTCGTCGCCGTAGCTCAAATCGTAGAGGCTTATATGCGGAGGTTGTAGGTTGGGCTCTTACCGGTGGCAGGCTGTTTTTTCTTCCACTTTTATTTTCCTTTTTCTTTGTTAAGCATATGAGGTCTATCACAAATGTAGCACTCGTCAATGATTATTTCTAAAGGTGAATTTTAAAAGAAACAGTTTATTTTACCGAAGCTCCCCTTGGCTTCATTTACCTGTTTGTTTCGAATGGTCGTAACTAACTAAATATCGAGCCCCTAGTTCTACTGTTCTCGTTCATGCGTACATAGACAGTTCAACATTAAATAACAGTGGTTTAACAAGGAATGTCTCTGGAGCCAAGTTTTCGGCTTGTGTTCGTTAGGGCCCTGACGAAGACCTTGTCGAAATGTTGGTAGCTCTGGCTACATTCCCTGCTAAACCACTGTTGGTCACTTCAAGCCCATAAAGCGGTGAAGGCACTTTTGTGCTTCTTCTTCTTCTGACGACGAAGTGTGTTGTGTGGAACGCTGCTTTTCTGTCTCTGCTAATTTCAAGCTACATTGTGGGAGACGCCGCTCCCTGAACTACGGCGATGGACGTGGAGTCGCCTGGAGGAGTGCCGGGTCCTTCCACGTCAACAGCGGCCCCTCCGAGAAAGCGGTCTAGTCGCCCGAGTGACACCGACAGCGAGGACACTGTGATCTATTCAACGACCAGTGATGAAACCTCGGATGACAGTGACTTCGTTCCCGTAGCAAAGCGCAAAGCAAAGAGAAGACTTGTCAGGACATCTCCTTCCACAAGTAAGACAACTGTGGTCCCGAGGCGAATGTCATCCGACCACACAATTTTATTCGTGCCTGTGGCTGCTAGCGACAATCTAAGCCGGCTCAACCGCCAAGCTACATCTGTATCGCTCGAAGCGCTTGTTCCGGGTCAGTTCAGAGATGTAAGGATCAACGCCAGAAAGAATATTCTCGCTATAGATGTCACAAACCGCAGCGCACTAGACGTTCTGAATAACGTTAAGGTGCTGGATAGTGTCAACGTACGCTGCTACAAACAAGACGATCGTGACTCTACGGCCGGTGTGGTGTATGACGTCGACAATTCCATAAGCGATGCTGACCTGCATATACTCATTAAGCCAGCGGCAGAGGGCATTGCCATATTGCAAGCCCGTCGCCTGGGGAATTCGCCCTGTGTGAAGCTAACATTTAAAAGAGACAGCCTACCAACACATGTCAAGGTCGGGCACTTCCGACACGTAGTACGGCATTTTGTTCCAAGGCCGCTTCAATGCCGGAAGTGCCAAAAGATAGGGAACCTTAGTGCGGTTTGCACAAATGGTGCCGTGTGCTCACGATGCTCTGGGTCGCACAGCTCCGATGCATGTCGTGCACAAAACCAAAAGTGCGCCAATTGTCAAGACTCTCACGATGCATCTTCAAGGAATTGCCCACGTGTGAAAAATGAGCTTAAAGTCTTGAGGCAAATGGTCAGAGATGGTTCGTCACACAGGGAGGCTGCCGCTAAAGTGCGACGTCGGCGTTCACATCGCCGGAGATCTAGAAAACCCACTGCTCTTGCTAATGATGCACCGCATCCACTGACAGTTCACAAACTTCCACAGACAACTAGCAATACTAGCAACGAGGTTCCTAAGCAGAAAGTCTCCAATAACATTGCCTCATACGAGGAGTGGCCACCGTTGCCAAGGCTAGACCAACCAGCTGAGCAGCAAGATGTAGCACGCTCGCCGAATTATGCTTCACCTTCTGGCAGCAGCCCAGAGGACGACAAACAAGTCGTCACCATGATACGGGCCCTTATGAACACGCTACGAGTACTACTGACTGCCATACACACTCCGGCGGCTCGAGGTGCACTTAAAATACTGAATGCTCTGAGTCCGGTACTGTCCGGTCTTGAGAACCACCATGGCTGCTCCTCAGCACTCCTTCCTTAAAGAAGTCAAGGAAGCGTTCATCTTCCAGTGGAATGCCAGAGGCCTTAAATCACACATTTCGGACTTGTTTTCAGGCACAAATTTCCAATCATTGTCATTTGTGAGCCAAACATTGAGATCGCCATCCGCCTATGAGGATATGAAGCTTTCATGTCTTCCACCTGTACCGACCCTCAGCAAAGTCATCGTCTACGTCATATGCGATTTCACTTATCTTTTACACCCAGTGGCACCTGATGACGACAATCAGTACGTATGTTTGACTATAAAATGCAAGAGCCTTTCACTCACGCTGGTAGGTGCCTACATTTCACCCTCGAGTCGATTTGACAACGCAAGACTACCTAAGTACAATTTTAACAGCGACACCTGGACGATGGATTCTTACCGGCGATTTCAATGCGCATCACCCGCTATGGGGAAGCTTGAAGATGGATTGTCGAGGAAGACATGTACTGTCCTTCCCGTCGGACCATGAACTCTGCTGCCTAAATGATGGCAGTCCCACTTTTCTACAGGGATTGACATACAGTAGCTGCCTGGACTTAACTTTTGTTTCAAGATACCTCAGTGCCAGTGTGAAATGGTTTCCGGACAACGAAACACATGGTAGTGACCACGTTCCTACGTACGTTAAAATCGACGGCATACGCAAGTCACACTCTCTACCACAGTTCTTCAACGCATCGACTGGCCTAAATACACGTTGCTCATGGAGAAGAATTGCCAAAATATCCAACAATGTCCACCTGGCAACATCGAGGAGCTCATTAACGACGCTGCTCGAGAAGCCACAACAGTTTTTAGGCCTATTCCTAAATTTTCTGAATTCGAAGCAGAATTGGAGCAGCTTCGAGCAATTCGCCGTCGTGCGGAACGAAGGTACAGGCGCACCAAGTCCATCTACAACCTAAGGGAGGCAAGACGCATACAGAAGAGGAGGATCCAACGTCGGATCAACTCCCTGCAGTCTCTAAGATGGAAGACTTTTTGTGATTCCCTTGATCCACATAAACCCCTATCACATATATGGAGAACGGTGCGCGGTCGTCGAACATCACCACAACAACGCCACCCCTTCAAATGCCTGGCTCTTTGTCAAGGTCGCCGAGAGATCGACGTAGCAGAGAATTTCTGTTTAAGAGTTGCTGGTCTACCATCCTCGTTCCCCGTACATGACCCCCTTGACGTTCCAACCTCGCGGGATTCTCGTATGGACAATCTGTTTTCCATCGAGGAGTTACAAGCGGCGTTGGCATCGTGTAGACGTTCCTCATCGCCTGGGCCTGACGGGGTGACTTACGCAGCTCTTGGCAACCTCGGTCAAGCAGCACGGCATGCTCTTCTACAGGTGTACAACAATTCATGGCGGGAAGGAATGGTTCCAGCTGCATGGAAGTCCAGCCGCCTTGTGCCTCTGCTCAAACCAGGTAAATCACCCCTAGATGTGGCGTCTTATCGCCCCATTGCTCTGGCCAGTTGTCTAGGAAAAGTGATGGAGAGGATCGGGTGCTGACACGTCTAGAGTGGTATCTAGAACACTAAAAGGTATACCCTGACGCTATTGCAGGCTTCCGACGCGGACGCTCTTCAGTAGACAACGTCATATATCTTGTCTCGTCAGTTCAACACGAAAAAAGCCTAAGGAGACTGTCAGCGGCGATGTTCTTGGACGTTAAAGGCGCTTATGACAACGTAACACATTGAGCCATCCTGGACACCTTGGGCGATGTCGGCTTAGGTGGACTTCTGTTTCGATGGATATTCAGCTACTTGACGGACAGGTCATTCTTTGTGCAAACAGAGGATGGTGCATCATCACAACACAACACCTACCGTGGAGTACCACAAGGCGGAGTCTTGAGCATCACTTTATTTAACCTTGTGCTCATCGACCTGATTCACACCCTTCCACAATCCGTCCATGTGTCGATATATGCATGCAATATATGCATTTGGTCATCAGGAGCGACGCGTCCACAGGTGCGCGCCAGACTGCAAAAAGCGGCCACACTAACATCCAGCTATCTTCGATCACGAGGTTTGGAAGTGTCCTCCCAGAAGTGCTCTATGGTCGCTTTCACACGCAAAGCAATGAGACAATACGTTGTTAGAATTAATTGACAGCCTATTGCCTACGAGAAGACGCACCGTTTTCTAGGAGTGATAATAGGTCGAGACCTCTCCTGGAGTCCTCACGTCTCTTACCTAAAAAGGAAACTAGTGATGATAACAGACGTGCTCAGATTTCTTGCAGGAAAGTCCTGGGGTGCGTCTGTGAGTGCAATGCTCCAGCTCTATAACGCACTGTTCCTGGGCCTCCTACGCTACAGCTTACCTGTACTAGGTGGGACCGGTAAGACCAACCTCCGAGCCCTCCAGTCTGTACAAGCTCAAGCTCTGCGAATTTGTCTTGGCCTTCCCAGGTGTGCATCAACGGCAGCAACAATAGCCATCGCGCATGACCACCCCATCAATACGTATATTGATGTCGACTCCTTAAGGATGCACATCAGGCACTTCGCCCGACTTCCATCGCATCATCTAGCCTCCCTTCCTGCCGCTCGACCTCGTTCAGCGTTTAGCAGAATTATTGCTGCCAACCACGGAAGCTTACCGTCAAACTTCACACCTGCAGCACGACCATCTCTACGCTGTGGTGCCTGCATCCACTGCAGGCCCTTCTTGTTATTCCCGGCATCAAAAAGAAAACAGAGATGTCATCTTCCGCCCTCAAACAAACCGTTCTTTCATTCCTACATGAAAAACACAACGAACGCACCCACTTTTACATGGACGGTTCTGTCTCCTCTAAAAGTTCAGCTGGAGCAGTGCTACTTCCCGCTCAATCTGTCACTATGAAATTCAAGACGTCTCACGTTACATCATCGACGGCTGCAGAACTCGCAGCTATCCGTGCTGCTCTGGAGTCTATTGGTCCCAAATCACCAGATTCATGGTCCATCTTTTTTGACAAAGGCAGCTCTCCAGTGTCTGCTGTCCCCTTTCAGCCACGGACCAAATGTGCAATTAGTCGCAGACATCCGACTACTCCACCATTACGCAATCGACAAGGGACACAACATCATCTACCAGTGGATACCGGGTCACTGCGGAATTTCGGGAAATGACAGTGCGGATGACGCTGTCCGGTCGGCCCATGATGGTGCCCAGATTATACCCATACCACTGTCAAGAACAGATGCAGCCACAAGTCTTCGCTTCCTCGCACGCGAGTTTACGCTAACTCTGTGGAACACCAGTGAATTCACGAACACACGTCTTCACAGATTAGATCCAAGTTTGCAACTCCGCCTTCCACGAGGGTTGCCACGAGCGGAAGCAACACTTCTGTGCTGCCTATGGCTCAGCGTGGCATTCACGAACTCGTATTCCTTCCGCATTGGAATGGCCGACAGCCCTGCTTGCGACACCTGCGGCTGCGAAGAGACGATCGCGCACCTCCTCTGTGACTGTCCACGTTACAAAGTGCAAAGAAAAGTGCTCGTGACCGCGCTCGAAAAACTGGAAAATCGCCTTTTCACAGAAGAGAAAGTTCTAGGGCACTGATCCAGACGGGTTTCGGCACTCAAGGCCTTAAGGGCTTTGCTCAAGTTCTTAAGGACATGTGAATTGTGCGACCGCCTTTGACTATTGTTGCGCGTAACATCGCGTTAGTGTGTGCATTTTTCTTGTTTTTTCCCTCTCCTCCTTCTCCTTTTATTCCCATTACCCCTTTTCCTCAGCACAGGGTAGCCAGCCGGTATTGACACTGGCTAACCTCCCTGTCTTTCCTTCCCTTTTGTCTCTCTCTATCTTGTGCTTCTTGAGGACGACGGGCTTGTGTGAACGTCTGTGACTATTAATGTAATTTCTATTAGACCACAAGCGCCAAGTTTTCGGCTTGTGTTCGTTAGGGCTCTGACGAAGACCTTGTCGAAATGTTGGTGGCTCTGGCGACATTCCCTGCTAAACCGCTGTTGGTCACTTCAAGCCCATAAAGCGGTGAAGGCGCTTTTGTGCTTCTTGAGGACGACGGGCTTGTGTGAACGTCTGTGGCTATTAATGCAATTTCTATTAGACCACACGCATCAGCGAACTCAGCGCTAATTTCCTTCTTTCCTTCCCTCCTCCCTGTCATTTTTGTTTTCCCCCTTTCCCATTCCCCGGTGTAGGCTAGCCAACCGGACGTTATATTCTGGTTAAGCTTCCTGCCTTCTGCTTTTCTCTTTCCTCCTCCTCAAATTTCCATCTTCCTGCGAACATCTGTCTTGTTTGGCTTTGTCCCACCAGCACAGGCCTTGCATTAAGTTTGCCTACCTTCGAAGTTTCTGCCGATGAACGACGCGTACAAAGGGTGCCTAGAACAAACGCGTGACGCACGTGAATAATATAGCAGCAGTAAAATAGCGAAAGCATAGACGAAACAACGCTCGCCGCTTGCCCGCGGCGCGTGCTTTCGCCCGACATTCGCGGAGCGTTTCCCCGATCGCACGATGCACTTAAAACGGGGGTATTTCCTGTTTACAGCGACGTGATCGCGCACGGCGTCACCCCCGCGCACACGGAGCGGCGTGCGAAGACGGGCGTCGTAGCGGAATGCTCGTTCTCAGAGGGCCGCCGGACGCACGTGAGATTGCCCTTGCCGCGCGCACACACCGTTATCAGTCCCGCGGACGCGCATCAGCTCAGAACGCATCTTGATGGCTGGGGCGAACGTTTATGAACAACGTCGGCGGCCGCCAATAATCTCCGCGAGAACGCCATCGTTAGCACCCCGTGGCGGAGACACCCACGTGACGTGTGACATAACGGATTGAAATCGAAGTCTGACCTGGTCCAAAATCGCTCGTGTGTACCAGTTCATGGCTTAGCTAAGGTCAATTCGGGGTCTGTTTTCATGGCTGAAACGCTTTCTTCTTGACCGGTCACCAGCTTGTTGCGTTAATTCCCCACGTCTCTTCACTGAAGCCCCGTTGAAGCTGGTGTCAGATATCCGTATTGGGCCTTCTTTTCTTTTTTATTATCTATGTTAATGATTTACCTAATGTCATATCCCCTGACATCCACTTATTCCCCGATGACTGTGTTATCCTTCGTTAAATTAATAATGGCACTAATATTAACATCACACAAGACGATAACAACACTGTCTCTAACCGCTGTGTCTTAGTTCCCTTTTGTCGTCCTCGTGTTTTTTTGTTGTTGTTGTTTCTTGCGCTTTGCTTCAAGTTGTTGAGTACCAACTAGCCCAGCAGTCCGTTCTCTTGTCTCTAACCGCTGTGACTCGTGGTAATGCGACTAAACACGTCTAATTGTGCGTGCGTGTGACTCCCCCCTCTCCCCGTATTGTGCTTTTTGAATTATAATACCTCAAAAACTACAACATCTTATACTCGGGCGTGCATAAACCTTTAACAGTGCCTTGGTCTCTATACACATCGATAACGATCATCTATGCTAACCATATGTTTGGTTGTATTCTTCGTAACTTCTCTTCAGCTCCTTCATAGTTGAAGCTAACCATGCACAAAACAGTTATTCGCCGTAAAATGAATTACGTGTCATTCATCCAGTATTCACACTCGAACAACCTTGCACAGTCACTATATATAACAAGCGATTGAGCCAGGTCCAGTTTTGACAATAACTGCCGCACAGCTAGCGTGTCATTCATGAAAGCATCTCTGAAGTTTCCTGTGTTCTCTTGAGCGTCGTAGACACTTCCGCCTTGCACTGTTCCACAAGGTCTACTTCCACAATTATTACCTGCGTGCGAGCTTGATAACGTCCGTTTCATCACGCGGTGATCATCGTCGCGAGGTCGAGATATAATAGTGTCACACTAGCGCCTGCTTTCAGTTTTTTTCTTCCCATGAAATTTGCAAGTACGGAACCGCTTTACCGCGTGATGCCCGGCTCTTGCAGTCGTTGACATCGCAGAGTTCCTCACAGCCTTGAACGATACTATCAATTGAGCCGTGCATGCAACTTCCTTTTTTTGCTGCATGTTTGTTCGCTTTTTTATGTTCTCACTCACTCGCATCTGTAATACCCAAGTACTTGAGAGCCGAACAAACAAACAAACAAACAAACAAACAAACAAACAAACAAACAAACAAACAAACAAACAAACAAACAAACAAAAACAAATAAATTAGGGAATTATAGTTTATCATTATTGAGCATGCGGGCATTTTCGCCGTGTGTGTTTATAACACAGTGACGAAGCTTATGCATTTTGTGAAAATTCCAACCATACTGTGCGGTTGTAATATTGCGATTCATGGTCGACTGATGCTTGGCATAGATACGTTTCACAGCGAAGCTGTTAAGGCCTACTTTCCCCACTATGGTGTCCGCGTGCAGAAAAAAAAAACTATAATTATCAGCATCGGCGCCATTGTCGTCTCCTTCCACAGCTGGCTCGTTGGAGCCCCTCGGTGCTACCGCTCGCATGCGCTCGTGCCACTGTTCCCGCGTTCGCCGTCGACGTTAATTAATTAATTGATTAATTAACACAAACACGTAACCAATTATTTAGAAGTACTTTAATGAACCGTCGGGATTTCATCATCATCATCAGCCTATCTTATGTCCACTGCAGGACGAAGGCCTCTCCCTGCGATCTCCAATTACCCCTGTCCTGCGCCAACCGATTCGAACTAGCGCCTGCGAATTTCCTCATTTCATCGCCCCACCTAGACTTCTCCCGTCCTCGGCTGCGCTTCCCTTCTCTTCAGACCCATTCTGTAACACTAATGGCCCGCCGGTTATCTAACCTACGCATTACATGAGCTGCCCAGCTGCATTTTTTTTCTTGTTAATGTTAATTACGTAGTGACGAATTTCGCTTTCTCGTAGAACTAATGGCCGCCTCATCGAGTACTTTAAATCAGGGTTTAGAATTGTGCTATCTACCACATGCGACTTTTACAATCTTAAGACCGTCTCAAAAAAAGAAAAGATGGTATATATTCATGCTCTGAGTGACATGAATAACCCAGTTAGCAGCTGCACACCTTTTTCAGAAATTGACACTAATTGGCAAGCATGTCTGCCTACAATCACATCGGTGGTCAAGCGCTGCACACACACATCAGTTGAGGATAGCCAAGAAACGAACAAAATTCATTTGGTTCACATTATTCGCTGTTAAAATCAAGGAAAACTCGGTCTTTCAGCGTAAACAGAAAAAAAGACTTTAAAAATAAAAGAGCCTGTAGTTTCCTTTCAAACAAACGTTGCATATTAAAAATAAAACCTTTTTTTTTTCTTCTGTTTCTTCACGGTTATATTTACAGTCTACTGTTTACATGGGGATGCATGCCTGTGCTACGCTGAACGATGTTTTTCTCTCCGCTGGCAGTGGACATATATAGACGTGATGAAGCTCGCCGAACCCTTTTATCATTTATGAAAGCGACACAGTTATACTCCCGGCCGTTGCTTACTTCACTGATTGACAATTATTATGCTCGCATTTGTGGATCGTCTGTCGGACGATAGGCAAACCATGCTGCTTTTTTATTCTCTTTAACCGGTGGCGTCATAAATTAGGGTGATGAGCCGCCGTCTCGCCGAAGTAACGCTTGATGCACAATCTGCCTGTGCACGGTCGTTTCCCGTGCTCACTGGAATCCGTCGGTTACAGCGCGCGGGCTGACGTCCGAGGGCATGCGACACAGCGTCAGACAGCATTGCACAACAACCTTGGCATTGTTTTCTTTTTTCCTACTAACGCTTCCCGTGGATATTGCTGATACCAGCGTGATGAGCATCGAGTCTCTGGCCGCGTGTAATCTGCGCATTCAACGAGTGCAAAAGTCGATAAACGACGCCTCCGTAGTAGAGCGCCGTAATATAAGCGGTTTCTTAGCGTATGGATGTGCGTGTACATCACAATGAAAAAAAAAAAAAGGACAGGGGGGGCGAGGTCAATTTTGGGAGAGAAGAAGACGTATGTACTTGGCCTGGCTGCCATTTATTGATGCAAAGGCAAAAGTGTGCACAAGGGCGGATGCCGCAGGACGCTTGCAGCAACGGACGAAAGCGGCAACTCAGACACGTCTTGGATCGAAACAATGAACCCTGCGAATGGAATTTGGGGTAAAGCATAGAGAGTAAAACTAAACGATTTAAGCAGAGTGCGCTAACCTGCGCTGAATGAATCGAGATGATCGCATTCATCGTGCAAGTTATGAAGTGTACAAGTACATGCGGGTAATGCAGCGGTGGCAGTGTGCAAGCACCAAACCTTGTGAGCCACATCACGAATACGCTATCAGCCGGAAGCCTTCCTTGAGGTATGTGGGCGTGGGGGAAAGAGACAAAGCGATGCCAAGCGCTGCTCACGCAGCTTTTCCGTAGTCAAAGAACGCACACAGAAACGATCGTTCCCAGAAGCAACAGAGCCACGCGCTGTACCAAGTCAAGCTATTTGTTAAGACATCGTTGTCTCGGAAAAAAAAAAACCAAAAATAGATGAAGAAGCAGAGGAAGAAAAAAAAAACACAAGCTCGAACTTGTGTAGTTGAAGATAATAAATTTACCGTCCACTACATGATGAATGGCTCTTTCTTCGTTACGTTCGTATAACGTTTCTGTATTACGTTCCAATCGCGATGCAGTTTCACGTTCACGAAAAGAATTCCTTGTGGTGCAGATGCTATACACTGCCTTCGTGAGAAGGCTCGAAGCCACTCCGCGCGTGGCCGTATATAGGCACCCTGCAGTGCAGTTTTCGCGCGACCTGTGCGCCATCTGCAAGTGAAACTCGGGGGCGGCCAGTGCTTTTTTTTTTTCTTTTTTCTTTTTTTGAGTTGATAGCTGCGCCAGAACACACAGCTTAACGAGTGGCGGAAGCAAAACGGCAGAGACGATGGTGCACATTCGCCGTGACGCTTTCGATCGCTAATCACGAAGCGAGACTGTCCGGGTTTAAAAATGTCGAAGTGTGGATACACCCTGCATATGACTGCCCACGTTTGCGCGATCGATATCAGAAGCGCGAACAATGGTGAGCTCGACCTCGTCGAAGCGCAGTGCATGTATAACATTCAAACGACCAACGAGAAGTGAGCCGCTATGGTTTTGAATGGCGTATCATTTTCATCGCCTCCATAGCGGCCGGTGCCGGCGGTATTGGGGCGATACATGAAAACGTCCTATAGCGCCCTATGAATAGTGCGCCGTTCCTATGCCGTTTGTCCCAGCTAACGTTGGCCAAAGCTGTTCAAAGAAAGGAAACATTAGCGAATCACGGTTGGTGAGTCGTCAGAGGTCTGACAACCGAGCATTGTATAGGTTTTAAAATTGTATCTTAAGGCGTGATTGCTAAATGCATTCTTTCTTCTTTGAACAGTTTGGCTTACGTTAGCGGGGACACCTTATGGATGCCGGCGGGCGCGGCGTGCTGCGCCTAAACGTCGTACGTTTGACATTTCTGGCGAAGGCGAAGTGCTTTGGGAACGCGAAAAGTGCTAAGCCCGCCACATCGCCACGTGACATAGTTCTTGTCACTTACTCTAAGCTCACTCGGCGGCCTCGTATGACTTGCGAAAAAAAAAATGAAAATGAAGAAAACAGCATCTGCTGTATCGAAAGGTTGTCGGAGGATCTTAGGCTTGTCAATCAACGTTTTGGAGACTGGTCGGGGGTGTTAGGGACATGCGCGTAAACCACTGGCGCAGCAGGTACGGCAGGACACGGGTAGCGCCTGTTATCTGGACAACGTCAGGAATGCCGTCGTAAAATGCTGCTTTAGGAGAGTGCACGCGCTTCCGAGAGCCGTCAGCGCGGACATACATCGACACATGTTGTTTGGTACGATATTCTAGGTAAACATGTTTCCCAGCGAAAACAAAGAAGAACACGCGACATGACTTTCTGCGTAATCATGATGTGTCTGCACTCGTTTATCTTCTTTTATTTGTTTATGTATTTGAAACTTCCTTCTTTCAAACTACCTTGTGTCAAAATACCCCTGTCACACGCGAAGATTTAATGTCACTCGAATCAAATGGCGTTCGATGCATCGAATGTCATTCCGTCTCTTGTGGTGCTACGCAGTAAAATATAATGGCATTGTTGCGTTTCGCCTGCGACACGTGGTTTTGCCGGCGCGACTGCGGCGGGGCGGCAGACATTTTGGCCCGATCGTCGTCGCCGCAACGCTCATCGGCAGGTGTTTCCAGGCGCGACTGCGGCGATGCGACCGCAAAGGATCACCCTCGCATTCCAGTCATTGTGCCGGAACCAGGCGCTGCGAAAGCAGGGATCATCCTCTCATTACAGTCATTGTGCCCGACCGGCAGCGCTACAACAGGGTGCTACGAGATCGTGCTCGACATGGTGCTACGGCATCGCTACAACAGGGTGCTACGAGATCGTGCTCGACATGGTGCTACGGCATCGCTACAACAGGGTGCTACGAGATCGTGCTCGACATGGTGCTACGGCAGCGCTACGACAGTGTGCGTCACCATTAGCCCATTGTACATTCACGTGCTCGTCTTTTGAGGGGTTCCTTCTTGCCCTCAACTGCGAGAGTATAAAAACAGCTGCCCCGGACGCCCAAAAGGAGGGCTCCGATTTCTTCTGTTGAGTGAAGTGCTCTCCCGTCTCTCTACTTCGGTCAAACCTGACCGCCAACTCTTTGCGATGTTAAAATAAACAAGTTGTTTTGTTGTTACCAGTCGACTCATGCTTTGCCGGGACCTTCGGATGCTTCCAGTTGTACCCCAGGCCGCCAGGCCAACGCTACCCTTGGGGCTTGCGACCCAGGTACAACCACGGGCGTCAGCGCCGAGTTCCCAACAGATCGTACCAGCGGTGCGATCCAAACATCTGGTTGGCAGCGGTGAGATCGCCTCCGACTTCAAACATCTGGTTGCCAGCGGTGAGATCGCGACAACGGAGGCCAGCAGCGAAGAGATGCAGTTGACTGTATGCTGAGCAGCTCAACGACGATCCGGGAGCAGTGCAACGAGCCCTGTGTGACGACTGGTTGCCTGCAGCGGAACGACTGCGCGGAACTCTTGACTGCGAGGTTTGGTGAGTGCGGGACTTTCTTCTTCTGAGCTTTGCCAGGCTTTTGTTAGTGTCAGAAACAGAGCTGGTAATTGTGGTTGTCGTTGCTGCCGGGTTAGTTTGCGGCAAGACAATAGTAAGCAGTAGAGAAAGCAGCATTCAGAGCAGCCATGGATTTGAAGTCGTTGCGCAAACCGAAATTGTTGGAGCTTGCAAGAGAGTTGGGTCTGGATGTCTCGGACAAACTCAGAAAACCAGAACTGCTAAAGGCTATTCTTGAGTTAGAGGCTGAGGATGACGAGCTGTCGGAATGCCTTGAGACTATTGAGGAGAGGTCAAAAAGACAGGAGCGCGAACTTAAAGAGCAAAAAGAGAAACAGGAGCGCGAACTTAAAGAGCAAAAAGAGAAACAGGAGCGCGAACTTAAAGAGCAAAAAGAGAAACAGGAGCGCGAACTTAAAGAGCAGAAAGAAAAAGAAGAGCGTGACCGTCAACACGCTTTGGAAATGAAGCGTCTTGAGGTAGAGATGGAACGCGCTCGTAATGGAAGTCAGGCACACGGTGCAGGAGAACGCGTATTGTTCAAAATGACTGACCTGATGCGGCCGTTTAAGCTTGGAGAGGACATTGGTTTGTTCCTGGTTAACTTTGAGCGAACGTGCGAGAAGCAGGGGTTCTCTCGGGAAACGTGGCCACAGCGCTTGCTCACTTTGTTACCCGGCGAGGCGGCCGACGTAGTCGCTCGCTTGGATAGAGAGGAAGCAGAGGATTTCGACAAAGTAAAATCGAGTCTGCTAAAAAAGTACCGGCTGTCTGCGGAGGCGTTCCGTCGGAAGTTTCGGGAAAATGAGAAAGGCAGAAGTGAGTCATATACAGAGTTTGCGTATAGGCTTATGTCGAACATGCAGGAGTGGCTCAAAGAAGAGAAAGCGTTTGGTGACCACGATAAAGTTCTGCAGTGTTTCGGGCTAGAACAGTTTTATAGTCGGTTACCGGAGAACGTGCGATACTGGGTCTTGGATAGGCCAGACGTTTGTACGGTGGCTAAAGCCGCTGAGCTAGCCGAGGAGTTTGTGACGCGTCGGGCTCGCGGAGCTAAGGACGGTCAAAAGGGTGAATTTGGCTCGAAGTTTGAGAGGCCGAAGTTCACACCCATGAGAGCAAAGGGGAACACGCGTAGTGCGGATGCGAGTGGAAGCAGTGCGACCGAACCTAAGGAGACGGCGGCAGCCGAAGCCGAACGCAGGAAGCGGTTCGAGATGAGGCAAGCGCGCGTTTGTTATACGTGCCAGAAGCCGGGTCACTTTTCGGCGCAGTGTCCGGAAACAACACCAAAAGTTGTGTTTTTTTCAATAGGCAGCACTGACGAGAACATGAAGCTTCTCGAGCCTTACATGCGAGACCTCCTCGTGAACGGGAAAGAGTGCCGAGTGCTTCGCGATTCCGCAGCTACGATGGATGTAGTTCACCCGTCTTACGTAGAACCCCATATGTTCACGGGCGAGTGCGCATGGATCAAGCAAGCCGTGGAAGCTCATAGCGTGTGTCTGCCGGTAGCAAAAGTGCTTATTGAAGGACCTTTCGGAGCGCTTGAGACGGAGGCGGCAGTGTCATCTATGCTGCCCCCCCCAGTACCCGTACCTATTTTCAAACAGGTCCGATCACCTCCTGCGCGAGAAGGGGCTTTTGTTTGGTGAAGCTAGTGTTCAGGCCTTAACCAGATCGAAGGTTCGGGAGCTCGCTGCAAAGGCGGTAGTTGCGGGGCCGACGTTATCAAACAACGAAAAAGGGTCAGAGGCGCAGCAAGCTGATATTCAGAGCACGCCCGAACTGAATAAACTTGAGTCTGTAACGTTAAAGGCGCCAGATACTGGAGAGGAAACGCCCGACACGGGAAAGTTAGAAGAGCTATCTACTGATTTGCTCATCGCGCCTACGTCAGACGGACTTGATAGGTTGCTAAAAGTCAGCCGGTCGGCTTTGATAGCCGAGCAAAAAAAGGATGGCAGCCTGGAAAACATACGCTGGAATGTCAAAGAAGGTATCGCCAGGAAAACTGCGCGTTTTGTGGAAAGAGGTGGAGTCCTGTACCGGAAGTATCTAGACCGCAGAGGAGTGGAGTTCGATCAGCTGATCGTGCCTCAATGCTATCGTCAGGATCTGTTGCGCTTGTCACACGGGGGTTCGTGGTCCGGACACCTTGGAGTTAAGAAAACTAAGGACCGTCTCTTGCAAGAGTACTATTGGCCAGGGTGTTTTCGGGACGCAGACCATTTCGTGAGGACATGTGACACTTGTCAGCGGGTGGGCAAACCAGGGGACAAATCGAGGGCGCCGTTGAAATTGGTACCTATCATTACGGAGCCTTTTAGACGGCTCGTTATTGATACTGTGGGACCTCTGCCGGTAACAGCCACGGGGTACAGACACATTTTGACTGTGATCTGCCCAGCGACAAAGTTCCCTGAAGCAGTGCCGCTTAAAGAACTCAGCTCAGTTGAGATAGTTAATGCACTACTGTCCATATTTGCGCGAGTTGGTTTTCCTGCGGAAATCCAATCAGATCAGGGCACAGTGTTTACTAGCGCTTTGACGACAACTTTTCTCGAAAGGTGTAGGGTAAAGCTGTTACACAGCTCAGTGTACCACCCACAGTCGAATTCCGTTGAGAAGCTCCACTCCGTCATGAAGCGCGTGTTGAGAGCCTTGTGTTTTGAACATCAAACTGACTGGGAGCTGTGTCTGCCTGGGGTGATGTTTGCATTAAGAACCGCGCCGCATGCAGCTACGGGGTTTTCGCCAGCTGAACTGGTGTACGGTCGCTCGCTTCGGTCTCCGCTTCGCATGCTTCGAGAATCATGGGAAGGCAGGGGCGACGACCCAGTCGTGGTGGAGTACGTACTTAAGCTCCTCGAACGCTTAAGAAGGGCACAGGAGTTGTCAGGTGAAGCAATGACAAAGGCCCAGCAGAGGGCCAAGGTTTATTATGATCGGACAGCCAGGGCCCGTCGTTTTGAGGTGGGCGATGAGGTCATGATATTGCGCACATCGCTAAACAACAAACTAGACGTGCAGTGGGAGGGCCCAGCGCGAATTGTTCAGAAACTGTCGGACGTTAACTACGTGGTAAGTCTGCCAGGAAAGCGGAAAGCACAGCAAGTTTACCACTGTAATCTGCTCAAACCTTATAGACAAAGGGAAGCAGTGGTGTGCATGATGGTAAACGTTCCTGAAGAGCTTCCGGTCGAGCTTCCGGGACTAGGCTCAGTGACGAACAGGGAAGACACCGGTCAAGTCATTAGTGACCTTATCAGTAAAGCACCGCTGTCGCCTGAGCAGAAAACCGAACTACACCAGCTATTACAAGAGTTTCAAGGTCTGTTCTCTGAGAGGCCTGGTAGGACTTCGGTACTTACTCATGATATAGAACTTACCTCCCCAGAGCCAGTACGATCCAAGGCGTATCGGGTGTCACCCCGCCAGAGCGATATTATGGAGGCTGAGGTAAAGAAAATGCTACAGCTCGGTGTTATTGAGGCAGGTGAGAGTGATTATACCTCCCCTTTGATTTTAGTTGAGGTACCGGGCAAGGAACCTCGTCCTTGCGTCGACTACCGCAGGCTTAATTCCATCACTAAGGATCAAATTTATCCGATCCCTAACATCGAGGAGCGCCTTGAGAAAGTTAGTAGCGCTCAGTTTATTTCCACCCTAGATCTTGTCAGGGGTTATTGGCAGGTTCCACTTACAGAAGAGGCTAGTAGGTATGCGGCGTTCATTTCACCAATGGGAACATTCCGTCCTAAAGTGTTGAGTTTTGGTTTGAAGAACGCGCCATACTGTTTTTCAAGTCTCATGGATAAAGTGTTGCGGGGACAGCAAGAATTCGCTTTACCGTATCTAGACGACGTAGCGATATTCTCCGCATCCTGGTCTGAGCATATGACACACTTGCGGGCAGTGCTAACCCGCCTGCGCGAAGCAGGCTTGACAGTAAAGGCTCCTAAGTGCCAGTTAGCACAGGCCGAGGTTGTCTACCTCGGTCACGTGATTGGTCAGGGTCGTCGCCGCCCCTCTGAAATAAAAGTGGCCGCTGTGCGAGACTTTCCGCAACCGCGCACCAAGACCGATATTCGGTCGTTCTTGGGTGTCGCCGGCTACTATCAGAGGTACATCCCTAGGTACTCTGATATCGCGGCTCCCCTGACGGATGCTCTAAGAAAGACAGAGCCTCAAACAGTCGTCTGGGACGAGACAAAGGAAAGAGCTTTTAGCGCCCTAAAGAGTGCCCTAACAGGCCAGCCTGTGCTACGATCGCCAGACTATACAAAAGGGTTCATTGTTCAGTGCGATGCTAGTGAGCGAGGCATGGGCGTTGTACTGTGCCAACGGGAAAATGGAGAAGTAGAACACCCCGTCCTGTATGCTAGTCGTAAGCTGACCAGTCGTGAGCAGGCGTATAGCGCCACCGAGAAAGAGTGTGCGTGTCTCGTGTGGGCCGTTCAGAAATTGTCATGCTATCTAGCCGGCTCGAGGTTTATCATTGAGACGGATCACTGCCCTCTCCAATGGCTGCAGACCATCTCTCCCAAAAATGGCCGCCTCCTGCGCTGGAGCCTCGCTTTACAACAATATTCCTTTGAGGTGCGTTACAAAAAGGGGAGTCTCAACGGTAACGCCGATGGCTTAAGTCGGAGCCCCTAACGTAGGAATCAGCCTCAAAATTGTTTGTTACTGATGTTTTTCTTCCTGAGGCAGGATTTTTTTTTTAACATATTGCTTTTGTTTAGTGTTTCAAAGTGATGATATGCTTTCTAGTGCAATTTTTCAATTTGTGGACGCGTTCTGAGTGATGCTAGACTACTGTAAGGAACTAGGCAGTGGTATAAAAAGGGGGAAGAGCCTGGCAGGGCTTAGTGAGGGTTGTGCCGTGCTTGCTGACTGAGCGGTTGAGTTTCAGCGTAGTTCTAACGCTTGCCGGGAACGAGAACAAAAATGTGAACTCTCCCGAAGTCACCTTGCAGTGTCCCGTGCGAACCTGAACTAGAGAACGAGGCCTTCTCTGTGCGCTGCGCTCAAGAAACGTCGAGGGACGCCCGACTTCGGTTATGAGCATCATCGAGCGACATCCCTCCGGACAGCGGATGCAGTCCCCTGTCCATCGGGATCTCCTTCCCCCGGCGGGGCGGTCTGTTGCGTTTCGCCTGCGACACGTGGTTTTGCCGGCGCGACTGCGGCGGGGCGGCAGACATTTTGGCCCGATCGTCGTCGCCGCAACGCTCATCGGCAGGTGTTTCCAGGCGCGACTGCGGCGATGCGACCGCAAAGGATCACCCTCGCATTCCAGTCATTGTGCCGGAACCAGGCGCTGCGAAAGCAGGGATCATCCTCTCATTACAGTCATTGTGCCCGACCGGCAGCGCTACAACAGGGTGCTACGAGATCGTGCTCGACATGGTGCTACGGCATCGCTACAACAGGGTGCTACGAGATCGTGCTCGACATGGTGCTACGGCATCGCTACAACAGTGTGCGTCACCATTAGCCCATTGTACATTCACGTGCTCGTCTTTTGAGGGGTTCCTTCTTGCCCTCAACTGCGAGAGTATAAAAACAGCTGCCCCGGACGCCCAAAAGGAGGGCTCCGATTTCTTCTGTTGAGTGAAGTGCTCTCCCGTCTCTCTACTTCGGTCAAACCTGACCGCCAACTCTTTGCGATGTTAAAATAAACAAGTTGTTTTGTTGTTACCAGTCGACTCATGCTTTGCCGGGACCTTCGGATGCTTCCAGTTGTACCCCAGGCCGCCAGGCCAACGCTACCCTTGGGGCTTGCGACCCAGGTACAACCACGGGCGTCAGCGCCGAGTTCCCAACAGATCGTACCAGCGGTGCGATCCAAACAGCATCCGCAAATGATAGCAATGACGATCTGGAACAAAATTTGTGAAATTCAAATAAATTTAGTGCCTATTAAACGCGTTTAAGAACTTTTGCGAGTGCTTTTAAAACGGACGAAAACATTTTGACGCGAATTATTCACAACTAAAAGCACTTCGATCAACGCATCTAATATGGCCGACCGCCGCAACAGACTCCTGATGCAAATAGTAATAGCGCTTGAGCGCAGCCCGTGGTGAAAATATCATCGCGGCAAAAATAATTATTCATTTTTATAAGTCTAAAGAAATATCTTCTGACTTTGCTGATGCACGCATTATTTTTTTCGCGCTGCGTGTCGCTGTTGTCCATCTGTGGTGAAGAGTATACATTCGGTTCGTAATCGAATGCGAATGAGTTCCCCTAACTCATTCGATGGTAAATGTCATTCCATTCGAATGACATTCAATTGTCCCGCGTAAATCCCGATTAGTGGAATTATATGCGAATGCCATTCGATTCGAATGACATTACATCTTCCCATGTGACAGGGGTATCAGACAATATAACGCCGCTTCTTTGGATGGATTACTTAAAGAGGCGGACATTAACTGCACAGCAAATCACAACCAAATAACTTGAATTATTTACTTTAGGGCAGACGTTGCAATTACAAAACTGAAAACGGACAGCGTTTAAGATATGTCCATTTGTCCATCACGCACGCACACACACACACACACACACACCTACACTACCCACCTTATACCCGGGCTTTTCGTCTGAACGCTTTGTGAGAAACCGTGCGCCTGTTTCAGCTGCAGAGAGCGCGAACAGCACCGCCGACCGTCGCGTGCAATCGATGTACCACTATATAGACGGATGCAAATCGGGCACTTATTAATAACGACCGCATATATCCGGCCGTTTAGCGGGGGCCCTCATCACTATGGGCAGGAAAAACAGAAGCAAATAAATAAATTATAGAAAGAAGGCGAGGTACACGGCACGGCGTACTGCCCCGTTCGCGGTTCACTGCGTGCTTCGTTGCGGCGACCGATCCCGGCGCTGTTACATTGTCGCGAGGGAGGAATGCGCGCGGCAGTTATGGCTCATTTCATCTGGCACGCTGTGCGACACACTCCCCGCCTGCTTTGATGCTTCAAGTGGCTCGATCGGTGCCCTTGCTGCTGTTTCGGTTTGGTCTCGCAGCCGATTACTGCGCCTGCGCGGAATCGCGAAACGGCGAGCGAGTCTGGTGCTCCATACGTGGGGAATTATGCTTGCGTTCAACCCGTCGATGAGCTCCTTAATCGAGAGCGGCTTATTTGCAGCGATAATGCGGAGTTTAGGCCCTCCCCCCAAAAACTCTGAGCAGATGGTGGGAGGTTTCGCTGCCTGTCGAGTTTGAACAAATTGATACCACGTACGCAGCACTAGTCGTACCGAAATCTCTGTTCGCGGATGTTTCTTGTCATCGTTTTTGTCGAAAGACGGATGCTCTACATTGCAGGTGCTCCGTTATATTACGGTAGTGCCTTGCTTGTTGAGTCGTGCGAGCTCGGGCTATAAGCCTTAACTTTCAGTTTCTATTGCCACCTCGTTAATGTATCCATGTCGAAAAAAAAAAGGGATTTTTGTGCGCGCACGCATTTAAGCAACGTGCATCTCTCGTAGCTAAAAATAACATTAAACTGGGCACCCGCGCCTATGATGCCGCCTGAAAACAAGTACCTTCAGCCACTCCGTGCTAACGACTTAGGCTAGTTTGCACACCGGTGAAAACGTTTCTGGCAGGTGAACTCATGTGCGGCCACGCAGTAAGTTGCATGAAAAAAAAAAGAAGTAAATAGCTTTGCGCAAGTTGCACTCGTACTCACTCGACAGCTATACGCGGTAGTCTTTATAGTTGGGTACTTTGTGGGCAGATTTTCAAGGTCGTATGAATTTGCTCGCCGATAAAATGATTCATGCTAGCTGCGCCAGGTGTATAAAGCAACGAATCTCTCTGCAAGATTGTCTTCCCATAGAATTTCCTTTCTTTTTACTTTCTTGTTGCGAACCCTCCAGGATTTTCCTGGCCGTGGTTGCAGGGTGCTGCTGTCTTGCCGAATAACTCGTACTTAAAAAAATAAATAAAACAATTGAATTATGCGCCCGATGGTGGGATCGAACCTCGACCTCCCAGCACAGCAGCGCGATACTCTGACCGTGCATTGGGCCACAATCGTTCATATTCTTCTATTGTGCCAACGCCAACTGGCTCTGCGAGGTGGCCACGGCGGCCGCACATCGATGCTGGAGAAATGCAAGAACGACCGTGTAACGTGCACTCGGTGCGCGCTAAAGACGCCGAGGTGGTCAGAGTTAATTCGGAGTCGGCCACTAAACGCGCCTTCATAATCAGATGGTGGTTTTGGCACGGTAGGCGTGGTTGCGAGTGTTACGGTCCGTTTCTTTTTAACAACATGCCTGTAGAGATTTTCTCCACGAATGCCAAAGGCTGTGAAGAGAGAACTTTTGTATGGGTTTTTTTCTTTTTCACTTAAACTTGTTTTATATCAAATTTTGTTTATTGTGTTCTCATGTCTCCAGCTGCTGCCCCTCAAGCCCTCGTTTGGTTTTGGCAGGCCCGCTTTCGTGCACTGTCGTATAATAATAATAATAATAATAATAATAATAATAATAATAATAATAATAATAATAATAATAATAATAATAATAATAATAATTACAAATAAGTAATTGGTACAGATATCTTTGCTAGGTCTGCCGAAGCCTTCCGTAGGCTTGAATGGCAGAAACCTGTCAGTCGGGGCCATGCCTTCTGTGACCTTATTACAGACAAACTAAATGTACTAAACCAAAAAGAAAGGGCAAAAAGCGTATCACAGGTTCATCATGTGAACATAGCAAGTAAACAGCACTTAATGTTCAGAGGAAGACATGTGACACACAACAATCATTAAATTAAAGTAAAAACGGAACAATATATAGACGAAGTTACAAGCTATAGAGGCAAAAAAAAAAATAATGAGAACAGTACGCATAACAGTCTTGCATTAAGGTTGGCAAAGATTACACCGCAACAAAAGAGAATATATACATGTGAAAACTCCTATTCTACCATTGCTTTCAGGGCCTTTCTTTTTTTAGTCCAGACAAATTTTGCTGATCCACTACTGAACTGGGAAGGTTATTGAACAGCTGTGGAATATAATATCTTCTTTGTTCTTTTCCTTAGCGAGTTATTGTCCGAAGAACTACAAATCTGGAAGTTTACACAAAGCAATACTTTTGTGGACAGGTTCGCGGAAATCATTGCTCCAGAAATAGCGCATTACAATTGTTGAACGAAATAAAGACTCAAAATCGGGCATTTACAAGTCTCCAAATAAGTTATCCGTGGCTTGGTTGTACGTAGCATATTTTAATGTGCATTTGAATAGGCTGTCACTTTTATATATCCAAAATCGGCTGCAAAAAAAAAAAAAAAAAAACTTCAAATGCCGTATCTGTGAGTTACTGAAAGTGTGCACTATCACTTTTTTTTTTTATCTTAAGTGCATAACTCCTTATACGGTGAAGTACACATGTAACATTACGTAGCCGCGCACAAATTCTAGCCATTTGAATACTTCAAGATAAGTCTGTCTCAAAATAGACTTCAAGGTACTTGACATTGTCCGCATATTGTACTGCGGCACAAATACAGTCTAAGCAATTCGAACCGTGAAGAAAGGCATGTTGACTTGCTACAAGAGCCTTTGACGGATTTCTGAAACAGACCAAGCGCGATAGTTCTCTGGCTTCGATGCATCTCCGCCTTTAAATATCTGTATCACGCGTGCTCTCTTTAATTCATCTGGTATTGTGTCAGTATCAAGGATTCTATTATAGATAAAAAGGAGCGGAGGGGCCAAAACGATGACGTTCAGACGTATATCTTCTGCCGATATGCCGTCCAGACCGACAGCACGGGTTTTTCTAGATCGATGTAGCAATCGATATAGGTCTGCTTTAGTTATTGGTGGAAGAAATGGCGAATCTGTTACTGAAGTAAGGCCACTGTTAAAACCAACAGCATCAGTGCGTCCATCATTATCAGAGCGAACCGAAGAAATCACTGAAACTGTCCGCCACTCTCTGATTGATGGCCCCGAAACCTTTCGTTATCGGGTCCAAATACGTACCTGGATAAAAGCCTATAAACTCATTTACCAGGGACCACATCCTAGCGGGTTGATAACGCGAGGAAAAGAAATTATACGATAGTAGTTCCTCTTAGAACAGCGCATCAGTGCTGTAACTTTGTTCCGAGCTTCTCGATAGAGGTCTTTTAGTGTTTCGTCACCAGGTTGCTGTCGACACCGTTTCCATCAGTTTTCCTTTTCTTCAGCAGCTTTTATTATCCGATTGATCAGCCAGTATAAATGTAGTTGTCGCTTTCGGGCCAAGACTGTTTTTTTACATAACCTTTTTAAATTGGAAATTGCCGCTATAGCATCACTGCATACACTGTTCGGTCAGCTATTGGCTAACATTGCGTTCCAGTCATAGTGGGAAACTAGCCAGTCAAATTTAATACAATCGCATATTTCAATGTATTGGGATTCTGTACTGTTTGGGTGATAGGAACTTGGGAATGAAAGCTGGCATTCTAAAGAGTAGTGGTCTGCCAGCATTTTTGTCACTCGAACGGAATTGATATATTCGAGAAATATATTGAACGAACCATCCCATGGTCAATACACGAAATCACAAGGTGATTTAAAAGAAGGTCCTCTCGTTAGCCTCGTTAACAACGGGCTCAATGCCATATTCAGCTAAGGTGTTCAAGTAACTGACAACCACAGCCTTCTGCGGGCTTAAAATATCTATGTTGATGTCTCCAATGATAAACGTTCGAATTAAGCGGTAAACAACTTTGATTTTATTTTAGTTCTTCAAAAATGTTGGCACATGTTCGGAGTAGGGACGATGTATCGCAGCTAACAACAAAACCATGTTGGAACTTTCCAAAAGAAAGGCGAGGCTGTCGCCCCCCGTAAAGGAAAACGTCGTACTTGTAGTTACCCATTTCGACTTGATGAATACTGCCATTCCACCACCTTTCCTGGCCGTTCTCGTTGAAAAGTGTCCTCGGTAATTCGGTAGACGAAATTACGATAACAAATCATCTTTAACATTAATCCAAGGTCGATCCAAATAGGTCGCGAAGCTTCGGGCGAAAAGCTGTTCAGAACCAATTGTCAGCGACATCAGCTAGAGTGGCTATGGGAGCAGCGATTGAAGCGCGACGCGTTTGGAGGGAACAAACATTGGGAAAGAAAAAAAAGCGGTTTTTAATCAAAGCGAGACACAGTTAGGGTCGTTCATTGAAAGTAAAACATCTATAATTTTAGATATCCGTGACGAGTAAAGAAAAGACAACTGTATTATATTTTATTATTATCATCAATAAATACCCTTTTTCAGCGCCCATCGTTAACGCCGCTATGCCGCTCTCATTTGCAATGCAATGCGGTGTTGCGTTTCGCCTGCGACACGTGGTTTTGCCGGCGCGACTGCGGCGGGGCGGCAGACATTTTGGCCCGATCGTCGTCGCCGCAACACTCATCGCCAGGTGTTTCCAGGCGCGTCTGCGGCGATGCGACCGCCTAGGGATCCTCCTCGCATTCCAGTCATTGTGCCCGAAACAGGCGATGCCAAAGCAGGGATCTCATTCCAGTTATTGGGCCCGAAACAGGCGATGCCAAAGCAGGGATCTCGTTCCAGTCATTGTGCCCGAAACAGGCGATGCCAAAGCAGGGATCTCATTCCAGTTATTGGGCCCGAAACAGGCGATGCCAAAGCAGGGATCTCGTTCCAGTCATTGTGCCCGAAACAGGCGACGCCAAAGCAGGGACCATCCTCTCATTACAGTCATTGTGTCCGACCGGCAGCGCCACGACAGGGTGCTACGAGATCGTGCGCAGCGCCACGACAGGGTGCTACGAGATCGTGCGCAGCGCCACGACAGGGTGCTACGAGATCGTGCGCAGCGCCACGACATGGTGCTACGGCATCGCTACGACAGTGTGCGTCACCATTAGCCCATTGTACATTCACGTGCTCGTCTTTTGAGGGGTTCCTTCTTGCCCTCAACTGCGAGAGTATAAAAACAGCTGCCCCCGGACGCCAAAAGGAGGGCTCCGATTTCTTCTGTTGAGTGAAGTGCTCTCCCGTCTCTCTACTACGGTCAAACCTGACCGCCAACTCTTTGCGATGTTAAAATAAACAAGTTGTTTCGTTGTTACCAGTCGACTCATGCTTTGCCGGGACCTTCGGATGCTTCCAGTTGTACCCCAGGCCGCCAGGCCAACGCTACCCTTGGGGCTTGCGACCCAGGTACAACCACGGGCGTCAGCGCCGAGTTCCCAACAGATCGTACCAGCAGTCAGACCCAAACATCTGGTTGCCAGCGGTGAGATCGCCTACGACTTCAAACAACGGTCTGCCAGCGGCGAGATCGCGACAACGGAGGCCAGCAGCGAAGAGATGCAGTTGACTGTATGCTGAGCAGCTCAACGACGATCCGGGAGCAGTGCAACGAGCCCTGTGTGACGACTGGTTGCCTGCAGCGGAACGACTGCGCGGAATTCCTGCCTGCGAGGTTTGGTGAGTGCGGGACTTTCTTCTTCTGAGCTTTGCCAGGCTTTTTGTTAGTGTCAGAAACAGAGCTGGTAATTGTGGTTGTCGTTGCTGCCGGGTTAGTTTGCGGCAAGACAATAGTAAGCAGTAGAGAAAGCAGCATTCAGAGCAGCCATGGATTTGAAGTCGTTGCGCAAACCGAAATTGTTGGAGCTTGCAAGAGAGTTGGGTCTGGATGTCTCAGACAAACTAAGAAAACCTGAACTGCTAAAGGCTATTCTTGAGTTAGAGGCTGAGGATGACGAGCTGTCGGAATGCCTTGAGACTATTGAAGAGAGGGAGACTGCAAAAGAAAAAGAAGAGCGGGAACGTAAAGAACAGAAAGAGCGAGAGCAACAAGAGCGTGACCGTCAACACGCTTTGGAAATGAAGCGTCTTGAGGTAGAAATGGAACGCGCTCGTAATGGAAGTCAGGCACACGGTGCAGGAGAACGCGTATTGTTCAAAATGACTGACCTGATGCGGCCGTTTAAGCTTGGAGAGGACATTGGTTTGTTCCTGGTTAACTTTGAGCGAACGTGCGAGAAGCAGGGGTTCTCTCGGGAAACGTGGCCACAGCGCTTGCTCACTTTGTTACCCGGCGAGGCGGCCGACGTAGTCGCTCGCTTGGATAGAGAGGAGGCAGAGGATTTCGACAAAGTAAAATCGAGTCTGCTAAAAAAGTACCGGCTGTCTGCGGAGGCGTTCCGTCGGAAGTTTCGGGAAAATGAGAAAGGCAGAAGTGAGTCATATACAGAGTTTGCGTATAGGCTTATGTCGAACATGCAGGAGTGGCTCAAAGAAGAGAAAGCGTTTGGTGACCACGATAAAGTTCTGCAGTGTTTCGGGCTAGAACAGTTTTATAGTCGGTTACCGGAGAACGTGCGATACTGGGTCTTGGATAGGCCAGACGTGAGTACGGTGGCTAGAGCCGCTGAGCTAGCCGAGGAGTTTGTGACGCGTCGAGCTCGCGGAGCTAAGGACGGTCAAAAGGGTGAATTTGGCTCGAAGTTTGAGAGGCCGAAGTTCACACCCATGAGAGCAAAGGGGAACACGCGTAGTGCGGATGCGAGTGGAAGCAGTGCGACCGAACCTAAGGAGACGGCGGCAGCCGAAGCCGAACGCAGAAAGCGGTTCGAGATGAGGCGAGCGGGCGTTTGTTATACGTGCCAGAGGCCGGGTCACTTTTCGGCGCAGTGTCCGGAAACAACACCAAAAGTTGTGTTTTTTTCAATAGGCAGCACTGACGAGAACATGAAGCTTCTCGAGCCTTACATGCGAGACCTCCTCGTAAACGGGAAAGAGTGCCGAGTGCTTCGCGATTCCGCAGCTACGATGGATGTAGTTCACCCGTCTTACGTAGAACCCCATATGTTCACGGGCGAGTGCGCGTGGATCAAGCAAGCCGTGGAAGCTCATAGCGTGTGTCTGCCAGTAGCAAAAGTGCTTATTGAAGGACCTTTCGGAGCGCTTGAGACGGAGGCGGCAGTGTCATCTATGCTGCCACCCCAGTACCCGTACCTATTTTCAAACAGGTCCGATCACCTCCTGCGCGAGAAGGGGCTTTTGTTTGGTGAAGCTAGTGTTCAGGCCTTAACCAGATCGAAGGTTCGGGAGCTCGCTGCAAAGGCGGTAGTTGCGGGGCCGACGTTATCAAACAACGAAAAAGGGTCAGAGGCGCAGCAAGCTGATATTCAGAGCACGCCCGAACTGAATAAAATTGAGTCTGTAGCATTGAAGGCGCCAGATACTGGAGAGGAAAATCCCGATTCGGGAAAGTTAGAAGAGCTATCGACTGATTTGCTCATCGCGCCTACGTCAGACGGACTTGATAGGTTGCTAAAAGTCAGCCGGTCGGCTTTGATAGCCGAGCAAAAAAAGGATGGCAGCCTGGAAAACGTGCGCTGCAATGTCAAAGAAGGTATCGCCAGGAAAACTGCGCGTTTTGTGGAAAGAGGTGGAGTCCTGTACCGGAAGTATCTAGACCGCCGAGGAGTGGAGTTCGATCAGCTGGTCGTGCCTCAATGCTATCGTCAGGATCTGTTGCGCTTGTCACATGGGGGTTCGTGGTCCGGACACCTAGGAGTTAAGAAAACTAAGGACCGTCTCTTGCAAGAGTACTATTGGCCAGGGTGTTTTCGGGACGCAGACCATTTCGTGAGGACATGTGACACTTGTCAGCGGGTGGGCAAACCAGGGGACAAATCGAGGGCGCCGTTGAAATTGGTACCTATCATTACGGAGCCTTTTAGACGGCTCGTTATTGATACTGTGGGACCTCTGCCGGTAACAGCCACGGGGTACAGACACATTTTGACTGTGATCTGCCCAGCGACAAAGTTCCCTGAAGCAGTGCCGCTTAAAGAACTCAGCTCAGTTGAGATAGTTAATGCACTACTGTCCATATTTGCGCGAGTTGGTTTTCCTGCAGAAATTCAATCAGATCAGGGCACAGTGTTTACTAGCGCTTTGACGACAACTTTTCTCGAAAGGTGTGGGGTAAAGCTGTTACACAGCTCAGTGTACCACCCACAGTCGAATTCCGTTGAGAAGCTCCACTCCGTCATGAAGCGCGTGTTGAGAGCCTTGTGTTTTGAACATCAAACTGACTGGGAGCTGTGTCTGCCTGGGGTGATGTTTGCTTTAAGGACCGCGCCGCATGCGGCTACGGGGTTTTCGCCAGCTGAACTGGTGTACGGTCGCTCGCTTCGATCTCCGCTTCGCATGCTTCGAGAATCATGGGAAGGTAGGGGCGACGACCCAGTCGTGGTGGAGTACGTGCTTAAGCTCCTCGAACGCTTAAGAAGGGCACAGGAGTTGTCAGGTGAAGCAATGGCAAAGGCCCAGCAGAGGGCCAAGGTTTATTATGATCGGACAGCCAGGGCCCGTCGTTTTGAGGTTGGCGATGAGGTCATGATATTGCGCACATCGCTAAACAACAAACTAGACGTGCAGTGGGAGGGCCCAGCACGAATTGTTCAGAAACTGTCGGACGTTAACTACGTGGTAAGTCTGCCAGGAAAGCGGAAAGCACAGCAAGTTTACCACTGTAATCTGCTCAAACCTTATAGACAAAGGGAAGCAGTGGTGTGCATGATGGTAAACGTTCCTGAAGAGCTTCCGGTCGAGCTTCCAGGACTAGGCTCAGTGACGAACAGGGAAGACACCGGTCAATTCATTAGTGACCTTATCAGTAAAGCACCGCTGTCGCCTGAGCAGAAAACCGAACTACACCAGCTATTACGAGAGTTTCAAGGTCTGTTCTCTGAGAGGCCTGGTAGGACTTCTGTACTTACTCATGATATAGAACTTACCTCCCCAGAGCCAGTACGATCCAAGGCGTATCGGGTGTCACCCCGCCAGAGCGATATTATGGAGGCTGAGGTAAAGAAAATGCTACAGCTCGGTGTTATTGAGGCAGGTGAGAGTGATTATACCTCCCCTTTGATTTTAGTTGAGGTACCGGGCAAGGAACCTCGTCCTTGCGTCGACTACCGCAGGCTTAATTCCATCACTAAGGATCAAATTTATCCGATCCCTAACATCGAGGAGCGCCTTGAGAAAGTTAGTAGCGCTCAGTTTATTTCCACCCTAGATCTTGTCAGGGGTTATTGGCAGGTTCCACTTACAGAAGAGGCTAGTAGGTATGCGGCGTTCATTTCACCAATGGGAACATTCCGTCCTAAAGTGTTGAGTTTTGGTTTGAAGAACGCGCCATACTGTTTTTCAAGTCTCATGGATAAAGTGTTGCGGGGACAGCAAGAATTCGCTTTACCGTATCTAGACGACGTAGCGATATTCTCCGCATCCTGGTCTGAGCATATGACACACTTGCGGGCAGTGCTAACCCGCCTGCGCGAAGCAGGCTTGACAGTCAAGGCTCCTAAGTGCCAGTTAGCACAGGCCGAGGTTGTCTACCTCGGTCACATGATTGGTCAGGGTCGTCGCCGCCCCTCTGAAATAAAAGTGGCCGCTGTGCGAGACTTTCCGCAACCGCGCACAAAGACCGATATTCGGTCGTTCTTAGGTGTCGCCGGCTACTATCAGAGGTACATCCCTAGGTACTCTGATATCGCGGCTCCCCTGACGGATGCTCTAAGAAAGACAGAGCCTCAAACAGTCGTCTGGGACGAGACAAAGGAAAGAGCTTTTAGCGCCCTAAAGAGTGCCCTAACAAGCCAGCCTGTGCTACGATCGCCAGACTATACAAAAGGGTTCATTGTTCAGTGCGATGCTAGTGAGCGAGGCATGGGCGTTGTACTGTGCCAACGGGAAAATGGAGAAGTAGAACACCCCGTCCTGTATGCTAGTCGTAAGCTGACCAGTCGTGAGCAGGCGTATAGCGCCACCGAGAAAGAGTGTGCATGTCTCGTGTGGGCCGTTCAGAAATTGTCATGCTATCTAGCCGGCTCGAGGTTTATCATTGAGACGGATCACTGCCCTCTCCAATGGCTGCAGACCATCTCTCCCAAAAATGGCCGCCTCCTGCGCTGGAGCCTCGCTTTACAACAATATTCCTTTGAGGTGCGTTACAAAAAGGGGAGTCTCAACGGTAACGCCGATGGCTTAAGTCGAAGCCCCTAACGTAGGAATCAGCCTCAAAATTGTTTGTTACTGATGTTTTTCTTCCTGAGGCAGGATTTTTCTTTAACATATTGCTTTTGTTTAGTGTTTCAAAGTGATGATATGCTTTCTAGTGCAATTTTTCAATTTGTGGACGCGTTCTGAGTGATGCTAGACTACTGTAAGGAACTAGGCAGTGGTATAAAAAGGGGAAAGAGCCTGGCAGGGCTTAGTGAGGGTTGTGCCGTGCTTGCTGACTGAGCGGTTGAGTTTTCAGCGTAGTTCTAACGCTTGCCGGGAACGAGAACAAAAATGTGAACTCTCCCGAAGTCACTTTGCAGTGTCCCGTGCGAACCTGAACGAGAGAACGAGGCCTTCTCTGTGCGCTGCGCTCCAGAAACGTCAAGGGACGCCCGACTTCGGTTATGAGCATCATCGAGCGACCTCCCTCCGGACAGCGGATGCAGTCCCCTGTCCATCGGGATCTCCTTCCCCCGGCGGGGCGGTCTGTTGCGTTTCGCCTGCGACACGTGGTTTTGCCGGCGCGACTGCGGCGGGGCGGCAGACATTTTGGCCCGATCGTCGTCGCCGCAACACTCATCGCCAGGTGTTTCCAGGCGCGTCTGCGGCGATGCGACCGCCTAGGGATCCTCCTCGCATTCCAGTCATTGTGCCCGAAACAGGCGATGCCAAAGCAGGGATCTCATTCCAGTTATTGGGCCCGAAACAGGCGATGCCAAAGCAGGGATCTCGTTCCAGTCATTGTGCCCGAAACAGGCGATGCCAAAGCAGGGATCTCATTCCAGTTATTGGGCCCGAAACAGGCGATGCCAAAGCAGGGATCTCGTTCCAGTCATTGTGCCCGAAACAGGCGACGCCAAAGCAGGGACCATCCTCTCATTACAGTCATTGTGTCCGACCGGCAGCGCCACGACAGGGTGCTACGAGATCGTGCGCAGCGCCACGACAGGGTGCTACGAGATCGTGCGCAGCGCCACGACAGGGTGCTACGAGATCGTGCGCAGCGCCACGACATGGTGCTACGGCATCGCTACGACAGTGTGCGTCACCATTAGCCCATTGTACATTCACGTGCTCGTCTTTTGAGGGGTTCCTTCTTGCCCTCAACTGCGAGAGTATAAAAACAGCTGCCCCCGGACGCCAAAAGGAGGGCTCCGATTTCTTCTGTTGAGTGAAGTGCTCTCCCGTCTCTCTACTACGGTCAAACCTGACCGCCAACTCTTTGCGATGTTAAAATAAACAAGTTGTTTCGTTGTTACCAGTCGACTCATGCTTTGCCGGGACCTTCGGATGCTTCCAGTTGTACCCCAGGCCGCCAGGCCAACGCTACCCTTGGGGCTTGCGACCCAGGTACAACCACGGGCGTCAGCGCCGAGTTCCCAACAGATCGTACCAGCAGTCAGACCCAAACAGCGGCTCTTGAAGACTGCGGAGAGGCGCACTCGTAAAGTTCACCTGTTACAATACGCCCCTCTGGCACGTTGTGCTGCTTTGCTTGTGGACGTTTGTCTGAATTTGGTGACGCGGGTAGCTTCATCGTCTTTTAACCTGTTCAGTCAAAAGTAGTGAGTTACGACCGCCAGATAATTGTTTAGTTATTTTCGTGGGACTGCGCTGGCCGACGAGCTTGGCGTCCGACGATAGGACCAGCACTCTACAACTAAAGCTTTCGTCGGCCTCCAAAGAAAGTATGTTCTGTGCTGGGCTGCGGTTTCGACACCCGTACTTTTCCTGCACCGCTTTCCGCGCTGAAAGCGTGACACGCCCATCAAGTAGAATGGCTGGGCATATGAATATTTAATTAATTAATTATCGGGTTTTACGTGCCAAAACCACTTTCTGATTATGAGGCACGCCGTAGTGGAGGACTCCGGAAATTTCGACCACCTGGGGTTCTTTAACGTGCACCTAAATCTAAGTACACGGGTGTTTTCGCATTTCGCCCCCATCGAAATGCGGCCGCCGTGGCCGGGATTCGATCCCGCGACCTCGTGCTCAGCAGCCTAACACCATAGCCACTGAGCAACCACGGCGGGTCATATGAATATGCAAGTCTAATGGCAGGCCACCAAAACGAAGTTCGCGCCTTCGAGAACAAAATTACGTCACTTCTGTTTTTAACGGATATGGCGTCACATTATTTTTTTTCCCGCCGGAAGTGTTCCCTGGTCAGACAGATGGCGCTGAGCCCCATTAACCGCAATGTTTTGAACGTATGGACTTCTGTGGAAGCTTCGATACCAGGTATATTTACCTTTATTAATCTCTGACAGTGTAAGTGCATCCACCAAGCCCAAAACGTCAGCAACATCGACAAGGAACTGATCCCAGTGTTTCTTTTTATGCATCTCATGCTTGTGTGAACGACTAAAAAAAGGAGGCTTTTCACAGTTTTCGAAGTTAGATCCCAATGAAGCGAAGTCCGGGAGAGAAATATAGTTTTTCGCCATGAATTTTAAACCATCCTATCGACGTCAGTGACTGCAAGTAATCCTGTTAATAGGGCCTCCGTCTTTCTTTAGTGCTAATATCCTTGCATTCCTTACCCAGGCATACCTATAGCTGTTTTCCTTGCTTTTAGATTGAGTTCTCCAAAAAAAGTTTCTTAGTTGCCTGGGTCAGGTTTTGATTGAGATACATAGCAAGTAAGTTTTCTTCTCTGTGCCAAGGCACGATGCTTGCGGTGAGCCGTCAGGCAAGTGTCCCGCAAAAACGGGAACGAAAATCGAATCAGCATGACTGGCGTTTTATCTTTTCTGGCAGGCAGACGGTGAACCGCAAGTAAGTTACGGGCTTCTAAATTTATTATTTCCGGCTTCTGTGCGAGATCCGCAATAGCAGTTCGCAAGTTTTCTCCCGGCGAAAACGCAAGCCCGTGTAGCTCGAGGTTCGGCAGTCTGTTATATATAACAGCCTGTCGTATACTACGACACAGAGCAGTATACTGCTCACAGCCATTAATATCGGCCCGCAACTGAACAATTTCATTATATTGGGTATTCACAGTTGCCGTCAGCGACACCACTTGAGTTTCTAGGCTTTTCAAGGCGGAGTCTGACTCTTTCGTCTGTATCACAACTGTCATAGGCTGACAAAAAAAAAAAACTGTACAAAGTTCTGCAACTCAACTACAGTCTCTTTCACTGATATCATTTCATCTATTTTTGGTTTCACAGCTAAGAGCCCGTCGAGCTTTTCTCGAACAGGCAGAATAGCGGCCATCGTGTCCTTAATTCTCCTTAGTTCTTTTCTGAGAGCGTTTAATTCCTTTGCGAAAGAGCTAGGATCACCAGCTACTGCAGTGCCTTCAGGATTATGCGCTGTCAGTAAGCTGTTATCTCGTGCAGCTGTTCTGCATTGCATACATTTCCAGGGCTCTCTTTTTGCCACGTCCATTGCTGCAAACGTGTTTTCCGCCACTCCCGAACAGTTTTTGCCAAGGCGATAGCCTAGCTTGCGTTCCAAACACATCAGGAACCTGCCATCACCTGGCAGCTTCTCTGAACACGATTGACATTTAGTTCGGTCAGGCATGGTCACGAAAATATAGATAAAGCTTAATATTCTGTCTGCTCAAAACTTATCACATAAGCGTCGGGTTCAAAATAACAAACTGCACCTTATAGCATTAGCACAAGTTTCAATATAACAGGGCAGCAATCGGCAACACTGGCAACGAACTTTGTTCTTAAAGTTAATGGCTCACCTGCCAAGACGATAAACGGGGCGATAGGTATTCGTTGGTATCTTCGCCACCGACTGCCAATCAATCAATCAATCAATCAATCAATCAATCAATCAATCAATCAATCAATCAAATGTGTTTATTAATGTGCCCGGAAACAACCTCGAGGGTCTTGGTGCTCGGGCACTCGGCAAAACAATGCACATGAAGAACAATGCAAGCTCACACACACATACATACACACATACACACGCGCGCACACCTAAACAAAGCATAATAATTTCCCGAATTCAGATTCAGAGCATAAAATGTGTACACGAAGAGAACACAAAGCAAAAGTGGAGAAACACAAAAAAGGATTACAGAATGACGGAACAGGCAACAAATATGAGTTTTTGTTCAGTTATTGAAATGCCTCTGGCAACTCCTTCCAGGAAAATATTAAAATTAGGCGCGAAGATATCCAGGCACTCTGAATGGGCGTTATATGTCGCCTGCACTCTAGATAGAGGGTAACAAAAACTGAAGGCTAAAAGGCGCGCTGTTTCCTTGTGCCTTTCTGCAGAATGTAAAAGAGCACATTAGAAAGCAAATGCGAGCAGCAGATTTTTCTATGTATTAATTTGTGAAGAAAAAGAACATCCGATTTATTGCGTCTACAGGTGAGGGTAGGTAACGTGAGTGTATGTGTTAGCTCTACGGAGATGGGAGGCTTTTGACAGAATCGATGTTTAAATATAGATGTGAACCTTTGTGCACATTTTCGAGAAGTTCACAATTTGACCTACGAGTGCCGCCCCAAACTACGGAGCTGCACTCAAGAACAGGAAGGCATATGCTCTTATATAACGTTACAAATGGCCCAGGTTGTTTGAAGTCTCTCGTCACCCCAAATACTGTGCCGAGTGTTCGAAGTGCACGCTGCCTCGTCTGTTGAGCGCGCACGGGCGAGAAACTCGGAGAGCTATCGAAGTACACTCCAAGATCCTTCGTTCCCTGAGCTCTTGGCAGGAGAACCTCTTTAACGCTGTAGGGAAATAAAGTCGTGTTAGTCTTGCGCGTGAAGTTTACAACTTTCTTTTTTGATGCATTTATGACCAGCTTGGTTTTCAGCGCACCATGACACAAAATTTGCAATGTCCTTCTGAAGAGCAGTGCAATCATTTACATTTTTTTACCGCTTTCAAAATTGTTTTACCGCTTTGAAACCCAGGTAGTCCGATGTGCTGAAAAGTTTCGCGTCATCAGCATATAACAAAATTAAAGAGTTTTGTATGACTGCCGAAACGTCGTTAATAAAGAGCAAGAAAAGAAGAGGCCCCAGGACAGACCCTTGAGGAGCTCCACTTGTAATAGCATAAAGTTCTGAAGACTGACCATTTACGCTAATGTAGCATTACCGGTCGCGTAGGTAGCTTCTTATCAGCGCTGTGACAGAGTGGTGCAGATCAAGTTGTGTCAACATTTGAACGCGTATTTTGTGGCGTATACGACATCAAACACCTTACTGAGGTCAAAATAAATGACATCCAGCTGTCCTTATACACTGCTTGAGAGGCATGCATCATGAAGCTAACGAGGTTAGTAGTTGTGGAGCGTCTCAATATGAAAGCATGCTGCTGAGGAATGATAGTAATTTTAATAGAGGATGAAATTACTGAGTGCAGAGTTGACTCGAATAATTTGGATGCTGCGCAGGAGAGAAATATGCCTGTAGTTACTCGTAGGAGTTCTTACCCTTTAAAGACGGGAACGATCCGTGCTGTTTCTCAAGCCTCTGGTAATGTGTCCGTTTTTAAAGCAGAATTAAAAGTGCAAGTAAGCACTGGAACAAGCAAGGACCCGTACGGCTTAATCAAACAGGTGGCATGTCATCAGAACCACACAAAAAAGACGGTTTTAAGCGTTTGATGCTTTTAAAGACAAGTTATTCTGAGACCGCTAGACTTGAATCCAGTTAACATCGGCGAATCATATTACGCAGATGTCATTACCCAGCGGCACATATCCAAGTTGGCGTCAAATAGGTAAAGATTGGCAGATACTCAATGGCACATACCCGCGGGAACGGTCCACATTCTAATGCGAAACATTCTTCACGAGCTCAATTGAGCCAGTATTCTGCAACGACTATCTGGTGGATATCTGAGGGTTTTCATGAGCCGATTATGAAGATAGTGCAACCTAAAACGTGGGTCGATGCACCACTGGGGCCACTGTGTATCTGCCGCGGGGCATATGCCATTGTTCAATGAACTTTTTTGACGCCACTTCCACTATCCTGGCGTTACGTGTAGTTGCGCAGGTGATTAGCTTGCCTGCGTTGTCAACCACTATCGAAGCTGCCTTAATGTAATTTGTACGTGATCGCGAGATCACGTACCGAGTTGAGCGGCCACACGCCCTGGGACAGCACTGCACCGTGGAGATCGACTATTCAGAGTTACTGCACTACCACAGAGGCAAGAGAATTAGATACTCCCCGCCACACAAAGCCTTAACACAGAAAGAAGCAGCTAGTTGGCGGATGCTGCAAACGGGAACCTTCTCTAACTTACATATAGTAAACAAGATGTATCCTACACAATTTAGGAACACATGCCCGTGGTGCGGGCCACCCCCACGCTTTACCATATAACCTGGGAGTGTAAACGTAACTACACATTCCACCAACACAAAACCCCGAGTGCGGAGCAGTGGGAGAGCCGGCTCACCAGCTGCGAGCTCGCCGCCCAAAGGGCAATGGTGCAGCACGCAAGCGAAGCAGCGCGGCTCAGTGGAGCTCTGGACTAGGGGCCCAACCCTGATAAGAAGGTCAAGCGTCTGCAGCGATGAAGACGAAGACCGAACGCTAAACCCTTAATGGACCAAATAAAGTTTTCTCTCTCTCTCTCTCTCTCCCTCTTTGACGCCAACTTGGGTATGTGCCACTGGATGTATGTCGTTCTTGAATGAACCTCTGCAACCTGAACTTGGGTCACTGGGTATCACAGCAATAACAAACGCCTCCTACGCGCTGACATCTGCGCAATGCTTCGCATTACGTATGGTGTCGAGTGGATTTGAAACAGAGCAGCGCGGTTTTGACGGGGACAAGCAGGGAGAAACGACACGGACGAGCGCTGACTTGCAACTGAAGTTTATTGCTTGGAACGAAGAATATATATGAGCTCCAACCAAACGTAGAAACAAGAAAAGACATACATATATTCACAGTCAATCATACATGCCGCACTGAACCAGGGAGATAACTGTAATCATCATATCCCCCCCCCCCCGCTAAAAATGCCTGTTCTTTGGACGTAATCGATAAGGAGGGGCTACTGACGCATGCATCTTTTGACCAGGCGATGTGCGCTGCTTCGACGATTTCACGCGTTAGTTGGTTACTATGTTTACTTAAAACTTGTGTTCGAGCGAAGTCAGAGTGGCAAGCCTTGCTGTCGCAGTCTCTACAGTGGATGCCAAGATGCCCTTTTACAGTATTATGCACATTGTTGTTGTGCTTCTTCAGGCGTTCATTATGGCTGTGGTGTTGTCCCCGTCAAACCGCGCTGTTCTGTTTCGAATATAGCTTACCAACTCGCCCAAACGTCCCTTTTAACGAGTGGATTTGACTGTGCTTAATTTATTGGCCCGCGAAAATGGCCAGATACCAGATGCCCGTTACAGAAAACTGAGTTGCACTCGTCAAGAATGCTTCGCATTGAAATCGATGTGCGGAGAAAATTGCGGATGAACTGCACTGCGTGGATCCGTTGGTATTTGGCGTGCATGAGTTTTAACAGCGTGATGTGTATTTTATTTATTGAAAGGGTGCTATTGGTCGTCTCCCACGCAGGAATGCCACGCACATCTCGACTCGAGATTCGGGGTGACTCAACAGTGTTGAAGAGTGCTGCGTGTGTGAGGTAACGCACTTGTTCTCTGGGTCACCGTGCTACGCGTCATCAGGTACACGTAGTCCGGCTGGCCTACTTGCACGTTCGCACAGAGTGCAGCACCTCGATCGGGCGTTGCCCTCGCTATCAGCAACGGCTTCACAGCGCGCACTTGAGATGTAACTGCTGAGCGCAAGCCTCGTTGCTCGCCTACTTTCCCAGTGACAATGTTACACACCCGCCGCGATAAGATACCAGCGCCATTTGGGCGTTTCACGGCGATCAATTCGCCGCCGGTTGAAAGAGATATTGCATGTGTGATATTCACGCAAAAATGCCCTACTTCAGGGTTCAGTGTTTGCGGCGGGCACGGAATGACAGAGCTCGACGAATAGCGCTTTGCTAAATTATATTCCACGCTGCGTCGTTGTGGTCTTCAGGCTACATTTGCAGGCGCCGCCATACGTGTATACTGTTAGCGTTAATGACTATTGCTTCAGTTTTCATAGTGGCACGTGCGCGTCTCATGGAAACCGACTGCAGCGAACAAACAGTTGCATCTGCTTATTGATAACATGCTTAGCTTGGCTGGGTTCACCCGCCGTGGTTGCTTAGCGACTATGGTGTTGGGCTGCTAAGCACGAGGTCGCGGGATCGAATCCCGGCTACGGCGGCTGCATTTCGGTGGAGGCGAAACACCCGTGTACTTTAATTGAGGTGCACAGTAAAGAAACCCAGGTGGCCCGGAGTCTCCACTACGGCGCGCCTCGTAATCAGATCGACGTTTTGGCCCGTAAAATCACATAGTTTAATTGTTTGCTGGCTTCGTTTCAGAAATTTCTCTCTGTTATCAACGCGCATGCTGTATTGAAAAATTCATTCCTCCATTGTCTTTATCAAAGGTACAAGTTATTTCGCTCGCTACTTCTAATGAAATGTGACGATAACACGGTTATATCATACTGCCTGCCAATATTTTGTTGTTCTTGCATGTAAAGTTTATAAACAAGCATTAACAGGTGTTTTCCGGCAGAAAAATTACGTACAATGAAAGGTAGACGGGACGAAACGCGAGAATTCGAGGAGCGTTTTAGCTCTGGGTTACTTATCTTAACACATGGGAAAAGAAAAGTCGTTTTTCTCCGCAGCCACTGCACCGAATTCGATGAGATTTGCCACATTTAAAAGAAAAGGTTAAAATCTAGTGACTGCAAAACCGGATGCCTGGTATAGGCCATCAATTTTTTTAAAGAATAGTTGAAAATCGAAAGTTTTTAGAAAACTAAACTAAGAAGTTCGCGACTATAACTCGGCAATAGAAAATGATGTAACAATTCTGTAAATTGCACATGATAGTGCATCTACAGTAGACAAAATTGATATATTATACGTGACTTTTATATGTACCACTAATATGTGAGTGGGACTCTTGCAAAACCGTTGTATATATTGTAACAAATTCACGTAAAATTAAATTGACATAACAAATTTGTCCGTTTTGGATGTTCTAACGGATGCAATTGACAGAAATGCAATATCTGTTCTTGGTACAGAATTACGGATTTCTAAACTGCATGCTTCTACCTTTTCTTTAGGTTTACGAATATTCAGTCATTTTTGTAAAATAAATTAGGGTCCTGCATTTTGCTTACAACCGTCAGTAGAATTTAACATTGTATCTCAAGTCCAATAATTTTTATTAAAATTGGTCCATGGGTTATCTCAGAAAAGTATTTCTGTGTTTCACATGTATTTGAATAGACGACTTCGGCGTTGGGCCCGAGCTATATCTTTCTCTTAATTCGGCAGATTGTGCTCAATGTGATGCTGTGCTGAGGAACTTTTCCTCTTTCACCCTCTCCGTCTCTATCCCTCTCTCACTCATTTTCAGTTGTTTTTGTTTCGCTGTCAAAAATCCGAGGACACCTAAGCACTTCTTGCGAGTTGTGAATCATCATCATCATCATCATCATCATCATATTTTATGTCCACTGTAGGATGAAGGCCTCTCCCTGCGATCTCCAATTTGCATCCAGTCAGCAGCGGCCAAAATGGACAGTCCACTAGGTGGATTCTTACAGAATACCACCCCCCCCCCCCCTGTCCTGTGACGCGATGGGATACATACAGGGACAATTTAAGCGAATCTTCTGGAGACCTGTTTTTGGACATGCTGCACAGCAAGAGAGTAGCTACCGCGGAGCTGAAGCTACCAGATCACTTCCCCGCCCCGCACTTACAGCTAAAAATGTGTGGACTGCCCGCAGGAAAGCGGAACGAATACTGATGAGAACATAGGGTAGCCCAGGAATGAAAACGATATCCAAAAGAATCAATGCACTTATTTGTCGGTACACAAGGAAGTTGGGAAGAGGACAGCGGGCGACTTTTTTCTTTATCCTGTCGGTCTTCACACCAATGTCAAGGATATGGTAAATGGTCGATAGCCTTGCTGAAAACTTCCGTACACACAAGGCTTCTGAAACCATCGCATTGAAACTATAGGGAAGACGCTGGCTTGTCTATCGAATGACCTCGTTCATATGTACTCCTCAGGCAGGTCAGTTGGCGCAAACAACCCACTTCCGCTGCAATGGTCGTCTCTGATGTATGCTCATTTTACCATGAAAGAGCTGGAGCTAGCTTTGAACAGCGTCCGACGTTGCTGTGTGATGGGACCAGACCTAATCAGTAACAAGATGCTCACTAACCTAACAGTGGAGCGACGACGTCAGCTGCTTGAATTTTTTAATAATGTGTGGGTCACGGGCGACATCCCACGCTTATGGAAAATTTCATGGATGGTGCCAGTGCTGAAACCAATAAAAGATCCAGCAGCACAGGACTCATACATGTCGCTGACCTCCTCTACAGCGAAGCTAATGGAGAAGATGGCATGTACAAGATTCACCTGGTATGTGAAACAGGGGCGGAAACTCCCATTGTTCATGTCTGGGTTTCGGCAGCCTCTTAGCGTTCAAGATAACGTGTTGGACCTGCTTAGCCATACAGAACACTGCAGTGCGAAAGGTTTCTCAACACTTGCTGTTTTTATGGGTGTTTCGAAGGCATACACGACTGTGTGTCTCAAACAGCCATCATCAGCCAGTTACAAGGGCTATAGAGGTCAACAGTCATATTTCGCGCTTCATTCACACATTTCTAAATGATTGCCGCATACGAGTTCGTCTTATTGAGAACGTTTTCAGTGAATAAATACGTATTTTTCGCTGCGTGCCACAGGGAAGTGTTCTATCTCGCTTATACCCGCACTGACCACAGCCTTAAAATCGGGGTGTCATTGTGCCGTACGGTACAGTGACTCATTCATCCCTAGGACAAGCACGGACTGGAATCGCCTTCCCGCATCAATCGCACTCATCACCGACTCTACCAACTTCAAGACCGCTGTTCAGAATGCCTTTTGTTAATATTTTTGTTAATACTTTTTGTTTGTATTTTTACTGCATTACTTCTTTTGACTCCACTCCTTTCTGTAACGCCTTCGGGCCTTGAAAGTACGTGAAATTAATAAATACCCCTGTCACACGGGCACCCGCGAACTCCTTTGAGCATGAAACTCCCTAATGAACATTTACGAGGAGGGAGTTGCGGCCATGTCACACAGCACAGTACGAGCTTTCGACGGGTGCCGCATGGGACACAAACGGCGCTGCTCCGCTTATCTCCGCGTGCAAAATTTCACCTATGCAGTCACCCTCAAAACAATCTACACGTAGCTTTTAGAGCGCAGCCCTTAAGCGCCCGTTCCTGCGATGAGCGCCGGCGTGCCTCGGCGGCGTTGGCCCCCGTAACCGAGCCAACGAGCAGAGCGAATGATGAAAGAGCAAACGGGGAGCGTAGCGGGGGATGAAAAGCGAGGGGAGCGCGAGGAGGAAAGCGGAGGGGGAGGCTACAGTGAAAACGTGAGGCGGAAAGTGGAGGAGGGAGGTATGGCGAGAACGTGAGAAGGAAAGCGTAGTGCCGCTATGCGGCGACGATGCCTACGAGATGGCGCCAGAGGAGCGCGCGTCGTCTTCACCGATGGAATCCGGCGAGCGCGTCCAACGATACTATGTATGAAAACAAAGCGCTGCATTTGCGAAGGTCAGTCCGCAGCGGCTACTATGAATCGCGTCGCCTACGCGCTGCCTCTCGCTATCTCCCGATTAGCGAGGTAGTCGCGCTCCGTTTGCAACGCGCCGCACGAGACAGATTGTCCACGCCAGCCAATATATCGCGAAATGAAAACCCGTATAGGGCAGCGCTCGAATTTTTCATTAGGGAGTATCGTAATCGTCGGTGAATTTTTTAACGCATTATGCAATGTAATAAAATCATAGCGAGAAACTGTGCTATATCCAGGTCCCAGAACCCAAGAGCACAGTGTGTTTCGTCCTGCCTTCCTTAAGGGTTGTTGTACACGAAAACTGGCTATTTTGGCACGTTGAAACAGGCATGTATCTTCTTCCGTGCTAGGAGCCGCGCAACCGCGTCAGAATCTGTGCACTTTAGCAGATATCAATCATGGTCTCATAAGATCATCAGCGGCAATATGCGGCGTTTCGCTCGTCCTTATAGTCTGTGCCGTGTGGTGTTGTTACATGACGTATAGCACTTCGGACCGCTGTTATTTGCATATGCACGGCCAACACGTTCATGATGACTAAAATCATCGTTCTTTTCCGGAACTTGTCGCTAGGTGTAATTGTGTCAACGCTTGTCCCGCCATACGAGCCGCTTCCGACCGTACACAGGTCCCAGGAAATGGGCTGCTTTTTTAAAGTAATTCTTTCTGTGCATTCATTATCATACTGCAGTTCGCGAGCACGCCAAACAAGGACACAAGGCAAAGGTAACATAAAGGTTGTTTGGCGTGTGGCCACTGCAGTATCGTAATGAATAGTGCATACGAACTCGCCCAACTTTCAGTACTTATATAATTATTTCATTGCTGTTAACTATTCTCTACAGGGAAAAAAGAGACGTCTCTGCCACTAAATATCAGTGCTGACGATAACTGCAACACGTATGGCCCGTTTAAGTAATCTAGAAATGCAATCTTACGTCTACTTTATCATGGCGTTGGCCACCAAAAACAACACAGCGAAAAGCATTGAACGCACTTAAACATTTCTCTGAAGACACAGACACACTAAACGTGTACTATAGGTGCCGCGCTGGTTACAGTTATCTAAGTGAAACCTGCTCCCACCATTTCTGTCTATGTGCACTTTTTTTGTATCATATGTGTATTATACACGCCTTTGAGCGCTTTCTGTGATGAAGCCCAGTTTTGACTGTTATGTCTCTGCATGCGTGTATTATGCCATATATGTATTTGCCTAACCTCAGCGGCTTTATTATTATTATTATTATTATTATTATTATTATTATTATTATTATTATTATTATTATTATTATTATTATTATTATTATTATTATTATTATTATTATTATTATTATTATTATTATTATTATTATTATTATTATTTTTATAGGGGTGGCCGTCATCATTTCAGAGTGACTGAGTCAATCAGTCAGGTTTTTTTTTTCTACTTGGACGAGTGGATGGCGTATTAAGTAAATGCTTACAAAGTTTGCCAAGGCTTCATTTACACTTTAGCAGAATATCTACATTATCAATGGCAGCCCGCATCTGTCCTGCGTACAAAATGCAAAAAAAAAAAGAAATAAAGAAATACATCACACGTGCTTCCACAGTTAATACAAAATACTTAAGAGGACATACGTAAACGAAAATATCACGTACAAAAAGTAATTAGGTGCAACAAAATGAAAAAGAAAGCACTTTCGGTTACAAAATCCCTACATATGATAAAACGCATGAAGTTCTTTTTGTGACGTGAAACGTCTTTAAAATCTGTCAGAGGGGGTCGCTTGCTAAAACCGCATGTAATGACAACATGCTATAGCATTATCGGCTATATATTTGCAGCCGTACTACTCACGCAGCCTATTTTGATATAGTTGTGCAGAGGAAGGAAGCCATTACTCGATCATGCTTGTGGCACCTGCACAGATGCCACTATTGTCCCGCCACGCATGACGCAATCGTAGCTACAGTTAGCCCTCACTCGGGGTTCAGAGAGGAATAGCTCGACATATACGTTTTGTCGATGCGAGCGGGAGTGGTTGCGTTTGAGGGAGTGGAGTCAGTCGTAGCAGGTATAATTGATGAAACTCAAACCTATGTTTATCAGGAGTCATGCATACAACTGTGCAATTTATTTCAGAAATGTTATGGTTGCTCGGATATATGGTGCCCCCGCGTACGACACGTACGGTTCACAAATGACATGCAGAGACACGGGCAGCAAGGGAGAGGTATGCCAATACTTAGGGCAGGTAGTGACGGCGGATCCGGATCAGGAGACGGAAATAATCAGAAGAATAAAAATGGGGTGGGGTTGCGTTTGGCAGGCATTCTCAGCTCATGAACAGTAGGTTGCCGTTATCCCTCAAGAGAAAAGTGTATAACAGCTGTGTCTTACCAGTACTCACCTACGGGGCAGAAACCTGGAGGCTTACGAAAAGGGTTCTACTCAAATTGAGGACGGCGCAACGAGCTATGGAAAGAACAATGATAGGTGTAACGTTAAGGGATAAGAAAAGAGCAGATTGGGTGAGGGAACAAACGCGAGTTAATGACATCTTAGTTGAAATCAAGAAAAAGAAATGGGGGGGGGGGGGGCATGGGCAGGACATGTAATGAGGAGGGAAGATAACCGATGGTCATTAAGGGTTACGGACTGGATTCCAAGGGAAGGGAAGCGTAGCAGGGGGCGGCAGAAAGTTAGGTGGGCGGATGAGATTAAGAAGTTTGCAGGGACGACATGGCCACAATTAGTACATGACCGGGGTTGTTGGAGAAGTATGGGAGAGGCCTTTGCCCTGCAGTGGGTGTAACCAGGATGATGATGATGATGATGATGATGATGATGATGATGATGATGATGCCAATTTGCCCGCGCCACCTTTGAACACGGCGGGCCAACTACGAGTATAGGGACCGAGCACGAGTGCGAGGTCGTACTTTAGGACCTCCACTAGCTGTATCATAAGTTAAGCATGTAAGCTTTTTAATGCGTGAACAAACGTCACACACTTTGGCAGCGTTGCGTAGATGAAAGAAGCCATTACTCGATCATGCATGTGTCGCGCGCGCAGATGGCGCCGTCCTCGCGCCACGCGTGACGTAATCGGAGCTAAATTTAGCCTCGCGCGCGGCGTTCAGGGAGGCGTACTTCGACAGTACGTTTGCCCATCCGCGTTTGAGGGCTCTCACTATGCCGTAGTAAGTAAAATTTATCAACCTAATTCTCGTGCCCATCAGGAGTTATAAGGCCTAGAAGTGTGCAAATTGTTGCAGATATTTCACGCTTGCTCGGTTGTATGCGCCCCTTCTTTCGACACGTAGGGTCCGGAAATGGCGTGAACAGACTCGGGCAGCAATACAAAAGGGTATCGAACCCGTTTGGCTACGGCGGAACGTGTCTGTCTCCACGGGGAGCGCGAGCGCAGCAGATCTAAGCAACCGCATTCAGGAGCCCCAACCTATACTACGAGTGCCGCGTGCTCACGCGGGCAGGGTCAGTCTCGGGCGCCACCAGCAGGGTGGTCATTTCTTTACGCCTATAGTGTCCAAGCAAGCACACTCTGTAATACAAGCGGGCGCACTACGATTAGGGAGCGAGAACGATTGCAAAATTAGACGGTAAGACCCCACTAGCTGCAGCATAAGTTAGGCATGTGAGCTTTCTAATGCTTGAATAAAGGTAACTTGCGCATTCGGTTACGTCGCTTCTGTACCCTGGTGCTCATGCACCGTCTGCTGCGCGCATAAAACGTTTCACGTACCGTACTGATCGAGACTGCGGCTGCATCCCCTGATAGGTCCTACCAGATTTTTGTTATTTCAATTTAAAAAAAGATATTGAAAGCTCTTTATTTTTTACATGCTGTGAACATGGTTCTTTTGAAAGTAACTTAAAAAATAGTTGCTAACATTTTCAGTCTGCTGGAGTTGTTCTTCTGTCAGACACATCCGATTTTTATATAGAGTCACTGTTTTTTTAATTAATATCTTTTTTTTTCTACTTTTACCATTCTCCCACATTTTAAGTCACTTCCCTGATGTTGAAATCTTCCTCGATCTGCGGCCTCTTAATAGTCCTTCCTCGTTTCCCTTCACGACTTGAGTCGATCGCCGTTACCTATTTGCCGCATGGAGCTCGATCTCGTCTCTCATTACGCAGCTGTGTAATAGTCTTGTCTCTCGAACCTTTGCAGCAATGCTCACGAGTTTGACCGTCCCTCAGATGTAGTTGTTCAACCACTGCAGTCTCGTTTAAGACACCCGAGTCATCAGAACGTTCGGCTTTTTGCCTGGAGTCGCTTGCGTTGCCTCATTTTCTCCGCGTGTCACTGCTTTGCAAACATATATTTCCAGCTTGACTGGCACCTTCTTGTCGCACTGATGTCGCGAAACATCATAGTTACCACTAGACAAGATTGCAACTAAATGCGTGCAAAGTTGATGAATTTTACGGTTCCAAATGCGCCTTCGTAGCTCTTCGTCTGCAAAATCCTATCTGTTCATATTAGCAACTTGTAACTGGAGCGGCTATAGGCAATAAGTATTCATGTTATCACGTGTGGTCGCGTTCGTTGCTGCTTCCGCGCGTTATTGGTCACGTGAATACTACGCCATTTAGCACAACGATCGTCATAAAATTTCTAGCGCGCGGCGAGCGAGAAGCACAGTTATTACGCACTCAGGTGCATGGTGGTACCCACTGTCCTAACGCTGCAAGTCTTTCAGCGCCGACCGTGGAACCGATATTGCCCAGTTGCAGGTTCGCCTGAAAACTGTTCATTTACTTACCCACTTCCTTATTAATAACAACACCTTGCCATAGTAATGTTCTTCATTACAGATATTAACACTTGTGATGCGCCGCCTATTGCCCACAATACGAACGAAAAATCTGAAGTAGGCTTCTCCCCACAAGTACTCTAATTGCGGAGAAGCCAGCTTTGACGAAATCTTTTGAGTAAGCAGGCACACATTGAAAAAGCTTTCGAGGCGCGTTTACAGGTACGATATACATGTAGAAGACCGTTGTCAGCACTTCTCAAATGCAGCATGAAAGCTACTCACAAGCTGAAGAGGTTAACGTACGTCACGAAGATGCGGACACACACACACACACACACACACACACACACACACACACACACACACACACACATATATATATATATATATATATATATATATATATATATATATATATATCAATCTGCATTATATATGACCCTCTGCGTTTTTTTAATCGATTTTCAGCCGCGAGGATTATACCAATGTACCTGATGTTGCTCATGATGTTCATGGGAAGTATTGAAATCTCGGTGGAGAGAATTGCTTGTCTTATTAATAATTTGAAGTTATCTACTTCATCTGGTATTGATAATATTAGTTCCAAGATATTAAATACCATTTCTATATCCAGTAACATTCTGTACCATATATTATTAGATTCGTCGGACGATCCCACCGCTGTCAACCAGATGTAGGAGTCGTCGGACGATCTCGCCGCTGCCACCATTTGAAGGAGTTGAAGGTCGAAGAGAGGAACTCCGTGAACTGGATTTATTTACATTATTTACATGTCTAGCAAGACATACATCGACAGTCTAGCGTGACTCCCATATGGAGCCCGCAAGACTAACATACAGCAAACAGCTTACGAGCACACAGCTCACGAGTACATGTCGAGCCTGACAACGAGCGCTCAGCTCACTAGTACATCTCGAGCATGACTACGAGCACTCAGCTCACTAGTACATCTCGAGCAAGACAACGAGCACACACTAGCAGCCGACAATCGCTGCTTATATCCTCTCCGCTCGACGTCATAGTTCGACGTCATTGAAGATGACCCGCCCTTTTGGAGGAGGCGGGCTCACATACACGTGTTGCACATGTTTCAGTGCCGCACACACACACAGGTGTAAAGGTCCGGAGCCGACGTCAGAGGGGCTTCGTAGAACTCTGCTCCGTCCCGGGTGGCACGCCGGGTGGCACATTCCTGAGCTGACCCCGCGCCACGTGGCTGCCGGTTATTCGCAGTTCTCTGAAGTGCGCCCCGCCCGGTTGGATCGGAACACCTGCAGCGGGCTGAAATAGCTGGCACGTTGTCACCCCGTACGGCCATTCATAACAATATTCAAGCAGTCTGTCATCGGGACAGCTGCCCAATGACTGGAAAATGGCCAAAATCATACCCCTATTTAAAACTTGGAATAAAAACTCCCCGGAAAATTACCGTCCAATTTCATTGACCTGCATTTGCTGCAAGAAGCTCGAACATATCATTGCTTCTCATATTTATAATCACCTAGAGTCCAATAATTTTTTTCGCCATCAACGTGGTTTCAGGAAAGGGTTATCATGTGAGACACAGTTACTCGAGTTCACGACTGACCTGCACCTTAACATGAACAATAACCAGCAGACCGATTGCATTTTCCTTGACTTTTCCAAAGCATTTGATCGTGTAGCTCATTGTCGCTTTATTGCAAAATTAACTGCACTTCGAATTGACTCCTTCACTCTAACATGGCTTCGTAATATTCTTTCGAATCGTCAACAGTTCACAGTAGTTAATAATATTGCTTCGTCTCCTACTTACGCTGCTTCTGGTGTGCCTCAGGGCAGCGTTTTGGGCCCTTTACTCTTCCTAATTTACATAAATGATTTGCCACTTTATGTTTGTTCTCGCTTATGTATTTTCGCTGACGACTGCATTATTTACAGATCAATGAACAGTACTTACGACCACCTGGCCCTTCAAAATGACCTTAGCCTAATTCATAATTGGTGTAACACCTGGTTAATGGCTTTAAATGTATCAAAATGTCAGGTAATTAATTTTAGTCGTAAGCGTGACAAGTCACATTTTTTGTACAACGTCAATAATAAAGAATTGTTACATACAGTATTGTATAAATATTTGGGTGTTCATCTAACCGAAAACCTCTCCTGGACAGACTACATTGCAGCCGTTTGCGCAAAAGCTTCAAGGACATTAGGTTACCTACGTCGTAATCTGGGTAATTCACCTTCCAACATCCGCAAATTGGCCTATCAGACAGTTGTTTGTCCACAGCTCGAGTATGCATCATCCATTTGGTCCCCACATCCTACATACTTAATCGACATGCTTGAGTCAGTCCAGAACCGAGCTGCCCGTTTCATTTCACGTAATTATAGCCATCACTCCAGTGTAACGCAAATGAAACTCGATCATTCCATACAGCCTTTAGATCTTGTATTTTGCTTTCAAGTATTAGCGTCTTACGTTAAGTTTTATATATATATATATATATATATATATATATATATATATATATATATAAAGAGAGAGAGCTACAGCACGTCTATTGAGGAATGAAACGCCGACTTTAATATCACTGCTGGCACTTCTGTTCGAACCTGGAACGAGTGGAACTGCTCTAAAATAAGACTCAACCAAACTTCAAAACGCCTTTCCCTCTTTACGTTTTAAATATTTTTGCACTGGGCATTGCTGTGTAAACTTATGGAAACATGGCACCCCTAGCCAAGGATGCCCTAAATTTCTTTCTTAGAATCATAAAAAATGTGATCGCTAGCTAACCTTGGATGACGGTTCAGAATTTACGAACACTTTTCGGCCATTTACGGCTTTGTTTCGACTGCTGAAAATTAGCTGTTGTATGTGCCGACACATTAGGTCGATGACCGGCAGTTGGAAGTTAAGCATGTGGTATCATACAACAGTGACATTCGGCCGCGTAATATGTAAGCCACCGTGTGTTTATGTCTCGTTATGTGAAATGTCGTGAACGTGATGCTGCCGCAAAGCGCCGTCTAACTTGAAGCGCCTAACGGGAAAAAAAGTCAACCATCAATTGCATTTTAGATTGTATTGTGAACACTAATAGCACTGTACACCAGTATGCTTTAATGGATTCCAATGCATCTGGGACGTATACACGACTGGCAGCAGCAAGCGAACATTTATGCACGGAAACTTACCCTACAAGTAACGAAGAAGAAGAAGAATTCCATTATTTTGCTTTGAACAAGAAGCTCCAAATTTAGAAAGACATCAGAACGTGTTTGCGGTTGAAACAAAACCAATCTACATCAACCAGCAGGAAAACTAGAAAAATGGAGGGTAGAAGGCATCATTGAAATACAAAATTCACAGCACAGAAAGGGTAGGCAAGTGCTATATATATATACACATATATATTTACCGCGCGCAATATATATATATATATATATATATATATATATATATATATATATATATATATATATATATATATATATATATATATATATATATATATATATATATTGCGCGCGGTAAAGCGATGTCCCAAAAGGTAAGGCGCTGTCCCAAAAGTGCACGTTGAGAATTTAGCTTAGGTGCATTTCGCACATACACGATGACAAAAAAAAAACAAAAGAAAATACAGCTTAACTCTTCGGTGGCCCTTTAATTTGGCACTGTAGACCAATCACCCTGCTGCAACCTCAGGGCTCAGTCATCTCGCCAACATTATTTAACATCGCAATGTTCGGACTTTCTAAGGAGCTCACGAAGATTCAAGGAATCAACCATACCATCTACGCAGATGACATCACCATCTGGTGCGTCGGCGGGAGCGACGGCCAAGTTGAAGCCGCCATGCAGAGCGCCATCGATGCGACCGAGCGCTTCCTCCGCCCCACTGGGCTCAGATGTTCTCCATCGAAATCTGAGCTACTTTTCTACAAGAAAAGACCCAGAGGCGGCGGCCATCGTGATTGGAAACCGGCGTCCGAAAGCGAAATACGGCTTTTCACTGGTGACGGGTCTCCGGTGCCCAGAGTCGACTCACTCCGAATATTGGGGATGTATATCGAGTCTAACGGGGCCAATGGAACCGCACTCAGAAAAATCAGCGCCAAGACGGAGAGTGCTCTCGGCCTCATTCGGAGGATCGCCAACAGGCACCGGGGAATCAAGGAAGACAACCTCATCCGCATTATACATGCTTTTGTTCTCTGCCACCTTTCATACTCGGCGGCCATGCATAATTGGCATGTTGCAGAGAAGAACAAGCTCAATTCACTCATCAGAAAGGTCTTTAAGCTCGCCCTCGGCTTACCTGCAAGCACTCACACCGAAAACCTGTTGAAGCTCGGAGTCCACAACACGCTCGAAGAAATTATCGAGGCACAAGAGTACTCACAGCTGCTCAGGATATCCGGCACCCCGACGGGCCGCAAGTTACTCGGCCAGATGGGCCTCAATCCTGTCGACCAGTGCCCCGACGCCGTGCGGATTCCCAGCGACATCAGTTCTCACCTGCACATCGCGCCCCTTCCCCGCAATATGCACCCCGCAAACAACGTCGGCAGACGTCGGGCCAGGGGTACAGCTCTACTCGAGTATGTCCGCAATAACCACATTGAGGCAAGCTTCGTGGATGCCGCGGCATATGTCCAACAAGAGGCATTCGCCGTCTCCATCGTCGACTCCAATTCAAGGCTCACTTGCTGCGCTACGGTACGCACTTCGAGGCCCGTGGTAGCCGAACAGGTTGCAATCGCGCTGGCTGTGCTCGATGGTCGCAGAGAGGCAATATATAGTGATTCCAAGGCAGCCATTAAGGCCTACCAAACCGGTATGGTCTCCCCCCAGGCCCTCCGCATTCTCCAAAGCGCCAAAAGTATCTCTCCGCATTCTCTCATTTGGTTTCCCGCTCACTTGGGGTCGATTGAGGGTTCTCCCTCTAACCCTAACGAGGGCGCACACGAGGCCGCGCGAGGACTCACTGACCGCGCCGCCTCAGCAGTCGCCCAGCCCCGCGGGGAACCCTTGCTTACGTTTAATGAGATCACCACGCACTACTATCTGTCACGACGGGTCTTCCCCCTCCCGCACCCCGCCTTATGTAGGGCGCGGGCGGTTACCCTTCGACTTCTACAAGCCCGTGCATACCCTAACCTCGCGGTTCTTCATGCCATATACCCTGAAAGATATCCCAGTGCGGACTGCCCTGCCTGTGGACTAAGGGCAACATTGGACCATGTGTTGTGGGAGTGTGAAGCCATCGGCTCCTCCTTCAGCGAAGATAGGTGGGCTGCGCTCTTGGGCAGCCCCGAACTCAACGACCAAACCCTGGCCGTCCAGAGTGCCCGCGATCGGGCCGTCAAGCTGGGCTTGGCGGTCCCTACGTGGGACTAGCTGGGTGGCGCGGGGTCTTCCCTGCGTCTTCTCTGGACCAAAATAAAGTTACTTCACTCACTCACTCACTCACTCACCCTGCTGGTCCGTGTGCCGTTTCTCAGCACAGCTCTAAACAGTGCGTGCCCATCCGCAGTGTCTATTACCGTATATACAAGTGTATAATCCGCACTTTTTTCGTAAAATGTTCTCAGGTTCGGGTTATACACGAATCAGCCCTATAGCTACACATTAACGCACTATAGTTTCCCTGCGACTACTGTGTCAGGTAATTAAAAAACTGATGACAGATATCGACATTTTATTTCACTATTTATCGCCGCTTTCAAGCTAATCACTCACGAGCTCAGCTCGTCGGCACTCTCACCACTGTCGGACGAGCTCGCCTCATCGGCGCGCTCCCAAAGCTGGGCGTCCGCTGTGCCGTCCATGGCGTTTGATATCGCCGTGACTCTCGCCACGCGCCCAGAATCCAACCGCACACTTGCTGAAGAGACGCTGGCTTCAATCGCCCTGTCGGAGTTGTTTCGTGGTTGCCCGCGGCCACCCACTCGGTGGAGCACCGCCGAAACTACGTTTTGAATGGCCGGTTTACGCAAACATCGAGCGGTTGCAGCACGCTTGTCAAGCCGCCAGGAATCACGGCCAAGTCCCTTCGGCAGTCGGCCAGCCGAGCCTCCAGTCGGTCTGTTAGTTCGACGAGCAACAATGAGGATAATGGTGTGCTGTGAGTGGGAAAAAACTAACTGGCTCCATCTTGTACCACTCTGTGGGACTAGGCGCGTTTTTGGCGCGTGTCGTTCCTCCAAAAATTTTTGCGTTCGAAAGTGCGGGGTGCGGGCTATACACGGGGGCGGCTTACACACGAGTATATACGGTAGTTGGTCTCCATCATGTAAACCGGGCACATGAACAGCCGTTTTAAATATGTGCAGTCGCGAGCAAAAGTCTGCAGACCACAGGTGCCGCAAAAAATTTTGTTTTCCTTCTCAGCTCAGGCACGCGGTCCGAAATCAAGCGGTAGGAAGAGCCTGCGCGCTCCCGTTCGAGCAACGTAACGCTGTGGAAGAATTCCACGTCGCATGGCTGCGCTATAGAAGAAATTGGAATTTTCGCAATGTGCCGTGTTTGTAGATACTGTACATACATTGTATTTTATGCATCGCACGACAGTTTGTATACGCAGGCCGCTGAAGTTTCGCTGATGCAGCATAAGTACAATCTACCTGTACTATATAATAATGTTCCCCAGAAAGAACTCAACCAAGCTGAGACACATAAACCGCACAAGGAGACATAAAGCGACAACAAAGTAGACAGGACGTGTAGCGTCGTCTATGCATGCCCGCGCGATGTATATTTCTAAAAAGTACGAACCAACTAGCAGTGGCGTAGCAACAGGGGGGGCCGGGGGGCCGTGGGCCCCGGGTGCAAGGGGCCAGTGATGGGGGGGGGGGGGTGTCATACGTCTGAAGACACCTCTTTTTCCGCCGGCTACACCCGGGGAGTGGGGTGACAGAAGGCCTATGGGCCCCGGGTGCCAGACGACCTAGCTATACGCCACTGCCAACTAGGCACAGCAGTGTGCGTTGTTAAACTTAATCGCCTGTTGGAGCTGGCACACTGGCGACTAGACGTAGGAAACCATGGAACTTGTTGAGCTGATTCATGCGGGAATAAAATCTCGAGAGGCAGCTTCGCAGTCGTTCAGGGTCACGGCGGCAAAGAATAGGTCTTATAAACACGCTTTAACTTTCCTTTAACAAGAAGTCAGCGTCTTTTTTCCTACTGTATAACAGCGTATGCGCGTCAACGATGAAGACTGCGAAGCTGCACGCTGGCGTCGATAAGCTAGCCAACGTTAACACATGAAATGTGCGGAAGAGCCAATTGCAGCCGGGTCATTTCTCACGATTGTGCGTACAGGGAATGCTATACAGTTGCTTGGGAACCGTTGAGCGCTGCTGAGGTGAATTGACCGCTTTCTCTATCTATCTGCTATACTATATTGTGATAAAATCGACAGATGCAAGAGAAGAGCTTTTCCTGCACACGATAATGTTTAACGCTGACTCGATCAATCGCAAAGCGTGGCAAACGACGGCTTAAAAGAAATCACACGCGAATAATGGTGTCTTACGTAAGCAAAGAGTACAAGTGCGAAATATAACGACTCGTATCATCATCATCAATCTATTTTATGTCCACTGAGAGACGAAGGCCTCTCCCAGCGATCTCCAATGACCCCTGTCCTGTGCCAACAGATTCCAACTAGCGCCTGCGAATGTTTTAATTTCATCACCCCACCTAGTCTTCAGCCGTCCTCGATTGCGCTTCCCTTCTCTTGGTACCCATTCTGTAACCCTAATGGTCCAACGGTTATCTAACCGGCACATTATATGACCTGCCCAGCTCCATTTTTTTTTCTATTAATGTCAGAGTATCGACTATCCCCGTTTGCTCTCTGGTCCACATCGCTCTCTTCCCGTCTCTTAACGTTACGCCTAACACTTATCGTTCCATCGCTCTTTTCCTTAACTTGTGTTCTATAGTTTCTTTGTCAGCCTCCAATTTCTGCCCTATATGTTAGCACCGGTAGAATGCACTGATTGTACACCTTTTCTTTAATGATAATGGTAAGCTTCCAGTCAGGATCTGACAATGTCTACCGTATGCGCTCCAACCCATTTTTATTATTCTGTAAATTTCCTTCTCATGACCAGGGTCTCCTGTGAGGAACTGACTTATGTAAACGTACTCCTTCACAGACTCAGGAGGCTGACTGGCAATCCTGAACTCTAGTTCCCTTGCCAGGCAATGGAGCATCATCTTCGTCTTCTGCATGTTGATCTTAAGCCGCACGCTTACACTCTCTCTGTTAAAGTCCTCAATCATTTGTTGTAGCTCGGCTCCAGTGTTGCTGAACAGGACAATATGAACTGCGAACCGAAGGTTGCCGAGATATTCGCCGTTGATCCTTACTCCTAAGCCTTCCCAGCATAATAGCTTGAATATATACTTCTTACAAACACGCATTGAAGAGATCGCGTACCTTGTCTGAACCCTTGCTTTATAGGTATCTTTCTACTTTTCTTGTGGAGAATTAAGGTAGCTGTGGAATCTCTGTAGATATTTTCAAAGATATATACGTAAGTGGTCTGTACTCCTTGATTACGTAATGCCTCTATGACTGCTGGTATCTCTACTGAATCAAACGTCTTTTCTTAATCTATGAAAGCCATATAGAGTGGCTGGTTGTACTGTGCGGATTTCTCGATTACCAGATTGATCCATGGTAGAGTATGGTAGTAGAGTAAAGCTAAGTTAGTCGAACTACTGATGCGAAAACCAAATTGATAAGGCTGAAATAAGTTAAAGTTATTCAGGTAGCTATTTATGCTAATTTTGAAGCACAAATTCTCTACATCTTTACTGATCGAAGATAGAATGCAGATGGGACGGCCATTGAAGACCTGGAATTTGTCACCCTTTTTATGTGCGAGAATTACCTTACGATGTTTATTTATTTATTTTATTAATACTGTAAGCCTTTACAGGCTCCTACAGGAGTGGGAACAACAAAGAAAAACAACAACGAAAAGTACAGATTGCCAGCAATAGAAAAAGAAAGATCCGAAAATAAGAAATAAAAGAAACGAAAGTCCTAAAACAGTACAGACTGTTCCTGTACTAAACAGTACAGGAAAGGGTGCGCCCCCCCCCCCCCCCCCGTTATACACTGATTTCGGAATAACTGCAAGCGGCTTATTACACAGTAAAAGCATACACTACAAGAACTGCGATCAGCATACACATGAAACATACACTCTGTGCGCAGCCCCTTTTATTTCTACAACGGCGCAACCTGCTGATCGAAAAAATTTTCAATCTTGACAGAAAATGTGCCGACAGATTCCGAGGACACAATGGCGTGTGGCAGTTTATTCCATAATTCTATGACTGACGGAAAGAAGGAATACTTGAATGTATAACAGCGGGAGGTATATGGCCTGATACTCTTGTCATGGTTTGTTCTGGCTGAGCGCTGGTATGGTGGTTTTAGGTACTCGAGTTTGCTTATATTAATGCTGTCATGATAAAGAAGGTGGAGAAACTTTAAGGCAGCAACGCGTCGGCGAATTGCCGATGTTTGCCCGGTTGCGTAGGGCGGTTATGCTGACGTCACGTGAATACTGCGAATACACAAACCGGAGAGCTTTATTTTGAATTCCCTCCAGTTGATTAAGAAGGTAGATTTGGTGCGGATTCCAGATAATACTGCCGTATTCAAGGGTTGGCCTTACAAGGGCCTTATAACTTGCTAGCCTAACTTTGGAAGGTGCCAGTGCAAGTTACCTGCGAAGGTATCCCAGCTGTCTATATGCTTTTGTGCACGTCTGTTTAATGTGAACGTCCCATTTTAATATGCTTGTGATGGTAACACCCAAGTATTTAACTGTGTCGGCTTCTGTTACATGTAATCCCATTAGATGATATGCAAATTTTAAGGGTACCTTTTTTAGAGTTATATACATGGATGAAGTTTTTACTACGTTAATTTCCATTCCCCATTCCTGACACCATCTGGCAATGTTAGTTAAGGAGGAATTAAGTCGAATCTGGTCGTTAATCGTCCGTACTGTGGTGTAGATGACGCAGTCATCTGCAAATAAGGCAGCAACGCGTCGGCGAATTGCCGATGAACCCTGTCAGGTTCAACTTGAGAATGAATGTCATTAAAAAAAATTAGAAAAAGAATCGGACCCATCACAGAATCCTCTGGAACACCGTAGTAGACCTCTAACTCTTCAGATTCAGTGCCATTTATTTTAACGTACTGGCTGTGGTTAGAGAGATAGGCGGTTATCCAGTGTACTATGTTAGTGTCAATCCCAATATTCGTAAGTCTGTCAATTTTGGATGGGGTACCCTGTCAAATGCTTTGGAAAAGTCTATGAGTATTGCGTCAACGTGAAGTCTCGAGTTAATTACTGTAGCAAAGTCATGCGTTATTTCGAGGAGTTGAGTGACGGTAGAAAGACCTTTGCAAAATCCGTCTTGTTTGGGGTACAGTAAATTGTTATCTTCTAAGTAGGTGGTAATTGCTTTGCTAATAATATGCTCAATCATTTTACAACAAGAACTCGTGAGTGAAATCGGCCTGTAAGTGTTTACCAGTAACTTATTGCCTCCTTTGTGAATCGGAAGGACCTTGGCACGGAGCCAGTCCATCAGCAGGGTGGCTGTTTGAAGTGATGCTACGAAAATTGCATGCAAGAAAGGAGTTATCTGTTCGGCGTAACGCCGCAGAAAAGCATTTGAAAGATTGTCAGGACCTGAAGATTTTTTAACGTCAATCTGAAGCAATAAATTAAGTATTCCTTCTTGGGTTATGACTACTTCAGACATTGATAACGGAGGATCCGTCACAGTTTCGCTTTCTGTAAGTGCAGGGGTACGTGTAAAAACGGACTGAAAGTATCTGTTGAATGTGGTGGCGACAGTGTGAGCTTCATCAGTTATGATTCCATTTACATCGATTTGAGTCACTTGGTTCTCGGGCCTTGATAAGTAGCGCCAAAACTTTTGTGGATGCTGTGTCATAAAATTTATTAGTATTGTTGAAAAACAAACATCCCTTGCCTTCCGCAAAGCAGTTTTTAGCTCACCAGAAAGTCGGCGAATGTCTTCAGGATTACGTTTTTTCTTCCGCATCCTTTGCAGTTTTCTTTCTAGGTGGATCACACTACGCGTAATCCATGGGTTTCTGCGTTTTGTACGTTTCAGTCGCGTGGGAACGAACGTTTCCTCACAATGTGTTATTATGTCTTTTAGTTTAAGCCATAGATTATTCACTGTACCATAATTTTCAATGGAAAAGGTTTCCAATGCTACTTCAAGGTAGTCAATGATGCTGACGTCGTCAGCTCTATTGTAGTTTTTAACAGCTACACGTGATTCTGGAACTGGTCCGCTAGCGTCGATAGTAACTGTTAGCAGCAGCAGTTTACGTTCTGATATGCCCTCTTCGAGTGTGATGTCGGCTGTTAGATGATTAGAGACAAATGCAAGGTCTAGTATTCAAAATGTTTGCCCTTGAATGCGCGTTGGCTCTGTGACAAGCTCAGATAACGAAAAACTAAACGCCATGTTCAAAATCAGTTCAGAACCACTAACATCTCTGCTGCCGGCTGTCAACGTACTCCAATCAATAGTGGCTAGATTAAAATCAGCAGTAAGAATTAACTGAGTACGATCTTTCAACCTGCCACAAAGGAAGTCGTGAATTTTCATTATGTAGTCGTCGGACGCGTTTGGTTTCCTATATATACCGCCTATGAGCACAGGTGAATCATGGACATATACAGGGCACCACACACTTTCATGATCTGGAATACCTTGCTCTTTGCGAAAAGATAAGCCCTACCGTGCCGCTATAGCGACTCCGCCCCCGCGACTGTCGCGGTCGGAGCGAAGAAGAAAATAAGAGGGAGGAACTATTTCTGAATCACGAATATCAGCGTGCAGCCATGTTTCCGTTATGACGACAATGTCATGAGAGTAAATTAACAAGTTATCTTCTATTTAGAGTTTTATTAACAATGCTCCTTGCATTAAAACATACTAAAGAAAGTGAATTTACAACTCCTGCTCGTCATGCGTTGTCAGCACTGTACCTCCCGGCGTCGTCGCGACGTAGGCTGTTCAAAGGTAGCCTGCATTTCTGTAGTTCATTCCATATATATAGTTGATCGTTCACTTTAAGCTTATCAAAAAAGAAGTGTTACCTTATCACCAGCGTCACGTTCTGCTTTGGGGGACTGCCAAAGTTTCCTGCGTGTGTCACGTACTGAGGCCGAGAAGTCTTCAGATATAGATATCGAGCAATTTTTCAGCTTTTTGCAGTTACGAAGAACAGTCGTTTTTTCTGTGAAATTGTAAAACCTTATAATTACAGGCCTTGTGCTCTTCTTTTTGCCAATACGGTGTACACGCTCGACTGATCTCGTTTCTACACCGAGTTTGTCTTTGAATACACCGTTGACTGCCGCGTGTTCCAGATCTTTACTAGTTTCGTCGCTTTTTTCTTCCAACCCATAGATAATAATGTTATTCCTACGGCTTCTGTTTTCCATGTCGTCTATTTTTTTGCTCAGGCTCTGGATATCTTTGCTCATTGCGGTGACGTGCTGTTCGCACTGCTCCAGCTTTTCACGATATTGTTTAAGCGATATAAGAGTAAATGCAATTTCTGTCAATCTAGATTGAACGCCTTGCAATCCTTCTTCTAAAGTGTGCTGCGAGGTTTGAATTTCCGTAACCCTTTTTAAGGTCTCATCGAGCGTATTTGGGCCTGGATTTTCCTCGATGTCACCACTATAAGCAGCAACAGCGAACGAACAATGCGGAAGCACTCGCAAACACAACATAAAATACACTCAGGGCCTGGTAGCACCACAGAACAAATAGCATCGCTTTTGTAACACTTCGAAAAAGGACATTTCTTTCTAACCTGTACAAGAAGAAAGTGGTTTTGCATGGCGTCCTTCACGGTGCCACCAAGCCCACTGAAGAGGGCCTGCGCTTGCTGCGGCCTTTTGTACGCTTCGTCCGATGTCGCTGTTGTCACTGATTGGCCGAAGGGACGGCGCAGGTGCGGCGTTGCGACCGTGCTGGATGCTTGATCCACGGTCACCACGGGCGGCAAGATTGGCGTTGTCAGCCGTGTTGATAGCCCAGTGGGGTGCTGCTCATGATGATGCAGGATAGCCAGCGTTCCGGAATCATGGTGTCGAACAATCGAAGACCGGTCGCAGTTCCGAGTGGTCCCTGTCAGTCCACGCAGCGTCTGTACAAGAAGAAGAAAGTGGTTTTTCATGGCGTCCTTCACGGTGCCACCAAGCCCATGTTAAAGTAAATTCGGGAAAGTATCGTATTTAAACATGATATTCATTATATGGCTAAGAATCTCATAAATAAGCGGATCAATGAGCTTTAAATGAAAAGGGGAAAGGCCACCTAAACCAGAGCTAGTGTTCTTCACATTTGATTTCACGGCAGAGGCTTGAGCGGTTAAGGGAAATAAAAAGACTGATTGCAATGACTCATAGGATAATGTGAAGTTATGTGGTTAGTGATATACATTTCGTAGAAGTAGTTACTGAATAACTGTTACGGATAATAAGTTACTGAATAACAAGTTACGGGAAGGTTCAGCGAAACATTTCGTTTCTGCAACATATTTCATCAACGCCATTAGTAGATTGGCGGTAAACTCATGTATAGTCGTTAAGAAATTGCCATTCTTTTTTTAGGATTATTATAGCATTTAGAGATGAAAGTGCGTCTTTTACCTGCACTATTTGATGTGTTAAGAGCGCATCGTGCCTATATAGGAAATGTATCTGCAGGATTCTTCCACTTATTGGCCCTTGCGCCGTTAAACCCCGTACATCGGATCAAGGACTCTTCGATGTATTTCCGGCAAAACTTACTTATAAAGCCGTGCTTAGACGCAGACCGCGAAGCCCGTAATTGAAAGGATTCTTTGTCTGCTTGCATACATTTCTCATCATCGGCACCCCCGACTGGCCAATCCGTGCGAGAACGGGAACGTGGCATTGCGCCAGCCAATGGGAAAGAACAAAAGGCATGAAGAATGAGCGGAATCATTTCAAAATAAGAGAGCCCATGCAGAAGCGTTGGCGTGAGGAGTGTGTTTCGTGCCGCAATATTCACTGGGCCATTCGAAAGGCAACAACGAAACCAAAAGGCTGGGATGAGCCGCATTGCAAGCAAGCTCCTGTCCACGTGCTATATGCGGCGTGGTTTTCTTTTTTAGACCATTCATAATTTTTCGGAATTGCCTATGCCAGAAAGCTGAAATATAGTCCTTGAGCTGCATTACTCGGAGGGGCGGACATTACTCGTGCAAGAAATCGAAGTACATGACTAACTAATTAACAAGAAACACACGATTAGCTTTTTTAAATAATTACTTCACGGCACGCATTGCTGCTTACAAATTGTAGCCGGTGAGTTTAAAGGGATATCTACTTGAAAGGACTTCTAAGGATCGCGTTGGTTTCCAGATATAAGCCGTGAGACTTGCAGTAAAGAATGCGCAATTGTTCTTTTCTTTTTCTTTTCTTTTTCTTTTCTTTCTTTCTTTCTTTTTGCCAATCCCCATTGTATGCATTCAAGCACAAAACAACTGAAACGCCCATGTATTTCGTCGCATACTTTGGGAATAAATATCTCGAAACTAATGTCTTCTTGAAAATTTGTTCCAAGTGCATGGACACTCCTTATTTATTTATTTATTTATTTATTTATTTATTTATTTATTTATTTATTTGTAGAATACTACCAGCTGCCTTACGGCAGCCAGGGCAGGAGTGACTAACAATGAAGTAATAGCGTTAGATTAGGCACAGGTACGTTCATTTCAGAACAAAAGAGCAAAAAAAGAAAAAAAATAGAATACAAAGAGCAAAAAAGCATAAAGAAAAGAACAAGAGAGTTTTCGAGCAATGACAAGATCACTTTTAAATAACAATTCGAGAACACGTGCGCGTAACGAAAAGCAAAGATTCTACGATAACTGTACACTGCAAAAAGAAAGCAGCGGGGACAAACTAGTGGACAACGAGGGTACTGAAAAAAAAAAAAGAATGGTTACGACAGTAGTAAGACCAAATGGTGCGCCGCTTATATGACACAAAGCAAATCGATGTAGCAAATCTGATGGATTACACATGGTCAGGAAGGGCAGCTAACAATGATTCATCGCTAGCCAAATTTGTTACTTCCTGCGGCAGTGAATTCCACTCCGCAATATAGTTCGTAGGAAAAACGAAAAGCGGTACACCGAAGTTCGCAATTGTGTTATTACGATACCCTATTCATGTGTATGTCTCGTGCCTCTTGATTTGTTTAACTGCGTGTATTTATCAAATTCCAGTTTTTTTTCCCGATTGTTCACAATGTTATACATCATGTTTAATCGATGCAATTTACGGCGTGAGTCGAGTGTTGGAAGGCCTGATCGAATTCGGAGTTCACTAACAGATGTATTTCGGTTGTAGGTACTATAAATAAAACGAAGTGCTTTCCTCAGTACACTTTCGACACGGGCAATATTTGTCTTAGAATGCGGGTCCCAAGCGGCATCAGCATATTCAAGTAACTGTCTTACTAATGATGTGTAAGCGACAAGTTTTGCGTTACTTGTAGCGCGTTTCAAACGGGGTCTCAGTAACCATAATTTTTATAATGCTGCTGATGCTATGTATTCAATGTGAGCATTCCAGTTCGGTGTTTTATGTATGATCATACCAAGATATTTGCATTTGTTAAGTCTCGTAATTGCGACATTGTTTATGGTGTTTGTGTGTTCTAACGGAGTCCTCTTTCTTGTTAATGACATGCATGCGTACTTTGAATTATTAAGGCTCATCTGCATTTTCTGGCACCAATTGTCAATGGCTTTCAGGTAATCATCCAATATTAGTTGATTTTCAGCTGACCGAATATTCAAGTAGGCAACACAATCGTCTGCAAATAAACGGTAACGCACTGGTAAATCAAGTGCTAGATTGTTTAAATAAATCAAGAAGAGAAGTGGCCCAAGGACTGGACCTTGCGGAACGCCTGAGAGGACGCCTGTGCATGTGGTGAGCCTGATGCGCCTATGTGAACATATTGCATTCTGTTAGATAAATAGGAGTCAAGCTATTGAGTAATCTGTTTATTTCGAAGAACACATCTAAGTTTAATCGTTAAGTTGGCATGAGATACACGATCTAAGGCTTTTTGGAAAGCTAAAAAAATTATATCAACTTGCCCTCCTTTGATCCGGATCATGAGACGGAAATAATCAGAAGAATAAGAATGGGCTGGGGTGCGTTTGGCAGGCATTCCCAAATCATGAACAGCAGGTTGCCATTATCCCTCAAGAGAAAAGTATATAATAGCTGTGTCTTACCAGTACTCACCTACGGGGCAGAAACCTGGAGGCTTACGAAAAGGGTTCTACTCAAATTGAGGACGACACAACGAGCTATGGAAAGAAGAATGATAGGTGTAACGTTAAGGGATAAGAAAAGAGCAGATTGGGTGAGGGAACAAACGCGAGTTAATGACATCTTAGTTGAAATCAAGAAAAAGAAATGGGGCATGGGCAGGACATGTAATGAGGAGGGAAGATAACCGATGGTCATTAAGGGTTACGCACTGGATCCCAAGGGAAGGGAAGCGTAGCGGGGGGCGGCAGAAAGTTAGGTGGGCGGATGAGATTAAGAAGTTTGCAGGGATGGCATGGCCACAATTAGTACATGACCGGGGTTGTAGGAGAAGCATGGGAGAGGCCTTTGCCCTGCAGTGGGCGCAACCAGGATGATGATGATGATGATGATGATGATGATGATGATGATGATGATGATGATGATGATGCCCTCCTTTGTCCAGTGTTGCCGTTAGGTCATTAGTCAGGTGGAGCAATTGGGTAAAAGTTGATAGGCCACGCCGAAACCCGTGTAGGCTCTCGCCGGAAGAAGTTTCTGTCTTCTAGATGAGTGCTTAGACGCTTGTAAATGAAGTGTTCGAGTACTTTGCTCGAGGTACATAAAAGTGACACCGGTGGGCAGTAAGGTACAGAAAATTTATTGCCGGATTTGTGAATGGGGATTAGTATAGCCAATTTCCAGTCCACGGGAAGCTCCCCTTTCAGTAAGCTTTCGTTATATATGACGCAAAGGTACCTTGAACACCATTCAGCGCATCTGTAAAGGAAGGAGTTTGGTATATCATCCGGGCCCGCAGATTTTTTTTTATATCTAAATGAATGAAAGCAGCGAATACACCCTCCTCACTCACATCAAGCTCTGGAACGTCAATACCTGGGCTATCGAAACTGACGAGCTGTGTACTAGCCGCCAGAAAGACAGAGGAAAAGTATGTATTGAAAGTTTTAAGCAATGACGGAGCTATCAACGACAATGGTGTCGTTGATCTGTATCTTGCTTATGATGACTTTACTTGCTGTAATGTGCAACCAAAACTTACGTGGGTCTGTTGTTAACAATCTGTGGACCTTGACGTTGAAAAAGTGATGTTTGGATTATATTATTTTCTATCGCATTATTAAAATCTCAGCATTATTAAAACCTAAATATTCTTTAGGTTCCTCACTTGTCTGAATTCTTTGTAGTTCGCTCCTAAAAAGTACTGTTGCGTGATCCGATATGCCGGGCAGAATTTCGACCGTAAACTCGCATTCGCCGACGGCGGGCGAGGCAAACACAAGGTCGAAAAGTGCACTTGAGCTTGTCTGAACGCGTGTCGGCTCATGTACAATCTGTCTAAGATTAAAAGAGAAGGCTAAATCCAGGAGTGATTCAGTGTGCGTACTCGACGGCTCAGCACACAGAAGGTTCCAATTTACCTTTGGCTGGTTAAAGTCTCCACACGTAATGATATACCTAAATCGCTTGCTGTGTTCGTGTAAAAAATCGTGTAGCGATTTGATGACAGTGATATCAGCATTGGGTGGCCTATACGTTGCACCGATAAGAATGTTGCAGTGAGGTAACTGAACGGAAACCGATGCCATTTCTACATTGGTACTGTGGGGCGCAAGCGAGGAAGGAATTTCGTTTTTTAAAACGATTGCAACACTTCCCCTCTAGAGCCACGATCGCGGCGAATAATTTTGTGCGTCTTAGGTATAACGTCAGCATCAGGCATGTTTTCGTTCAGCCACGTTTCCGTTATCGCAACTACATCCGAGTCATATGTCAAAAGAAGGCTTTCAAGTTCGTCACATTTATTCACACTGCATTTTGAATTAATGCTCCATAACAGAAAATAAGTTATAATCGGTGGGTATTGTAGACATATTTGGCCTCAGTGCGCGACTGGAACCCATGGTGCCGTTTCTAGAGAGGCAGTTTGGTCATTTTGTCGGCACTGCAGGCACCGCCTTGCTCAGTGCATCATCCCATCGAAAGAATTTGCCGTTGATTTTTACTTTGTCAAACGACAAGACCACTTTGTCTCCCTTTTATCTGTTATCAACTGTACTCGCCCAGAGCTTTTTTCGGAGTGATTGCACTCTAAGAAAGGAGTCTTCTCAAATACTGTAGTCTGTACCCTTAAGCGCCGAACAGCTTTTAAGCATCCTGGTCTTGTCTCTGCTGTCTAATAACTTAAATACTACCGGTCGACACTTATTCTCAGTAGGCCTACCAATTGTGTGAATCCGTTCGATGTTCACGTCTGAAACCTTAAGTAGTCCTTCAATAACAACCCTAGAAGCGGTATCCTCGAGAAAACTGTTCTCGAGGTCTTCAACTTTACTAACGAGCTGATCAACAGTTACATGCAACTTATTTTCGATAGATGTGAGCCTATCGGACGTCTCGGATAACTGGCAGCTTGTAGTGCTCGCACCCGTCTTGAGCTCCTGTAAGTCGTCTGTAATATCTTTAACATATCATCTGTAGAAGGCCCTGGTTTCGCTTCCACACCCTATACAGCATGGCAACAAGTCCACAAAGCACTGGTAAATGCATAGAAGTACAGAACGCAATGACCGTGGACGCGGCAGAAGCAGGAAACATACGCCGTTGCTACTTTAACAAGTAGCAACAAGGTTCTTTCTCACCAGTACGAAAAATATCAGCGGATTCATGAGACGCATGGTCCGTAGCTTCCGCCGCGTCCACTGGTCAGGGCACGCGTTTCCGAAGCCTTTATAGCTTTCCAGGCTGATGACGTCGACGATGATGGCGCTTGGTGTTTATCGAAGGCGGTCGGCAAAGTGCGCATGCGTGTTGTATCCCAAGCGCAGTACTCAGCTGATTCTTGACTCCGAACTCACCCGCTACAATTGTAAATTGCAAAATGTGCCGCAAAGTAATTCATTAGAAAGGTTCATTCTTAGTTTTCTAATTCGATTATGCATTAGGATTTCTCGTGACAGTAATGTCCGCCTTCTTAAGTTTAAATTATGCTGTCTGCCACAGGCGATTTGTAAAAATACTGCATGGTTTGATGATGATTATGATTATGATGACATCAACTTTATCAAACAGATAGAGCCGGTGATTCCTTTCCTTGAGGAAGATAAAACTGATTCTGATTCTGATCGTGTATGTCGTCCTCTGTATGATATATATATATATATATAGTTTCGCGCTTTACGTTCCTGCGGCCACGAGTACACGACGCACTCTCACAGTTTAGCATGCGCTTTGTCGCGACACTGCATGATGATCGCAATTTTGTCCTGTCTCCTTGTACGACATGCGGGTCAGGGTGCTGCGGAAAAGTTCACCTGTATTTGAAGCATTGCAGGGACACTGGAGACGAATGCTGCGCACGCTTGATCAATAGCAAAACGGCCATCTGTTACCGTGGGAGGGTATTGATACGCAAGAAGAAAGCGACGAACAGGCGACGACGCCGCCCGTGAAGTTACCTGAGATGTGACGTCATGTATTGCGACAGCGTCTACTCCGGTCTCGCTAATTGCTTATCGGCGAAGTACGCGTTGCATTCCACAGCAACTAACCACTCGACTTAGCAAGTTACGTATGTGCCTTCAGACAAGGAACGGCGCATATATTTGCGCAAGTCGGCTCATTTCAGTGAGGATGCGAGCAGCCGCACGTACCATCGGCTGCCCACGCCGCTGCAGGCTCGACTCGTTCCGGAAGAAAGAAGGCTATGACTCAGAATGTCTGCGCGTCGACTCGCCTATAGGCGTGTGTACTACGCGCGCGCGTGATTATCAATGGCCAGTTTCCATCGCTCAAGCGTTGCAGCCGCGCCGTGAAACCTGCGCGCGTGTGCCGCATCGAAGCGTTGGCGAACGAGTGCGCTGACTCAAGGCTCCGCCGCTGCCGCGTGACCGTCAAAGAACTGCTCCGCCGCGGAGGTCGCCGCTGCAGAAGAGGACGCGGGGCCGTTCGAATGTCAACACTCGAGATACTCGGGTGCCGGGTCGACCGCGTTCTCTTCTGACATTTCGGACCGAGGGAGCGAGCGAGTGAGAGAGGCGAACGGGGAAGCTGGAAAAGCGAGCTCCTCGAGATAAGGCGCTTGATAAGGCGCTATTTCGGAGCGGCCGCAGCAGCCGCCGCCGTTTGAGCGACGGGCCCGCGCGCCAAGAGGGCCCTTCACGGTCTGACCGCAGCCGGCCTCTGCCGTGCCGACCCAAGGGGACTGTGACGCGGCCTCTGTGCACCGGAGAGTGTGTGGCCTAGTGTTACGGCTAGACAGCGCAACAACATGCCGCGGCCAAGTCGCAACGCAACCAGCTCCGCTTTCATATACTCTGGAGCGCAAGCGGATGTGTGCGCTCACCGACGGGCAAAACCGTAACATCGGGCCTAGACGTCGTTTTTAGATGCGGCACACGACATAAATATTCGCTGATGAGTTGGCTACCTAATGTTCGATTTAAGTTGTGTGTGCCCCTCCCCCCTCTCTCTCTCTCTCTCGTGCTTCTACCTACTTCCTTTTTCACCTCTCCTATGGCATTGCGTCATACTTTGTTTTGGTCAGCCTGCCAGCCCCTTCTCTCTCTGGCCTCGCTTACTGTCTTTGGCGCTTACTATGCTGTATCAGCTGCTCCATTTATTACATAGTGCTTGCAGGGGGTCTTCGCGCCCTACGCATAATGCTTCTTGTCCTGTAAGGTGAAGGGCGTGCGCGCTCACTGAAGGTGGTAAGTTCGGTGCCAGCGAAAATAAGTGGTGGAGAAAAAATTATTCGTTCTGAATAACAGCCGTGGCCAAGGTCTAGTAAACATAACCAGGAGGACATGCTCATGTGAACTGAACGAAAGCGATAAAGTCTACTGAAACGTTCTGTTTGATGCCCAATAACCACACAATTGCACACGAGTTTCTCGCTCTCTTCGTGACAGAAATTACGCGCGACTGATATAAATCCAATATCGATTTATACCAGTTTCGCATAATTGTTCTCTATTTAACCTTCTTAAGGAGTGTATATATTCATTCCGTAAGAAGGCTAAATAGAGAACATATGGCGTGCATACTGAACTGCATAAGTCATTTAGTGCAGAGATATAGCAATTATATTACTTGTACTTTCTCGGAAAAAGAAATTCAATATGCTGCTACATTTGATAACAAAGTCATCGCGCCACAGTGGCGTACCAACTATTGCTAGAGTGGGGGACAAACAGCAAACGTTTTGATCTCTCTCTCTCTCTCTCTCTCTCTCTCTCTCTCTCTCTCTCTCTCTCTCTCTCTCTCTCTCTCTCTGTGAGCCATGGGGACCCGAAAAGTGATTTGAATAGGCCTTTATCTCTTGCAATTTTTTTTTAATCTCGAGATTATACAGGGACAAAAGGCAATGAGTGCCCCACAGTGGTCACGGATCGCGCCCAGTAGCAGCAGTACAGCGCACATAAAAAATGCGCATTTGCTACAAAGAATTTGAATTGAACAAATAATTGTATTTGCTGTTTCAGTCTGCAGCATAAATGCATGGCTAGTTTAGGTAATGGTACGGTCGTGGTTATATGCAACGACGTGCAATCCACTTAAATTAGTTGCTATATTCACACAAACAAAAAAGAAAATTTACTGGCCATCCCGGCCCTGCGACAGTGGATGTCCAGCGAATCTGTTGAAAACCACCACTACAACTGCTAAGGGTGTAAGCAATGCTTGATTGCTTTATAATGCCCTCCCCCCCCTCCTCCTCCACTCAATTTCCGCTATAGATTTGATATCTGTTGAGTTCAAAGTTCTTCCAGGGTAACAACGGGATAATAAATTCTTTGTTCACAAAACACATTCATAAAGCTCCGGATAGCTTACTTGCGTCAACATCATCATCATCATTATCATCATCATCATCAGCCTGATTACGCCCACTGCAGGGCAAAGGCCTCTCCCATACTTCTCCAACTACCCCGGTCATGTACTAATTGTGGCCATGTTGTCCCTGCAAACTTCTTAATCTCATCCGCCCACCTAACTTTCTGCCGCCCTCTGCTACGCTTCCCTTCTCTTGGAATCGATTCTGTAACTCTTAATCACCATCGGTTATCTTCCCTCCTCATTACGTGTCCTGCCCATGCCCATTTCTTTTTCTTGATTTCAACTAAGATATCATTAACTCGCGTTTGTTCCCTCACCCAATCTGCTCTCTTCTTATCCTTTAACGTTACACCTATCATTCTTCTTTCCATAGCGCGTTGCGTCGTTCTCAATTTAAGTAGAACCCTTTTCGTAAGCCTCCAGGTTTCTGCTCCGTACGTGAGTACTGGTAAGACACAGCTGTTATATACTTTTCTCTTGAGGGATAATGGCAACCTGCTGTTCGTGATCTGAGAATGCCTGCCAAACGCACCCCAGCCCATTCTTATTCTTCTGATTATTTCAGTCTCATGATCCGGATCCGCAGTCACTACCTGTCCTAAGTAGATGTATTCTCTTACCACTTCCAGTGCCTCGCTACCTATTGTAAATTGCTGTTCTCTTCCAAAACTGTTAACCATTACTTTGGTTTTCTGCAGATTAATTTTCAGACCCACCCTTCTGCTTTGCCTCTCCAGGCCAGTGAGCATGCATTGCAGTTGGTCCCCTGAGTTGCTAAGCAAGGCAATATCATCAGCGAATCGCAAGTTACTGAGGTATTCTCCATTAACTCTTATCCCGAATTCTTCCCAATCAAGGTCTCTGAATACCTCCTGTAAACACGCTGTGAATAGCATTGGAGAGATCGTATCTGCCTGCCTGACGCCTTTCTTTATTGCGATTTTGTTGCTTTCTTTATGGAGGACTACGGTGGCTGTGGAGCCGCTATAGATATCGCTCAGTATTTTTACATACGGCTCGTCTATACCCTGATTCCTCAATGCCTCAATGACTGCTGAGGTTTCGACTGAATCAAACGCTTTCTCGTAATCAATGAAAGCTATATATAAGGGTTGGTTATATTCCGCACATTTCTCTATCACATGATTGATAGTGTGAATATGGTCTATTGTTGAGTAGCCTTTACGGAATCCTGCCTGGTCCTTTGGTTGACTGAAGTCTAAGGTGTTCCTGATTCTATTTGCAATTACCTTAGTAAATACTTTGTAGGCAACGGACAGTAAGCTGATCGGTCTATAATTTTTCAAGTCTTTGGCGTCCCCTTTCTTATGGATTAGGATTATGTTAGCGTTTTTCCAAGATTCCGTTACGCTCGAAGTCATGAGGCATTGCGTATACAGTGTGGCCAGTTCCTCTACAACAATCTGCCCACCATCCTTCAACAAATCTGCTGTTACCTGATCCTCCCCAGCTGCCTTCCCCCTTTGCATATTTCCCAAGGTTTTCTTTACTTCTTCCGGCGTTACTTCTGGGATTTCAAATTCCTCTAGACTATTCTCTCTTCCATTATCGACATGGGTGCCACTGGAGCTGTACAAATCTCTATAGAACTCCTCAGCCACTTGAACGATCCCATCCATACTATGAATGATATTGCCGGCTTTGTCTCTTAACGCATACATCAGATTCTTGCCTATTCCTAGTTTCTTCTTCACTGCTTTTAGGCTTCCTCCGTTCCTGAGAGCATGTTCAATTCTATCCATATTATACTTCCTTACGTCAGCTGTCTTTCGCTTGTTGATTAACTTCGAAAGTTCTGCCAGTTCTATTCTAGCTGTAGGGTTAGAGGCTTTCATACATTGGCGTTTCTTGATCAGATCTTTCGTCTCCTGCGATAGCTTACTGGTATCCTGTCTAACGGAGTTACCACTGACTTCTATTGCACACTCCTTAATGATTCCCACAAGATTGTCGTTCATTGCTTCAACACTAAGGTCCTCTTCCTGAGTTAAAGCCGAATACCTGTTCTGTAGCTTGATCTGGAATTACTCTATTTTCCCTCTTACCGCTAACTCATCGATCGGCTTCTTATGTACCAGTTTCTTCCGTTCCCTCCTCAGGTCTAGGCTAATTCGAGTTCTTACCATCCTATGGTCACTGCAGCGCACCTTGCTGAGCACGTCCACATCTTGTATGATGCCAGGGTTAGCGCAGAGTATGAAGTCTATTTCATTTCTAGTCTCGCCGTTCTGGCTCCTCCACGTCCACTTTCGGCTATCCCGCTTGCGGAAGAAGGTATTCATTATCCGCATATTATTCTGTTCCGCAAATTCTACTAATAACTCTCCCCTGCTATTCCTAGTGCCTATGCTATATTCCCCTACTGCCTTGTCTCCAGCCTACTTCTTGCCTACCTTGGCATTGAAGTCGCCCATCAGTATCGTGTATTTTGTTTTCACTCTACCCATCGTCGATTCCACGTCTTCATAGAAGCTTTCGACCTCCTGGTCATCATGACTGGATGTAGGGGCGTAGACCTGTACAACCTTCATTTTGTACCTCTTATTAAGTTTCACAACAAGACCTGCCACCCTCTCGTTAATGCTATAGAATTCCTGTATGTTACCAGCTATATTCTTATTAATCAGGAATCCGACTCCTAGTTCTCGTCTCTCCGCTAAGCCCCGGTAGCACAGGACGTGCCCGCTTTTTAGCAATGTATATGCTTCTTTTGACCTCCTAACTTCACTGAGCCCTATTATATCCAATTTACTGCCCTCTAATTCCTCCAATAGCACTACTAGACTCGCCTCACTAGATAACGTTGCGTTAAACGTTGCAAGGTTCATATTCCAATGGCGGCCTGTCCGGAGCAAGGGATTCTTAGCACCCTAAGCTGCGTCGCAGGTCTGACCGCCGCCGTGGTCAGTTGCTTCGCAGCTGCTGGGGACTGAGAGGGCCGGGGTTTGATTGTTGTGTTCATATAGGAGGTTGTGGCCAAGTACTGCACCAGGGTGGCCAATCCTGCTCTGGTGAGGGATTGCGTTGCCGGTTCTGGTCACCGGGATCAGGCCACACTCCAGGCCTGTTTATGCAATTTTATCAACACGCGGATTGTTTTTTAATCCGGTGAAAAATTGCGCGGCACCGGGATTCGAACCACGGACCTCTTGCACGCGAAGCGGGTGTTCTACCTCTACGCCACCGCTGCAATTTACTACAAATGTCATAATTAGTGCCCGATCTTCGAAGTTTACCTACATATTGCCCATAACGCGCCCTTTATTTTCGCCAAATATAAACGAAATTTGAGTTGATAATCCAACGATTTCATGCCGTAAGGCACACCAGTCGTTGGGCGCGGCTGATTATAATACTTTATCCGGACCTCCCGCTCACCTGTAGATTAAATGTAACAACCTGATTGTGTTTTAAAATACGGATATAGCGGTCCGAAAAAAGCTGGGCATGATGCAAGTTGCGCAAGCTGACAGTTTGTCAGGGCGGGAACTGCCCAGCTCCACACGTTATCTGCAGCGCGAACGTGTATATGGAGAATCCCGCGCGTCGTCCGCTACAGGGCATCTCGAGAAGACACAAAGGGCAACTGTCGTTGTCCAAGCAAAGATATACGTAGTAAAGAAGAGCATTGCTTATGTGGTCACTCTAGTAAGAAAGAAAAATTAGCTTCAGCGGTTTTTTAATGGAGTTTCCAGCTTGCAGCCGAAAGTGCCAGTGCCCTCTTTCAAGGGGAGGGGGGGCAAGAGTCCCCCCCCCCCCCGGAATTTCCTAGCTAGACTGCACTCCTTGTTTGGAGCCTTGCCTCTCCCCTCTCCGTTGGGCTCAGCAGCTGTACTTCGAAGTCTGCGATACCATGCAGAACGGCTCCTTTCTAGGTTTACTTTGCACGTCGTTCAATAAGCTATTTTTAAAGCGAACCTTTCTAGGCGAGACCTGGCAGACTTTGCTGACCGTGGCTGTTGCTGTTGTCTTGCCGAATACATGCATGCATGGACAACATTGGCATAACGAATCAGCTTAGCATTCTCGGCTCACTTCTCGACGCAAATGCGCAGTGAAACAACAAACGGTGCCCGAATATCCTCAGTGCAACAAACGTACGCCTTCAAGAGCATAATTCCTTTATCAAAGTGAAGCTTTCTACGCCTTCTTTCCCGGGATTTAGCACGTCTGCTCGATCGGCTTCTCGCCCAATAAGGTGGGCCGGCCCTGCAGATGTAGGGTATTAGTGAAATGGGTCGATCCCGTAACCTTCAGTCACGTGCGTCACGTTGGTATAGTGTGGTGGGGCCGGTTTTCCGCGTCTTGCTCATTGACCGGTCAGGCACGCAATCGCTATGTTTAAAAACGAGTTGCGGAAGGTGAACAGATTTATGGCATTTAATTAACCGCTTCGCGAAAGCGATCGCTTCTCATAGATACCAAAATGTGTATTGCGTATGTGTACCTTTTTGTTTTTCCTTTCTTTACTTCTCGCTCACTTCGAACGCTCACGTTCGGTTTGTGATTTCAGTATCAGTAAGTGGTATTGCCGGAATATAATATATTTAACTTCACTTGCAAGCCACGGTCCTCTTCCATATATATATATCGTTGTATTTTTATTTTTTTCGAGAGCGATCGGTCCAAAGCTGCTATGAGATACGGCTCACGTAATTTTGACCGGTTCGGCATATACATGAGTGCTCACGTCCACGGTGCCCTCCTAACGCCCACGGCAGGCGTCAGCAATCACGTGTCTTTGACGGACGTTTCCTGTCGACTAAGCCGCCGGCGCGTTTCTTCACGCCGTTTCCTCGTCGCGTCCCTTTCGGCCTCGCGTCACCGTGACGAGCTGTCCGGATGCGGGTCCCCCAGCGCGGGCGCCTGGCCCATCACTTGCCGCCACGAGGACCTCGAGTGACACTAGCCAAGTTTCCTTGCAACAATATTATCTCTTTCAGAGCTCCAAAGGGGACTGTCTCGGAGGTGCTCAATTCCTACGACTGCCCTTGTCAACCTAAATACTAATCTCTGCAGTGCTGACGAGCGAAGGAACCTATTGTCCGAACACCGCATAAACACCTATTTAGCGACCACGTCCAGTAGTCGTGAGCAGTGGCATCGTTCCTGGTTTTATTTGCGATTATTGTTGATTTCTGCTCATTTAGCACGATTATTCGTTGAAAGGGGAATATCTCAATTCGCTGCGTATTTTCACAAAATGCTGCAGTGTCGTGTTATGCTTACTTATGTCTCCTTCTTGCCTTATCGTAAAGGTCGGCCTATGATGTAAACCTCTATGTAATACGAGGGTCAATCTTAGGGTCATGAATAAGGGAAAGAAATGAGCGTTTAGTTCGACCAAAACACACTTGATATCTTTGTGCATACGTGACCAAAATTACACAAATCCATAAAAATTTGCGCGCACAAATTAGGAGAAAATTTGTCAGGGCAATAATAATAATAATAATAATAATAATAATAATAATAATAATAATAATAATAATAATAATAATAATAATAATAATAATGAAACTCATGTTGCATGTGCGATCTGTTGACTCCACGCGATGCTCAATCACCCGGCGTGGTTGCTCAGTGGCTGTGGTGTTGGGCTGCTGAGCACGAAGTCGCGGGATCGAATCCGGCCATGGCGGCCGCATTTCGATGGGGGCGAAATGCTAAAACGCCCGTGTACTTAGATTTAGGTGCACGTTAAAGACCCCCAGGTGGTCGAAATTTCCGGAGTCCTGCACTACGGCGTGCCTCATAATCAGAAAGTGGTTTTGGCACGTAAAACCCCATAATTTAATTTTTTTTAACGATGCTCAATGATGGCGCCTTGTCTCGGGATGCTAAGCGCGTGAGTATGCAAAAGCGCTCTTTCGCAGCAACTCATTGGCTGCGGCGCGTGTATACATTGTGTGCTGAGCACGAGGTCGCAGGTTCGATTGCCGGCCGCGGCGGACAAGTTTCGGTGGGAACAAATGCCAGAACGCACGCGTATACCCAGATTTAGGTATACATTAAAGAACTGCATCTGGCTGAAACCTATCCGGAGCCCTCTTGTGTGGTGTTCCTCATAACCGACCGCGTAGTTTCGGGACATTTAACCCCACACTTTAAAGTTCTGTCTCCTTATAGTTCGAAAGGTGTATTATTTATTTATTTGTGAGACTTTATGGTTCTACGTTAAGGCTGTAAACATGTCAGTCCTGGTTCGCACGATTAAAGCGCTTTTATTTAGGCTGTGTCGGTAAAATGCGTGACCGTGAGTGATTCGTATGTGCAAAGTAACTAGCCACGTATTTTATTTGGAATTTGTGACAGCGCGATAAGACAAGGCACAAAGACGCAGAAGGCCACTGGACAAGCGCTGTTCTTGTCTGTGTCTTGTCTTTCGACGCTGTCGTTACAAAATGCAGTTGCACCAACACGCCCAACTTCGTCGTCCTTCCAAGCGCGGTTGGCTGTCAGCAGCGTCTTTCCTTCTCCCTCACTTTGGCAGCAGTACCGGACTTGAAAAACAAGTTTTGTCTCTCCTCAGCTTGAAAGACACAAAATCCCCCGAGAAACTGTTCGGTTTGTCCAAACGTCGATTGGTTGTTGCGTTCTTGCTTCTTCTATGGCGTCGAACTGCGGCCAAAACGCGTGATCCGTTAACAGCGGTGACGGCTAAGTTCCTGGGAAGCTCAATAATGAAACAAGCCACGCGACCATTACTTCTCAATCTTTCTTTCTTCCTTTCTTTCTTTCTGTCTGTGCCTGAGCGTGAGCACCCCCGAGTGCTTGCTTACGAGAGAATAAATTGATGCGTCGCGACAACAGGGGAGGGGTGCACTGAGCGGGCGCCCCATCCGGAGACATGAGCCAGAGCCCGCCGCAGTGCGCGGAGGCGTTCGCTGTCGAGGCGCAGGAAGGTGGCGCAATGCTCGAGCTTACTCAAGCAGTGACGGACGCCCGAGGGTGACGCGCGTCTCGGCAGACTGCTGCTGCTGCCCGCGACGCCCTTTGGCAAGCAGAGCTGGCTGCACGCGCTGCAGCGGGCCACCGAATCATCGTCCCACCGAGCACCTGTCCATCTGCGCTACTTATCCGCGCTGCGCGACACCCTCGTCGGCAGTCTTAATTGGAAGCGGGGGGCCCACCGGTATCGGCGACTGAAAACCCGTTTTGCCTCGCGGCCGCTTCGTGGTCGCCGCAGGCGCCGCGGTCGCCGCCGATTTGCAGCGACGAGGGGGCTCGTCTTTTTCGGGATTCGCTTCACGTCTCCCGTGCGCGGCTAATTCGGCACGGACGGGCGCGCCTAGCTCTCGGCTTGGCGCAACTTATATCGACACGACGCCCAGTGGGGCCCGGTGGGAAAATGACGGCGCGCCGCTGCCGCACTGATTGCAGCGCTTCGCTGATTGGTCCGGCCGGCTCATTTCGGCCGGCCCCGCGCGGGATGAAAAAAACGCTCGCCGTCGCGCTTAGCGCCGGCTACTTCGTACCGCGACTCCGTCCGCGACGCGAGCGATACCGCGAGGCCGAGCGGGAAGCTTCGCTCATGTATCCGCAGGCCGCCGCGTCCTTGCATTGTTTCTCCTGGCCACCGGGACGACACTGCCTGTGTCGCGCCTACTACACGGCGCTAAATGCGGTCTTCCTGTCCCTGTTCCCGGCTGGCGGCGACTTTGTTCAATTATGCGTCCGCGGCGATCGACGCGATCTGCATTCGAATCTTTTCCTGCGATCCCGGCTGTACGGCTCGGAGCCGTCCGTAGCACGACAGCTCGGAATGAACAAGAATAAAGGGAACCGAAGAGATCGATGAGGGACAACCGTCGCCGTAGCTCAATTGGTAGAACACCGCAGGCGTAATCCGGAGGTTGTGGGTTCGGCATCCTACTGGCGTCAGCGGTGTGTTTTCTTTAATTATAGCTGACCTTTCCTGTATTTAATTATGCAATTCAATTAAAATAACAACTCATTTCCCATATGCTTTCCTTGACTTCATTGTCTGTTGACTTGAGATATTTAGAGTTGGCGATGTCATGCGCATTGACCCATACTAATTACCTAATTACCGCTTTTGTGTATTGTCCATTAACTCATTTTAGTATCCTGTTTTTGTTCTCTGCCTAATATTATTGTTCATCAACTGTCTTATAAAGTTGTAAGACAATTGTTAGGGTTTTAAATCCTTTTTCCTCTATTGTATTATATTCTTGTATGAAACGTGCTTTGTGTTCTTTTTTCATTGTTGTAAATTTGCCCTTCCCCTCTGAAATGCGCCCTGTACCCTGAGGATAACATAAATAAATAAATAAATAAATAAACCACTTTGTATACTATACACTGTGTTGTAGGACTGCATTTGCGAACTCGCAGCATGCCGTGATTCGTGCCCATCCTAAGTGGCGAGCGTGTTCGTTAGCAATAAATATATGTTTGCTTGAAACGTGCCCGACAGATGCACCGCAATGCATCGCCATGTGTGCGCCATGCCCTGCAGGTGTTCCGTGCTTCCTGTCGAGATCGTTTGATGTACTACTCTCCATGCTTACGACGTGTTCATAGCCGCACCTGTCAGTTATTGAACTGCTGGTCTCTCGAATACAGAGTGTATGTCAGTGTGGTCGAACCGTTCGTGAAGATATCTTTTCTTTTACTTTGGCGAGATTAGGAGCAGACGTTCTCCCAGCTTCCCCATAAGGGTTGCTTACTTTCTTTAGCAAGAGTTCAAGACGCCTTCTTATTAGGGGTGTGCGAGTAGTGATTTTTGAGACCTAATCGAATACGAATCGAATAATGCCAAAGCGAATCGAATATCGAATAGTTTTCGAATAATGAACAGCCGTTGCCACAATAAATATAACACGATGTTCGCATCCTAGTATTCTTAAAGTTCGTAAGTTTCTTTCATAACATAGTACGTTATAAAGCGTTGATAAAAGCACATATGGAGCATTCGGAGCAAATAAGTGGTTTCTATTCAGTAAGCGCGAACGATCGTTCTACAGCCTGTGAAGTAGGGCTACCTAAGCGACGCAGACTGCTCGACTAGACAAAAGTCATCGTGTTCTATGTCTGTATTATGCCTGCGGGGGTGAAAATTTACTGTACTTTTGCTCCAACTTCATGATTAATTGGGTGCAATTGACATTTTGAATTATTCGAAAGGTATTCGAAAAGTATTCACGTTTACGAATAGTGACTATTCGATTCGAAGGCCTAATCAAATAGGACACTATTCGATTTGTTATTCGAAAGTTTCGAGTATTCGCACACCCCTACTTTCTTATGCATTTAAGCTCAAAAATAACTGGAACACAAACACATTTTGTGGCAATCTTTGGGAACACATATCTTGAAGCTGGTGTCATCTTCAGAATTTGTTCCGCGGATATGGCTTGCACACTTACCGGCTGAAAATTGTAAATTACAATACGGGCGATATAGTAGTTAAATTAAAAGTTAATTAGCGAAAAATTGTTAATTAGTCGAATATTTGTTTTGATTTCTCGTTCAAATAGGGACTGCTTGTTAAAGTAATCTAGCTCAAGAAGTAGAATTGTGCTACATGCTATGGGGAATGTTTTTAATTTCTCTCAGGAATAAAAAAAGGAAGAAACAAAACGTAGTATATATTGCATCTGGAGATGCATACCAAGCTTATAGTTAGACTGAACTCTCCGGTTAGCAATAAACTTTATCTCTCTTCCCTTTCTTTATTTCTTTTTTTCACTCATTCGTGAGATATATATGTTAAAATACAAAATGAGAACTCCATCGATATCTACTTGTTCACGGCTACGAACATGCTTATACACTGTATGCAGTACGAGTGGGCAACACAGTGTAAATGTCCAATATCTGCTAACTTGCCAATGTTGTCACCGCGTTTTCATTCGGCGATTTCAGTCTCTTTGGCTGCTATAGCACATGTATGCGGTGACACCTATTTTTCCTTCTCTAAATTGACATTACCCCAATTACGGGCTATTGGTACTGATGTGGACAGCGTTTGCGCCTCTATGTGAATATTTTGCGTTTATATTTTTGAATTTCCTTTTTATTGACAAATATTTATTAAATATTCGTTCATACAGAGGAGGTATAATTGTTGGTTTGAGGTATTTATTTATTTATTTATTTATTTATTTATTTACAGTCCCCTCAAGGTACATATAGTACATATAGAGGTGAGGGGCAAAAAGAGCAGAAAACAATTAAAGAAGCAAAGTGTTGAAAACAAAGAATACAAATTTAGAATGCCATTGAAAAAAAAAACAAAGACAAGAAGCCTAAACATCTGAACGTTAGCGTAGTAAATACGTAAGCAATTGGTAGTAAAGAAACAGGAATTTGCTGAGTGGTACTTATACAAACAGCATCAACAAAAGCACTAGTTCATGTTAATTCAAACGCTTTTGAAGAGAGTGTATTCACTCTGACATGGGTATTATTCCATTCGGTTCTGGCAAGAAATGAGTGTGAGCACGTACCAGTGTTACATACATTGTGCCAACGATTTCGACGAGTATATGTAAGAGGTGAGTGATGAATCGTGAATGAAGGGAGAGCTCAAGTATGATAGTACGTTTTGTGAACAAGTGAAATGCAAGCTTGCTTCCGGCGAACAGCTGATAGTATGTTAAGACCAGTTTTCATTTGTGTTACGCTAGCTGTACGATGGTAGTTTGTTAATATAAAACGGGTAGCTTGTACATTAACGTTACGTTCTGCCATATCTGTAGAATAAGTTATGTACTAAGCGTGCCTTGCCGTTTTTGACAGGTAATTCTGGCTCCACAAAAAGAGGCCTTTTCTTTATTATTATTCTGCGTGTTTTGTTCTGCTGCCGTGAGTCGCTACAGCTGCAACTGTCGCTCTTGAACCTGGGGATCGTCGTCGTGAAAACATGTAAGAGTGCCGATGAATAATGAGAGTGATCGCACACTTCCTTTGATGTCAATTATTACATGATGTCAATTATTTTTTTTTTCGATAAGGTGGCACGAAGAACTTTTCTTTTTCACCTATTTTAAACCATGACGACGCGGCACCATAAAGACCCCTATCAATATTCCGCGCAGCAATGAACACATCAAGTGCCACCATCTTAAGTTGATTGCTGGCTTTCTACAGCATTGTTCATTGTTGAAATCACGTGAAAAGTATTTGTTATTGCCAAGTTGTTTTTTTATAGTTGTTGCTGTCCAGAACTGATATCTAAGGCTCTACACAGACATAATGCACAAGTGAAAAGCCACCTATGGTTATAAACACACACAAACACACACACACACACACACACACACACACACACACACACACACACACACACACACACACACACACATATATATATATATATATATATATATATATATATATATATATATATATATATATATATATATATATATGCATTAACATGCATTAACAATATAGTCCATCAAAGAACTCTGTGATGGCATCTCAACAGTTTTCCCACAGCGCTAGAAGTAACGCCTTATCGTACTCTTGACACAGCACCTAGCAAGCACGTTGAACAATGCCTTGAAGGATCTTTCGACATTCTCTGCGGGGCTTGTCGCCATCCGATCAATGAAAGGTCAGTCGGCACCAAGTGAAAAGGTGTAACCACACTACAGGGGAAAAGCCGAGAGAAAAACATATTTATTTCTAACAAAATAGAGTGAGGTACCGTTAGCTTATCAGCAGTGAGTAGGAAGGCCGAGAAGCTGACAGATTGTGACCACCTGGACAGCACACCATCGTTTTCTTATTCGCAGTAATAAAAGTTAGTAATTCGGAAAAATGTTAACCTCACTGTCAACCTCAATCCCTAGTGGAAGATCCCTAGTGGAAGTTCTCGCATTTGTTATCCGGCACAATATGCAGATGAGAACAGCGCGGAGGTGGGAACATTCCGGGACGATTCGTCAGTCAGGAACAACAAAAACGAAGTTACTTGGGACAAGCTTCTTCCACTAAGAGACGTGGAATGCGGCACGAAAACTCGGGTACTATCGGCGATGGCTTTCCGACATGTAGTCAAAGCATGACGCATCCCAAGGCGACGGAGGGGCGAGATAAGGTTACAGGTATGCGATCAACATACGCGCGCTTTCCACGCTCGCACTGCTGAGCTTGCGAAGGCGGCCGACGCAGGCAGGTGAGAGTCCCGCGCCAAGTTGCGCTCTGTCCCGTGGGAGGCAGCGCTCGGTCCCCTCCTGGCGGCAGGAACGGCGGTCAGAGAGTGAGAGGCGCGCGCCTACTCTCGGCGCAGCGAGCGCGGCGTTGCGGTCGTTCGGGTTCGAGGCTAGACGCGCCGGCGGTGCGAGCGCGAGTGATCGTCTGCTCGCAAATGGAAAGAGCGCCTGCGCCTCTGCACTCCGCTGGTTCCCACAGACGGTGCGCGTGCTTGGCGTAACGAGTGCCTTGGATCTCCGTGACGCCTCCGCATGCGTTGAGGATCCGCCGAGAGTTTGTGCACGCCACGAACATGCCGTTATAGCGGCGGCCGCATCTGGGCCGACTGGCAGCAATGTTAAGGATTTCACTACCGTCGCCGGCGAGAGTTGTGTCATCGAAAAGTTCATCTAGCACCTGGTCGCTCCTGTAACTGACAAGCTGCTGTTTTTGTTTCGTTGTTTTTTCTTCCGTGCCTGTCTCTTGCTTGGGACATTCAAGTGACCTGCATCAACCATGGACATCTTGCCGAGTGGAAATATCTTTCATGAGCTGCAAGCGATCCACGACACTGGTTTTTTCCCGGCCCAGCCGTCGCTGGAGGATTTCTGGCAACAGGTCAGTCAGTGTGGGCGTGCTTTCGTATAGTTGTTGTTTTTCCTAAGCGACATTGCATCAATGGTGCTACAAGCACTGACAACACGATGCATGCCGGTAATTGAAAGTTCTGGCCACCTTCTGCTCAATATTTTTTTTTTCTCCGGCATTCCGTATGTTGTCTTTGCTTTGCGCCACCTGACATGTAGTGTCGTCACGTCTGTAGAGGCAGTTTGATGTGTCGCGGGTATGCATGTTTTGCTTTGCCGAAACACTTCTCCGTTTCGGAGCTGGGAGCTTCCGTGTTTTCACCTGCTGTTCGTCTAAGAATATTAGGCGCACGGTGTGGAGGTCTGAGCAGCTGTCCCTCACCTGCCCTGGAAACGGGAAGTCTCCCCCGTCTGGTGTCGTGTTCCGCAATGCCCCGGTGTGCGGAAGGCTAGCGCGCGCCTTTGCCACCGGCCGTTTTCAAACGGGCCGCCGCCGGTGAGGCGCTATTTTCGAGCCTTTTTCCCGCGCGGCATCACGGGACCTCGCGCCGATGATCTTGCGCGCCGGCCTTGCGCTGTCTGCGGCGCTTTTTTTGTTTTTTGTTTTTTTGTTTGTTTTTGTTGCGTTTCCCTTCCTCGCTGTTATGTTGCCCAGTATTTCTAAACCCTGACCGCTGCGATTGGATCGTGAGATGAGTATGAAGCGGATGGTTCCGATTGGGGTCAGCGTTAACTGCGAATCGTGTAGAGGAGTCTTCCTTCTCATGTGCCGACTTTTGTTCTATCTCTCTCTCTCTCTCCCCGTCGTTCGCTGGCGTCCCGCCGGCGGGATCGTTGGCGCGTCGGGGCTTTCGCCGCCGCCGCCGTCGGATGTCAGTTTTTGTTCGTTGTGTTCTCGGTCTTCAAAGCTGCTCGCTGAGCCGCCCTGTCTACTCGGGCGGCTATTCTATATATATATATATATATATATATATATATATATATATATATATATATATATATATATATACACTGATACCGCACCGTTGACGATCGTCTCACTGACTCGTATCGCGAGTTTTGAACCGTGCAGTCAGATAGTTCGATTAATGTCACGGGCTGGATGGCCCTTACGTAGTGCGCATTTGATTTTAACCAGAAAGAAAATTCCACATTAATATAAACGTCATCATTTGTGCTATGTAACATTAACGTATACGTGTTCCGCTGCCCGTTCGAATTAAATCCTGCGCGTATGCACTCCGATTAAGGATGCGTTACACAGTGTATGCCTCCGTACATGTATACTGCGTATGGCCGATGAGCCATTGCGGCGTGGCATATTAATTTTTCCACGTTAAATTTGTGCACATCAAAGATGAGGACAGGTTGTCGGTTTAACCGGTAAAGATTTTTATCCGACCGATTGATGGTCTTGAATCGGTGAGTAAGGAAGCTCACGAGCTCTGCGTAAAGTGTGATCAATATAACTTCCTATTATGTTATTGCCCGCGATCCATTTGGACCGACAGTAGTTAGTCATGAAGTAAATTTCAATTACTTCACTTTCTTCCATCGATGCATGCTCTTTTGTAATGTACATGCCAAAACTATACGTTATCAGTGAAATAACAGCAATAGATCGCAGCAATGCGTGCGAAATTTACTGGCGGCAATGAGGCAGTTAAGAAAAGCAGCTCAGATTTTTTTTTTTTCCGTGCGTGGTGTGCGTGTGTTTATTCTGTGAGTAAAAAGTAGTGAAATGCGTGTGACTCATTCTACAGCAAAAGTAAGGAACCACTGTGACCTGCACTTGCGGCCCAATTTGCACTATTCGTATACGTTTAAGAATAGCATCATCACGAGAAACGAAAAAAAAAAAAAGAAAGGACGCTTGAAACGAGAGGCTCAAGATGGGCCGTCCCTTGTATTTTTGTTATCATATGTAATACCGCCGTAAGAAATTAACAGACCACGGGAACCGTGACTAAATATAATTTGATACCCGGCTTGGGCGCGACTTTCACACTGCGGCCTTACTGGACAAGTGCAGATTGCGTTCATCAACTTCAGGATGCATGCTTTGTATTGCGTGGAATTCCAGTGTTCGCGTGACCAGAGCGGTACGTAAATTTTCGCTGGCGTTCGAGCGCCTGCGTCAGCGATACGAGAAACGTCATTCCGTACGTCGGAGAAAGTTATCGAGGCCGATAGATGACAGATTGGAGTGGTTACGCATGTAGCCGCTCGCGTGGCATATGCTGCATTGGATTGCGAGTATGGAAAAATAAGAGAATTCAGAACGATGTGAGGGTGTCAAAACAGAGCAAATTTGGGTTTTTCAGGGAGATTGTGTAAAACAGAAAGGAACTATGCCGGGGAAAATGGCCGATAGAGAAGGACAATTTGCAAAGTTTCGTGCGTTGGCTTTCCCTGAATGCTCTATTTCAGCGAGAGAGAGAGAGAGAGAGAGAGAGAGAGAGAGAGAGAGAGAGAGAGAGAGAGAGAGAGAAAAGAAAAAGAAGGAAAAAAAGTTGGTCCTCGGATTACATTTCTCCACAAACACAGAACGCTTAGCAGCAAAACGCGTAGGAATACACATGGTTAGGCTTACGCGGCCTCGATCGCTTGCGTTTTTCTTTTTCACAAGTACTAATTCGGAACTATATAGTACTGCAGCTCCGCATATCTCGCGCCTGTTCATCAGAACTAGGTTGCATCTGCAACGTGAACATGAAAACGCGTACCGTGTTTCTTATCGTACTTACGTAATAAAGATTGTCTGAAAGTGTTTGTAAACAACATTCTCAGTCGACAGAAAGTGCCTCTTGGAGCTTGCCACGTTTTCAGCCAGAAAATCTTGAATCTGGTAATTGGAAAACAGGGAAAAAGTGTCGTTAGACATCCTGGATGTCCTTATGCATAAACAGATACACTCGAAACAGCAGTATTTATGAAGTAGAACATTTTCACGTTTGTGTAGTTAACCGGTGCTCTGGATGTTTTGGTTATCGTTTTTTAAGCCTGAAGGTAGGTAGCATCGGTGCTAATTAAATTTACAGGAAAAATAAACAAATTACTTTTCAACAGGCGTCGTGTTATACATGGTGTCACATCTGGCGCCGAAGTTGCGTATATATATAATACGGTTCGCTTCTGTAAATTTTATTCCACGTGATGACAATTTTAAGTCTGACGGACGACATTCAAAACATCCCAGCACTGACGGCTATTGCCGTTATTTAGGGCAAACAGCGCCTGTTACCTATAGGATAGAAACATGTGCGGATTTATAAGTGTTCCGTAGTGTTCATCGAAATGCTAAGCGACAGCCACATGGAAAATATTCCCGGCGTAATTCAGGCATGACACCGCAAATGGCGTTGGCGCTCCCATTTCACGCTGCTCGATAATGCTGTCATGACCAAAATGCGAAACACGGTGTTCAAGCGTTTGAGCTGGTCATCGCACGGAACACATTCCAGTCGGAATTACAGCGCCGTCATCGAACGTGCGTTAATATCGACGCTGCTGCGACTGAAGGCGCTGAAACGCCGAAAATACGCCGAAAGCGTGTTCCTTGTGGTTGCCACGGCGCCGCCCGGCGTCTGGGGAACGCGCACAGCGAATAGCAGTGCGGTATCCTCCTTCTCCCTTCCCTTCCGGTCGCATGCACCGTCCTCTCTCTTAGCTGCGAACTTTTGCAATACTCTTACGAAAAAAAACAACAACAACAACATGCCCCAAAGTCTAGACCGAGCGGCGGCTACAAAGTTGTTCTGTCGAGCTATATACTCGTATACAATGTGACCGACGCTGTGGCGACGCAGAGTCTAGTTACTGCTACTACTGCATCGGATCCCCAAGGTCTCCCCTGCACTGTGTACGTGCGGTTTCTCTCTCTCTCGTTTATGAAAGCGACGATTAAAAAAAAAACAATAGAAAGCAAGAGGACAGCGGACGCAGGTGAAAACAGAGTCAACTCTTTTTAGGTGCTGGCCGTACGCAACCCTGTCGGCTCATTAGATTGGTTGCCGGACAGGCAGTTTGCTCTAAGCTTAAAGTGCTAACTGCTCGTTAACTCGTTTAATGTGCTGTGAATTTCACTGTTAGCCACCAAGGGCAACTTTACTCAGCTGCGCTGAATATTTGTCTTTTTCATCGCGCTCAAAAGTTTGTAAAATATCAGAAGTGAAACTATCGTGAACACCCGAGCCGTCTTAATGCAACTCGTACTCATTCTACAAGAAAAAATCTGCTGCTTGAAGTAGCTCATTAGTGGGTAAAATGTCCGTAGCCGTTTACGATCACTAACCACTTAGTTAATACGCCAGTTCATTTCACAGCTCGTGAAGATTCGTGTAGTTTTTGTGCCATGGTGAGGGCGTGCAATTGCAGACATTATTTAATTAACTTTCTTTGTTCAATTATATATTTTAGCGCCAACTCCATTATTCGGAGCAGACCGAAAGACAAATACACACCTCTTAATATGCCGCCGCCTTCCAGGAGCTCATGGAACCGCAATTGTAAAGCGAGCAGGTTACGATGGCACTAGAGGTTTCTGTAGAAGAAATTGCGGTCTTATATATTGTGATAGCTGTTTGGTACGCAACGTCAATAATTATGTAGCGTCTCTTTAGGGACATTTGTCTTGGCAGAACGACTCTCACACAAAGTATCACGAAGTGCACTGTTATACTGCGGATAGTGATTGTCGTTTCATTTAAGTTATGAAGCGTTGTGCTCAGTACTTCTGCTCACACTTCTGCTCACAGCACTTCTGCTCCATCACCTATAGAAGCTGTTGCAGTGTCCTCAGACCCTTCTGGTATATTGTCCGTTTTCTGATGGTGGATGAATGTCAGTTCATGCGTGTTAGCAGTACGGTTTAACGCGTTATGTAAGGCAGGAAAAGGGCTTTGGGTGCACGGCCTGTGAGGCTTATACAGAAACGGCATTCGGAGGTCTTCACAACGGGAACACATTTGGCCGACAGCACAAAGTCGCAACGTTGATCGGCCTCATTTGCGATCAGCGTTCATTCAACGAATGACAGCCGTCGAGCATCTTGCGCTGCATATAATGCCCCGACCGCTTCTCTACTTGAATGGCTGAAGGAGTACTTGATACTCTGACAAGTGGAGCCATTTAGAACGCCGCAATCTGTTGTCTAGTGTAGGTGAACGCCCTCACAGGGCTCTTTATCTGTTCCACTAAATTTTTACTTATGTAGGATGGCCGCTCTCATGTACCGTCTACGTGCGGCGGTTCTCCACATGTTCCCATCAAGTGGTCCCCTAATTTGTACGCAAATTGAAATTAAGGGAAAAGAGGGGAAACAAACGAAAAAAGAATGTATATAGGGCTTTGTGCTCCTGAAACCTATAGGTTCAGGAGCTTTCGAATGTTCAACATGTTTTTGTCTATTTTAACACCAGTGGAGGCACTGTGCTCCTTGAATTTAGTTGCATGCTGGCGTAACCGTTTGGATTTGTAGTTGCGGATGGTACAAAACACCACTGATTCCATCAGTGGTGTTTCTTGTGCCGTACGTGCATCCCTTAGTCGCTACTGCCGGTGGGCCGGTGTCCTTCCGGACCAATTTAGTGAACAGAACGAGTAGCAAGAACTCCCTTCGTCTCTCTGGCGTTCATCTTCTTAGTGCAGCACAGACGGCGCCAAGCGCGCTATGTTAAAAAAAAAAGAAAAAAAACACGACCACCGTACATATCTCGTTGCGCACTACGGCGTCCGGCTGGCTAGACGGGTCGTTTCACGTCAATTACGCTATTTATCCGCTTCCTTCCTCCTTTAATTAATGTCTGCGTAACCGCATGACAAGCCGGGCCATCGCTGCCCATGCAGGCGATTCGCAGCGAAGAAAGAAAAAGGCAGTGTCAATACTTGCTTTTTATTGTGCACGGCTTTTGAGGTGAATAGCATTATTTGCTCCCAGCTGCGAACGGCTGTCTCGCATCTTTCCTTTCTGCGTGCTCTTGCTCGCTTCCTAGCGAAGTATTTGCCGTTTAGCTTCCGATGCGTTTCGGTAAGCGTCAGCTTGATGGAGTTAAAAAAGAAAATAAGGATAACAACACGCGTATTAAGTTTTCTCTGAAAGGGGATGCGACCACAGACGGGGATATACTTCGTGACTGTTTATCGGGTCCCAGGATTAGGGGAGAGTGCGTCGCTTTCCCTTAGCACGTGCAGCTGCGTCAAGAGCCGTATTAATGACTGATTTCAAAAAAAAAAAAATGTTATTACTGCTGCCGCGATTTGTCATGGAACATTTTGTTGCCGCTTTTTGGCCTCTAATTGTATTGAGGTGATCCGTGTATCAAAATGTTCATCGACACAAGCTCGACCGAAGCATTTAGTTGTAACGGGAAAGGACCAACGAGGTACAATGCATGTTGGAGCGCTAGATAGAATATGATCGGGCTGGTGTGGTTAACCACGAAGTTAAGGTGCAACAGTGCTTTGCACGGCGATAAACGGTGCTCTATTGCGAAACATAGTAAAGCGGTAAAAAGCAACGCATCTGGTATTAGACATATCAGTGAGCCTTGAAATAAGCACTTCGACGTAGAAGTTCCCCGACATAAAATGGTTGGGTGTAAACATTCCAGCAGTGGCGAACGTGCTCGCACACGGAGCCTATTTTCTTAATTTCTTATTTACAATGAAGGCATCGTGATCGCAGTACTCTACTGTAGAGGGATTCATCCTGCGAGGAAAATTTTTCTTCTGTCATGGTGTAGTTTGTTTATGAACCCACAGCCCGTTACAGTACTGAGGCCTAATAAAGAGCGTTTACGTCTTTACCTATGAGTAACTGACTATTTAATTATAACCGACGCATCATATTATGCAGACATACAAAAAAAAAAGGCGCCAACTAAAAGTAGCAGTGAATATAATTAAAGTGACTGCAGGATCCGCAAAGAGCGACTGCGTAAGAGCTTAATCTTAAAAACACAGCAGAGAAGTACTTTTTCGGTCCAAAGGCCGTGAATTTGAACTCAGCGGGAATGCGCACATATGATCGGCTGCCTGTTGCGACATCTGAGGCGCTGCCGATAGTGTTAAGTGAGTGACCTCGCGAGGTGGTTGAACAGGCATTGTTCCTCACTCTTTTTTTCTCTCTCTCCCTTTCTCTCTCTCTCTCTGTTCAGATATCTGCATGCCGCGCCATGTGGTTCATTACAAAGATTTGAAAAAAAGAAAAAGAAAGGCAGAAGAAACGCCGACCGACGAGGAACGAAAAAGACAACACAAATGGCACTCTTCTTGTGTCGGTGTTGTTTTGTTTTTTGTTTCTTTTTTTGCTGCTGTTGTTTTGGTTTCGTTTTTGTTTTTTACACCTGCATTTTCAAAAATCGTGATCTCTCCCCAACTCGCTCATCTGTCATTTTAAGGGGTTCATTACACTCACTTTCACGATTGGCGTGATCCATCGCACTTATCGTGCCACGCTCGCATTTTTACAATAGAACAACTGGGTAGTACTGTTCTTCGCATAGCTGTGGCAGAGATCAGATTTCTTTCCATATATATATATATATATATATATATATATATATATATATATATATTATGTTACCCCTGGACACGTTTCTTCGGCTGTCTGTTATGAAGGATAGTCGCCAATGGATACGTTGACTCTTCGTTATTTGTTGCTATCCTTCAGATCCTTGATGCAGCGTGCGATCGAGTTCGAACATACGAGCTACGCACCCATGTTCGAGGGCACCGAACGTTGTGGCCGCACAGCGTGTCGCGTGTAGTCGAGCACTCGCTCCGCATGTCAACGACATTCGTGACGCCTTTCTGTTGAACAAAGGGGTGGCAAATAACTCGGAGCGCCCGCAAGGTTCGAGTGCTCCATCTTCTTTTTCTTTCTTTCTTTCTTTCTTTCTTTTCAATTTTTTTGACATGCTCTTTTTACCTTTAGCGTTGCGTGACCCCGGTGGTCTCCTTGCGCTAAGTAAGCGTACTGTGCCCTCTGATGGATAGCATTCGGTATTTATCCTCTCTTGTCCCGTCTTTTGTCCGTCCGTCCCTTTGCCTGTTGCTATCGTCGGAGTGTAGTCGGTGCAGAAAGAGTCGTCGAATCGCTGAACAGCAACGCATACTTGGGGCCGGCGCCGCTTCTTCGATACGCAACTCCTGTCTGGTCTGAAAGCGCTCCGGCGACGCTCTGATCCTGTTGGGCAACGCAGCCAGACGATGTGGCGTGGCTTCCGCGTCTTTGGCCTTGTACTGCTGCAAGGATCGAAGATTTATATTCTACGTATATGCTAAACTCTGGAAGCGAAGAACCGTAGTAGTTAGTAGCTGTAGGCAACCTAATACGTGGTCACGAAAATTTCTTCCTGTAATCATCAAACTGAAAAAGAGGAGAGATATTTGCGCAAGTGATCTCATTGTATAGTTAGTGTATCGTGGGTGCGGCTTACACGCGTACACCATCTGTGCTCTGTGTGCTTTGCCTCTTAGGAAGTTATACTTCTAAGGAGCCGACAAGAAGTGCACCGCTGTATATTTGAGCTCGCACTCAACGGAAACGCGTAGTGAATTGCTGTTGCATGACGATTTCCATCCCGCTGCCGTCACGCCTAATGTCAGCTGCCTAGCCCTGCTCCTCCGCGATCAGGGATTGCGCAAACGCCTTGGCCGGGTTTTAAAACGGAAAATGGGAGGATTTGTGTGTCTCGGCCGGCGCGGGTCGTTTTCGTCCATCCCCTGGATCCCGTCGCGCTCTTTTTCGCATCTCCGCCGGGGGACGTGAATGGCGCTGCGTCTCCTTGTGCACGCTCGAGCGCTACTTCGAAAATTGCCATGGAGCCCCGACAGCGCGTTCGTAAAAAAGTGCGGGATGCGTAAGAGAGAGGGACAGGGAGTGGGAACACGCGTTTTACACCGAACGAAAAACGATGCCCAAAAGCAGGAAGGCGGAGAAATATTAGATTCGCCATGCGGAGAAGAAAAAGAAAGGTAAGAAAGGAGGTACGCATTGAACGATCCTCCCGGCCTTTTTGTGCGGCAAGCGTGTGCAGCGGTAGTGATGCTCCGCGCGCCCTCCCTCGGCTCTCTCGCTGATTAGCGGGCCCGATTGAGATACGACAGACGCATGTTTTAGCGTGGAACCCGCGCCGATGACTCTCCGCTGGCGTGCTGCTGCTGCTTTAGCGACGAGACGCTCGCACGGCCGCCGCCCGTATGTATACGCGAGCGAACAGGTGCTGCCGTCCAGGCGCTGCTGGGGGGAGGCAGCACGGAAAGGACAAGAGGTGCGGGAGGTAAAAGAAAGAAAGAAAGAGCGAAAACAGAGCGGACCGAAGACCATGACATAATTTATTTACTTAGCTCAGCGTATGGCTTGTCTGGCACGGGTTGCCGCTGCCCCCCCCCCCCCTTCGCCCGCTCACCCCTTTCCTTCTAAAAGGGTTCGCCAAGCAGCCACTTTTAGGCGCGCCACGGTTAAATGGAGCGCAGGCGGCGGATGGCCGGCAGCTGACGAGCTCTGCTGCTTGCTGCCTTTCCTGCCTCTCATCGTCGTGATCGGGCGGCCAGGATCATACACCTGCTTGCTTCCACGAGTGCGCCGGAAACGCTGCAGCAGCTCCTTCGGTTTGCCATACGCTCATTTGTTATGCTACGGCCTGAAAGCGTAATGCACGCGACTGCGCCCGCGTGTAGCTTTAAAGTGCTTTTATCTATAACCTATGAGTGTGTTCCGTGCCAGCCTTTGCGCGGCTCTAAACACGCATGCACAACCAAAGTTGTGTTCGTTGCCTCGGGCACTATTATTTTATCATATAGTACGGCATCGTGACGGCTCCCGCTGTCCTGGAGAATGAAATGGATCGTTACGATACACGACCCCAAGCACCCGTGGGAGAAGGCTGCTTCAATTTTAACGTGTAGCGCCGAATCGTCAAGAAGCAGACGGCTCGAGGCAGCAGAGCGGACAGGTCATCCTAGCTCTCACGGCTGTAATGCGACTTGGAGGGAGGACGGAACTGTCTGTACCACTCGTGGCTTTGAACAACTGAAGAAAGAGAGAAAAGCAAGACAAGTGGCGTGTTTTCTTCCCTTCGCTTCTTTTTATTTATATGTGCGTGTTCGGCGGGGGGGGCTATCATAAAGGCCTCTTCATCAAGTCGGCTTTTTGTTCTTTTTGGATCGGTGATTAGTGCCTGCCTCGCGTGCTTCGGGACATACACGTAAGCAAGATTGCGGCGGGCTCATCTTCTGCGGCTCGCTGAGCCGCCCCCCTCGGATTTGTTGCCGTTTTTAGTTTTATCGATCCCGTCGAGATTGAGCGGATCAGGCGGTGCAGGTGTCTCGCGAAGCGATTAAGCCCACGTAAGAACAAGCAAGAAAGGGGAGGCGGGGGGGGCTGTATTAGAAACAAAGTAAGAAAGGAAAAAAAAAACAAGAAGACGATGAGCCTCGGTTCTCCTCCGCCGAGAAAACAGGTTTTCCCGGCGGGAAAGTTTGATTACGCGGCCGCGCAATTCGCAAGCCGTGGCGCCCGCAGTAGCAAAGCCGCAACGGGGGGTTCCGCCAAGGAGCAACAGTGCCTACACACGTGCGATCAGGGACGCCACCCCTCGTTTCCAGCCCGCGGAGCGAGGGCAGCCAGCAATGCTTGAAACAATGCGACAGCGTGGCCAACGCGCGCGTCTGGTCCGGCGGGGCAAGGCGCGCTCTGTCGCCTCGCTTCCGCGTGCGTCTTTTCACGCGCCGTCCCGCGGGGTCCAGCATTCGCCGAGACCTCCGATTTTTTTGTTTTTTTGTTTTTTTGCCTTGCCATGCCTATCTGGACTGTCCACCGCTGTAAATAACATGCAGGGGAAAAACAAAAATAAGGAACCGCCCCTTCGGGCAGAAAGAAGACGCGCCGCTGCCTTTCAACTGCACTTGCCCTGGGCTTTCCAAGTCACCTTTTTTTTTTTTTATCTTTCCCGCATTCCAAGCCAGCGATAGGTGAACAGAATGTGTTATGTGGCGGTCCTGAGGCGCGTACTTCTAGACAACGGGGCCGCAGGAGAGAGGCGCCGCCGATTGCATGCTGCGATGGTTGTCACGGGTAATTGGATCACGTACCCGTCTCAACTGGGCCCTTTTCTCTACGGACCGAGTGCTTGTGACGCGGTTGTTCCTTGGCTGTGCCATCGGCAGCGTCGGAGCCCGTCGATCTTGGGATCCTCTTCTTCCTCGTCTGCACCCTCGAGTTGGACCGACGGTCTCGCGTTGTCCTGATCAGCCGTGCGCGAACGTTCACGCAGGCAGCTTACTATCGCTATAGCTGTTGGCGGAAACTTTCTTCATATAATCCCATGCTCTCAACCTCTAGAAGCTTTATACACGTTCTTTATTTTTTTCTTCTTTTCTCGTCAGCTACAGTGGTTACAATATATTACGCTCCGATTTGTTATTGAAAGCAGGGCGCGTAGTTACGTTCCATTTGACGCAGCAGTAACGCCATTTAAACATTGAGTGATGATTAACGAAACATGCGCGAGGTTTCTGTGTGCTTACTCTGTGATTTTTGCGCGCCTACTCTGCGATATCTGTGCGGTTCTGCTGTGAAACAATGGAAGCGCACACTATCAAGGGTGCGGCTTCGCATTTATTTTGACCCCGTAAGCGCAAGTTTGGATCTAGATCTGTGGCATTTGTACCAGAACATGTATGTTCAACATGTATGTTTGGCGTGCACTTGGCGTTTTAGAGCGCCGCCTGTTTAACGATTTCGCATCACTGCTAACCGTGCAGAGACTGACACTGGCAGCCCTATTGCCCACTCTTCTGGGGCGTAATATATTAGAGCCGCAATTTATTGCCCTCTATACCGAGAAAGGCCACAAACTGCGCGTTCCCTCGGGGAAAACGAAAGCTCTCGAGGAAAAAATAAAAACAAAGTAAAAAAAAAGCTTCCTCCAGAAGAGCTTCATTTGCGGAGGCCCTTAGTTCGCTTAGAGGCCCCTGTTAAAAAGCTACCGACAAAAGCAACAATGCCGAGGTGCTCGCTAGTGTCAAGAGGGCAGGAACATCTACAGCGGGAGACCCGAGTGAAACCGCAGCTCTGTTTGCGGAGGACTCGAGTCCGCCTGACGAACACCGCGGTCGTGTGTTGTATAGGTTCTTTGTCGCTGCCCTCTCCCGTCGCTGAAGGGAGAAAGCGCCTATACTCAGTGACTGTTAAGCGCGCATCTTTGTTCCATCTCCACTTTCTCACGCGCACTTTCTTCCCTTGCTTTTCTCTGACAGTTGGATTTTTTTTTCCTATTTTGTCGCTTGGCGCAAAAGCTAGTTGGATAAGCGTGTGCTAGAAAATATTAGTTTTCTTTCGAAACCACAGAGAATGGCTGCAGGGAGAGCAAACAACTCTCGTTTGTTGGCTGTCAGGAGGCCCCCTCGGCGCAATATAAACGCAGGCGTCTATGAAAGTTGTTATTGCTCAGTTAGCAAAGCTGCCGTTTTAAGGAAGCGCCACCGCGCCTCGTGCAAGTCCTACGTCACTGAATACAGCCGGCCGCCGCCTGCACCTGGCGGGTTCTTCCGCACGCGCGCTGGCTCACGCGAGCAATGCACATCCGCCTTCGTTGCCGCACTTGACGATGTCACCGCCGTTATAGTTATCTCCCATTAGATTGGGCTTTCTTTCGTTTATATATATATATATATATATATATATATATATATATATATATATATATATATATATATATATTTCTGCAGCCTTTGGATAGCGAGCGTTTCCGCCTTATCTTACCACGGCAGGTGCGCATCTCAAAAATAAACTACGAAATGATATATCCGCGGTAGTGATGAGGCTGGATACGTAAGGTTGAGCTGTTTCCAGTAGAGACCGCGTCTCTGTGATTATTATTCACAGCGCAGCCTCTTGGAGGCGGATCAAGTTTCTACAGTGCCATATGTACTAAACCCCTTATTTCTATATGATCAGATTGCCTTTGGTCTTTGATTTCGTTCGTGAAAAAGGTTCCAAAACTGAAACGTGCATGTCACTCAAGTTGCTGCTAGTTGTGGAGTAACGCTGTCGGGGAGAGGGAAAGGGGAACCGGCCGGAAAAATAAAGGCGCGCTGTGCTCGCTCTTCCACAAGCACGGCGCCGAAAAGCGGTCGGCCCGGCTTCGATCAGCGGCCAACTCTTCGTGCGGGAGGATCAATTAAGGATGTGCGGTCGTCATTAGCGGACTCGAGCCGGAAGGGCGACCGCAGCTGCTGCCTGAGCTGTCAGCGCGGGCCCTCCCATGTGCTGCAGCTGCGGCGCCGTGCGCGCTGGCAGCTGGCGTTTGCGGCTCGCGCGAGCTCCCACAGGGGGGGGGCACGCGCTGGAGGAACCGCCCGAGGTTGATGCAAAGGCGCGCGCGCCACCGAAGATGTAGCAGCTCCGACTCGGCGGATCTCACCGGCGCCGATGTGCCGGTATTTCGACACTGTGCACGGCACGGGCGGGGGACTCGGATCCCGTCGCCCGTACCGAGTCGCGGCGGCTGACGCCACTTCCGCCGCAGACGTGCACCGTGCACGCGCACCGGTACGGAACGGCGTCGCCAGTCCTGTCCGCCTTGCGCAAGCCCTCGCATGATCGAAGAAGCGCTTAGCCGCTCGCTGGCATTCCGTAAGGCCCCTTGCATGGGGCTTCGTTCCACTGCCGAGGAATGCGGCGTGTGGAGGAGCGCGCGCGCAGTACACGCGTGGTGGCACCGCGGTCCAGCAATCAAGCTGTCGAGTTGGATGGCGCATTCGCGCGTTGCCGCGTCTCGGCTTTTTATGTCTTATATTGCACGCAGACCGAAACGGATTGAAATCGAGAGGCCGCGTAGAAATGAGTGCGGAAACGGGTCGGCCGTAAATTTTCAGCGTTGCAAGCTCCCGAGGCGTGTGCAGCGTAGACTGTGTGTTTTTCGTCTACAGGGCATTGCAAAGACGTGCCATGTATAGGCGCTTCGTTTCTCTCTCTCTTTTTTTTTATTGTTTTCTTTTTCTTCCAGGCGTGCGCTGCATGTCGTCGGGCATCGCCATTTTTAACTATATCCCAGAGAAGAGCGTGTTCTAGTTATGGTTGTATATGAACACAAAGTAACAGAACGTCTACCACAACCAGAGAGCGATACGTATATCATGCAGTGGACATAAAACATTTACTGCCGGCTGCATATAACGGTGCCGTCTTGTATTGCAGGCAGAAGTTTGGTACTTAAAGCACTCTCGACGGGAACTTGCTCGCTGCCTCTAACCACTTGCTTTATTTTTATTTTTTCTTCCCTGTCCGTGGCGCTCATGTTGACCGACGCCTTTACGCGAAAAGGGGAAGAATTTACTCTTGTTTTGTTATATCTGTCGACAGCACTGCTTTTGTACCGCGTGTGGGGACTGAAAAGTATACATTTTACAACCGCTGTGTATTCTTCTGTTCCAACTCTTAGCCCTACTTTAATGTTTTGCTCATGCGATTTCAGTGAGCAGCTTTAGTTGGAGGTCAGCCCTTTTCTGTCATTTTACGCATCCCGTGTTGCTACATCTCGTCTGAAGCGTCAGCTTTCTGTCTCGTTGTCGTATGTGCGGAAGTCTTTCGTTTTCTTGAGGACCGCTTGCCTAAGCGTTTCTGGTTTGTTTCCAATTTCTCACGTATACGACAAGCGGCAGCCGGCGCCGCGAAATTCCGTTGAAGGCTTGCTTTTTCATGTAGCTGATACGAAGGCAGTCCGGCTGCGTCGGGTCGTTCTCACGTTTGCACATTCAATGTGAACGTTGAATGTGCAAGCGCGAGATACACGTGTGCAATGTGTGTACTGTACGGATTGTGCAGTGAATTTCGCAGCATGCAGTTTATGTGCATTGAAGATGTATGTATGTTACAGACAGCCGCACATATACAATCAGCTTGCATTGCGTTTAGAGCGAGAGACGTCGCCGAAACTTTCGTGCATGTTAAGAAGGCGGCAGAAGTTCAGAAGGGCTGGTGTCTCCCAGATTTGGACGTTGCACGTACCGGTGCCGACAAATAGAGAGTTTTAAAGCTACATTGCGTTATGTTTATAGCATTCCAACTAGCTATACTGAGTACGCGTGGAGACACCGGAGGGGTATAAATAGGACGGCACTAGATTCTCAGCTAACTGGGCCAATTAATCGATTGGCTAAAGTGAAACTTTTTGCACGGAGTGCAAGGCGAAATCGCTAGTTTCATGTGAACGAAACACGGTAAGTAGCGTTCCTTTTATTATTTGAACTGGTAATTTACTGGAAGTGCTCGGCTTGGACGCGCAGTCTATAAGCGTATATCTGGGACCAGACCCTCCGCGGTGGCTCCGGACGTGGCTGTGGTGTTGCGCTACTGAGCACGAGGTCGCGGGTTCGACTTCCCGCCGCGGTGGCTTGATTCCGATGGGGGCTAGAATGCAAAAACACTCGTGTGCAGTGCACTGGGCGCACGTTAAAGAACCCCCATGGTGGTTTAAATTAATCTAGAATTCCCTACTTCGGCGTACCTTTATAGTCATAATCATAAATAATTTTCAAAATGTCAGTCGAAATGCATTGGTGTTCCAGTTACTTTTGTGCTTTTTGGTGTTCCAGTTACTTTTGTGCTTCAATGCATAAAACAACAGCTTCGTAAAAAAGTAACTGGAACACCAATTCATTTCGACGGACACTTTGAAATTTAATATCTCGGAACTGGTGCTGTCCAGAGAATTCGTTCCAAGTGGATACGCCATGCGAACTCGGCGGCTATAATTCGTAGATTGAAATATGTGGCGCTAAGTCATTAATTAGAAGGTTAATTAGCGTGATTATGCTAATCATTCAATTGAACATTTTGATTTCTCGTAGGAGCAATGGCCGCCTCATCGAGTAATTTAGATCAAGGGCTAGAATTGTGCTATCTGCCATAGGCATGCAATCTTTAAAAAAGAATTGGTGCAGCTAAAAAAAAAAAAAAACCACATGTACTACAATTCACGCCTTTTGTGAGAGAGTGTTTTGCCTTTTGTCAACGAGTCTAGTAGAGAGGCACTGTGAAGTTGCCGCACGTTTGGAACGCTTCAGTTATGTTCTTTTTTTTTTTTCCTGCGGTATGTCACATGTATGTATACGTGCGAACTTTAGCGCTCTCGAAAGCTCTGCGTGCACGGAGCTTTCTCGCGGCTGCCGATCTCTTGACGCGGGGCCTGCGGGCTCGAGCCTCGGCGGCCATATTTCGGAGAGGCAGCGGAGTATACAAACACGCGTGCGCATCCCGAGTCTCCGCGAGGCGCTTTTTATAAAGTGAACCGGCGATCTAAATTAAGCCCCTCGTACGGGGGCCCCCTTCCGATACATTCGTTGTCAACCCCGAGGATGTCTTTGCCCTGCAAGAGCGGCGCTCCGTGGCACGGCGTGTGTCCGGGCCTCGCTCTGGGCGCGACACGCGTCGCATCAATTGCGCTCTAAAAGCGGCTCTGCGCTTCTCGACGATGTGCGCGCACGTGCATCGGCCGCGGGTAATTGCCAGGGAGTCGGTCACCGGCGAGGCCGTATCGACCCGCGACAATGCGCGCCGTCGTCCGAAATGACTCAGGGAGCGCGCCCCGGAATCGGCTGAGTCGCCGCGGCCGGCCGGATGCTTCCTGCCGGACGCGGCTGACTCAGCCGATGCTGCCGGAACACGCTTTATTTGCGCCACGAAGCTTCCCGCTGCTTCCGGGCGGCCAGATCGTCCGCGAAGGCGCTGTTATTGCTCGCGCCGCGGGCTCGTGCGCCCGGTTCGTCACGCTTCCCCGTCTTTCGTATTTCTGATCTAACCGTTCCTTACGTTGCCTCGCTTGTTGCTGCCGTACTCCCTTTTTTGCTGTTTTGCTCGGTGTTGGAAAGTCGGCTCATAAATTCGAGTGGATGTCGCCACCTGCCTCTCGAAGCCAGGGAATGCTCCCCAGCTGCCGCCTGCCTTTTCCTCATCTTGCTCGCGCGCGCCCCGTTCTTCGCTGCCAGTCGGCCAGGCAGTTTGATTGCAAACCGCCGCGGGCGAACCACACCCGGTCGGCTTCGAACGCGTCTCCCGGTTAAAGGACCCGCGAATCTTGTAAAGACAAAAAAAAAACGCTCTCCCGGGAGTAAAACATGTCGAGTAAGGAATGAGGAAATTCGAGGCGGTATACAGAAAGTAAAAAGAAAGTACGCCGGCCGTCCTGCACGGCTTGGAACGCAGTGCAGCGCGATGGAAGCTAATCCGTTTCCCAATAGCGAGCTCGAGAAGTCCGTTAATTGGGTTTCGTCGAAGCGAAACGCGGCAGGCCTCGTGCTACAAGTTCCCCGTTAGGTTTCAGGCATCGACGCTTGCTTGGCGCGCTCTGAAGCTGTAAGCCATCACGCTTCGTCTGCCGATCCCTGTCCCGCTACCTGTTACTGACGCTGTATGCTTGACTTTCCCCTCCCCAGCGCAGAACTTAATCAAGCTGCGCGTATTGTCGTGACGCCATGTTTTGCTCATGAACGTCAGGCCCGTTGATCAGAAAGACATTAGACATTATTTATTTCATCATAAATTTGTACATCAATATAAGCAAACAACTGTTGGGCCCATAGCCAAGGCTAGTGTGGGCCCATGTGGTATACATGCGTTTGTGCTGCGGCGATCAGGACAGTGATGAACAAATGCGTATTGATTATACATAATTGTACAGGATGAGAAACAAGAGGAAAAAAAACATACATCGGTGCAACAATAGAATAGTACTACTGAAAAAATATCACCACAAAGACAAAGCAACATTCCTAACTAATTTTTGAGAGATATAATCTTTTTATGGAAAATAAAAAGTTACTGGCACTCTTCACTTCTATTGGTAAGGCGTTCCATATCTTTGTACCATGATACTGAATTAGTCTTTGACCGTATGTGTTTCTGGTAACTGGTAAATTGAAATTTATCTTAGTGGCGTGTCTAGTATTTCGTGTAGGAATCACAAATATACTAAACGACAATGAGTGATTGCCACATATTATGTTATTCACTAAAATAGCAACTTTCATTTCGGAGGATAGGATTTCGTTGTTTTTAACCTGTCAGTGAAGTTGCACATTTTTTCTCTATATTTCTCGACTCATTTCCGTTTAATTTATGTCGCACGCTTTCATCTCACAACGGCTCACAGTGTCCTTCCTGTGTATATATAGTTGACAAACAACACCGGTGATGGTCGAAGCTCTTCCTTTGTAATTGTGGTGGTGGTGGTGGATCGTGTTGTTGTAGCAGGCGGGGTTATATGGCCTGGTATACATGGCCGGGAGTTGTTCCGCTTCCTACGAGTTGAGATCGGGGGTGCGTCACCAGGCGTCGATGAGCCCCGTGTCTCGCCGGAGGGCAATCAGCAGTCGTTGCACTCTCTTCCTGAGTGCCAGCGGCGTCTACTGTCGGGACAAACGGCGACATCAAAATATGTGACAGATTTATTCGCCGATTATATCACGCAGGTCCTCGCTGCGCTGGTCTCTTGCACTGGCGGCCGAGTATACATATAATTGGCGCTAGTGCACAGATTTAGTGTAGCCTCTAATCTGCCTGACGACGGAGGTTGTTGTGTTAGAGTTGTGGCACAAATGCCCTACAATTCTGTTAAGCCGTTTTGTATGCGTCACTCGCGCAGATTGCGTTCGAATCGTTCCATGCAAACATACGTATGTCCACAGGGACGGACAGTTTACATACGCTGGGTCGTCTATGGGTAGTGCTCTATACCGTTTTCATACTTTTCAAGGAAATATTTGGGTCATTTGGGAGGCCCTGTGCCTGGCCTGTCTCTTCAGGTTGCAGCATAGTCTGGCGAGAGGACTTGCGTTTGGTTAATCGCGTCGCGTGTGTGTGGCATTCAAAAAATGCAAAAATCTATCAGGCACTCTATAAGACGTGCTCTTGAGTCACTCCGCGTCCGCTGACAGGCAAAACATTGTTGCTTACTTTTACATGTTCAACACGTTTTCAGGCCGCTGTCTGTCCGAGAACGTTAACGGTAGGTTTGGCATGGCGTCTTAGACTTCCAGTAAAATCCAATGAGTTCCTTCGGGCTACACGCGTTGCTGGCGACGCGCAGCATCTGCGTGAGATTCCGGGAAAGCCTCTTTAATTTGAATGACAACGAGTGAACCACCCGCGTCCTTTCTTCGCGCAGGCACTGAGGCCACCACTTGTCTCACAGAAGAATATTCTACTGATTTGACGGATTGACCTAAAGAAAGGACTTGAACGATGCAAGCTACGTCTATAGCAGAATATGCTGCAAGCATGGAACGTTCTCGCGCTATTTTACAGACACCAATGTGCGCACAGAATAAAAGGCACCTTTGTCATAACCACTGGGGCTCCCGGTTGCGCACTCGGCTGCACTCGTCGTGCGTCTGCCGGAGTAGCAAAACCACATTTACAAAGTTGGTCATGTCCGCTGGGATGCCACGACAACCGTTTTTTTTTTTTTTCCAGCAACATCACTGTTGTAGTTAGCCAAGGACCACGAGCAAACTGACTTGCCGGACTTTCCGACACTGCTCGTCGTGGTGTCTGTGGCTCCTACCTGAAATGTAGAGACGTGTCGTTCGAGCACTTCTTGTGGTGCACCGAGAACTGTCCCCTGGGCGCGTGGTCCCCGCGCACTGCTAGAACAATTAGCTCAGTGCGCGACGAGCACGCGGCGACGGCGCAACAGCTCCTGGCAGTCGACCGGCGCGCCGAACAAAGCGCCGCCGTCTTTTGTCTGATTGCTCCAGCGTCCGGAGACAGACGTCGAGGCGGCCCGAGTCATTGACTCCGGAGGGAGATCGAAGGGAGGGGGAGCCCTTCGCTGATTCACTGGGCCTGCCAATGGCGTGCTTGCTGCTTTTTTTTTTCTCCTTTCTTCCTCTTCCGATCTCCTTTGGGTCTACCAAGTTTAGTGAGCCGAGTTTCTTTCCGCGTTTTTCTTTGCGCCTCTGTTCGGACCTTCGCCTGCAGCGTTGTTGTTCTTGCGACGGAACTCTTGGTGCAGGCCCGGTGAGCAAGGGGAAGAGCGACACAGTTGGCCGACCGTCTTGTCTGGGAAACCGGTATCGTCGGCTTGAGTATCGCTGCGCGGCCGTCGATAATTCGATACGAGTCCTCGCGCACACGCGCAAAAGAAGGCTGTGCCCGGCGCTGCGCGGTGTGGCGCTCCGGGCTGTTTGTCCGTTCTTGGCTGAAAGCGAGCGTCTTGGCCCGAGCGGACGGCCCCGTGTTGTCTTTGGCGCGCACCTCGTCTTTGTTTACCCGCCTTTTTATTTGACTCGCTCGTGGTGGACGTGTAGAAGATGAGCGAAAGAATATATATAGAGAGAAAAAAGGTCGTGGAGATTAAAGGGGCAGCAGGGGTTTGCAAAGCTAGCAGTGAAAAATGTAAATGAGCTCTCGCGGAGTAAGGAGTTTACAGCGTGAGCCGAAGGGTGGTGTCAAGGGGTGGTCACTTGCTGAACGTACTACGTCATTTTGTTGCGTAATGAGTACCTCCAGGGAAGGAACGCAAACTGCTGCAACTCGCTGCTATACCACCCACTATAGGATGGGCACATCTGTGAACCGACGTGAGTCCTGTGCGCTGGTCATGCTTACTTAGCGATACTTTTCTTTATTCTTAGGCGTAATTTCGATTTTCATTTCCTCTCCCGACTCAGGATCGTTGCATCAAAGATAAGCGCTGCCAGCCTTACAAGAGAAAGCAGAGCGTTGAAGGAACACCAGAGGAGAAATTGTTTTCTATATTTGTAGAGAACGCTTCTGGAATGCCGAATAAGTTGTCTCTACGGAGAGTGCGTGAAAGATTGGCGTGCCGGAAAATGACGTACATACAAAATACGTGCGGTGACGCCACCCTGAAACTGCTGCAAAAGCTCCCGGCCCCTGACCTCGCAGATTTTGACTTCTGGACAACGATAAGCAGACGATCGCATTTCGTCCGAAAATAAACGAAATATTTACCTGACGAAATGTTTATACTTTTGCAGCACAGTGAAGGCTCAGAAACGCGAAAATAATTTGAAATCAATGACGTCTCCCTGACGTCGTTGCAACTGCAGTAGGGTGGAATATTCGTAAGAGCAATTTCTGACACTTCTCTCACAAGAAAACGCCCTTTCCCGCGAAAAAGAGCAGAGACAAATCCCATAACTAACCTATCGTTTCCATTTAGCACCCCCTTTTAACCCCGATTGATTGATTGATTCGCGGTCCTAATGCAACACTGTGGCTATAGTCGGGCACAACTTAAGTCTGCAGTGAAGCGGCCGCCCACGCTTTCATAACCGCCAGCCACTGGTCCTCCACGAGGCTGCAAGTAGTTCGTACTTCACACTTTCCCTGTTACCTAAATAAGGCGGTAACCACAAAAATAAATTGATAAGTGCGTAATTTTATACGTTTTCGCTCGTCTATTGCACTGAACCGGCGAAATCCTAATTCTTTACTGAACTGAAATAAAGCGCCTGCTTCGCTGCAACATATTGTCAAGTTTCACTTCAGTTGGCAGCGAAGTTTCATGAGTAAAACTGGCTCAGTAGGGAAACGAAGTCTGCCGTGGACTTTTGAAGAGTGAAATACTCAGACTCCATACACTTTGTCCATGTTTGTTGCTCACCTCATCGCTTTCGCCGATGAGAAAAAAAACTCAAGAACCGCAGTCGCTCCACAGGTATCAAGTACGACGCCATTTTGAAAAGGTTGCATGACGACGATTGTGTGTGCTGCTGTGATTGGATTGCGGAGTAACACAATCCCGCGCGGTCCGTGTGCCTTGGTTGCCAACTTATGTTTTTTTTGTAATTTATTCATTTTATTTGTGTCCTACTATAGGAGCTAGAGCCGCCGTTTAGTGGCCCAGTTCAATTTCGACCGCGTCGGGTTTTTTGTAACGTGCACTTAAGCACACCAGCGTTTTGCAATTTCACCTCCATCGAAATGCAACCACGAACCCGCGACCTCGTGCTCAGAAGCGCAGCGCCAAAGCGACCGAGCCAGCGCGGCGGGTGGCTTTACGCGGACGCTGCCTTGACGGCGCTTGCTCAACAAAAAGCATTTTCCTGTTGGCTCTGGCACAATGGCTCTATTACGCGGCCCCAAAGCGTCTGACAGTTAACATGTCGGCGCTTCTCTAGCTAACCAAGCAAGCTCTTGCTGATGAAAGGCCAGTGTGTACTCGCCTTTTGTACTCTTCCCGTGTGCTGCACTGAGGGCAACGCGCGCACCATCTCTCGTGCTCACGCGCGTACAGATCGCTGTTAGCTGGCAGGTTCGCTTCTTTCGCCGAGCAAGTCGCGGCTTTTGTGCAGAAACCCAATAAACGGCATCGATAACAGACTGCAAAGCCTGATGGCGCTCTGCTGTGAAGGAGGTGACCGTCCAAGAATGCCCCATTGTGGGAGGGCCAGCTGTGTCCGCAGTGCGGCGCCCGCTGAAATGCGCAGTGCCGCCAGTGAGAAGAAAGTTGTGCCTTTGTCGGGCAGCGCTTATCAGGCGGCTCGTGTTCCACTGCGCACCGCCGGGCTAGTTTCGCAACGTGGGCCGACATGCAATTCGCCGGGATGTCATGCGGACGTGAGAACCAAGGCTGATGGAAATACGAGGAACCTCGCAAAGGCTTTGATGCGGCACTGTACAGTGAGCACTATGTGCAGGGTTTGCGGGACGTTCATTGTGCAAGAGGCGGCGAATTAAGCGTCGCGTCCCTTCGGAGTTTGGACTACGTGTGCAGGATGTTTCTGCTTTAATAAAGCGGTCGTGCTGTCTCGCTTCGCATCTAATGGCCGTGTGACCCATTCTCGGAAAAGCGATGCGTTCTTTTGCGGCGGAACATGAAACAGTCGTGTTAATGACGTTCCGGTAACCGAGTCACCCAGAATTTTATTTTTAAGGCGTGCGCTGTATATCAGATTACAACAACAAGGATGTTTTTATGCTGTTGTAAATTACACCCTTACATCCATTGAAAAGGATGTTGTGTAAGCAGAAACGCATCTATTAACGATGTCATTTACAACACTACACTTCTAACGTCGGATTTTCAAGGGTGTAATTGCAATAGTACGTCGACCTTCGGCAAGGAATTTCTTTCTTGAGCGAGAATGTCATTCTACTTACAACGAATATGTCTTGTAAATTTATTTCTGATTAGTTACTAAGTGAACAATATCGCAGCAAAAATTTCGCCCATACGTGTCAACGCCGCTGCGCCAACTTATCACGATAATTACCACAGTAACGTTAAATACCACTGCTTTGTAATACCTACGGTAACGGCACTGATAGCATGCACATATACAAGCAGCAGCAGGATGACTATTGCAAAAAAATTTCCGCGACATTTATAGCGGTACTGTGGGAGGGCAATCGGTAGTAACGGGGGACGCCTCTGTTTTGCATAAATATGGAGTGACCTGCGCGAATTTGCGAAATGAATTATGTATGGTTTTGTGTGCTTGTGAGCAACATGTAATTGTTAATTTAGCATTATTTAAAGAATGTAAAATTACCGCGCGCCCCTGTTTCGCATGTGTGTTGGGCTGCTGAGCACGAGGTCGCGGGATCGAATCCCGGTCACGGCGGCCGCATTTCGATGGGGGCGAAATGCGAAAACACCCGTGTACTTAGATTCAGATGCACGTTAAAGAACCCCAGGTGGTCAAAATTTCCGGAGTCCCCCATGACCTACGGCGTGCCTCATAATCAGAAAGTGGTTTTGGCACTTAAAACCCCATAATTTAATTAATTTAATTTTGCATGTGTTCTTTCGTGCCCGGAAAAAGACTCTTATGTAACACGCATTGAGCAACAGAAAGCTGTATCTGGAGTGTTTCATGTCGCTCTACAATTATCTCATTGACACTTTACTTCTAAGTATAATATTTGAGAAGATTATTAATTAATTAAGACTAATTATGCAATTACGCGCTATGCAATATATACTCTTATCTCCAAGCGGCGGCAAACTACACTACCTTGGTTCTGTCCAGCTACGTGGCATTCGCATGTATTTAAATATTGGTGCACGATAGCGGGGACACCCTGCGTATCTGCTCTTTCCGATGTGCCACGTTGTCACGCCTCTGAGAGCTCCTGGAACCCGGGCAAAAAGTGCGACTGCAGCCGACGCGTGCACGACTTCCCGCAGCGGCGTCAGTTCCCTCGGCACTGCCGGTTGTAGCTGGCGAGCGGATCGCGAACACAAAGGAAGTGAAACCACGATGCCGGCGCTGTATCGCATGGTAAAGCCCCGCACCGGACAGCTTCTGTGACGCGCGGCTTCCTTTCGGCGTTATGTTTAGCTCTCCGTTGGCACGGCGGAGCCTTCCGTCCAAAGTGCGAGGGTACTTGTCGGCAGCTCGCTAGGCCTCGTTAAGGCTGCTGACGAGGAGGCGCTGCGAGCACGTACACACACACACACACGCATATATATATATATATATATATATATATATATATATATATATATATATATATATATATATATATATATATGCCCCACTGTGGGCCAAAGGACGCTGGCGGTAGCCTGCCCGCCGCATCGAGCGTGCTTGCAAACACCTGCAAACGCTTGTGGCAGCAAGTACGTTGGGATATACGCAGCGTTCAAGCCTGGTACGTGGGCTGGCACAGAGTAACAGCCCACCTCTCTTCTACTCCCAGCTGGCAAACACCGGTGTAGACGGTGTGAGCCGCACGAACGGCTCTCTGGCTGCGTAGAAGAAAACAAAAACAAAGGAAAAAGCACGAGCGACGCATGCAGGTCTATATTAAATCTGTGTTGGATACTTTCTCTTTCTATCGTTTAGCTAGACTCTGTGCACGTGTCCCGATTGTGCGATTCTGATTATGACGGGCAGTGTTTCAACTTGATCACTTGTTGGTGATCAAACGCGTCAACCTTCACCTTGCCCTGCACTGTTATTCAACGGTGCAAACTGTACCCTCCAGTGATTTTACTAGCCAACGTGCACGGTAGGTCGGTAAGTTATGCGTGACTCGGTACATCGCGTTTATAAGTTATGCACCCTTCGTATACGTTTCGCCGCCTTGCCATCGCAGCATTCTGGGCTTCCTTAATTAGATCAAATACTTGCATTCCACAGCTTTCGTTGCAGTATATATGAGGTTAAACAGATAAAACGGTCTTTTCCAGAGAATACACTCGTAAAGTATACATTGTATCGTCCTTCTCAACGGGATGCGAAGCGAATGGGTCAAATAGTGAGAGCGCCTCCTCAGTATGACGGTGGCTTTACGTAAAACATCACTATAAAGTAGAATCTGCAGAATCTCGCTATAGCAGCAAACTGCATCGTTGTCAGCAAATTTTACCGTTCGCGGAGGGAACCTCGATTTGATCTCCGCAAAGTCCTCTTAGCGCTGATCACTGCCAAGGCCGGTTCTTGAGAGGATCTGCTCGGCGGGTGTGTCTTGTTATTGTCTCTCCATAGTTCCCAGGGTAAAACGAGACGAACATGAAATTAAAAAAAAAAAAAAAGAACCCGAAGCGGGTTCTGTGCGGGAGCATACATGGCGTGGAAGCAGCGCGGCTTGTTTTACAGCGTGCACGGCCAGCGTGTTTTTCGGGGCCATGCGGAGGAGAATGATGGGCCCCCGCAGCGAGCTAGTGGCGGAGCTGGTGGCCCGGCCAGCAGCAGCAGCAGCAGCAGCGGCGCAGGACTCGAGCCGCGGCCGGCGCGCCGCGGTTATATCGGGCTGTTTTGACTGCCGTCGGGTGCGCGGAATCCAGTGCCTGCTTGCAGTCCCGTTTCACGAGCACGAGAAATACACCGGCTAAACGCGAAATCCTCGCTTTTACCCCGCACGTGTCCTTTCCCTCGCCTCGTCGCTTCCCTCCTCTTGGCCGGCCCTCCTCTATCTGCTGGGATCAGCGGTTCCCGTGTTCGTGTCTGCGCGGGTCCTAGCTTCGCGCGCTGGTAGACACGCCGCGCGAGGCGAATGCTTCTTGAGAAGACTCCGTCGTGGCGTCAGGCCTGTCGGAGCTCGTGGTTTCATGACGGAGGACCTCGCTCTACGGCCGAGAGCGATAAAAAGGGGGGGGGGGCGCATTCCCGCCACGAGCGCAGTGCTCTTCGCGCGAGGATGTCCCTGACCCGGCCGAAAGGGAAAAAAAAAGTGCGGAGTTCGCACCTGTGCAATCCGTCAGTTTGCTGTGCGACCCCAGCAGTTTTGGAGCGCGCTGCGGCATGTTTCAGCCGTATACCACAGGTCACGTGCGCCACGCGCTCGTCGCTTCGTGAGCTGGGAGGACGTATTCGTTACTGTTTCACTGCCGGCGGAGACGAGTTACGAGGGCTCAGTCGCTAAATGCGTCTATTTGCCAGCTTGGATACATCACGAGGGGCTAGTTCTTCGCCTCGTGCAATAGCACTTTTCATTTTGCCCACTCTCTAGCACCGAGTACGTGAAACGAGGCGAACTCTAAAGAGCTGTGCCTGGAGGAACCACAGAACTTACGCAGAATTTATCTCGGACCTTGTTGATCCCAATCTTTCTACCCTGCTTTCTCGTTGGAGCCGTGAAACGCTGATGCTTTCGAGTGCCCTAACTTCTGAAGTATTGAGCGCAAGCGGGCCTCGACGCAACATCATCTGGCAACACTCCATGTGTGACCGCCGTATGATTCTGCTTCTCGGCCCTCCAAATCTTATGACAAGGAGAACCGCTCTCGTCGTCCAACGCTTTGGAACTTTATGGCGGGCCTACTATGTGTCATGCTTGTGGACTGCCTATTAGAACGCCAAAGGAGCACTACTGCCCACGTATTCGTCGCGGGCACAACTGTATATATCTCTAAGAAAGCGTGCGCTGTTCGGACACCCCTGCGATCCGCGTCATCCGCGTGCCAGGCGAAGCTGATGGCCGGTGGGTAGTTACGGGGCACGGCGCGTGTACGCCTTCGCGAGATGAAGACCTTGGTCGGTGCCCCGAAGCGCGCAGCCCTTCACGGACAGCTGGGCGTCCCGACCAGTTCAACGCACCTTCGAGGCTCCCTCGCGCGGGCTGCGCTGAACGAGAATTCGCCCCTTGCAAAAACGGGGCTTTGCCCCCTTTCGCCGCCGTGCGAAGCCCGAGCCGCGGTATAAATAACTTGCCACACCGGGGGAAGCCTACACTCGGGCATTAATTCCAAGGGCCCCTCGATTTAATGGAGCAGCCTAATGCCCTCTCCCAAGTGTTGTGCTCACCCCCTCCGGCTCTGGTCCGCGACGCCAGAAGTGGGCGCTGCGTTTCCGGCCACGTAACGGTCGCCCCGTCCGCTGAACGGGAAGCCGGGCAAAATGAACGCTTCTGCTGCAGAGCGCTTCCGCAGCGCGCGAGGAAACCTGGCGCGCTGGCATAGTCTTGTCAGCCCCATTAGGAGGGTGCCCACACTTCCTCGCGGAGCGCCGTGTTTCATGGTGCGCTGCGGCCATCGCGGCTGCTGTTGGCTCGGTCGTGTACAGCATGCTTGCCCCGCTGTGCTCTCGTGTGAGCTTGCCTCGCGCAGGTTTTGCGCTGCGCTTGGTAATCAACATTCTTGTGTGGCAGCGCTTGGTACACGGGAGACGAAAACTGCGCTGCGATGCCACGCGTGAGCGCTGGCAGCAGCGGTCCGCGCAGAAATGAAAGCTATCCGTCTTTTCCCTTCGCTCGGAGGCAGCGTCCATGCCGGCGTGCTAGTCCTCAGAACACGAGCTATTGTTTTCTTGCGGGCGCCGCAGGTGACGAGAAAACAACGTATGCTCACCAGAAATGGGAGGCTTCACACGTATTCAGGCAGACAATCACTCTTTGTTTCGTTATTGTTCCCCCCCCCCCTCTTTTTTTTAGAAATTGGCTGTTTGCTGTGTGCGCGGAAAGCGATAATTGTTCTGTTGTTTTTAGTGGGAGTTTCGACCACTAACATTTTAATAGCTAAACTTCGTCCTTCTGACTTCAAATGGATTCGTGACTTTGTAAAGTCGTCATGTTCAACGTAGAACTGTGTAATAAATACAAAAAACATTATTGAAAATGTACGTCGGCAGGATTCGAACACAGGACCTATGTGAAAAGTCGTACATGTAGTTTCTCTGTGACGACTTAGAGAGCCGGAACGCGTACTATGCAAATTGAGAAGCGAGGGCACCATGTTTTCCTTGAGGATCACGCGTAATAACCAGTCACCACAAATGAAAACGGAACCTGGGGAGCGGAAGAACGACAGAGGCTGGCGTGTATGTCAAGCTCCGTCGACCTTCGTCTCAAGGGTTTTTGCGCGTCCTTTAAAGAGCCACAGACACTCGGCAAAGGGCTTGTTTACACTGGTAGTCGCGTGGTACATATATATGCTGGCCGGCGAATGTACGCAGGTCCGCTATTTTTAATTATTTGTGCGTATGTTGATGCTTTGCCGTATAGACCGCTTGGATAAGTTTTCAGCTTTAGCTTGGCCTGTACGTACTTAGAATATGTGCAACAGCAGCTGCTTACTTGTGTGGCCGCAGTACTTGCTCATAGCTTGCCGCTTAGGTATAGTTCTTACGAAACGAGAAACCTCGACCAGTATAGCAGCTGCGACCACGTATCAATTGTGTCATTCCGTGGTGCTTTGCGTCTCTAAGCCAAACGGAACGCGGCAGTTCAAGGATCCGCTGAATGAAACTAGAATTTTGTTTCGTTCACGGATCCACAATGGGGCGGAGTTACACACAGGCCCCAAACACCTCTGTCGTTTTAAGAGCGTACGTGCTTCTTTCCTTCTTTCTTTCTTTCTTTCTTTTGCACTTTTCCGCTCGCTTTATCTACGGCTTGCCGCTTGCTGGCGGTGGGTGCATGTGCCAGTTGTTTCGTTACGGGTGTCACTGTTATCTCGCCCTGAACCCTAACCGGCAATCGCGATCGGGTCGGCTCACTTTCTCGAGAACTGGCGAGGTCGGTAATTAAGATGGCCGTCGTCCACTCAAAGTCGTGGAAGCAGAGCGTTATCGCTGTGCGGTCTCCGTGTGCGCACGCCGTGAGGCTGCGCGAACGAGGGCGATCGAGCTTTGCTCCAAAAGAAAGCCGAGAACCAATAATAAAGAAAAAAGAAAAGGCGCCGCTGTGTCTGCGAGACTTCGGTATCTACGGGTCGCGCCTTCGCCGCTCACACCGCCTAGCCGTGGATCCGATGGGAGTACTCGAACGTACACACACTGCGCGGGAGGCAAAAGCAGCGTTCTCCGGGAGCCCTTACGCGGCGGCAAGTGCGCGCGCACATACACACGCACACGCGCGCGCGCAGCTTGCCAGTAGCGGCGTCGCTGTTTTCGAAAGTAGGCCTTCTTGCGGAGGCGTCCGCTGCGTCTGCGCCGCCACTCGTCGCCTACACGGCACGCCGGCGCCTACCAGCGGCGCCTTAGGCTTACTGCGGCGCTCACCCCGCACTCCACATCTTGGCGCCTAGGTCCGGGTGCCGCGCGGTTTCGTTTCCTGGTGCAATCCGAGGCTATAACGGACGGAGTCAGCCCCGCAGCGGCCAACATGGCCCTTCCGGTGCCAGCCTTCGCGCCGCTATATTACCAACCGTTCGACGCTGCTGCGTGCATCGCTGACCGGGGCTATAGCGGTTTGAGCGGGCCGCCTGCGCCCACGAATCGCCCGCAGCAGAGGCCGCCAGAAGTCGCGCAGAACGACGCGATGGGAAACATTTTTGAGGCATCATGTGTCCGCCGCGTCCTAGTGAGTCATCCACTTGGGCGAGCGAATTTCGTGAAAAGTCTGTTTCACTGTCGGAGGAAAATCTCGTTCAACAGAAATATTTCGTTAAATGAAACCGGATTTGACAATTTTTGTCCAAGTACGTTTGTATAAAATGGCAGACATTCAATCTGGGAAACTAGTGCTTCTGAATTAAATCAATAATGTACGCTTAACCTGGTATATATATATATATATATATATAAGAAAGTGCAAGGAAAGTAACCTCAACAATGAACATTCTCTCCTTCAAGAAAGGATAATCTCATATATGCTGCTCATCTTCCTTCGTGCCATCATCCGTGTTGCGAAAGAGACTGTCCGCCTCTAATGATTTCAACATACCTGAAACTGGGGCAGCTGAGGCCGGTGCACGACCTATTATTCCGCGTTGTTTGTGTTTGATTTTGCTATGGCATCGACTTGTTGCTTTTTGCTGTGCAACCGTTCTTGCCGAGCGCCAATAACCGACCGGTCAACAGTTCGTGGGCAAAACGCGCCTGCTCGACGAATATGTAGGTTTCGCCCCCCAGTTAGCTTCTGACGTAAATATATTTCCTTGACAACTGGAAACTTGCTTGCTGACGAGAAGTGCGGGAACCTTTCGGTACCCGCGAAACTTACGCAGACTGGCGCAGATATTTGCTGCTTCTGTCTCCTAACGTATTCTCTCTATACTCCAGTCTTATACGAAAGAAAGCTAGCAGTTAAAAAGAACGTTTGAGCGTCGCAGCGTTTAGACACACCGATTCGCACGCTGTTGGAGTTTCTTTGCGGAGTCACCAGCGTTCTCTATTTGCCAGCCTGTTAATGGAGTAAGCAACTCTTAGCTATTAAGCTTTATTTGCTTTGTGGGCAAAATTGAGCGGCTGCGTGTATATATAAATGCGGCGTGCGCGAAGAATCACCTGCTCCCGGAACAGTGCGACAGCGTTATCTTGACGTCGTGCTTTCACGTCTCGCTAAGTTTATTTTCTGTAATATACGCGTGCGGTATAAGCGCTTATCTTCTCGGCCTCCTGTGGCTGCGGTTGTATAGTAACTGAACTTGATCTCAGTAGAGACAGCGTGGCAAATAAATGCAGCGAAAGAGCACCTCTCGCCATGGCGTAACGGCGTCGCTTCATGCACTCTCAGAGAAGAAACCCCTCAAGACCAGCGTGCCGAGGAAAAGCACGGATTCCCCACGCGAAAGTCTTTCCTGTCGTTACAGCGCAGAGAAAATCCGCAGGGTAAGTTGTATGGCTACAGCGCCGCGACGTCTGCGTGCTGAATGCTGTGTGTTTTTTTTTTCTTGTTCTCTCTCTCATTTCCCCCCCTTTTTTGCCTGTGAGGCAGATTTTGTGCGCGCCACTCTATTCGCTTCTCTCTTTTTTTTTTTTTAGCTGCCTCGCTGACAGCCACGTCATGCCATATGGCGCGTTGCAATCGCTGCTTTTTCTACAACGCCGCCCTTTATTACGTGAGCGCTGCACGCAAAACGCTTGCGTTAAGTGCTTTCGTGTACGGACACATGGCAGAGACCAAAGTGAAGACCGTGCTCACTCGCATCTATTTCGATGCGGGTCACACGAAAAAAAGTTGGGCGCACACTGCCAGAGCGACTGCGAGACGAAAGGCCAGGCTTTATATTGTAAATACGAGTGGTTTTTGCCTATATACCATATATGAGTTGCGCAGGAAACACAAATGCGTTACGTTAAATGCGCGCTGATCGCCTGTATCTGCCGTCTTGTGAACTATGTATCTATCTGTCTGCTACAATTTTCTCCTATGTTCACAGTTGATATCACCGGCTTTAACACTCAGACGTCACAGATCTGCTACATACTGCCCTTAATTCTCAGGCTGGGGCCGAATTCGCAAAGCGCTTCTCGTTCGTATTTCTGTTTGCCATCGACCGGCTGCCTTCGCTAATGATATGCCCAGTATCGCGATTGGCTGACATCTGCTCTTACGAATAATTCTAGCGTAAGAACCTTTTGTGAACACGGGGCGGGGTTCGGGCCAGCTCTGGGAATTACTAGATCGCGGTATTCATAATGCGCTTATCTATACGCGTGTTTTTTTTTTGTTGTTGTTGTTGTTGTTCGCGTATTCGGTAACTGACAGTGAGCGTCAAGCGTGAACGCCGTCACGGTTCCGATGTTGCGCCGTCCAAAGTCAGGTCTGAGCACTGTGAACGTTGCTGTCCAGTAATTTCACGATCGCTAGTGCTGCTGACGCCGATTCCTCGAGAAACCAAAGCTCACAATTAGGATATATGAAAAACTTCACTTGAACATCATGAGGGACCACGACGTCTGCTGAAGCAAAATGTTGCAGGTTCGCTGTCGCTTTGGAAGGGCGCGCTTCTGCAGCCTCCGGACTTGCGACCCTGGGACCTTTTTCAGCATTTTGCCTGAGGCGCCATTTTTCTTTCCTTTCAGTGCCGCGTGGCGTTATTTTTACAGGAGTCGGTATCTTTGCCGGCTCTTGTTCCGGAAGAGTGTCCTGCTATTCTGGGCCGCGCTGTCTACACCCGGCCGCCTGACTCCCTCGACGCTGGAGACCCGTGCCATTCCCACCCTCTCCCGTGACGCGCCAGGACACTGCGCTGCCTGAGCCGGGGTTCTCTAGCACCGGGAACTGGGTTGAAGGCTCGGCCCCTGCCGGCGCGCACTTGAGTGCGGCGCTCTCTCCGCCCCTTGGCTCGTGCCCGCACGTTCTGCGAAGATGGATGCCCCGTGCACACGTCGCGTGTGGGCTTGTCATAAATGATGGGCCCGCTTGCGTAATCGGCTCGCACTGGGCCTCCTGCGGTTGAGCACCTGGGAAGTCGTGGAGAGAAGACCATGGCTACACGCTAATCCCTCCATGCTCTTCTTCGGTGCCGGAGGTTCCAGCGCCACGCATCTTCTCGGGCCCTCCTTTGCACTGGTGCGTGCAGGGCGCGTGCCCTCGTATACAAACATGTGCGCAAATATCTAGCAAGGCCGCTGTCATCGCTTGGTGTCGTTAGCAGGGAAGAAGTGGTGCCCACAATTAACCCTCGTTGACCGACCGTCAACGATGAAGTGGTCCGCGACGCGCACTCAACGCCCCACTCGGCTTCACCAAGAAGGCGCAGCGACATCTCCGCGATCACCGTCTGCGTGGCTGCTCGCGGGAACCGCAGCAGCGGCCTGAACTCCCCGGTGTGGTCGCGATGCTCAGCTCAGCAGCACGCGGGGGCGGCCTCCGGGATGAGCGACCTGGCGACTCGGCCTCGATTCTGTCGCAAGGCGGTCTCGTGCGCCGCATGTGTGTCACGGGTGACGGCCGCGGGCATCGGGAGAAGATTGTCGTCGCGTGTCTGCCGGCGTGCGCTCCGCGATCGAGACAATGCGTGTGGACGGCGCCCGGCGACAAAAAAACGTGGAGGCCGCCGCGCGAAGAACGGGCCCGCTTTGCATGGCTGCGGGCGGCTCGCAAGGCTGCGCGTATCGTCGGCGGCGCCGCGATCGCGCCGCCGCGGATGTGCGTCGTGGTTGGGTGGCCGCTCGCAATGCAATTACAGCGCTTCCCCCAAGGACGCTCTCGGCACAGTGAATCATCGCTCGTTAGATTTGGCCACGCACGCCGCGCATACCTGAGGCGTTTCCTGGGTCGATCCCTATTGTGTACGCGCCGGCTCGTGGCGCGACGCCGGACGCTGCAGCGACAGCGCTTATAGCGCTTTCGCTGGCGACCAGAGAGCCACTAATCTTGGCACGTCCTCTCTTGGCGAATCTTTAAGCGATGCCGTCGTTGAAACGCGGACGAGGCCGATGTGTATTGCTTACCACTGACCCTGGCCTTCAAATTCTCACGCCGACGCTCTTGTGTGCTTGATCGAGCGAGCGCTATACTTACTGTGGTTCGCCAAATACTTACACCGACCGCGTCTTCATTTATCTTAAGAAATCTTTTAGCTGCGAGGAATTCTTCTTTTTTTTTTTTCAGTTGGTTGGGGTGGACCTGTATGGAAGTTCAACCTTTCGAACACTGAAGGACGATGTTCAATTGTATATATATCCTGGAATTTGCTTGCCTGTGTTACTTCAGGGGCGAGTGTCTGATTGATTTCTTAAAATTATAAAGCCCTCTTTGGCTAAGCTGCAGTAGACTTTATGGCACACATGCTAGTCTTGGAAAATGTATAGAGTGCTCTGCTATATAAATTGAAAGTGAGAAGGAAGCACTCATTTTGAAGGTTGTGCGAATATTCGAAACTTTCGAATAACGGGTCGAATAGTGGCTTATTCAGTTCGGTATCCGAATCGAATAATCGCTATTTGTAAATGCGAAGATTTTTTTAGTACTTTTCGAATATTTAAAAAAGTCAACTGCGCCCAATTATGCATTAGATAGGAGGAAAAATACGCTAAATATTCACGCCCGCAGGCGTAGTATAAACATAAAACCTGACGACTTGCGTAGGGGAGCAGGGGGAGGGGGGGATTTTGTAAGTATCCACCTAATGTTCATTTCGTCTGCAGCTTAAGTGCTGAGTTGTGGTTGGCTGTATCCTCGACGCGTAATCCAGCCCAGCCAATCACAGCTTCAGCAGCATTCAGCAGCAGGCGAAATGGACGTGCACACTAGGTGGAGACTTACAGAATATCCCCCCCCCCCCCGCCCTTAGGATACGTCACTTAGGTAGCCGTACTTTACAGGTTATATACAAAGCGGTCATTCGCACTCTCTGAACAGTCCTGTGAATGCAAAGAAACTACTACTTTGCTCCTAATGCTCCATGTGTGCTTTTAATAAACAACGTACCATGTGATGACAGAAACTTGCAAACTTTAAGAATACTAGGGATGTGAACATCGTTTTATATTAATTATGATAACGTCTATTGATTATTCGAAAACGCGTCGAAAACTATTCGATTCGCTGCTGTCACTATTCGATTCGGTCTTAAATATCATTATTCGCACACCCGTACGAGTCATTTTTGGTCCTCAATCCATCTTAAGGGCTTTTCACGCGAATTTGGCAAGGGAAGATGCCACAAACTAACAAATAAACGCTGTCGTAAACGTGACTACTTAAACGCGATAGATGTTTTTTGTGCATTGTGTGTGTGTGTGTGTGTGTGTGTGTGTGTGTGTGTGTGTGTGTGTGTGTGTGTGTGTGTGTGTGTGTGTGTGTGTGTGTGTGTGTGTGTGTGTGTGTGTGTGTCGGAAACATTGTGCGAATTTCTCATTTCATCTTAGTGATCTCACATACAGGTTTTCCCGCATAACTTGAGTCAAGACTTAAAAATGAAAGGCACTTCCGACGCGAATTGAACAGAACGTATAGTGCCGGCAATAGCCTAGAGGGGGGCTATTTTTTATTTTCGCCATAAGTAATTATGTAATTACATCTAATTACACAACTTTTAATTAATTGCTTAAGATCGCAAGTGTGCGCAAAATTGTAGGCCACGTTCAGAAACCGCCGAACAAATTGTTTTCTACGCCATATGTCTCAGGTAGTTCGTTTTTTTTTTTCCGCGTGCCTAAGAAAGCCCGTGAAATACGAAAAAAAATATAATAAGACGCAATGGGACGCTTGCACACTGCTGCTGTTCTGCGCTCAAGCGTGCGATGGGTGAACTTCTTGGCATACTGCGCATACTTCTTTCACGTATAAAGCTGCGCTCGAATTCCGCATTAGGGAGCATCGTAATCGTCGGTTTTTTTTTTTGTTATGAAGGTCAAGCCTGTTAATAAAATTTTACGTAAATCTGGGCAGTGCGTCAACTTTTTCGCGAAAACTCGATCTAGGTCGCATGCAGCCTCCCCCCAGTTCAAGTTAAAGCTTTTAGGTAACGTGGAACATGACTGTTTATAACCCAGCTGTGACAACATATACGACTGTTTCTTAGAGAGACTCCAGAAATAGTATTAAAGAAAAATATTCAGGTTCGTTGCTTAGAGCCGCTCGCGAAGTTTTGAATAAGCATACACGAGGCACTCGTTTTCTCCATCACGAACCATTTCATTACAGATAGTATACTGTGCACATATTCCTTTCGCGTGCGCCGGACCCCGTTAAAATGTTGAAGAGAAAATTGTCATCCACCCGACTGTAGCTTCGTGCTAGAGCAGGGTGGATGACAGTTTTTCATTTCACGAGCCTTCCTCCACCTTGCGGGCTTTCTAAGAACTGACTTGCCCCTTTAAAAAAGTGCATGTACGTCTATATCTACAGGGTGTCCCAATTGACTTTAGCGAAAGCATAAAAATATGCGAATGCCACGTAGCTCGACAGGAGCAAGGTAATGTTGTTTGCCGTCGCTTGGAGATACTCAAATTATTATTTTTTTTCATTTCGCCTAATTTGCTAATTAGTCCTACATAGTTAGTCAACTTCTCAAATATAATTTAAGGGAAAATTAGGCATCCACCCAATCGTAACAGTTGCTACAAAGGAAACCCATACGGGCTTCTCGAAAGAAAAGCCTCGCAGTTGAAGAAAAATTCGTCCTGGTCCCGGACATATAATACAAATGGACAAGTATTATAATTAAATGAAAAGTGCCAATGAGAAAATTGTAGAACGACATGAAAAACTCCCGATGCGGCTTTCTGTTGCTAAATAAGTGCTGCATAGAAGCGTTTCTCCGAGCGTGAAAGAAGCCCGCCAATACACGCGAAGTGCCTCGAGCGGTCAGTCGTCGCGCGGCAATCTTGCGTGCATTCGCGGGCATCTTTCACGCTCGGAAAAATACTTTTATGTAGTGCGTATTGAGCAACATAAAGCTCTCTCGGGAGTTTTTCATGTCGCTCTACAATTTTCTCATTGGCACTTTTCATCTAATTATAATATTTGAGAAGTTGATTAGTTAATTAAGACTTGTTATGTAATTAGGCGGAATGCGAAAAATAGTTTGAGTATCTCCAAGCGACGGCAAGCAACATTACATTGGTTCTGTCCAGCTACTCTCCCTTCCCTATCTTTCATCGCCCCCCATCCCTCTCCCATGTGTAGGGTAGCAAATCGGTTAAGCTACACTGGTTAACCTCCCTGCCTTTCCTTCTCCACTTTTTCCTTCCTTTCCTTACGTGACATTTTCATATTTTAAAACTCTGGCTAAAGTCAGCTGGGACACCCTGTATATTCTGTATAGCTCTCATACATTGGAAAGGGAACTAACGGCAACCTGCCGAAGACGTCACAGCGGCTGCAAACACCTTCCGTCCTTGGGAGGAATGCCACGCGTTCGGCGTCATCAAGTCACACCGTGGTCGAACGGTGTGCCAGTGTGAAGTCACGCGTTTTGAGTCTTTGTAGAACAGGGCTGCAATGAAAGGCCATGGGAGGGGGTGTTCGTGTATTGTTGCCCCGCGTGAAATGCAGGGAGGGTCAGTCCTCGGGGGCGGTTGCGGGGACGCACAAAGGCGCCTTCCCCTGCCGCGGTGTATTCTCGGCGTTCCGCGGTGACACGAGGCACCATTGTGTGCCGCTGGAAAGCGTGCATGCAAGATCCGCTTCACCTTGTGCATTGGAAATGACGAGTTATTATGCACGGCGGCGGCAGTTCGCGGGAACTGCGTTTCGACACGTCTCACTTTCTTTGCTCTTGCATCAACGCGCCGGCATGTCGACGGCGCCTTGCTGTATAGGCGAACAGAACCGCAGCGTTCGGCGCGGAACCGATTTTAGTCACGCGACGAGATCCACCTTCATACAGCGTGCCAGAGAGAACGTCAATTCTTGATTTGAAGCATTATTCCATATTTCGCCAGTGCCGGCAGAGGTCACGCCGCAGAAGGTGGAATTAACATCCAGTCCCTAGTGTACGAGCATTGCCGCGGAAAGAGCTGTTGTGACGTGGGGAGAAACGTCACAACAGAAGCTCATGTCGCAATAACGCGATCATTCGTTCTAAAAGAAACTGTGCGCGACGGAGCGGCTTTCGGCGCAGCTCGCTTTCACTTGCGAGCGTGCGGGCCATGTGGCTTGCAGACGAGCGTGCGCAATGCGTGCGCGCGACGTGTAGCTTCCGGGCCACTTTAGCGCGTCTTGCCCGACCGTCGTCGTCGAGAGCTTTCACCGATCAGGCCCAATTAAAGGCCGGTGGACTGGTTCGCAAGCCTCGCCGGGGGACGAGAGTGACCGGCGCGAAGAGATGGACGATGGCGCGGCGTATTCGACGAGTGTGCATATAGCCGGGGGCAGGGAGGAGTGTCGTGTTTCGTAATGAGCCCCTATCGGGACCAGCGATCTGCGGATCGCCTCCTGCGCACGGGAGGTGGGGAGGGGTCTTTCCCAGGACGAGATTAGGCGAAACAAGCGCCGCGTATAATTGGAAGGCCCGGCGAACGTGCCCGGATTAAAATATGGAAGCTTCCGAGAGCGGCGCACCCAGGCTGGTCACGGCCGCTGTCTTTATAGCCCTTGGTTTTGGAAACGACTCGACGCCCCCCCCCCCCCCCCTCCTCGGTTTCGTCGTCCGTTGAGAGGCCCGCGCGAAAACAGTTCTCTAGAGGGGCCTACGTGAGCGGAAACCGTTATTTGTTGCCGCCGCGTCAACCCTTTATAGTGACTTAGTGCTCGGGATCCGCTGCTTCCGCCTCCCCGCCGCTAAAATATGAGTCGGTGGCGGAGGCGCCCACGATGCGCCGGACGAACGCGGCCGGAGCTTTCCTTACCGCGAAGGGGAGCATCCCCACGCGTGGGTGGGTGGGGGTTGGGGGGGAGGGGGGAGTTAGGAACGGGCTTTCTACTTTTCTTCGGTTCTTAATTACAGGAGCCGCGCTCTGTGTTTCGGGAGAGCCCGAGGAGCTTCCTTCAGAAGAAAATTGCACTGATCGAAGTTGTCGCAAGCACTGCGGAACCGCTGCGCTGGAGCGCCAACTATGCACGCGGAAATCGTCGGGGAAAAAAAAAAAAGATGGCACAGAGAAGTTTAGCTGAAGGGAGAGATAGATAAAAATGAGAGGGAACTACAGGGAGGAAGGAAGGAAGGAAAAAGTAGAGAAGGAAAGGCAGGGAGGTTAACCAGTTTAGCGTAACCGGCTTGCTACCCTACACATGGGAGAGGGATGGGTGCGATGAAAGATGGGGAAGGGGGAGAGAGAGAGAGAGCACATAGCACAGCACACAAACATCGTCCGGTAGAGTCTATCAATCTGGCATTGTACGTGATAACACTGTCAGAGCCGCTTGTCCAATCCCGTCTCTTTCAAAAACTGAAGTAGTCCCTTCGTCGCCTTCACCTGCGATGTCTTCTGTCGGCGGCATGTGAAAATCGTGTCGAGGGACAATGGTCTAGTGTCAAGGTGCGCGAGAACGGATGCCAGGGACTGTCGCTGAACATTATATTCAGGACAGTCGCACAGAATGTGTTGCAGCGTCTCCTCGCAAAGACAGGCATTGCAGAGAGCGTTGTCGGCCATTCCAATGCGGAATGAGTAAGATTTCGTGAAAGCCACCCCTAACCATAAGCGATAAAGCAGAGTCGCCTCGCTTCGGCGGAACTACAGGGAGCTTACCCAGTGTAAGGACCGGCTGGGTACATTGTACTGGAATTACGGATTGAAATATAATAGAAGGAAAGACCAGATTAAAAGGAAGAAGCTGGCTTAATTAAATCGTACCACGGTGACGTGCGTGACAACAGCAAGCGCCTGTCACGAAGCTTCCGTATATAGGTATCCTCCAAGAGCGGATGCAAGCTCGGACCTGAAATGCGCTTTGAGCGTGCGGGCGCTCGCCGCTCCACGGCTTATTTGTGTCAGCCTGTTTGTTCACTCGCATGACTTTGAGATCGAGCGCGAGTTGGCGATGTGAGGAACAATGCGTGATTACCGCTGCTGTCGGCAATGGGCCGGCTTCCGTGGCGCTTTCAGAAAAAGCGCGAGGTTTATGCGGGCCGTCGGCCCCCAATTCAGGCTTGCCGTTGCCTCCCGCTGCTGCTGCTCCAGTGGTCTGCAATTGAGTTCGCCCACCGACGTCGCGCGAACAGGCCGGCCCACTGCGTGCACGCGGTGAGTTGGGCGCTGTGGCTGTTTTGTCTTTTTTCGGTTGGAGAAAACGCGGCTGCCTGGCGAGGGCGTTAATTAACTCATACTCGATTCTCGGCCACTGTGCTAAGAAGGGGCGGAGGCAGCGGCGCCTGTACGGCGAGGCATATGCGAGGTCAACAGGCGGCCTGATTGTGTCCTCCTAGCACAGTGAGTGGCGCGTATATGAGGCACAGCCAAGCAGCTCCTAACAGCGATGCCTATGCCTATATGCTACGCCGTACAGAACTTCCTACAGCGAACGCTGATTTCCGTCGGCTCGCGGAAGGCCGATCGGTAATTATAACGAGATATTGCGCGATTTCTGACCGCCATCGGACGCGGGAAGCGTATTCTCCTCGGTCAGTAGGGTGCGTCTGGTGCGCACTTGTGTTGCGGCGAGCTACGCCTTTGTTCTGGTCCCGATTCTGGCTTTCTTTTCTCTCGCGGCACTTTTTAGCCGCGCTGGGCCGTGCGTGCGCGCTCGCATCCTGTCCGGACTCACAAAGCACGCGCGTCTGCCGAGTCCCACGGCGGGCGACGCTTGGCTGGGCGCCCCTCGTCGCTGGCGCGCGTGGCCGTTCCGTTTCCGGTGTGGCGTCGCGACCGTTATTTCACGCTCGCGCGCCACAGCTGATGTCCCGAAACAAAAGAAGGCGCCCCGGGGGACGCTCCCTTTCTTCGCCGAAAAGAAGCCGTGTCTCGCCGGCGGCGCTATTCACGCGCGCTTTCTTTCTCCCGTGGCGCCGAAAGAACTGCGATGCGAGGAGTGCGCGCTGCACGAGCTGCGTGTTCGGCTGCGACCTCTTCGCGAGCAGTCGGCGCGCAGGTGCGACACGCATGAAGGGAGGGTGCGAGGTAGCATTGGCTGGCTCGGGAGAAGCCGCGAGCTCCTGCGGGGAAAGCCCTCTCGCCCAGCCTAGCACGAAAGCGCGGCCGCCCAGGCTCTCCAGAGGAGCCTACAACGAGACCCGGACACATCGGGGAAGGATCGGTTGGTGCAACGGCTGTGCGCAGCCTGAGCTGGCCGCTACAAAATGCGCGCCTGCCTGCGGTCCGGAGCTTAGCGTGCGGACCGAACTGACAGGAACAGGTCGTTCATTCGCATTAGAGTTGTCGCTAAAGGAACGGTTCGCCGATGGCTATCTTTCCGCCCGACAAAGAGTGTACCACTGCTTTTACGCTGTTCCTGCATGGGACTGCGTGCCCTTTGGTCGTCGGTGGCTTTGACGAGCCCGAACGTCGTTCGGAGAACGAGAGAAGAGTCGCTGCCGGCTGGCGCGCGCGGCGGGCGTCGTCAGCGTGGCATCTCGAGAAGCGAGTGCGCTCAGCCGGAGATGGACACGCTGGGGGCCCACGAAAGGGGCCATGGCCGCCAGGTGAAAAAAAAAATATATATATATGTATACTCCCGTCAACACGGAGTCGCCGGGTTCGCTGGCTGGCAGCGAAGGCCTGCAGTGCTTTATTGAGCGCGGACCCCTCACTTTGCCTATTTGCGAGACGAATGGCCGGCGGTGGAGGCGAAAAAAAAAAAAAAGCGTATAAAGGCGGCGCATCCGGGTGTCGTTACGCTGGAGGGGTTGCCTTATGAACGCGCAGCCACCGTGACCGCAGTGCGGTGTGCTGCAAACGCATGTCGCAATTAGGCAGCGTGAAATTGAGTGCCGCCGGGGCGGTCACAGAACGTCGACAGCGCGGTCCGTGGTAGCGCACAGACAGAACGGCTGGGGAACACCGCGAAAACAATCGCCACTGACCCAGCAGAGGACGACGCCATCGCAGCCACAATGGGCTTAAGACGCGCCTCGAAGGATGCCGAGATTTCTGGTTCACGAGGGCGTTTGTTCGGGACGGTCATTATTTACGGCGGTTACATCATTTGGATTCATTTGGAGAACCCTCGCGAAGTGGGGCCGCGTGCAGAACGCGAGTGCTTTGCTCATGAGCAGCCAGTCGTACATACAGCTCGTCATCGCGTTTTGTGCGCTTAGTGTTATCTTTACACTCTGAAGTGTTGCGGCTGCAGGGACCGTCCTACCTTTATAGTACTCTCATGAAATAAAAGTGCAGATGTATAAATCGCAAATGCATTCTGAGTTTCCATGGGTGTTCGAAATCACGTGACGCGAAAAATATTAGCACTTTATTTATTAAATAAGGCGCTATGGGGGGGAGCTTGTGAAATCTGCATTTCCTTTATATAGTATTTAATTTTTGGTGATCGTATTGTGTGTAAAAGGATATCGTTTTGCCTTTTTCCTTTCTGCGATGTGGTAGCGCGCTGCTAGGTTTCTAATAAGTGTAGAAAAGAAACGCAGTGTCTCTGCAAGAAACAACGTTAATTCTGGGTGTTTCAAATGGTTTCGAAGTGCAGCGCTTTTTGAAACCGCTTTACAGCTTTTGCGGTTCCATGTACTTGAATTGACCTCTTTAGAATTCGGAGAACTTGTGGCATCTATATATCCGGCCAAGTGGCATTGACGCGACTTGCACCGACAAATTCTTCCTCTTCTTCTCCTGTTCGCTGCAGGATGTATTTCTGTATTCGCGTGATTTTAACCTTGCGGTGAAAGTTTTCTTTATAGAGAACGACGACATTGTATAGATGAATTTGAGCAGTTAGAGAGTACATTAGAGATTCCGCACACCCATTGCATCACAAAACTCAGCCCTGAAGCGGCCAATGCAACCTGTATGTCGGTCAGTCGTGATAGCTGGCCGGCGACCAACGGTTTATGGGAACGAAAAACTGAATACTGCGCTCCAAACGCAAGGGTGGGTTCTTCGTTGCGTAACCAATCTGCGCAGTGCGTATTCTCCGCCCGGTGAAGACGCCTCGGGCGCCACGCTATCGGGGATCGCGTTCTCGGATGCCGCCGACCGCGGCCCGCCAGTCAAGCGTCAAGGAGAATCGGGCGCGGGGAGGAGGGAAGCAATAACGGGGAATCGCGCTCGGCAGATCGCGTCGCCTTGAACCCTGCGAGCGACGAGAGAGACCTGTTCGATTGTTGCGCGTTCCTGCGCGCCTTCCTGTTATCGCATCTCCGCGGCCGCCCTCCAAGCGACTGGGCCAGCGGAGCAAGAACCGCGGCACTCGACGCCGCGCGTTGCCCTTGGAAAGGTCGCACCAAGTTCCATCTCCTGTCCCGCGCGCTCTTCTTTCGTCGTCGGCTTACTTGCCATTCGCGCGTAGTGTTGTCGTCGAGCTCCGTATGCTTACAGACTTGCGTGTACTCAGCATGGATTGACGGGTTCTGCATTTTCACCCGTATGAGTGTACACCCGAACGCGGATTTCACTATATACTCCTTCATCTCCCGCAGCCTGCTCAGAGGAAATTACGAACGTGAGCGCCTAAACTGACAAAATTACAGTATGTGGATAAAAACGTGACCAATGGCACATTCGATTGGTCGCTTTCGAGTCTTCCAGAGCGCTCTCGCGGTGCGGTTTACATTTGGCCGGTCGAAATCGAGCACTATAGGAACACACTGGGGCCTGTTTCTTTCAAAGTGCCGCGCTCCGCCTCAGAGCGCTCGGAGGCGCTCTTACCTTCGAGCTGGGAGCGCAGCTGATATCTGGCAGAATCCCGATCACGTGGCCTCTCCGACTGCTGTGGGAGCAGCTGAACGTTCGGCTGAGGCAGGCCTTTTGCTGACTCCAATCTCGAAAGGGCTCCGATGCATCGCTGCTTACCGAGGTGGAGCGCGATAGGAACCAGTCGAACGTACCATAATACAGCGCGGCTAAATGACGTCAGCTTAGCAGATGCAGGCACCCTTTGGAGTATGGTTACGTCCTGATAGTCGGGACATGTGGTATTGTTGTCCGCACTGCTCTTTGTAATCGTATAGTGGCGCGCGCGTCGCGTATCCGTCGGTTTATCGCACGCCCGGCCGCACGTCCGCACCGGCGGGACTCCGCGGCTCAACGGCTCGTCGTCGGCGGACGTGCGTGAAGGGAAGCCGAGTGCGCGCAAGCCGGGCGTCGTGTGACAGGGCGGACGCGGGGAAGGGTAGCGTGTTGGGCCTTGGCATACTTGCAGCCACGGCGCATTCCTCCTCCCGCGCGCGCCGCCTTGCTCGTCCGGCGCGTACGCAGTGCTGCGGCTCCCGTGAACCATTGTTGAGCCGCCGCACTGGCATTGTTCGACGTGGCGTCGTCGGTTATAGGAAACCGAGAAATGTGCAGAGGACGTCCACGCGTGGGTTGGCGCACGCACGCAACATGGCGGCTTGTCTTCCGTTTCGTCAGACATGGCGAGATTTTTTTTTTTTTCTTTTCCTTCCCCGCGAGAACCGAGCTCGTCGTCCTCTCTCCTGGCGTCCTCACGCTCGAGAACGTGTGTGAAATGCAGACAGCGCGCGCGCTAATGCGTAATCGCACACTTCGCCTAATGGTTAGACGGCTAGGCAAGCCTTAGGCTATAGGCCCGCGGTTGTCTTAGCGCGTCGCTGCACTGTTGCGCTGCGGAGACGAACGAAATGCGATTAAAACCATAACCTTAGGAAGTGGCGTAATGGCTTCCGAGACTAAAGGCACTCTGACGCGGCCCTTGCATATTTCCCATTGCTCAAACTGGCTGCGACCAACTTATCTCACCCTTTTTAAATATAAACAACCGCGCCGTATATACCTGCTCCCTTCGATTTGTGCTCGATTCGTAATTGTCGCCCTGCGGGTGAGGAAGGAACCTCGCTCTTCCCACACGAGTGACGATCTTTAATCTGCAACTTGCCGCTCAGAGCCAAATAAGAGCGCAGCCCTTCGAAAAGTTTCCTCGCATAACGAACCGCAGCGGCACCCGTACGTATAGCAGCGCAAAGCGCGACACGAGCACACGCTGCTTGTTTGCTCTATCGCATTCTCCGTTTATGCTTTCGTCTCGGCGCCAGCCGGCTGCCAAACATGCGGCCGGGCTCTCTCGGCATTCCTGCGCCCTCTCTGACACCCAGTCCGGCCAACATAAACATCGCGGTGTGCGTCGTGAGAGGAATGCGGCTCGGGCCGCGCATACAGCGCACCATCGGCAATGCTCCATGTCTGCAGGTGTTGCGTTTTCCATGCTTCAGAAAGCGAGGTGACGCCGCCGAAAGCGCGACGCAGACTTGGAACCGCGCTTGCGTGGGGGACCTGCCGTATACGTGCCAGCTTGCGCTGCTCATTGATTCCGCCGTCGCGTGCCGTTCAGGTTTGTCGGACGCGTGCGCTCACGCGACGACGGAATGTGTGTCCTAATCTCACTTTCGTATCTGGCGAGTGGTTTCGGTCGGTAAAGAACACCACGCCGTTTCTTCTTATCGGTGACAACCGACAGACAAAGAAAGGGAGAAAAGGGGGGACATGGATAGTTGCAGCAGTCAGTTGTTTATTCTCTGCAGGCGGTACGTCCTCTAGCAAACGGCGTATTCAGAGGCAGTGGCAGGAAGCGATAGTGGCGGCGTATTTTGGGCTCGATCTCTCTCAGACTTGATCTGCGATAAATTCCAGTTAATATCGAGTTCTTAATGCTCAAAAATGTTATGCGTAGAAAAATATGTTTGCGCAGAAACCATCGACGATGGTTGTTAATGTAGGCGAATAGCCAAATGCTCCAACAAAGCTATCCACTTTAATAAAGGAATTGTGCGCTGAACGGCACGTATTTATTGCAGTGAGAACATTCAGGGAGCGTTTGTTGCTTCGTTGCGTAATTCCACAGAGGAGAAGGCCTCTATAGCCACTACAACTCTAGCGGTAGTGTAGGTGGACAGCATTTGCGTCTCGAAGAGCTGCGACATTTGGCGTTCGGCAACGAACGCACGCCGCAACGCCAGCGCGCGCATCCTTTGCGTCGGCGTCTTTGTTCTTGGTGGGAGACCATCGACCTCCGAGCGCCAGCCACCGACCACGAAAACGGGCGAAAGAGTCAAAGAAAGCTACTCGCTTGAAAGATCATTCGGAGAGATAAAAATGTAAAGCAAGAACGGACTGTGTTGCCAGCGCTTGTGTGCCGAGGTTTACCGTCGCGTTCTTTTTAACGCTAGAGCGTTAAGGGTCCCGTGTCGGCGTCTCGCGTCGGACGTTGTTTAGCGAAAAATCATGCCCAACCACAACCACGCAGACCCTCTGCGTGGCGCAGAGGCGTTACTGAACTAATTTAATTCCTCAAACTAAGATGCGTCAGAAAATTCGTAAAGTACAACCTAAACACAACTTACAGACATGATAGCGTCGGATAGTAATTTGAATATACCAGAAAACATAATTCTGTTACGCGAAAACTCAAGCATAAACCAATTTCCAGCGTTTCTACTATTCATAGAGCGGCACGCTGCGCTCGGTTCCTTGCAACACCATCCAGATGGCGCTCGCCGCCGCGCATCCGCAGCCCACGCAAGCGGCCGCGTTTCTACCAGAAAGCTCGCCCGCTCCCCTTCGCTCGCCGCCAGCGTTTCCCGGTAAACATTACGGTTAGATAAGCTGCACTTGCCGGGAAGCGTGAGAAGCAGTCAAGGATCTTTGAATGCTAAGGCGTTCCACTCTTGAAGGCGAAGCTTAAATGGCCCCCAGCAGGCCCATAGCAAATTTTGGTTATACGCTGGAAGTTGTTACGTGTCCTCTAGGGAGCGTTCTGCCACAAAAATTTTTCAAATCGGCTCCATTAATAGCCGAGATAGGAATATTTCAGTGCCGCTGACCCATGATTTCAGGAGCCGAGCTGCACTGCCAAGCGAGACACTCTCTCCACTTGCCCCGTCTAGCCTCCGCAAGCTAAATTCCTTCCCTGCGTTCTCCCATACCGGACCCCGAGGATAGCGTGACGCATACGTCACGGGCCTCGCCTTCACTTTTTAGAGCGCAGCTCTTTGGCGTCCGTTCCTGGGTTTCGCGTCGTCGTCGGCGTTGTCGTCGGCCTCGTAACCAGCTCCGCCCCCCTTTCATCCCCCCAGCGCTAGCAGCGACCGACTGATACCGCTGGATGCCGCTGACGCCGCTAGAGAGTCAAGATAACGTGACTGCATAGAACACCGTCGCCGCCATGCAGAAAGAGGAGGAAAGGGTCCCCCCCCCCCTGTTCTTGTGTGGCGGATAGGGTGCTCTTCAGTTGCCGACGCGCCGGTTATTTCACGTAGGCCCCGGCACGTCGACGAATACGTGACCACCTTCCCACGGCTAGACCTGGTTCTTAGCGCTGCGGAAGCGAGGGTATCATATTGTTTGTGTCGGCATCGGCGGCGTTGTCCCTGAAACCAACCCCGCAGCTGGGGTTGACTCACTATCGGCGTCAGCGGCATCAGTCAGTCGCTGCTATCTCTTCCCTCCTCCCTTTATCGTGTTGTCCGCTTGCTGCGCGCGCTTCTGCCCCCATCGTTTGCCGCTGGGTGTACACGCCGCCCCCCTCTTCCTGCGAGTCTCCGGTTGTCAAAGCGCCTGCTCGAACTTAATTCCTTTCTTCGCTCCTCCTCCAATGCAACCCCTGTGCGGTGGCAATCAGAGAGCCAGATCGGTGGCGGCGGATCTGTATATGTGCACCGCCCGAGCCGAAATTGCCGCTGCCGTTCGCCCTGTGCGGTGGCAATCAGAGAGCCAGATCGGTGGCGGCTTGACATAAAGACAAACAGCAATTTCCTAACACTTATGCGGGAGAACATCCCGTTCCTCTCGCTCGTAACGCGTCCCACGGCTGTGACAACCTCGCGAGGCACTTGTATAGATCTCGTCTTTGAGAATGAAGCATTGGTGTACCAAGTCGAACATATATCAGTCTATTTCTCCAACCACAAAGCTTCCTTCATGACTGTCAAGAACTGTTAGTGGAGTCATTGTTAAAGGAATACGTGTGAAAAATAAAAAAAAATTCTGTGATAGCGCATACATGTGTTGCTCGATTTCTTTGCCTCAATCTATCGAAAAGGTGAAACAGCTTATTTGCTGCGCTCAAATTTCGCATTAGGAAGTAACGTAATCGTCGGTAATTTTTTTTTCTCTCCTCGCTTTTTCTGCGGCGCGGCGCACTTCCGTTGACGGTGTCACGCGCGAGCTGTTGTGATTGTCTCGTTTCGCGCAGCGCACGATATTGCGCGCTGCGCACGAGGGCACCTGACTAGCGGTATAAGTCTGTGCTACACGAATATTGAGGCAGACACAAGCGGATCACAGAGCATGATCTCGCGCTGTAACACGGTAGAAAATGACATAGTTTCGCTATCTGCGCGCGCGACTGCACGACGTGGGAACAGCCAGACAAAACGGAAGCACATCTCTTTCTGCGGTGCGAAGTAAAACAAAAACATGCGGACATTCGGTGTGTGTGTGTGTTTTATTATTTCTCTAAGCATTAATTTGTCCATTCAAGCAACATATTACACAAATAACACATGTTGCCTTGAGTAATTCTCGAAGTCACGTGTCACCACGAGCGACGTCGCAGCACAAACACGTCTACGTAGGCGCACTAGCACGTGTACGTCATCCTCCGGCTTGGAGCTCGGTGGCCGCGAGGAGCAGTGTAAACGGCGTTCGATTTGAAATTTCAGACCTTTCCGCGGCACGTATATAGCGATGTAATACTTCGCAGAGACGATAGTATATCACGCATTGTATGCTCTGCGCTTGTCAGCTCAATATGGCCAGACCTGGTGAGGGGCCCTTTAAGCGTCCTCCTTTTTTTTGTGTGTGTGTGTACCAGGACTGTGTTCTTCAGATAGTCGCTGCTTCAACGCTGGTTTATATGCATTAAATTTATTTATTGATTTATTTATTTATTTATCTCCCCTTATGGCCGCTGCGTTCGCGCCGTCTATGCTTGCGTCCGGCCATTTTTTTTTTTCTTTTCGCGCTGTCCAGTCCCCGGGGATTTTATTGGGTTGAGCGAGTATGACTTTCGAGTGAAGCTTGGTGGGATCCGGAAAAGAAAGGAAGAGCGATGACGCATCTCTTGCTTACTCGTCCTGGCAGCTGGAGACGTATCGGCCGCGAGAGTTGTCTGCCGCAGTGCGCAACTGCTGGGCGCGACGATGGCAGCAGCTCCTGGAAGCTCGGTGAAGTTGCGAGGGCAGGAGGGGATGGGCCCCAAACTGGCGTCCTGCGCCCTGCCGGCAGCGATTCCACGGCCAAGTCCTCCCTGGTGGTCAATCCTTCAGGTGCGAGGGCGCGCCCACGGCTTGCACGGCTGCGTCCACGGGCATATATATCCTGCCAAGGGGGGATGCCATTCCGCGGGACAGATTATAAATGATGCCCGGTCGAGTGCGGAAGCGTTGGCCAAAGAACCTCTCGCGGGGTGCAAGAAAAGGGCCGAAAGTAGGCAAGCGAAAAAAAAAAAAAAGAAACAACTCATATGAAAGAGCAATACTTTTGCAGGTATATAGAAACAAGTGGTACTCTCTCCTACTCTTAACCGCCCAAGAAGGCCGCCATAATAGAAAGAAGAAAAAAAGAGGGGGGGGGGGGGAGGAACGTTACTGGCTGTCCTAGCGGTCGTCTGATTCGTGTACTTTATTGTCTATGTTATTATGGCTTCCTTGTTGTTTTTTTTCGTTATTAATATGTTGCTGCACTTCATGTTGCTTCGCGTCTTCCTTCGTTGCGTTTCTGCCTTCAGCTGGCTCTCACGCTTACCGTCATGACAGACCTGGTGGCGCTTCCTGACGATGATTTTGACGGAACGCTTGCAGCATGTGAAATATCATTCCTCGTGCGCTTAGCTTCCGCTGCTGTCTTAAGTCGCACTCACAGGGACAAGAAGGAAAATAAACCGGGATAGAAAGGCGTGTATCTTCGGCAGGCTGAGACGCGTTAATCGTAAATATAGATGCGAGTACCGAAAAATAACTTGAAGGAAACTTCTTCCTCCCTTATAGATTGACTTTCTGTAACCTTTGCTTCTCGTACGCACCGCCGTTTTGACTTGTACTGTTATCCATATAAACTATACTGTGAGGCTACATGATTCCTTCAGTCAGGTACAGGCAACTATATCGAATTATTGAAAACTAGAAGCATCTGTGTCTTGCGCTATGCGATAACGCTTTTGCACACTCCTTTTGTATACTTGTTGCTTGCGCGTTTTCATAGCAGTCGTGCAGCGTTGTGTTGCGTTTAGCTTTCTTTCAAGCAAGCAAACTAACTAAGAGACAAACAAACAAGCTGCCTTATTTTCACCGTTCACTTCAGGTGTTACACTTAAAATCATGTTGATTTTATCTCAAGGCGGTTAAACGACGGATCTGTCTCTGTGTTAGTTTGATATGAGGCTTCATCTACAGTAGACATGTCATGTGAGGCGTTTCTCGTTCAGTTGTCCTGCATGTTGCGCGAGAGGCTCACTGTCATTTCTATAGTAAGCAAAAAAGCAAGCGTAAACCTTACATTTCACGCTCGCTCCAAAAGCACCACGGTCTGCTTCACCGTTCCTTGCTGTCAATCGTTACTCCACTATATTGTCTTCCCAATTCTATCTCTTGCGAGAACCTTCTCCTACCAAGCTTTCACGGGTGATAACGGCATAATATAAAGGGAGAGAGAAAAAGCTCGCCGTTTTCATAAGTACCACTGCCTACTGAACCAAAAAATAAAAACAAATCAAGCTTCACGGCGGTGAGTAGTCTGACGGCGCTTTTTCTTTGCGTCGCTCAGGTGAAGTGAGTTGGAGAGACAGTGTCGCACGTTCGGTCACAATGGAAAGAAACCAGGGATTGAATTGTGCTCACCGCGGAGACTGGAAACGACTCTCGGTTAAGATGTCAGACCGGAATTCCTGCATGGATTTAAACGCGTTTCGGGGTTTAAATGGATCTGAAACGGCTTTCACTCGGGACTCCTTCCCGCGTTCAAAACTTCTCCCTGTACCCGGAAAGTCGGCGGCGCTTCGCAAACGTCGCGCGGCTGTATTTATTCAAGCGATTACCGACTAAGCCGTCAATTTTTCTCCCTCTCGCGTTCTTCGACCCATTTCAATCGCTCTCCACCTGAAGAAACACACCGGCCAGTCGGAGGGGGTGACTGCGTTCTCACGGAATGTTTGCGTTTCGTTGCGTTCTCCCCAACTCCGGAGGCCACGGTGACGAAGGCGAAAAACGTGCGCAGGGAAAATATGCGCGTCGTGTGTGCTCCCGGGGTGTCGCCTTTCTTGGCGGCTATTGCGCAGCAGTTTCGCCGCGAGTGGGGTTTGGGCTAATTTGTTACTGTAGCCCGTACTGGTGCTCCCCGTCGAACTTCGGACGCGACAGTTTGAAGAGGTGCTTGCGCGTGCGTGCGACACACGTACACAAGAATACGCCCGCGCGCATTCTGTCATTCTTCTTCTTGTAGTTGTCGCGATCGTCCCGCTTGATTAACCAAGTTACTCCAAATTCGCCGCATAACCCTTCCTTTCTTTCCTCGTTCTCTTCTAACAGGAGAAATGATGGGCACACGCTGCAGATTGTGCAAGTTCGAACACGCTGCAGCGTGTTCCAGTGGCCCGCCTTCTCCGAATCCTTCCCTTGTGTAGTCACCGGAAGCGTTTTGATACGACTGAACCTTTGCCGTCCAAAATCCAAGTCCTATATTTCCCGTATCCGCTCCCTCTTCTCGCAACCGAGGACCCGGACGGCTTCTTTAGCTCGACACGCATAAATTCCCCAGCCGCTCTAGCATCGCTGCTGTCGCTATAACGGGGGGGGCCTGTCACACAGAGGCTGAATTCGCTGCTTTTCGCGATTGGGCAACCTCTGTTCCCTGCGTGGAAGTCCGCGTTGGATATGAATGTTCGCTTTAGTCGTTCTTAAGAGTTATTCTGCTGTCTTGTGTTGTACGTGTGCGCTCTTCCGAGCAGCCTTCGTGGCGCGTGACGTGGATAATTTTGCACACGGCCGTTGGTTGCGATGTCTTTGAAGAAATACGACAGACGAAGAAAGTAAATAGTAGTACAATAGTCTATAGCGCAGGAACAGATACTTAGTAGATATGTCTTTACACCGTGGACGGGGGTCAGCTTTGAATGTCTTAATCGACGGCGTGCTGAATTACTTCGTTGCGCAAACTGCATTTCCCTCTTTTCGCATTCCTTATGGCGAGCTATACTGTACGGCGTCTACATGTTACTGTGCGTCCTGCGGCGTGATTGGCTGCGAGTGCCCGCTTCCGCTTTGTTCATTCGGGTTCCTTTAGCTACTTCCATTTGTACGCGCATTTCGCGACGTAGGAGGGAGGTGGGAAGAAACTATCAGAACTTGAAAAATGGATTCGCTGATACGGGCTCTACGGTGAACAGTAAATCTTCTCCGAGGACTGTCCTTCGGAGGAGAAGCAAGCGAGCGGTGAAGAATACGAGAAGCACGGGAAGGGCCCCGAAACGAGAGACGCCGCTCATAGGGTCTGGTGTTCCCCTTTACGCTAAGGGAGACAGGGAAAATAAACGAAGAAAACAGGAAAGGTTGCAATTTCACTCGAGCGTTAGTTTCCTTTTCAAATCAGATGGAAGTGTTTTCTCTCGCCGCCGCCACAGTTCCCTCACTTTTCCTGATACCCCCGCATTCCGTTTCGGGTTTTGTCGTCCAAGAATGGAACGGAGAGTCTGAGGAGAGAACGAAGGCTGAAGACGGCAACGACGAAAGGACTACGGCGAAGCGAGGGGAAACATCGTTGCGCCCATTTCTCCAGAGGTTCTTTTCTTCCCTCTCTTACGATTATTTTCTCCAGAAATGCAAACGCCGCCTGTAGATACAAGGGTTCTTCGATGGGAAACCGAGATACAATGAGGGGGAGGGGAGATGAGAGGGAGAGAAATGGTGGAGAGGCCCTAAAGAGACGCGAATACAGAAGCAACAAGAAAAATAAAGGAAGCAAAGGGTGAGGTAGCAAAGTGCGCGCGGAGACCGCAGCATAAAAGCGGATGCCTTGTCGAGACGAGTGGGGCGCGCTCCTCTCCTTCGATAATTCCTGTGGTTTCTTTTCCGAGTGGGCCGGGAACACGGACACACACACGAGATCGGAGCCATTCGCCGTGGGCGCAGTTTTATTTCGGAAACTGAATTTGGTCCCGGAAGTGCTGCTCCTTCGGTCTTTCTCGGGAAGATCCCGCACACGGCGCTGCGCGGCTCGCGCCTCCCCCTCGGGCACGGCCGCCCGGTTTCGATCCTGCGCCTGTGCTTCGACTTCTGGGATCACCACGGTTTCGCTTCTTTTTTTTTACGTTTCATTGCCCTTCTTTTGTTTTCGGAGCGGTCTTGGCCCGCATTGCGTTTGCACACTGGGTGTTGCGCTCCGGTCACGAGAGCACTTGCTCTATTGCAGTGCTCACAAAATTTACGCTAAGAGAGAGAGAGAGAGAGAGAGAGAACCCCCCCCCCCCCCTAAAAATAAAGTATTTTGTTTTATGATCACGATGACAGGCAGTATATGCCTCTGCACTGCGTGCCGGTTTGGCTGTTTTGTAGCGTTTCGTTCGCTTCCGAACATTCGGTAAACTAAATAATTAGCGAAATCGTTCTTTGGGGCCTCGTGTCGCGCAGACGCGTCGTCCTGTCTCCCGAACAGTAATCGTAATCATTCAAATTCATTTTTTGTCGCGTGCTCCTGTCGTGCATAGCATTATACCGCGCGTTGAACGCAGACAGCGCTTCGGCCCCGCGGCGTCGACCTGTCCTTGTTGGGTTCAGCGGGCGAGAGGCAGCGATGCGACAGGTTGAACGAGTGCTCGCGCGGGTCCCGAAACCGGGTTTCCGCGCGCTCGCCACGCAGGCACGCATCGCGGCACTTTCCGCCGTCATTGACGTTTTGTCGCGCCCGTCGAAGGGCCGTGCAGGTGTCAGGACTCGGGAGCCGTTGGCCCATGTGCCCCGACCGGTGCTGAAACACAATGCGCAGGCAAGCATCGAAGGAAAAGGAGGCGCGGGGCGGGCAGTGCGGGACGGAAAAGCGTCGGTGGCGCTCGACAATGCTTCATTAATTCGTCGTTGCTGTCGCGCGCGTCGGCCTCCGGTCACGACAATGGGCTCTGTCGTCTTGTCGAGCACGCTGTCTCTCCATCTCCCAGGAGCGGCCGCTTTGTTTTTTGTCTCTTTATTATATATAGTTTGTGTTCGTCTCCCCCTCCCCCCCCCTTTTTTTTTGTCGAGGATAAAGGTAATTATTCGAAATGAAAATGAACTCCGAGGTCGAATTTCGCTGTTAGCTCTCAAATTGCTGCAGTGAATTTCGAATTTCGATCTTTTAACGGGTCTCGCTCTAGAAACGTTAGAACGGCCTGAGGAGCCGCACTTTTTTACCACATGACTTACTGGCCGCGCGCAATAAGGCAAAGACATATATTGATGCGTCACTCGAATTAAGTTTATCACACATCTGCAGCGCTCATGTTCAATATTTTTGCGCATATGTAACCATGAACGAGGTCATGCAGATATTTCACCAGGAAAATTATTTTTTCTTTCTTTCTTTCGTCTCTCTATGCAGTTTGTCAAGGCAAATCAATGCATACTCAACCTTCGCTGTCCCCAGCTCTTTGGCCTGTCTTTTATCCACCGAGAAGGTTTGACATTCGAGGAACGATGTGCGTGGCGTGCGGAGGGTTGGTCTTCTGAGGCCATGTTTCAGAGTGCATCCTGTTGAGATTCCGGCGGCAAGCGTGCACTGCTCCGTGTCTCTCATTTGCGTGAAGTCTCGTGTCGCATGCCTGCTCGCTCGAGCGTCTGCGACTCGACTGTATACGTGTGCGCGTCAAACACCGTTCTGCAGGCCTTGCGTTCGGGGGCCCGCTTTCCACTGCGTCGGCGACATATCGGTCCACTTTTGCCTAAATGCTGTGCCGCAGTGCTGGCGGGGCGGAACGAAACGGCTTTGTGCGCTGGCTAACGAGGCGATGCGCTGTAATGGCCGCTTGTTGCAATTCCGAACAGGCGAGTCCCCGCTATCGCGGTCGCCTCGTGTACGCGAGGCGACGTTAATGAAGTGCGCGGTCACGTACCCCGAAAGAGCGGCATTTGTCGCACTCCGGTCCTCTTCGCGAGGCGTTATGTGGCGGCCTCACGCCCGAAATGGGATGAAAACATGGGAGAACAAGAAAGAAAAGAAGAAAGAACGGAAGCAATACGGTCGGCATGGCACGAATCTCTTATTACCGACACCGAAGGACGTCACTTCGCCGGGTAAGTGCCTGCCAGCCGAGGCGAAGGCACTACCGAGGACGAGTCCCATTGTGATGCGACGAGCCTCGCTGAGTACGCCTCTATGGCATAGCTGCTGGCACTGACATATGACCCTATATCTGCATAGCCGTGAGCAGTTACGTGCGGAATCGCAAGCGCGCGGTGCCAGATGCTACTCAGCCTAAACGAATGCGAAAATAAAAAAAGAAAAGAAGAACCACCTCCGTTTTTCTTCTGGCGCACGTAGAGCGAGGCACGGTCGCACTTTGCGTCGACCCGCTCCTTTTCGTACAAATCTTTGGACAGGGCGCAGGGAAGAAAGTTTCATGCATTTCGAAAAGTCTCCTCCTCGCGAGCCCATCTAGTTCAGCTTGCGTACGCGACCATGGTGTGTGTCACAGCAGCTCCTCCGCCGAGGTGGCAGAAGCGGCCGCTTCCTTTATTATTAGCCTCGTCGCCGACTGCAGCAAACAAGCTCAACAGGCGCGGCCATTTAAGCGCGACGCCCCCAGCGGGGGGCGCCTTTCTCCCTTTTGGTCGCGAGCGGCTCGGCGCGCGCCGCAGATATTCGCGCCCGCACGCACTGACGCGGCCAGCGACGCTCGACGGACGGGCTCGCGGCCCGAGACGGGACGCTTCTTGCCAGACTCGGTGGCGTCGTCGTAAGTCGCCGGTTAATTAAAAATCATCCCTCATCGCGGCCGACGTAATTACCCGACCGCTTGTTCCCGCGGCAGTGGCGGCGTTCTGTGCTGCACGTTCCCCGCCGCCAGGCGTCCGCCATGCGGGCGCCGCAAACAGTGCGGCGCCTGCGCGCCACTTCGTTCGGGAAGCAGGTGCGAACGATCGGCCGGGCATTTGTCGCCGGCGCCGTCGGCGTGAATTATGGAAGCCGCCTTCGTGCACTTTCCTCGGTGTTTCTTTTTTGTTCTTTCTTCTTTCGTCCTGCAGTTTTAAGAAGTACGCGCAAGCAGACAGGTCTGCTATACGTGTCCTACGAGACTGGCGGTCCACCTCTATCGCCCGCATATTCGCTATAGCGAGCCGGCCCTTTAAGAGGGATCCGAAAATTTCCCTCATTCACCTTAAATTTATAGCTCTCTGGATTGGGACGAGAAGTATGTGGTGCGTGCTCCGCGAGGTTGCCGAGACCCTTTCCGAGTCCCCCCTTGCTCGGTACTCGAGCGTTTATGGCATTCGTGGCCAAGTATTCCTTGTTGAAAAGTTAAGCCGGAACTCAGAACTGCGGAGCTGTTGAAAATATCATATCTTCGTTTTTATTTCGGCATTCCCCCGATCCTCTCTATCGCTCAAATTTCTTTTTTATTCTCAATTTCGGTTTCTCGGCGGAGTATGCGAGATAGGACCGGGACTGCGCAATCCACGAGTGGTGATGTGTCGCCAAGACAAATCTGCATCGTGTTGCGACCGAGAATGTTTCGCTGTCGCTAACGTGTGGCGAGTCAGGTGCTGATATATTGACGCTCTTGAGCTACGTGAATGAGCAGAGTAATTCTTTGACGACAGTTGTTGCTTTTCTTTGTAGTACAGGAAGTGGCTTATATAGAGAAGGAAGAAAATCGATGCCGCTGCTTTGCTGTTAAATTTGTTTCCGCATTGCTAACGAAACTGTGGAATTGGAACAATTAAATATCGCGCATTGGGCATTCATCAGCCATCTAGTTTCACCGTGCATGAAGACAAGTGACTACATGTAGTACATACAGGCTTGTTCTTTAATGACAACGTCCACCTGAAGCTGCTTCTGGCGCTGCTGCGGGAGGGTGTGCCACTACTATCGCCATAATTAAAGTTCGTTCTTTCTTTTTCTTCCTTTTGCGGCTGTCACTAAAAGAAAGAAAAAAAAGAAAGAAAAATAAAGTCATCCAGCTTTTGCAGCATCTTTCAGAGGAACGTCATGGACGATAAAAACTGCAACGCGCGCTCAACAATTGTGAGGGCAAGCAAAAAGGACAACGCACGCGTTCACCAGAGGATAAAAGGCGGCAGCGGGAAGTGTTTCCGCGAGCTCATTTCGAGATCCAAACCAAGGAAGTAGGGATAGGAGTGGTCTGCTCAGCCACGGCCGCGGCTCATGACATACTGCTGGGACGGGACTGGGGGGCGATAACGACGAGAACAAGGTGCGTCTCAAAAAGAGCGGCCCGAAGAGCGCGTGCGGATGGGAGAGCGTACAGCTGTATGAAGACAAGAAACAAAAACATGCGAAAGCAGCAGCGGAATAAGAGCGCGCCGTGTTGAATCGACCGTCCGACATACGCACCATTCGTGCCCGGCGTAGCAGAGTGCGTCCACGTGGCCGGAGAATAAGTTGGGACTGGATTCAGAAACACCTGTTAGCGAGGTCGGCCCTCGCGGCGTAGTATTTTTCTTTCTCGGGGGCCGCTTTCGATTGAGCCGCGGTGGCCCGCGCTCCCCTTCGGCATGAATCCTCTTCGGCGCAACAATGGAGGCGAGAAGAGGGACCGGTGTCTCGGACCGTGAAATAATCGGGTCGGACTTCGCGCTGCCTCGGTAGCTGCGCGATTCCCCCTGGGGCGCTGCTGCTCCTGCGGGCGCCGCTGGTGGTTTGCGCGGCCCCGACCTCCCCATGGGAGGCGCGACCGGGGGCGGCCGAAGGCGTCGGCGAGGTGGCAGCCAAGGGAGCGCAGGGGTCGCCAGCCTGCCCATGAAACCGAGAGCGCGGCCTTTGTTTTTGTGGTCGCAGCGCCGTGGGCTTCGGGGACGCAATTTGTCGGCCGCCAATGAGCTTTGTCTCAGATTCATTGCCCTGCGCGGGTTGAATCCAGTGGGGTCCTTGCCAGAATTAGTTCCGCAAGAAAAAAAGAAAAGGAAAACAACAAAGGTAGGGCCCGTGGGGGAAGGGGGAGAGGAGTAAATGCCGAAGCAAGAATGGAGAGTGCGAAAACAAGATTTCCTTCCAATTAATGTTTAGAAACTCAGCGCGCAGAGCGGTGCTGTTTGTAGGAAGTAATTGATTCAGCAATTCGGTCACTCCTCTTTTAAATGCGGTATTAGAAGTGGGGCATTTGGACGATTAACTGAATAACCAATGTTCATTACATCACGTTGGACGCGCCTGATTTCCGGAGCGCCTAGTGTAGACTCATTTTAGCTCGTGTGAATAGACAAATAGGCTAGTTAGGGAATGCTGAGCGGAGAATGAACGAGCAGAGAACAAAGTACGAGGCGACGTGCGTACCACAATCAGCCGAATTTTATTTCGCACTCACTAGTCTTATACGACATCCTGTGCACATGCACCGAAGCACCAAGGGTTGATCTGAAAAGACGGAGTCAAAACACAGCGTCAGAGAAGGCACACTTTTCATTGTGAGTATAGTCCGCCTTCTGAAGCCGGCTTTCGCTTTTGTATCCTTTCGTTTCTGATGAACCTTCGCTGGTGCGTTGCACGTACACACGGCTGTGTACATTTCTCCCAACGAATGCAGAATAAAACTCGGGTAGTGGTGGCTCTTATGTCGTCTTACTTCGAACGTTATACTGTATTCACCACATTCGCGCTGAAAGGCAGCTGCACGAATCCAGTATACATGCATGTACACCGTTGTGCATGCATGTCGCAGCATGCCGAAATAGTTCTCTACGAACACCTTGGTTCATCTACTCGGCAGTGATTGAAATAAATGAAACATAGGCAGCAAGCCGCTTGCTTGCTGAACTTTGAAGGTGAAAGGAACTTTGAGTAGTGCGGCTCTCGTCTGCAGCGGGAGTGGGCAGTGGTGCGCCGCCTTCCATATTAGCCGAAGCGAGCTTGTCGATGGAGCCACTCGCAGCCATGCTCGACGGCTAGGGCAATATCTCACACGGCACTAGTGGTGCGCTTTTCCGAGAGGCTCCCCCGCGTAGCTGGCATTTGTCACTCACCCCCAACGTCTGTGGCGCGCCGACATTCTTGCAATTGCGCTGGGTCCCGCCCACAGGACTTTATTCTTTTTTTTTTTTTGTCCTTGTTAGTGCACCACTTGCCTGCAGATGAATGCGCGCGGAAACTGAAGTGGCCCTCTTTGTACTCGCTCCTAGAGACTCGAGAGATATGCGACTGCGTGGAGCCTTCGCACAGGATGAGTACCGTGCGAGGAGCTCCGTATATATATATATATATATATATATGTGTGTGTGTGTGTGTGTGTGTGTGTGTGTGTGTGTGTGTGTGTGTGTGTGTGTGTGTGTGTGTGTGTGTGTGTGTGTGTGTGTGTGTGTTGCGCACGAGTGCTTTAAGGAGGCTCGCACCCTTAGCATGTTTTTAATCGCGGTGATTGTACGGTTGGGAACACTCCTGAGGCGTATATAAGGGAGCGTGAGATCGGCGATGACTGCTGGAACTACGATGTTGATAATGGGATCTTCATCCAGCACGTCCGTGTGGTCCTTGGGCCGCTTTAGGGAACTGAATAGAGTGTTTTAGATTAGGGGGACGCAAGCGTTGGGGCCCCGTAGCGCTTGCGTTCCCCTGATCTAAAACTGTCTAATGGTGTGGCAGCATTGGCCGCGTCGTCACGAATGGTGCGAGGATCGCGTATTTCATGGCTGCAAGTACACGGCAGCGGCATATGGAGTCTATATACATCATTTGCAGAATGTCTCAAAAACATTACAACACGTTTGTTCACACGACGTTCGTGAAGTGACGCGCTTATAGCAGATAAGAAAGGCACCTAAAGTAAAGCTTAGTGATAAACTAGGGCAATAATATGTTTTTATTAGACCGTTTAGCGCTCTTCACCGCCTGCCATTTTGCACCGTGAGAGAAAGTCATTGATTGCTCCGTGTGCCATCATATAGTGGATATGGTGTGCATTTCTTCCTCAGTAGCTTGTTGCATTGCCTTGGCATGTAGTAGCTCTTTAGCATAGCCTATATGGTATATAGTCCGTGACTATGCAGGTTATGAGCGCGGAAAATCTTGACCGGCATTTCGTTGACAGCCTTCATTCATACCGTGCATCGTATCAAATCTTGATCCACGGTTTGCTCTCTCCACTCTCTGAAAGTGACGTGTTGCACTGTCTTGCTTGAACGCACTCATGTGTTTATCTTATGGAGAAATTCACCCCGTTGAACATCCGGTACTACTGTTTGCTTCGTAACATTCGCGGTTTTGTGATATCGGTGCTGCTGTGTAGACAGTCAACTCCCCCTTCCCCCCTCCCCACACATATATGGTGTACACGCATACATCCACAAAGAAAAAGCTTAGCAAAAAAAAAAATAACTTTCTTTTGGGGGGGGGGGGGGCGATTTCGCGGTCCCCTTGCCACTCTGGCAAGTAACCGTACATATTCGAACGTTCCTGACGTTCTATACAGTCACCGCCATCATCATGCATGCAATGGCCTATGGCGTAGCAAGGCATGCGACTTCATCTTAGATAGAGGACGTTTCAGGAGCGAGAGATTGTAGAACTGAAGGAGCAATATTCAGTCACCCGACTAGAACGCAGTTGCAGCGTGGAACGGACCTTTACCGTCATATATAGCTTTGGTCACTTGTCCCGATGACTTATTGAGAGCCATGACTGATCATCTGTCATCCTAAGATCACGTGGTGAGCGTTCTTACTTTTCTGTAATTCCACCCCTTATGTATGAACCTCCTGGAGGGGTTCTTTAAGTGAACTGAGCTCATAGAGTTTCTCACTATAACACCTAGAGGGATATCTGGCGCCACCGTCCATGGGAGTTTCCTAAGTGGCGCTGTGCCATGATGGGAATGACGGTATATGTGTCTGCGAGGCTTGTGTTGGTTGGTGTTGTAAGACGCTTCGTCGAAAACGTGGATATGGCTACACAAATAACGCGTTATTAGAATAAAGTTGTTTCCATCCATTAGAGTAAAATCCTCATAAAATGTTTCCATTCACGCATATTACATCTTCCAGTGAAGTGTACTCACATAAAATGCATAACCAAGCGAAGAAAAGCAAGAACAGATGGCAAACTGTTCCAAAGCGAGCACGAATCTTGTCGGCCTCCAAATTTAGCAGCCCGCTGATACTTTTTACGTTTCATATAATTGTGCATGCAGTAACAATATATATATATATATATATATATATATATATATATATATATATATATATATATATATATATATATATATATATATAACCAGAGATACAGCACTTTTTTGAACTGCACAGCGGTTCACCGTGGCCGCTGTCAAATGACTAGCGTAAGAGAGCTCTCGGGCGTCCCGCAACAGAGGACGAAAATTCCCGCACTCCCATCGCGTGGCGGCAAGGCTTTCCTCCGGAACGGCCGCTGTCGCTTGCTATCACGCTTCTGCCTCGACGAAAATGGGCGTTGAAAGGCGGCAAGTTCCGGCTGCACTGTTGGCTCAGGGGAGTTTAGAGTGTGGGAGGCGGGAAGATGCGGCGGAAACTAGACCGCCGGAGCCACCCCCGTCCGAGTATCGATCCGAGGCCCAAGCCGCTGACGGGCGGGCGTGCGTGCGGAGGCGCACAGGCCGGTGAATGACCTTCGCGCTCCGAGGCCGGACCGCTCGGAAGAAAAAGTTTGTGCTCTGCCTCGCGCACCGCCCCAGCAGTCGCGTGACCGTGTAGGCGCGGTCGTCCTCGCCCGTCACTGGTCAGCCGCGTTTCTATCACTCTTTAATTGCTTCTTCGTTGTTCTTCTCCCGCCGACCAGGCGTGCGCTCTTCTTTCCTGTCCCGCTCCTTTGTTTTCTTTTTTTTTATTTCCCACTGCAGTGACAGTGACAAGTAGGGCAGCTCGGTTGTTTCTGCGGTGCACTTTGACCGCCCGGAGAGTTTCGGGTGGCCTAATTTCGGCTCTCGCATTAAAAAAAAAAAGAAGAATAAGAAAGCCGGTAGTAAAGTACAATGAAAATAACCGGCCACGGGTGGGAGGCGGATGGCGAGCAGCGTCTCATTCCTTTTCCGAGAGGCGCGTTACTTTTGCACCACCAACCTTAGAGAAACCCAACTGCCACAGCCGTCTCACGCACGCTGAAACCACACGCTCAGTTTCTTCTCGTCCTCACGCGGAGCTCGCAGCGCGCGCCACCAACTTCCTAAGCACGACCTCCGGTCGCGTACGCAAATCAAAAAGCGGGCCAAGAAAGGATGAAATCGTTCTCGCGTGGCGCTCCGCTCAAATGGGAATCAAATCAAAGCAGTCTGAATCTGATTATTTCTTTTCGCATCGTAACGAGCGCCACAAACGAAGGCTTGCCCACTCTTGCTTTGCCTCCCCCCCCGTGGGAGTTTTCACGCTGAGCAGGTGCTGCGTGCGGTCAGCGGACGATAAGCGAAAACAAAAAAAGAATCGGAAAGAATCGCGTGGGTTTCCGCTTAAAAATAAGCAAAGCGCGCACTGGGGCGAAGGGCGATGGCAAGGTATGGGACGGCGAATCACTTGCGCGTACGTATATCCTTGTTCTCGTAAAACGCGGCACGGGCGTCGCATTGAGCGCGAACGCTGCTGTTTGTCCGGCCGGTGGGAGGGGGAGAGCAGTTTCACGACCGAGTCCCGCAGACTGGCCGAGCTCTTATTTTTGCGCTTGCGCATTGGTACGCGGAGCCGAATCGAATAGTCATTAAATGCAAATTAATTACATTCGATATTATCAAAATTAAACAAAACGCGAATAACAGGAGATCGAGAGGAAGGACAGGGGAAACGGAGGGGGGGGGCGGAAGACGGGAAACGAAAATAGCAAAGGGCGAGGCTCCACTGCGCTTGATTGCAAGGAGCGCTTTTTCTTCTTCCGGCGCCGCTGTGGAAGACGGCGCTGGCTGGAAGAACAACGTGCTCGCATGAAATGTAGTGTGGAGACGTTGCGATCGGCCTCCTAATGAGATTACGACTGGAAAAGAATTTAATTTGATATTAGTGCAAACGATGTTCGTCTTAACGGGTGCCGAGCCGTAATTCTGCCCTCTCTGCATACTCTCTCCTGGCTCGTTCTGGCGGCGAGCGACCTAAATGAGAGCTTCATCAACCGTGTACGCGGTGGCGCGTGGGCCCGTCGTTTCCTTTATTCTTTTTTATGTCCGTGCGTGCTTTCTTGATGACCGAAGCCTCGGGGCAGTTCGTTATTGATTCGGGCGCTATTACTCGTGCTGGCAGGGCAGGGAAAAGAGGGGGGGGGGGGGTTCGGCTGGGAGATCGAGCTGCGCTCAAGCATACGCTTGTGCCCAGGCGCGCACCACCTCTGCCAATGACCGTTCGAAACCATTTCCGCTGATCATTTATTCCAAACCGTTGCGGACCGCGAGCGTGGACCCCTAACAAACAACACGCGCCGAAGATTAATCATAGAGAGAGAGGAGAGACGGGGCTGGCGCCGGGGCTCGTACTCGCATGATACATGCGCCACCGCCGCTCCAGCGGGCGCTTCTGATATCCTCGTTGGAATGCACTTGCCGGCGACTCAAGGTGAAGGAGCAGCCCCTGGCGCGGCGGTGGCCTCTTGCGCCGGCTCTCTTTCGCATCCCCCCCCCCCTCGCTGCGGGGCTCCCTCTCCGCCTCTTTTTTTTCTTTCTGAAAACGGCAAACGTGTACATAGTAAGGAAGTGAAAAAACCTCAGAGGGGGAGCCGCTTGTGCAACCGAAGATGTGTGTCGTTGGCGCGTGCTTATCTGCGCCGTTGCGTCATGGCGAAGGTTTATTGTTATTTTCTTGCAGCTCTGACGACATTGCTTGAAGGTGCCAAGGCGAGACGCTGCTTGTTGTCTCGGAAAAAAAAAAAAAACCTCTTTGTTGATGTGGCTCTTAGCTCTCGGCACCTCAATGTATTCTGTGCCTCCAAGAGCGCGATTTCCAGACTGGGCGTCTGGAAATGATTTACCCTAGCGTCTAACTTTCAAGTAAAAGCACGTATACGTCATTTAACTTTCCTACTTCCTTTCGGCTCGCTGATTGGAACACGTAGACAAAGCCTTCCTTCGTTGGATGAAGTCGGCGTGAGGATAAGTTATTTATTTATTTATTTATTTGCCTCTATAGAGTGCGACAGCAGCGAGCTATAACGCAAGGACCATCATGTAACTTTTCTTTTTGCTTTTTTTTTTTCTCTCTCGCGAACGTCTTCTGCACGTGACTGCTGCCCATTCATGCATGGATTTGCACTTCTTTGGGGACACCGAACGGATTGTTTCCTCAAAGTTGTTCTTTGTACCGCCTGGCTTATATTTTGAGTATAGGAAAAGAAAAGAGGGAGGCCTAAATGGGGTAGGCGTACAGCACGGCTGTTACCGGCTGCGGCTTATGGACCAATTTGTTGCTGATGAGTTTATTTATTTATTTATTTATTTATTTATTTATTTATTCTTTACGGGTAGCTTGTACAAACAGGCACCGCAATGGCCTGTGTGGCCAGAATTCATGGAAAACGGGACGCGGAAGACACAAAGTGCATTATCATATATATAGGGTAGCCGTCTGACGAACGAGCGGGGAAAAAGAGCGACATATTTTCCTTGGGCCTTATTTTTTGTCGGTCTCTCGGAGAAGTTTAAATTGGCGACGCCACGTTGCGGCGCTTTGCGTCAAGTCGTGCTGTGGGAGGAGCACGTGTTCTCGGCCCCGTCGGTGGGGGACGGGGTGTCGTCGTGGTCGTCGTGTGGGCGGCCGACGTCCGGCCCGTTTGCGAATGCGCATTGTTATAAATAGATAGCGCGAGCTCGGCAACTCGTGTCGCGCCGCGTGTGTTTCGCGGCGGGCGCTCAGCGGCGCGCCCGCCGAGGCCGCCTGCACGGCTGCGCATGCAAATCGCGGCGTCCGACGGCGCCTTCCGCGGATCCCAGCCGCGCGAGCTGGTCGCGCGCGTTGCGAGCGCTCGGCGCAGTATGCGTTCCGCGGCGCCGAAAGTGGGCCACGCGCGCGAAGCCGAGCGCCAGGTCGCGCGTTGACGCGCCGGTCATCGATGACAAATGTTAACACCCCCCCACTTCGCATATAGGTGGCCGCGCCGACGGAACAGCTGCGGTCCGGCGTTGGGGAGAGCCGCGCGCTTCTTTTGGCAGCCGGAAAAAAATAATAATAATCTGGAGCTTCGGCAACGAGGGGCTGCGCGGGCGATATCGAAGGAGCAGAAAATAGATCGCGCGGCCGCAGTCGATGGTCCAGCACGACTCGGGCCTGTTGCTTGCGTGGGCGATGAACAACGGGACTACACACGGCGCGAGCCTCGAGATTTTCGAGGGGCGTTGCGCGTGTTGACTCTGGTGCACTGACCCGAGAGAAGAGTCGATGCGCCACCCCCCAACGCGCGCGTCATCGAGAGCTCTGAACGGTGCGCGCGCGCAGCTCGACGGCGCAGTTTCTCGGAGAAGAGTGAACACGTTAGCGCGTAACAGCAGGCTTGTGCACACACTGCATGTTAAAGGGCAGCTGTCACTTGACTGCACAAAGCAGCGATCGAACCGAGTTCGAGGGCCCTTGACATCACGCTAAATGTTCCAAGTGCGTAGTCTAAATAATTTTCATGTATGTTATACTGTAACGGGTGTGTGTGTTTCACTTCAAGCACTTCCTTAAAGAAGCCTACAAAAGCTACTGGAAACTCACGTCACTGCAGATTAATTATCTGTCCAGGCGGACATCATTTGGAAGGAAAACTGAAGAAATCCACTCACTAATTAAACCTACTGCAATAATTAACTTCTCAGTTACAATCTTCACGGCGCATGTTTAGATTGGAAAGTTGAAGAAAATCGCCATAAAGGTCCCGTTCCGTGTTTATACATCTGAAAATGGTCATGCAAACTGCAATAGCGGGCGTCAAATCATTTTGCGCCACACTCTTACGTCACACAGGGATTGCACAGAGCCGCGTTTCGCGGTGCCGCGTGCGTAATGAGGTAAATTGAACGAATAATTTGGCGCGAATTATTTAGGTCAACTTGGCTGTTTGGCACTAGACTTTCATGATGGAACTAAACTGGAACTGGACTGTCATTCAACTTTCCCATATGAATACGTGCCTAAAGTTGTTGAATAGGAAGGTTATTAACGCAACTGGTCTAATTACTAGATTTCTTTGGTTTTTCTTACAAACTATGCCCACCTGCATAGATAATCAATCTGCTGCGAAGTAATGCGAGTAACTTTTGTTGTTATTTATTTTTTAAAAAAGCGTTCGAAGTAAAAAAAAAAGAAAGCTCTGTATTAAGATACATACCCATGAGATTTACCATTGAGCTGCAGAACTGAAAATCAGGTTTTGCAAACTTTCCCGGTTGTGGCGCAATTATCGTAGTCATAGCTAACTACTAAACATGTGCTAATTTAAGGGCAAGTGATGTTTGGTCGTTGACAGCGCGGCGTTCACTGCAGCGTGCAGTTCTCGGCATGTGCAGGATGTTTCAACGAACACTTAACAAAGAAATTTAAGCTTGCCTGTGGCGGATATCACAAGTCCACGGGCTGGCCTATTCGAAGAAGCGGGCATTACTTGCACAAGAAATGAAATGCATAATCGACTAATTAACGAAAACTCACTAATTAAGTTTCTACCTAATTGTCTCATGGCACACATTGCAATTTACAAATCCTCTAGCGGGTGAGACTGCAAGGCACATCCACTTGAAAAGAATTGGGTGGATCGCACCATTTACCAGATATGCGCCGTCAAACTTGCGGTAAACATGTACTGTCGTTACACTTGAACAAAACGTCGTTTTACGCATTGAAGCACAACAGTAAATGGAACGCCAATGCATTTCTGCAAAGTTTGGGAATCAGTATCTCGAAACTGGTATCATACTGAAAACGGGTTCCAGGTGGATCCGCCTTGCGAACTCCCCAGGCCAGAATTTGTAGATTGCAATATCTGCCACAATGTAATTAGTTAGAAACTTAATTAGTGAAATTATGCTGATTAGTCGATTCTGCATTTCAATTTTTTCTGGAAGTAATGTCCACCTCTTCGAGTAGACCGGCCCATGGACTAGAATTGTGCCATCTACCACATGCAATTTTTTTTCTTTTTTAATTTGAAAGTGTTCGCTGAAACACCCGATATGCCTCTCACAAAGGCACTTCGATATCTTAAGTGTCAATCAACGACTTGTCTCCATCACGTGGTCGACATTGAATCTATGAACAATCAAGAGTTCGTCCAGTGTATAAAGCAAACGTCTACGCTTGCGTTTCTCTCGCGGGTTGCATCGTAAACGCATCAACGACATTGTGTACTTGTATAGTCGCTGCGAACAAGCGCTAAAAGGTATATAGGAATAACGAGTGGCGGTACATGCTATGCTGATAATGCCTTATTTCTAGCCTTTATTCAAGACTCAATGCGCATTGTACTCTGTGAAGTGCAACATGTATTTTTTCGCTTGCATTTGAACGGAACGAGCAAGATACTTATACCAATTTAACTGCCTTGCGCAGTGCACGAGTGAAGGACGCCAAAGAGTTTTCTTTGTCTCCCCAGTGAGAAAAGTAGCCGTGTGAGCAGCGCAGACATGTAATGGTGCACGTGGCTGGCCTCTTGCTTCCTGCAGCTATTCGCGCTTCCGGAAATTGAAGGTTTTGCGCGTGAACAGAGCGAGCGAATGAGCGACAAAATCCACATTTAATGCGAACACCCTGCGCGTGTTATAACTGGTTAAAGCAGCGGTGGTAAATTTTTTACGCGAGTTTCTGGAATGGCCGGCAATAATCGTATCTTCAATTCCTGTTTCGCGTTTCGTGGTAAAAGGTTGTAAAAGCGACGTTTAAGTGCCGATTCATAATCAGGGAGAAATTATGAACTTACAGCAGTCTGGAAGTTCGATCCGAATAATGTCTTAGAGACTTTTTTATCGGAGAAAAAATCGTCGCTAAGGCGGCTGAATGAATTTGCCGGTCCGGTGTGATTTCTGGCGTGAACTGTGTGGCAACGATGGAAGCTAGGGAAAGGACGTACCTCCTTAACACGGAAAACGTGGGGGTTTTTCATGTCGTTTCGACTGCGATTCCCGCCTCCTTCGGTAAAAGCAAATGCTTACTTGGTGGATGGGCTTTGCTTCCCTACACTGCTCAACGGTGCTAGAATGATCGCGGATGCTGCTGCCTCGAATAAAGAGGTATCTTTTTACTTTTCTTTTTTTTTTTTTGTCAGGGCGAGTGTGAATTTCTTTGCTTTGATATTGCAGCAGGGGCTCCGCTTAGGGAGATATACGCGGTACGTCGTCTTTTTACTCTATACGCTATTTCCTGGGAAAATAAATGAAGAACGCGGCCCCGCGAGGGAGTGCGAGGCTTGATGAAGCAACGTGCCCTCCGGTTTGCTTTGGGTTTGTGATATCTCTTTTTCCTCTCGAGGGTTTTCTTTTATTTCATTTGCACCGTGAGCCTGTTCCATCCTGCTTTCCTTTTTTCCCTCTCTCTTTTTGTACGGGGTTTTTAATTTTCTTTCCTTTTTCCCTCTCGCGGAGGGCGTTCTGTCACCATCCGGTCTTGATCCTCGCTGACTGCTCCGCTCATTCCAGTGGTTCCAGAGAGGGGGGAGATTGTCGGAGAGGAGGAGCTGGCGGCGTGACGTTGAGTAACTTACGACCCGAGAGGAATCCCAAAACTCGACCGGCTCCCTCTGCGTGAGCCGGGAGAGGCTCTCCCGTCAGGGAAGCACCACCGCCAAGAGGAGCGCAGTGCCGCCGCGGTGGGCTTCGCTGCTGGTGCGTAGAACGAGCGCCATTCACGTGCTTCCATAAGAAATTGGATCTCGAGGCAAGTGAAGGCGCTCCGGCTCGATACACCGACCACGGCGCTTATGTGCGAGCGGCAAAGGACGAGGGAACGGGACGCAGGGAGCGAACCTTCGGCTTCTAACGACAGCTTGATGGAATGTAATTGGAAGTACTCCGATAGCGCCGGGACAAGGCCCGTGGGGAGGGGAAGGTGGGATGGGGGGGGGGGGGGCGACAAGAGGTAATGAACAAGACGAAAGGGAACGCACTACAAAGTATTGTAATGATAATAGCGCACACGGGAGAAGAGGGAGGGGGGAAGGGCGCCGGAGAGCAAGGAGCAATAGAGGCACACAAAGAAATGGGGGCCCGGCCGATTAAGCTCGTTTAAAATGGAGCTGGGTATCTGCCAGTTCCGTCGCTTCCTCCTCCACCGTCAGCGGTCTCATCTTTTTTTCTTTTTTTTCACTTTTTCCATCATTTCTCTTAACGCCGTGGGGGGTAGGATTGGAGGAGGGGCCAGTTTCGTGCTTGATGGCGGTGGCCCGGCCGGGTGCCTCGTTCAGCTGCTTTCGCTGTCGCGACACACTTCGTTTTTCTTTTCTCCTTCTCTCTCTTTTCTTCTCCCGAGATAATGCCTCGGCCCGTTATTTATGTTGTTTCGCTGCTGGCGCCGTGGAGGAGGGCAATTTCCGAATTGAACGTGTTAAGTCCCCCTTGTCGCTGAGTCACCGCCTTGAGCGCTCGGAACTGTTGAGCGCCGGCACTTCCGGTGCCAATCACCAGCGTCCCGCGCACTGCGGCGCCGTCCAGGGCGCGAACAAGGCCTGGGAAGAACAATCGGCCGTCATGTAGAAAGAGAAAGCGGAGGGGGGAGACGCGCGTGCACGACAAAACGCGGACAGTGTGAGCCAATGGCGGCAGTGTCCCATCCCTCTTCTCGCTGTCTTTCTAACGCTTTCTCCTCTTTTTATTTATTTATTTTTTTGCTTCATACGTTCTCTCCTGAATGCGTTCCTCCGTAAGCAAGATCAGTGCGGTTGAAAACGATGAGGTCCTTGTGATTTCTTGTTCACTATCTATCTAGAGAACTTCGTCGTACCTCTCGAGTTTCTCCAGCCTGTTCAGTTACTGCCAGCGTGTGTAGTATGTCTCTGTCCGCGAGAAGAGGTCAAGAAGGTTGCGGCGGGAAAAAAGAGGCAAGAGCGAATTGCATACGTCCAACTGAGACCTTTATTTGTCTTCGTAATTAGTTATTCCTATTTTTGTGAACAGCTGAACACTTATTTGAAGTGCTACGTGTTTATAGGCCGTCGAATGTGAGCCCTTGTTCTTGGAGGGAGAAAAGTTTGAAAGCCAGGCTTTAACTCGAAAGGATCTTGAACACGGATAATGAATGCACTGTCATTTAACAACGCAGTCGCAAGTCACAAATCTGGATGTTGGCTCTCGACGAGCCATCTAGCCAAGCACTTCACGAAATGTAACATACGTTGGCTATGATCACTATGAAGCCCGTCGTGCAAAGTGCGAGTGAGTACGAAATCCTGCGCATCATGTCGCTGTGCTGGAATTGCCTCTTCAGACGGGCTGTAGGCGACTATGATGAACCTGTCATCAGGAAGAAGAAAGGTTCCAGAAAAGATGTTCCTTATAGGCAGCTATTTGTTTGGCGTCTCAGCCAGTTCACACGAATTATCGTACAACACTATCATTACTCTCTACTCCGAACCGGAATACATTTGCTTCCGCACAAGAACGACAAAACCCACATTCTTCTGAAGGAGTTTTGATTATGTGTGCAGCTCAGAAACGCCGCAGGCGCTGCTGTCAGCACAAATAAAGGTCATTGACTGCACAATTTTGGTGACTGCTCTCCAAAAGGTAATTGAAGCAAGTGCCGCAAATTGGTCCAAAGCAAACTTTAGGGAATGTCGCTGGCGTCCGTCTCCCCTCTCTCTTTCGGCTTCTTTGTCGTGGTAAAAGACAGTGTTGTAGAATGAAGTCTAGTTCTCATCCGCTTTGCGGGGATGCTGCAGCGGAGCTTTCCTAGTCTCGTCGTCGAGCCGGCTACAAACCTGAAAAATCTTAAAATGCACCCTGCATCGAGAACGCCTTGCCTGTTGCATTGCTGCCGTCGTTGCGCACTTGTCTTCATTTGCTACGAACTGGGTTTCTCTGCGCGAACCGGGCGCTGCCGCGGATGCAAGCCCGGCACTGGCCAGCAGGAGGAGCGTGTATGTTATACTGGCCGCGAAGGGCAAGCAAGGGCACCGCGTCTGCACCTTGCGCGTGTATTTTTGTTCTGGCAACCTCCGGGAGGCAGAGGAGGTTTCCGTTGGAGGGGATGCGCGCTGGCATTGTCGGGGAATCGTCGATCCCCCGAAAAATATTGGGCGCCCTCCTCGAGCAGCCGACCGCGTGGGCGACGAAAGCGCGATTGTTTGCGCAGCTATTCCGAGCGCCTCGGCGGCTATTCTCGACGGCATCTACACACACACACACAAAGAGAGCGAGCGCGCGCCGGGGCCTTGGCTGCCGGGCGGCGGACCCACACCGGCCACCGGCTCCTACTGCGCCAGCCGCTTGTTTGAATTCCAGTGGCCATCGGCGACTGATTGCACCGCTAGCCGGCGGCGCTGCCGAGCGGGCGCGCTGTTTCTTTTTTCTCCTTCCACGGCGGGCCTCGGCCGCTCCAGGGCCGCGGTTCGAACACCGGCGCCTGCCCGAAATACAAAGGCGGCCGCGTGAAGCCCTTTGAGGCGTCCCCCTTTTTTCTTGGCGATTTGTCAGCGCCCGTCTGACAGGAGCCGCTGGCCTCTGCTAACGAGGCCCGAACGCGCCTCGAATCGCGGCCTGGTGGGATAGGTTCGGTTTCTTTCTTTTTCCCCTCTTTCTTTTCCTGACGCTTTTGCTTCGCTCTCGTGTCTGGTCTGAGCAGCGCGCAGCTGCTCGGGATGACGCCGGGGTTCGTGACGGCGCTCCCTTTCTTCCCTGTCGCGCGGTTTTCGCTGGCCGCCTGCAGGCTCTCTTCTCTGGTCCCCTGGGTGCTGGGCGCGCCGTGGTCTCCACGCGATCCCGTGCGCGCTGAATCAAGGAGTAGCCGAGCCGAGCATGTTGCGCGATTAATATTACATCGAAGGGAAGCTTCCCTGTCGGGGATGCCCCGGTATACAACGCGTAGCGGCCCGCGCGCTTTTTTTTCCCTCTCTCCCGAGGGTTATAGGTGCAGATATAAGCGCCGACGCGACCTGCTATTCTTAAACTTAAGCAGGGGGAGATGAAGCCGATTGGCAAAAGGGCCTCCGACACACTCGTGCAGCTTTCTCTAGACGCCTTGAACCTTTCTTTAATCATTTGGTCAAATGGTGAAGACACGCCAGACAAGTTGAGCTGCAGATTCTAGAGGCCACAAAGAACCCCTTTACGGCAGGTGAAGCAAAATGTGTGAGCAGCCACATTTGCAGGTTGCCAGTGTTTTGTTTGTATATATGTGGTTGTTCTGCCGGATCATGTAGATAATAACGATTCGTTAACCCTTGCTTGAAATTCGTATTAAAATTTCTTATTTCGACTGGCGAATTGTACATTGTCCTTTGAGGATACATTTAAGTGTGCGCAGCAGTTTATCTGTTGCTCTGCTCTTTTTTTTTTTCGTGTTTTAAAGAAAACCGTTGAGCTCTCGCCTCGTGTGACTGCTTTTCTTGCTGCCTTTTCTTTTTTTCCCCAACGTGTATATATATACGAAACGATCCGATCAACGTCGATTCGGTGGTATATACGTACGCAACTTTCATTCTATAATAGTGTAATGACAAAGTTTGTATTCCGAGAATCGCGGCACAAGGAAAGATTCCCTTTCTTATCTCTCCCTTATTTCCACGTGGCCACGTCACAGCTTTCGCAGGCCGGCAGAAACGGGCTGAAAGCGGGGGTGTCGCAGCATCCGCCGAGAAGAGAAAGCCTGGCCGGCTCGTTCTTCGCGGTGGAGGCGCCCGATGGCGGGAAGCAGAGCATCGCGTCCGCACTCGATGCTCCTCGCCATCCGGGCCAAAGTGCCCGGTTAGCTGGGCGCGGCCCGGAAAACAAATAAAGCGTAACGACATTGCGACGAATTACCCCGCATGTGGCCGTAAAGCGAAAATATCGTCTATTCATTTCATCTTTCCCGTCGAGCGCTCGGAGGGGAAGAGCGCGAGACGGGAAGTCGGCTGGGGAGCCGGCAAAGTTTTGCTCTATAACGGAGTGCGAGACGAGTTAGCCGAGACGCATTAAAGCCCCCGGTGGCGGCCGCCGCTGCAGAAGCTCGCCTGCGAGCGGTCCCGCGTAACCCCCCACTCTCCCGTCCTTGTGCAGGCAGTATTGCCCGAAAGAAGATATATGCCCCGCCCCCACCCTCTGCGCTGTCGTTATAAGCTGCCTCGCGGAAGCGTTTCCTCGGTCCTGTTGGGGATGCCCAGTCATTGCACGCCGGCAGCCTCTGCGCCCGCCGGAGACGGGCGAGATATGCTAATAAAAGTGCGCCGGCGACTGCACCCGAGCTCTGGGGCGAAAGGGGGCGGGAAGGGGGGGGCGATGCGAGATGGCGGAAATGAGCTCCGTTGTCTGGAAGAAAAGGATCGTTTTAAGGGTGGGAGAGCGGACTGGGATTTCAATCGATTTCGACCACGGCTGCCCTGGCAGCCGCGTTGGATGCACGCAAAGCGCTCGTCGACTTTTCCTCCTGGGCTTATATGTCACGATGGCTCGGACGCCGAAACGAACATGTGCAACAGTCTCTGTGCCGCGCTAGTCTGGTTTCACTGCATACGCCGTGGGTGCGCACGCGTGCAACGAGGGGATGGAGGCGAGGGCTCTTGCTTGGAGGCAAACACATGTCGAGGTCTAGGTCTTATCGCTCCCTCTGTGGTCTGTTCGGTAAGACCGGCTATCTGATGCCCGAGCACTCGAGTTTACTGCTTGGCTACTGTTAACGCCGTTTCCTCTGCGCGACCCTGTGCGAGTTATCCGGCACCCTGTGGCTGGAGGGGTGATTGCAGTTACGGTGCTATGTGTGCTTCCGTATGCAGCGCTTATGGTTTTTATTCGTCAATTTTTTAAGGTCTCTGATTCAGCACCCCCATTTTAGGTTCAATTACTTCAAAAATCGAACTTCACTCCACTCATGCCATGCAGTATGCGACATAAGGAACCCAGTATACTGACATCATGCTCTGTGGCTACAGGGGTGTCAGGTCACTAAGGGCAAGAGTGATAACCACGCGCGGATTTGGAAGATTTGCGGATAAGACAGTGCATGTTATCGCTTGTGTTCTTGTCAACCGAAGTTTCCTGCCATATGCGAACGTTCCCTCGGAAGCCGCAGAGCCGAACTTCTTGCCATGCCTCCAGCGGCGAGCAAACGCCCGCGCCACGCCCGACGAGAACGTTTGTCCTTGTGGCGCCGTTTAAACCACTAATTTTGGATCAGCCGCGTCCATTTGAAGTCTGAACACGTTTAAATTTGAACAAAGAATGTGCGGGAAGCATTTGAACGGCCAAAGTCACGTTGTGTATAATTTATCCAAGTGTCCATACGGATTTTTAGAGCTGTATACATGCAACAGTTCACAGTTGCGAGATTGTCCTGACCAACCCTGGATCGCGAGTGGTACTGTAATGGTGGTGTACTTGTTGGAAAGAAGCGTCGTTTGGGGAACAGGCGCCACATTGAAGTGGAAACGCTGTCACGATGTGCTTTTTCGTGATTTCTATTTCCTCCCCTCTTGCCTATACAATAGCTAACAGGCAAGAAACTGAAGCGAACTGGAGCACATGCTATATAACAAAACCACTCGCTAGTTGTTAAGGCAGGAGCCGCGTGCTGCGGGAGCCTTAAATTCGTTTACGTCATCTCTTGTACGAGAAAGGTGTGCGTCACTACCGTTCCTCCCAGCGATCTCGCTCCCGCGAGATGTTGAAAAAAAAGCTGTCATGTGCGTTCGCATGTGTTTCGTCGCCTATAGCGGCTGCGTCTCCCGTTGACCTTGCGGTCGTTGACATCGACACCCTCTTTCACGAGCCGCGTGCGCACGCATTTTGTGAAGCGCCGACACGAGCCGTGATTATGCCTCACGTCAGGGAATCTGTTAGGGCATGTTGGTAATTATTCGCCGTTATACAGGATACGCAGCCCAGTAAGAGCAAAGGACAAGTCGAGACAGGACAAGCGCCGACTTTCAACTAAGGTTTTATGGCGGATCCTGATTGCGGATGTTTTACGAGTTGAAACGTATTTGTGCACGCATGAATAAGATAGAAGATGCTGCCTGCTCGAGTGGTGGTCGTGCCAAAAAACCACGATACGATTATGAGGCACGCCGTAGTGGGCGACTGCGGATTTAATTTTGACCATCCGGTTTTCCTTAACGTGCACCCAATGACCGGCACACGGACGTTTTCGCCTTTCACGCCCACCGAAATGCGGCCGCCGTGGCCGGCAGGGCATGCAGGCCGATTGTGTCGTGGATTGTGCGTCCTTCAAATAAAAAGTGAACTGAAAGCAGCTGCTCTGTAATCTTAATTGGCATTACTTGCTCTGCATATTCTGCATTGGGACGTACAGTGGGCTACTTTGAACATTATGCGAACGTTGCGTTAGCTTGTTCCGACTTTGTATTTGTATTCTACCTTTATTATATCTCGTTTGTTTGTGTGTTCGTTTGCGCCTTCTCTCTTTGCTATGCGCTGTTTGTCTTGTTTCCTCGTTTGTTTGTTTAAGCCGGCCTATCTTTGCTATGTACTGTTTGCGAAGAAAAGGAGTAGCAGGCGTCACTCATTATGCCAAACTCTCTCTCTCTCTCTCTCTCTCTCTCGACACACACATACGCACACGCACACACACAGAGACAGAAAAAATAAGCAGATCAGCAAACACGATGCCAGCTTTCATCAGTACCTTCTATGCGCTGCTAACGCGAATTTTGTTGGCACGTGCTCACTTCCCATGCCAAAAACAAACAAACAAAAATATTCATGAGCATCTTTCGTACACCTTATTCAGTGCGCTTATTTTCGCTGTTGCTTTCGTTCTTACATTTCCCTTCGCAATGTCCAGCTGGTGTTTGTTTCCCTAATTACGAAGAATATATATATATATATATATATATATATATATATATATATATATATATATATATATATATATATATATATATATATATATATGACCGCATTGGCGAATCGCCATGTAAGCACCCTGTATCGGTTGTATTGTGTACTTCTCCAATGTACAGCATGGGTATTTCGGGGTGTCGGACAGCAGGACTTCGTTAGTCGTGGTCGATCTGCGGAACCTGATCAATCATTCAGGGCCGCATCTTTTCTTTTTTTTAAATTCAGAGTGAGGGCAGCAGCGCTCAGCCCGAAATGAATGCAATTCATTTTGCCAAGGCGCGGCAGAGGGGCACCGCCGCTTGTGTCGTCGCGTCCGCGGGGTAAGAGTCCGGGCGTCCGCACACCCTGGAGACCCGACCAGTGTGTCAATATGGCAATCGCCCAAGGTGACAAGGTTCCGCTCGGACAGGGGTTTGTTTGCACGGCCGCTGTGCAAATGAAGGGCGAAAGCGAATTATCACTGCAGGAAATTACAGGGCCCTCGGTCAACTCGAACCATGCAGGGCCGGCGCGGCGGAGCTGCTCGATTGGCGAGCCTTTCTCGGGCCCCGGCCTTGATTGGCGCTGCGCAGAGCAGCGCCTTGCGCGCGACGCCGAGACCCAAGTGCGGGGCGTGTGATGCCGCTGCGGGCGCACGCCGTGTTTGCTCGGCGCACCGCGACAGCCGATTCAACTGGAGGCCACCTTGAGCGAAAGAATAGAAACTGGGTGGGAGCGGGGTGGACCGCAAGCTGGGCGACGACGACGACGCGTGAATCGCTGGCGTTATGCCGGGTGTCATTTCCTTTCATGTCAGCTGTCTTTACGAGCAGCCGTCCGCGAGCACCTTTAGAATATATGCACGAATGTCGCGATGAAGACTTTGTCGCCTCGGTCGCGACGTACAGGGCATATCTGGAAGCAAGTTCGCGCAGGCTATGCCCATGCTCGTGTGGCGCAGGTTCACGCAAACGCATAAACGACTACGGCGGTTAGCGATTGCACTCCGCACTGTTGGGAATCGTCCTGACGTCCTCGACATGCGAAGTGTCCCCGAGCGTACGGTGTATTGTATATCACTGAAGCAGGACGTAAATATGTTGGAACTTGGACGATGCATGGCGCGAGCTGTGAGCAAAAGTTAGCACGTTTAGTAAGTATACTTCCTGCCACAATCTTCTGTGAAGCTCAGCAACTCAAATTCATACCAGTGGCGCGCACAGATATTGTTTTGTCGCCGCTCAATTCACAACGTGCTCAGTGTTGGACGTGCGATATGGTGCGCTGCGCACGCACCCATGCCGAGCCGGCCTCTCTCGGCCTTCATGCGTTGCCTGCATGCTGCCATGGTTACAGCTTGTGCGAGCGAAAAACCATATATAATTTCATTTCGTGGGTGTCATGGTGGAGCATTTTGCTTATTGTTCCGGTTGTTTCCACGGCTGATTGTTGTTTTCGGGCGGCCGCGTTTCCCCGGCAGCATACTTGGCTGCGTCCCTTTGTGCAACCTCGCGGTGACGCGCCGAAGTTTACCGCGCGATCTGGGCCGCTCGCGTCTCTGCCTCCGTCGGTCATTTTTCTCGAGCGGTTCCATGCAGAGCCGCGCCTGAGTGCGCACCCAAGAACGCGAGCGCTTCCTTCCGCGGACGGTGAAGAAATGAATTACGGACGGCGTCTCGCTCCCGGGCCGACTCTTGTGCGCGCGCCGGGCCCGCTCGCGCCAGTTAGTGCAATTTTTTTTTTCCAGTTGTTTAAACGTTTGCAGCGTGCTTCTCCGACAGCCATTGTGTCATTACCGAGCTTCTGCCTGCTCGTTCTGTTTTCGGTTTGTTTTAAACTTCGCAGTCATGCATGTCGTGGAGAGACGTTTTCTTGTCGTGTCCTTCCATGACGAGTAGCATTTGTCCCCGCCATCACCATCTTCAGCCGCGCCGCTTGATCACAGTTTCTCAACAAAGACGGTCTGTCTACTTCGCATGGGCTTGTAGTTTATTCTTGCATACGTGAAACCACGAGCGTGGAAAAATCGCTCCTCTGAAACAAAAGTCAGCATCTGCAAAGAGCGAAAGATCAGCGGAGAAAGGGAATGAGGGTAACAAAAGGACGAAGGAGAAAAAAAGACAGAACAAGCAAATAATCGCTGCGGCCCAGAGCCTGGAGACCGCAGGCTTCGGATACCGGATGCCGCAAGTGACCGTGGACCGCGCAAAATGACGAGGTCCGGTGGTCGTCTTTATGGAGCAGGACGAATTACCGAGGTTTCCGCGGTGCAGCTCAGCGACGTATAAGCTGGCTTTCGTCCCTTGTCGTGCCTGCGACCAGTGCCTATGTTTGCTGCACGCTTTGCCGTTTCTCATTACCTGGCGCTGTATACATATACTACTACATTTACCTTTTTAGTCTCACAGCTGGAGTTCCCTTTTGTTGCTATTGCACCTCGTCACTAGCTGTTCCCTTCCTCGTGTTTTTTTTTTTTCTCGTGGTATATATTCGCTGCCCTGGTGCCGTGACATTCGTGCTCAAAGAGGAAGCGACGCGCTCTGCCTGTTCCTCGCATCTTACGTCACACAAGCGCCGCCGGGGGAAAAACAACTTGAGGCGTCTCTTCTATATTCGGTGAATCGGTTTTTCCCACGGACGAAAGGAAGCAGCTCCACAGAGGAAGAGCGGGAGCCGTCGGCGAAATTCCCATACCAGTCGAAATCTGAGGTGATGATCTTCGTGAGAGAAAGGATGCGGGGGAGGGCAAGGAGGGGGGGTGCGCGGAAGGCGCGCCTCCCGTGGCCGCACGGACGGTGCGTGTGGGGAGGCGGAATTGCGACTTTCTGCCAGTGTTTGGAGGAGAGAGGGTGATATGTCTTGCGCGAAATAGAATATTGATCATGGGAGCGACGGAAGGCGTATCCGCGGACGTCTTCCTCCCTTTCGAAACGACCTCGAGCGCTGCTGCTTTTCGATTTCGTCCGGCTCCTTGAGCACCCGCGCGCGGGCATCGGCCGACGACCGGCAGTCGTCTTTTCCGAGAGCCCCTTACCCAGCGGGCCGCTTCCAAGGAGAGCAGCATCTGCGGCGGCCGCATGCAGCGTCTCCGTCTGTTCCATCGTCTTTCCAAACACCGGGTCTTTACTTTCATCGTTGTCCGCGCGAGGGTTGCGTTTCGAGAATGGCGCGTTGTTCGGACGTTGCTTGTTGGCCTGAGCGCAGCTGAAGAACCGCGAGATTGATTGATTGATTGATTGATTGATTGATTGATTGATTGATTGATTGATTGATTGATTTCAGTCTCATGATGCAGTGACGAAATTCTTGAACTTGTAAAACGCTCATTAAAGTGGAAATTCGCAATCTGCCCAGAAATACGGCAAAGCATCCGAAGCCTCAAGTTTAGCGCTCGGGCACAAGCTGGGAGGAGGTATTTTGTACTTCTACGCGTTTGCGGTCTGTGATCTTGATAGATTCCAGTGTGTGAATCGCCAAATGAATTTCGTTTGACGAGATGGTGGCGTAGAGAGAGTTCTATATCGATTTCCGTAGACGAGAGATCTCGAGCGTGGCAGCTCGCGTGGCCGCCTTTTTTTCACCCACTCCTCCGCTATACGGAGTACAGCCCGCAGGTAGCCGTTTGTTGTGAATGCAGATCGGCACCAGACCTGGGTGTTTCTTTGGTACATCATCGTCTATGCATACCAACGCTATTCACCAGGCAAATTTGGGGGACTTATTATAAATAATACAAGTTTTCCGACCCCGCATGCATGCTTGCCACCTCGTGCGCTAGGCCAGGGAGCACCGCCACTCGTGCCCTGACGCCGCGTGCTTTGAATTTCGCAGCGATTGAAGGACGCAATCGAGCACGCTGGGAAACGCACTGCCAAACCCGCCGAGCACGTGCCGCCTGGCAGCGAGGCACAGAAGCGCTCGGCGGTGCAGCCTGGGTGCGTCGTCGGCGACCGTGGCCGCCGTCTCGCGCGGTGGAACACCGAATCGGGGCTGTCGGTAATTAACAGCTGCGGCCGGGACCTCACGAGCGGCGCCGCGCACGTTCTTTCCTTCAGCCCCGCCGTGTGCCGTAATAACGTTTGTCCCGGGTCCCCGCGGCCGTCCCACCTATATATTCGCCGGCGTGCGAGACGGCTCAACGAGAGTCCTCGCGCAATCCGCTAAGGAGGACGAGCGTGCGGAAAAAATCTTGGCCGCTGGAAGCCGAAACACGGCTCGCGCGCGCCCGCCCCGCCACGAGGGCCAGCTGCGCGCTCTTCCTTCCTGAGCATCTTCCGCACCCGTTGAGTATGCGCCGCGGCTCTGTGCTGTCACTGCCTTGGCCGATGAGGCAGAGAAGCTGCAGCGACGGGAACGGACTGCGCTGTCGCCGGCCGCCTTCTCGAAAGGGTCCCTGGTGGCAGCAGGCGAGACTTGTGTGCCGCCCGTTGAAGCATTATAGAGACGACAACGATGCCCTGGATTAAGCGTGAGGAAATTGGAGGGCCTTTGAAGTGCACGAAACTCTCAGCAGAGTGGCATCCTTGTGTTCCGCCGCTCGTGGGAATCGAGCCCGCAACGTCGTATATTGAGCAGCATAACGACCCATGCTCGATGGACGATGCCTCAATACGTCCGTTCCGCTGATATATAAAAGCAGCAGTTTCCAAATGTGTGCCGTAAACTACCAGAAAGTAAATGTTATTCACGAGGAAGGGTTTTTTATGTTTTGCGTCGGTATCTGCAGCGAGTTGTCCCGTTTACTCTGACCTTCTTTTCTTCCTGCGTCGTATAATTCCAGCGATTAGGCACGTAAACTAAGAGTTAGGATCAAGAATGTAGCATATATGTAGGGTAAAACGCAACGCACGGGGCACGATTTGTTTCAATCGCTGCATCTGAAATTTCCAAAAAGCACGAAAAAAACGACAAGATAGTATCGTTTATTTTGCTCACGCGTTATTTTATTTCATCAGTCAGGCTGCGCCTTTCGATTCCATTGTTTGTCACGTTCTTTAGTACTTAATCTGAACGCTTTGTCATCTGTGCACACTTTAGTAGAGGTTGTAAGAATCACTGCTCCATTTCAGGCACACGGACAGGAACCTCTTGTTTGTTTATGCTTTCTACCGTATGCTTTCGCCGATATCCAGACCCCGCTCTCTGGATAACGGTGCCCCGAACGCTACGCTAGCTTGGACGTTCGCTGACCCACCCGGCTATCGAGCTTACAAGGGCCGCGGTACCGTCAAAGCGAAGTCAGGCTTGCTTTGATAAAAGCGCGACGTGTTTGATATCAGCCTCGTGAGTTGCGGGCGGCTCGCTTCTGTTACGGGGAGACAGGGAGGCCAGAAAGACTGTCCGGCAAAGATTAAATTGCGGCTGGGGCGACAGGTTTCCTGTCACCCTGCACTCTCGACCGACACATCGACTGGAAACACGCGAAGTGCGCTGCACGCGGACGCAGCTGTTGCGGGCGGCTCCAATGAAACGGGGCCGGCATCGGTGGGGAGCTGTCTAATCCCTGGCGGAGCTCTCTTTCCTTTTGTTTCCCGCGCGCATCGCGGGGAACGCGGCTTTCTCTCCGGGGCGCGCCGGCCACGCTTTGTGCTGGAGTGTGGAAACATTAGGGAAAGAAATAAGGGGGCGGAGGAGCCACGGGTCAACGAGAAAAAAAAAACGAAAACGCCACGCCGCCGGGCAGAGAGTAGAGAACGATCTTGGAAATCGATGATCGCCGGCCGGCGTCTTTGAAACTTTTCCGTCCCTGGCGTTCCCTCTCCGAAACAGTCAGTGCGCGGGGCGACGGGTGCCCGGAACTCAAAGCTTGTGCTGCTGCTTCTGTAGTTGCCGTATCATTCTTTGCGTCATGGGTGAATGGCGAGGCGGGTTGCCCCGAATGCAAACGCGCCATGAATATTTTGTACCGCAGGAAACAGGAGCGGTGTAAGTGCCTTGAGTGTGCGCGTCTCATCTTTGGAGCAGCCCGCGCAGATGGAGACAGAAACGAAGGGCGTCTGGCCGTCTCATAGCGAAACTTCAGGCGCTTTCGGTCCAAGGTGCATTTGAAAGCCCGATTTTGACGATTACCGTCGTTTCCTGGATAGCATTTCACGGAGGAAAAAAAAAAGTTAAAAGAAAAAAAAAAGCTTTTGCATACTGAAGCCGGGCGTTGGCGGTCAAGGCCTGCAGCTTCTGCATGATGTACGCACACGCCGTGCGGCAGCTCCAGCGCGATCTCTTCCGCCGACGTCGTTGGGCAGGGGCATGCGTTCCTGCCTTTTGGTACAGCGTGTGTAGCGTCGTGACCCGCGGGGGCCTTGGCGGAGCTCGTCGATCAATTAACGCAAGGTGTGCCTCGTGCCGGGAGGGCGGCGCCGTGGCACCCGCGGCTCCCAGCGGCCGAGGGGAGGGAGGCGATCAGTTTGACGTTATCGGCACCGCCGGCGCTTTGTGCGCGCGCTCTGTTGCTCGGCCGTCGTTTGAAGGGGGGATTCAATTTGAACAGGAAGCTGCGAGATGGATAATGCAGCCTCCGTCCCGGAGCCCGAGCCCCAGTGAATGCGGAGGCCTTCTTCCCTTTAGCGAGCCCCCGCTCTGGTACATCCCGCTGTTGATCGGGCGCTCGCTCGCTGATGAGGCTCGTCGCGTCTGCTTTTTACTAGGGAGCTGCTCTGCGCGCCCGCCGCAGGCCCGTCAGCCTGGCGATTTGGTTTCAGCGGTCCTGGAATCCCAGACGCGCTGGATCATCTGTCTTGGCGTGCCGGCATCCGGCGCTTCCCGCTGGCGTTCGCTTTCGCGCTCGCCTGGCGCTGGCTGTGCGGGCTACACGCTCGCCTTGCGTTATATATTTCTTTCTCGCTGCCTTTTATTTCCTCTCGCTTATTGTTCCATTGGTGGCGCAGCCTTTCGGCGGCGTTCGTGCGTGGCGTATGGAATCTTCGACGCGGTTCACCGCTCACAGTGGTGCGCAGAAACGCGTTCCTGCAGGACCGGCGCTCCTGTCGTCACGGCATTTGACTGCTTTTCTGCATCGACCCACAATCCGCTGGCACAGCGCGTCTGACTGGCAGTAGTGCATTTACCCAGCTGCTGCGGCGCGGTAGGCCTACAATCGCGTTAAAGGTCTTGTAGTGGGCGCATGCGGTACCACCACTCCAACGCAAAGTGCATTGCTGGCGAGCTTTGCTTTCGCCAGTGGTATTAAATAGATGGATACGAAATAACAGAAATCGCGTAGTTTGAAACTGAAGTTACGTGTCTAAATTAGAAACTTTAATAAGTTTTGTGCGGGTGGGCGCGTTTTAGTACGTTTCCGCGCGCGCTGTATACTCTCGTCTCGTTTCACTTGTAAAAGTTAAACTTTATCGCGGGAAGCCTTGCTGTCGCTGACAGAGTGTGTCGCACGAGCTGATATTAAAGCGTTCACATGTGCGTCGCGTGATGAAGCGGCTGAAACTGGGATGAGATGAAGAAACCCGCGCGAGGGATTCTCGGCGTTCCCGAGGGGTTCAGTGCACTGCGCGGTGCTTCATCAAGGGACCTGTCGAGCTCCCCACCGTCTCCGCTGTAGCTGTGCGAGCGACTTTTAACCCCCGCTGTAGCTGTACTCTCGTCGCAGGCATCGACGTGTTGTTTGCTGCAACAGCGCTCGAAGGTCGCCTCATTTGTCAGTGAACGTCCCACCGCGCCTTTGCTTTGTCTGCCTCATCGCAGTGACGCACGGCTGACGCGAGTTGACTGCGTGCTGTCAGCTTCGGCAGCAGGCTTCCACTTGCACGGCGGCAAACAGTGCCTGCCCGGCCGCGGCGCCGTTTATATACGTGTGCGCCCGGCGTGGAAAAATACAGTGCGACCGCTAGCGACTCGCACTGACACTGCACCTCGTTTCAGTGCACCTGCCTAAGTGGCTCCATGAGAGTTTTGGACGACGTCGGCGCGACGTCGCACTTTGAATTCGTGACGCGCCTATAAGGTGCTGAAACGAATGTTCTGCACTATAGATACGGCGGGGACTTTCTCAAGGACCTTCTGGAGCTTTGGTCTTGCCTTATTCTGCTTTGCGCTTGTATTTCTTATAAGTCAGAAGCAGCAGCAGCCGCCATTTTCTCCCTAATTTTAGTGCATTAAAAAAAAAGACAAAATGAACATTTATATAGGCTGCTGCGCGCGTTCTAGCTGGAGCTCGGCTCGGGAGTCTATGCCTGCTTGTGTGCAGGATTCCTCAGCTACATTCTATTTCTTTCTTATCATCCAACTCTCAATGACCGACCGTTGATAACATAGGCGGAGCGCATCTCGCACAACTGATGATGCGCGAAAAGGAAAATAATTGGAATGGAATCGTAACATTGTCCCCGTCCTGGATATTAGATCCACGCGTGGCAGAGGTTCTATACTGCAGCTTCCTTTATGGTCGTGGTTTGGAACGTAAGACTTCGTTCGGGCTGGGGCGCCTCGTTCGGGCTGGGGCTAGCAATTATGATGGCGACTCGACGATTAAACACGACACGCGTCGCTGAATACTCGCATTAATCGCGCGACTTAGTGCTTGTAGCTCAGCAGCAAAGTTCATTGGCGTCAGAGGTCGATAAGCTAGGGGTATTTGAGAATACACTGGGCTCATCAAGGTTCAGTAGCCGTGGCGGCGATTTGAAGCTGCAGTCTATAGGGCTATTATCTCGGCTAATATTTTCCGGGCTGCTGTCGCTAAGCGCTGGTGACATATGCGAGGTCACCACCCGCACATGCTGTCACTGCACTGCTGTCGTCTTTATCGCCGCTCTTCTTCTGTTCTGTTCTTTTCCCTTGGGACGTGGTTAGTGTATTCGCGCACTCTTGCAATATTTCTATTATCTCATTTACATTGTACTGCCGCGCGGTGGCGTGTCCGCATTTAGTGCTGACAACATTGTGTGCACGATATTGCGTGTACATGTTCATGCAACGAGCTCACAGTCTCAGCTGTCCTATTTTCATTGATTATGTTTGCTCGGCACAGATAAGATTACCTCAGTCCGCAGGCTTACTGTATTATTCACTGTGTGAATGGTGATTGATTGTCTTTCGTCTGCACTTGTCACTGAATATTCACAACTATGCCGGAAATAACTAGAGTAGTGGTGATGGCTTGATGGATGAAACAGAACCAACGAAACGCAAGCATGTGGGCTGTTAAGAAGAAATGTAAAGGAATGCGCGGTAAGGTCTAGATATATGAAAATGGGTAGCAACCTACTGTCACGATCGAAAGTATTACTGTCCCTCATGCAGTTAAGCGCTCTTCTGAATGTTTGATGCGAAAGCATCAAATGGCCCATTGAGCGAAAAGGCGTCTGTAACAGTGAAAAAACGGCACCTAACTTGGCTAGGTGGCTAGCCTAGCCACCTAGCCAAGATAACTTGGCTTGGCTAAGCGCGAGCCAGCGCCATTGGCTATGGCGCTGGCTCGCGCTTGCTGGCTCGGGCAGCACGTACCGCTGTGAAGTCTGAAGCATCTACATCGTCGGCGGCCGCAACCTCGGCAGTAGCGAAACGTGGCCGTCCGCGCAGTACACCGCAGACGAAGAAAACGCAGCAAAGCGAGCCAATAGAGTTGTAGCTCGGCCAGCCAGCGTGTAAATAGACGCCGCTGCGCATGTCGTACCGCGCATGCGCACTGGCGTCTACGCTGGCCCGCTGAGCTATAACTCTCTAATAAGAGGCAGGCAGCGAAATCCGCTATCGTCGTCAACTCTCCCAATACATGGCGGCCGGAGCGAGCATTAATGCAAACATTGTAAATTATGGAGTTTAACGTGCCAAAACCACTTTCTGATTACGAGGCACGCCCTAGTGGAGGACTCCGGAAATTTCGGCCACCTGGGGTTCTTTAACGCGCACCTAAATCTAAGTACACGGATGTTTTCGCATTTCGCCCCCCATCGAAATGCGGCCACCGTGGCCGGGATTCGATCCCGCGACCTCGTTCTCAGCAGCCCAACACCATAGCCACTGAGCAACCACGGCGGGTAATGAAAACATTACTCGCAGCGCAAAACTCAAAGAACCGCTCGGAGGCGTTTGATTAGACATTAATGCTTTCGCATTCACAACTTATAAAAAAGTGCTTAGAAAGAAAAATCCAAGATTTCTTGTAACGGAGTCTTTTTGTTTTTGTTTTGTTTTTTCGCCCATCGCCCCTCTTGAAAGCTATTTGCTCTGACCTTAGTTATACGAAGCCATGCATTACAGCGAGCTGAGCTGAGAAGCTTGTCGTATGCGCTCAAGGAACACAGTGCACAGCCAGTTTGCCCTTCGGCATACTATATCGTTATTGCCCCGAGCTACGTGATAGACTGGCGGAATTTCTTCCTTAGTGTTTTTTTTTTTAAATTTTTTTAATGTACACGAAGTAACCAATCTTTGGTATTCATTTCCTAGTGTTCAACTTAAGCTGCTAAAGGGAATGTTTTGTGTAGCACCTAATTTGCTGGCGCCCTTGGCACTTTGGGAGATTGAGAGCCAGCAGCACCCTCACGGGTGGGCGTCGAATATGCGTGCCAGCCGAAGTCCCTCTGAAAGTGCCTAATCTTGTTCTGGTCCGCTGGCTGGTGTCGCCGGCACTCAACCATCTCCGGAAAACTGGCGCGGTGAGAGGAATCGGAAGAGAGACTGCGGAGCAAGAGATGGAAAGCAAAAGTAACACAAACCAAAATGCGGAAGCCTTCCTAAATATCGGTCGCAGATGTGGACGGGAAAGCGAGAATCTGCCGGCAAGGCCGACTTTGCGGCACGCGCGCGCGGCGCGGGGGAAAGGAGGCGCGTGATTTGAAAATCGATATCCAGCCAAGAACAATTTGCACGCATGGGGGAGGGAGATCGTGAGGGGGAGAGTGGGGGTGGGGACGAGAGCAGTGAACCTTTCCTTTCGGCGCCTTGACTTTGTTTCGCCAATGACGCCCCCGGATTGACGTTGAGCTCTCGGGGGACGCGTGCCGGCCGAGGATAGAGCTCCACTTTTCGAGCCGGGTTAGCGTGGGGCAGGCGGCGAGGATTGCAAGCGAGCGCCAGAAAGGACAAATGAGAGACAAGAAAAAGTAGGAAAGGGGAGCTTCTGGAAAGTTTTGGCACTCGATGGGGTGGTGGACAACTTTCTCTCTGCATGGCATAATGAGCGAGAGTCGCAAGGAGAGTTTTAAGGTTAAGGGGACGCAAGTGTTAGGTCGACCGTACTGCGCATGCCCAGTACCGTGGCCGCAAGCGCTAGCGGTCTCCAACGCTTGCGTCCCCCTAATCTAAAACTATCTAATGGCTTTTCTTGGTTTGTTTTCGACAAGAGCGTACGGCGGTATTTGGCAAGAGCTATAGGCATTCGTGCGCGGTCTTTTCGATCCGATTCCCGTCGCGCGCCAAGGTGCGATGAAAACTTTATGAGCTTGCCGGGGCGTCTCCGGCTGAAGGCCTTCCGTAATGGTCTTTGTTGTTCGCCGCATCCTTCTTTTACCGGCTGACCCGATCACGACAGCTCGGCGGGGCGGCCCGATTCGGAGCCTCTCTCGTCCTCCGCATGTGGGTCGAGGAATCGAAAGAGGGAAGCGCGCGTCCCTTGAGTTCACAGCTTCTCTTGATGCCGTGCGCGCGACGAGGGGGCCGACCTGGACACTGACAAGCTGACCAGGTCTGTTGCTCTCCCGCTGATCATTGCTGGCTTGGCGAGCGACGTTGTTTGGAACTGGTTGCCGGTTTCGTAGGCTAGCGTATATTGTATGCTGCTACCTCTGTTTTATATATATTTTTACCTCTGATATTCACGCGGACCTTCTCACCGTTTACAAGTAGTGGAAAGAAGCCGCCAGTGACGTAAATAACGGCCAGCGGTGGCTCTTTTTCAGCTCGTCCTTTCGTCTGTGGCTCCGCTTTGTGTTCGACGCGCGAGTGCTCCGGCAGTCTCGGTGATCGCCCCGTGGCCAGGCTCTGTCCCCAGGCGCTGGCGGGAGAGCTGCTGCATCTGGCGCCTTGGCATTCCGTCTCCGTGTGTATCTTATCGACCGCGCGCGAGTCGGTCCCGCCCGTGTGTGTACGTCGTCGTTGTCGTCGTCGCTGTCTGGCAAAAGCGGCAGCAGCGCTTGCCAAGCCACTATTTCTCCGCCCGGCGAGCGCCGAGGGACAACCATGGGAGTGAGGGTGGGGCGCCCTCGGGCGAACGCTGTCTAGCCCGCGGCTAGAACCTCGCATTCTGCTCCCCCCCTCTCTTTTTCGCCGGGCCAAAGAAGACGAGAGGCGCCAATGTCGCCGGCGGCGGCGTCCCATTGTTCCGAAGACGATGCTCACCCTGACTGCCCTGCCGAGAAAGAGGGGAAAGTCTTTCCTCTCAGTCGCTTCAGTTGTCTTTTGATCAGCAGCGCCCCCAAAACTATTCGTCGCTGACACAAATCTAATCAGGCGTGTGCGAGTTTGCCACCAGTGCCTAAAGTGAATGCGAAGCCCCTTCCTCCCTTTCGCTGGTCCCCCGGTGCGAGTCGTATCTGGAAAATCTAATCTGGCGGAAGAGCTGCCGGGGTGCATGTGTACCTTGCGACTGCGGCGCGCGAACAAGATCGTGCCTTCGTCTTTGGCCCTTGCTACTATACAGACTTGCGTGCTTGCGCCAACGCGGTGGCCGCTGCATTTCAACTTCCCGAAAGGTCTGCATTATAAATGAGCAGTAACCCGCCGAAACAAATTGGATCGTCAAGTTTTGATTCGGACGGAAGCGGCATGCACGTGAAACGGCAGGGGGAGAGCGTTCGCGCAGCTTTCAAGGTGCAGGGCAACGAACCACATTCAAACGGCGCGCGACCATTTAAATTTTCCTCGCCATTTAGTGCCCTCTTTGTATACCGGCCTAAAACCGCGCCTGGTCCACCTTTCTCACAGTCTTCCGACCTTGCTTAACGTGACATATGACGCCTGTGTTTCGCAGCGCGGGACATTACTGAATGAATGCGCTGACAAATCTAGTGAGAAGTGTAACCCAAATTTCGCACGATTCATTCTGTTTTGCAGGTGATAGCCTCTGTACATGGAAAGTCGAAGCGAGTACTGAAAGCCGTCTGTAGGTCTGTAACCGCATGTGAACGATATAACGAATAACGCTTTTAAGGCGCCTCTGGGATTCGGACCCCGGTCCGAATCCAATACCATCATCGTTTCGTTGTCACGTATAAATATTCATGCAGCAATAACAGAATACGAAACTTTCTCACCCGCCGTGGTTGCTCAGTGGCTATGGTGTTAGGCTGCTGAGCACAAGGTCGCGGGATCGAATCGCGGCCACGGCGGCCGCATTTCGACGGAGGCGAAATGCGAAAACACCCGTGTACTTAGATTTAGGTGCACGTTAAAGAACCCCAGGTGGTCGAAATTTCCGGAGTCCTCCACTACGGCGTGCCTCATAATCAGAAAGTGGTTTTGGCACGTAAAACTCCATAATTAATGAAATTAAAACTTTCTCAAGAAATGCAAACGCACATGGTTGTACAGCCGTTAATCGCCTGCCGTTTCTCCTGCATACGAAAACTGCTAATGCCTTTGAATGACAGCGTCCTTCGACGAAAGCTGATAGTGCCTTTGAATGATAGTGCTGTTCGTTGTGTTCGCAAATGTTACTGGTGTGTTCTTTGAACACACCGCATTTGTTGAAGTGGCCGCTCTAATCGCGACGTGCAAGTTTCGGTCAAGTCTGACGGCAGTTGTACGCGTGCGGTGACCCTCACCACACACGCGCGTGCCGGAAATGGAAACTCCGGACATATATATATATATATATATTTGGGGTTTTACGTGCCAAAACCACTTTCTGATTATGAGGCACGCCGTAGTGGAGGACTCCGGAAATTTTGACCACCTGGGGTTCTTTAACGTGCACCTAAATCTAAGCACACGGGTGTTTTCGCATTTCGCCCCCATCGAAATGCGGCCGCCGTGGCCGGGATTCGATCCCGCGACCTCGTGCTCAGCAGCCCAACACCATAGCCACTGAGCAACCACTGCGGGTATATATATATATATATATATATATATATATATATATATATATATATATATATATATATACGCATACACCCACGTACACGCACATACACACTAAAGCTGTTCGCAATGTCATTAAGGCCGGTAGCTCTCAAGAATATACTAGAAGCGCCATCGTTGCACACAACCCGCAGGTGGTGCTGGCAAAACGTTCTGACTGTTAATAAATAAATAAAAAAAATGAAATAGTCCAAACGCAATGTTTACCGATTTTACGTTTACTAAGTACTTGTGGCTAGAATGCCATAAAGGTGACGACAAAGGAGCACAGAGTAAAGAAGCAGCGTGGTTGCGACGCAGTAGTAATAATGGTAGTAAAGGGAATGAAGTTTGGACGATTTGGAATTCCGCGGGCAACAGCGTCGTATGAATCTAGGATGTTTCTGCAGGTATAACGTGAGAGGACCCTGACTTCCATTCATCGGGCTCACCTTGCGGGTCATTTATGCAGCCTCCTTGTAGCGTTTGCACGAGGCACTTGTCTGTCCCGCATACGGAGTGCGCGCTTGGGCGGCGTGCGAATAAAACGAGCGGATGCGAGCCGAGTGCGCGCACTCTTGAGCTGTGGCCGTGTTGGCTCGATAATCGGACCGGCTTCGATCGAGCAGATGGCCTTCATATAGGCCCGTGCAGATCGGGCAATTATGGCTGCTGCGCACTCTTCCGAGGGGCAGGAATCGATGACGGCTGGGGATGGGCGCCGCATCGACTCATTCCAACCAGGAGAGAAGAGTGTTTCGTTTTGACAGCACGTTGGAGCGCGCTGCTTCGTGCTTTGCACTGCGTGAGCTGCCGCACGGCGATGTTACTGCACAAGTGGGCTTCTGGTTGCCTCTCGCACTGCCAGATCTGGACCGAGCGCTCTGTTTGCTTCAATGATGCGTTTTCGTGAAAGGGAAATAGACGTTTGGCAGAGCTCTTTCTTTCTTTATGTGATTTCTGCATGATTCGTGATTAGGTCGTTATAAAAATACAATAAAATAAAGTGCACACGCGCACTTGCGCGTGCGCACACACATACAGCCAGAGAGAGAGGGGGGGACTCCAAAGCAGAGGCGAAGTTTAGGCTATAGTTGGCTGCTGAACATAGATGCGTTGCTCTGCATGGTTACAAAATGCAGGTAAATAACAGGAAGGGATCCGCGTCTAACCCTTTTTTTATGCTATCTTCTTCCGTATCATGCAGCACAAAGTACTCGTATTAGCAAGGCATATGGTACAAGTCCAAAGGATTGTGTGTTTCATGCGTGCATGGATGCGCTTTGTGAACAATAGAAGTCTTACGCCGGCGAAATCGATTCCCCTTTTGCTACGCATGTGGTGACATGCTGCTGTGTGTGAGGTGGCAAATGTGTGGAAAATGTTAGCATCGTTCGTATTGGCTGTTATCTTTTCTTTTTCCAGTGAATTAAGTCACGCGTGTGTTCTACGCCTTGATTTTACGTAAAGATTGAATGTACAGTTGGAAGAGAGTGATCGCGCCTGCTTATTTCTCGGTTAAACGAAATTGAGGGAAGGAATGCGATATAGGCGACTTCCAGTTGTTTAAATCCATCGCACGACTTTGCGCGTGCCGCTTTTATTGCACGGACAATGACGATGCGTCATGGCCCGCCTAATACTCCCCGCACCGTAGTTACCCAAAATAATAGATATATGCAGAAAGTTTTCTGCGGCGTAGTTAGCTTCCAGTGTGCTCTGGTGTCAAGGTCAGTTATTGTCGCCGGAGTTGTTGCTGCGAGAGGCAGTTAAGGCACACACGCTGAGCAAGACAGGAAATAATAAAGAAAGAACGGCGCCGCATGTGCAATAGGTTCTCAAAAGCCGCTGCCTGTTCTCATTCAGCTTGCCGCGAGAAGCCAGTCTCTTTGAATGGAAAACAGACACGAAGAAATATAGCGAAGCAAGCATGCGAAAGAAGCACAAGAAAGCGGGGAAATGGGACATTGGACCTCTTCTAATCCAGGCCTAAGTCCCACAGAACGAGCCGCTCCCCTCCTTCCCCCTTGCAATCGACTCGGAAGACAGGTAGTCGTATTTCTGTTCTCCCGTTTTGCGGAGCTTGTTCTCAGATCGTGACCGGGGATTTCGTTCTGCACGCGCCGCCGCTTCGGGCGCACAGCCACGTTTCGGGCGTAATGGTCTGCCCCGTGGAAGTATACGCGACGCACGAGAAGAAGCTGCTTTGCATAAGCCACGACGGGCTTGTCCCCGCGAGTAAATGCCGGCTACGCAAAGTGCCGCTGCTTCGGATCTTTCTTGTTTCGCATCCGTTTGCTTTTTTTTTTTTTTTCGGCGGTCGTGTCGTTTACGCGCTCTTGTTTTCTTTCTTTCTTCTCCCGCTCGACCGCGGCTGTGCTATCTCTCTGTCAAAGAGTTCTTGCCGCGAGGAAGTCGGCGGACAGGGATTCTCCCTTTATTCTCTCTTCGATTCCTGTCCTGGCTGTGCTGGTGGCTCGCCACCGGGGAATAGAAGAGTTGTCGCGAGCTGTTTTGCAGGAAGGAGCCGTCGAGTGACCGCGAATGGTTGCAGGAAGCTGCCGTGACATCTGCGCTGTCCCGGCACGTACCCCTACATGGCGTCGTCCTTTTATGCGCGCTGGCCGCGGCCAAGGCGGACTCTTGTTCGCGCTGCGGCCGCGACACGTCCCCGAGAAATTCCCCCCGTGGGCGATACCCGTTGTTGCTGTTGGTCGCTGTCAAACCAATCGAGTCGTGAGCTTCCGCTTTTGGTGCTCCATGCCACTGCGAGGCCACGGCTGTGCGTGGACCACTTATGCACTTCTTGTTTTGTTGGTGCTTGTAGCTTTCGCATTTATTTTTAATGCGTAGCGTTAAGGAGCCCGTGTCGCAGAAAATCCGGCGCCGGCGTCCGGCGCCATCCATACCCAGGCCCTCCATGCGACGCGAGGAATTTACTGAACTAATTAAAATTTTCAATTAAAATACGTGGAGAAATCGTAAACTACGACTCACACACAACCTACAGGCATGATAGCGCTGGGATTGTAATTTGTTTATACGAGAAAACACAATTCTGTTACGCGAAAACTCGGACACTCCTTCATACACACAGATCGGCCGCGGCGTCCGCCATTTGCGCGCGCCGGCGTGATGGGTGTCTTGGGGGCCACGGTGCGGCGCGCCCGGTTCGTTGCAATATCTCCAGCTGGCGCTCGCCTCCGTCACATCGCGCCCCACGCAAGAGGCCGCGTTTCTACCACAAAGCCCGCCTTCGTGCATAGCGTTCGCGGCCAGCGTTTCCCGATTAACATTACAGTTACATGCACTCCAGTTGCCCGGAAGCGTGAGAAGCAGTCAGGGATCTTTGAATGATATCGCGTTCCACTCTTAAAGGCGAAGCTTAAGCGTCCTCCAAATTTTTATTGTATTTTTTATATAGGAGGACTCTCTTCGGTTGAATCAGTTCGGTGGTTGTTTTCTTGATATTTTTTAGGCTTGATCGTTAATTTCATTGCTTCGGAGATAGCGAAATCGATATACACTCTAAGAAGAATTCCGGGGAAAACGGGAGTAACTGCGCAGTTCGTCCCAAAAAGGGCGCTTTCGTCCCTCAAGGGAGTAACTGCATGGATGTGCGTGCCGTGTGCAAATTTTGGAGAGTAAGTGTTTAGTCCCTGGTCGGAAAGAGAGCAACGGGAGGACGAACGGCAACAGTTACTCCCCATGCGCTCCGCTGTTTTCGTCTGTGTCGTGCAGTGATGCGGTAAAAACTATTGTCTATAAATCGTGAATAGTTCGAAGTTCGTGCACTGTCCATTGAACTACATGCAAAGCAGCACTTTGCCTCTTCGTGAGAAAATTGCGTGAAATTTAAAGTTAGAATGTGAAGAGCCATGCCCTTCGTGCGCACCCCATAAGTGAGCGATACACATTAAACGCGCAAGTCATTGATAGACTGCCAGATTGTGCTGGTCAATAGTACCTAAGTTCATTCCGTTCCAAGGAGATTACGAACTTAACTGAAGCGATGTGTAGCTCAAACGGGACGCGCTAAGTGACAGAGCAATTGTCCGTCTCTGTCGTCTCAGGTGCCCCGTTTGAGCTCGCTACACGTTTACATCGTGTAGTGCCTCAGTTTAAAGCACCCTAAGAATACTCGGGCATATTTCTTTTCGCACTCGCTTATGGTTGCAAGTATACACTCAACGTTACACTCTCCCCGCACAGCATACACGAAATGCAGAGTCGCTTTTACATTGCTGCACCTGCGTTCCGATGCTTAACCTGTCTCAATTTTCTATCCCGATCAAGCAATCTGCCGTGGTGCAGTGGTTAGAGTAGTTAACATGGGACCGCGAGGAGGTGAGTTCGAATCCTGCTTTCGGGCACACTTTTTTTCTTTTTTTTTTCAGCTCAGTAATCTTTTTTATTAGCGTATAAATGCCTAATTTCATTAATTCCACCTTTGCGGAGCATCGAAAATAATGACCGTTACTCCTTTGAGGAGCATCGGAAAAGAGCAACTGTTAGTCCTCGGAGGAGTAACGGCATGGGGAGTAACAGTTCATCCCCACGCACTTACCCTCTAAAGGGAGGAATGGTTGTGGCAGATCAGTTGCTCCCCTAAAGGAGTAACCTCAATACCCCATTTCCTCCTTTTCTTCTTAGAGTGTACAGATTTGGAACCACTAATTTAGTGAAGAAATGAGCCTCCAACTGCTCTTCAGGAAGTCTGAGTTTATCAACAAAAACAATAAGCTTAATATTGCGCCCGTGGTTGGTGCTGTTTTTGTGTAGCCAATGTGGCTGCTCAACGGCATTTCCAGCTACAAGAAATACAGAGAACTGGGGCCCACCTCCACATCAGTTATCTTAGGTTAAGTAAATGATTGCCGCGATTAGCCATCGTCGCGGTAATCCACGCCGGCAGCTATCGTGAGTGACGGGCACCCGAAGACTGGCCAATGTCGAAACGTTCTTATATTGTAAGGAAATTTTGTGCATTCCAGGGCTGCGATTTTGTAGCGTCAGAGCGACGCACCGGCCGCGTTATCAGTGGGATGACCCGGCCGTTAAAGGTCAATGATAAGAGTGACATGGAATCGAGTTGAAGGCATCGCCACAAAATCGCGGCCCAGTCATGATGAAGGGTCATGTATTCGTGCTCGAATTTTTTGTCGCCAAATTATCATATATTTCAGTGTGCAATAAAAGTGGGAGCCCGTAACCTGTTATTAATGTGGTTCTTTCTCTTTTCCATCTCTTGCTGTGGTCTGTTTTGGGAATGCGACGGCGCGTTTCACAGTGCAACTACGTCTTTACATCTTAACCTTCGCGCACAGCGTTCGGAGACGGAGGAAAGTTTCCACGCGAACGCTTTTCTGCTGCGCGTATATAACCTGCATCTCGCTGACGCAATGCCGACACCACCGTCTCGGACGATCGTCCGCAGCCTGCGATTTGTTAAGCGGTAATCGATATAAAGGGGCTTAGCGCGGACCGAGATATTTCTCCTTTAACTGAGTGGCAGAAACGAATCGGCCGTATACCCTCGCCCGTTGCAGTGAGCGCATTCGCGTCTGGTCTGCACTGGGTTCTTTGCTGTTGTCGTGCGTGCATCTTTTTTTATCCCGCGAGCACGCCCTATTGCGGCTTGTTTCCTTCGCAGCTCCTGTGGTGTTGTCGGCTGGCCGGCAAGGTTGTGCCGAGCAGCAAGCAGCCACAGTGCGACCCAAATGCGCGATGAAGTCTGATGAGGCGTCCTCTTTGTACCGCCCCAAAGGCCTTTCTTTATTTGCTAGTTGATTTATTCCCCCTCCCCGTTTCTTGGCGGAACATTTATCCTGCATACTATCCTGTTTACGTGGTCTGAATATTGCTGCTGGGCCGCGCGCGCATTTCGTGCGGGGGGTTTGGCTCATCGCTTTGCGGCGCAGCCACAATCTTACGGCGGCGTCGCCGCTCTCTCTCTTCGACGATCAAAATTGCAGAGGTAATATTTACGCGCTAGTTACCTCTTCATCACGTTTCCTCCACACACGTGTCACGTTTGTAGCCTACATATGTTTTCGGGTGACGGGACCTCAGACACTGCTTCTTCTATTTCGACATTATTTAGTGGCGTGACGTGCAGTGGGGGAGGGGGGGGGACCGGTTCTATGCTGTGCGTGACCTGTACTGTGTGTGTCCTGCTTAATTCTTTGAAAGTTGTCATCTTGCTCATTCTTTCCTCTTTCCTCCCCGTCTTCCTATCTTCCATTTCTTTGTTTCTGTATCCTCCTTTTTGAAGAGTATAGGCAAGTGTTGTGCCCCTTCCGGTGGCAATTGCCAGCCTGCTCCTCGCTCTCCCTTTCCTGTCTATAGGGTATATACGTTTTCGAAACAAATAATAGTAACACAGTACTACGACCCTTATAAACTAACAATATGACGGGTCTATAGGCAACCCGGTGTCGCGTCGTTCTGCGCCTGAACGCGGCACTACACGTGTTTGCGCCGCTCTTCGGCTCGTAAGCACCGCGGCTGTGTATACGTTGGCCCATCCCTCGAGCTGTGCGAAGCGGTCATCGCGGCACTCGATTCCTCCTCCTCTTGACTGCACGACTCGACATGTCCGTGAAGTACCCCTCGGAGGCGTCGTATATGGCGACGTTGCCGGCTGCACTGTGGGCCGTATTGATCAAACAGGCACAGCAGGGGGCGACGGAGCTCATTACACAGTTACTGCAGCCGGGACCGTTCTTGCCTCAAATTGGATCGCGGTAATCGCTCCCTTTCCGCGTTACGACTGACCCCGAGGATTTTATTGGGTCCAGTGGCTGATCGGCGGCGCGGGTGTAGTGCGTATGCCGCATTGGTTGGAGCGAGGTTGAGGGGGGGGGGGGGCACGCCGTCATCTGCCGGCAGAGTTCCCTCGCTTCGTTTATTGGCTTCAAAGCCCGATTTTATCCCTTTCTGACTAAGTAGATTAGAGGTGGACAACGAAATGGGCGCTTTGCCTGGCCGCCCCTTGGTAAATTGTTTACGCAACTTTGTGAGCTTTCGCGCAGCCGCTCCCAGTCGCTTTTTATCCGACGCGACTTCTTTGTGCGTCTTAGTGATCAGCTCTGATAAAGAAAAAGAAGAAAATGTAATAATGTCGCAGGGAAAGCGGAGAGCTTCTGGACCTCCTCCAGCACTGCAACTACGCACTGGTCTCTTTGTTATACTTCGGGCGCTTTCTCGTCTTTGTCGGCGTCGTCACTCGCGTAAATACGCCATCGTTTCCTTCTTGGGCCAATTAAAGCTAATCCTGTCTTTGTCAGAAATCCTAGGCCTGGAGCAAGAAGGGCGTAAAAGAAAGGAACCGATATTGGCGCCTGACTGCGGAGATAATCGAAAAGTGCGAGGTGTCGCTTCGATTGCATTATTATGTCTCTCACGCGTGAACGAAGGGCTTTGTTACCGTTTCTTTGCGCAAACTCTGCTTCAATTTATATTTTACCTTTACTCAGGCGTATCGTTCTCACTTTAAAATTTTTGTAGACGCGCTCTTTAGAAACAGGCCGCCTGCTTTCAGGGCACCGCCTCGTCTCCGTTTCTTCGATTTATCGATCACCGCATACTGTAATTTGATTTCCGTCGCTGTTAGTAAAGTAAGATTATCAATTTTTATAGCAAATCAATCAATCAATCAATCAATCAACGAGTCGAATTACCTAACTGTGTGAACTTTCTTTGCCTTTCTTAACGGCGTCAACTTGTTCTCAAATTCTCTGCACATCCAGCGTCGCGGTCATTTGTGGACGGTGTCGTTTGTCTTAAGCTTGGCTTCTGTTGCCGGCCCGCGTCGCGAACCTTTGGCAGTGTAAAATTTGATGACAGTGCCGGTGATTATCGAAAATGTGTATCGAACATATATATATATATATATATATATATATATATATATATATATATTCCCTGCCTCACAGACATGTACTTACTGCGTCATCCATCACCGCGAATAAGCTGCTCTGGCAGCAGCGACAGTGCAGCAAGAGATGTGTAGTTGTTACAATGCTGGGACGGGGAGTTCTCAAAGGCAGGAACGAGGTTAGATTTTCTCTCTAAAATATTTTCTATGCTTCCTATGCTAAAGTTGCTATGCTTCCCACAGTATTGCCCCAGCTATGATACCAACGCGCATCGGATACGCCCCAGCCGCTGACGCAAATGATGCGTGGTTGGCGCAGTCGTTAAGAGATGCCATTAAGGCCCCGGTCATAATGTATTTGCACTGATGTTGGCCGCCGGTGCACGACTATATGTACGGAGCTTCATCGCAGCGATACATATATGCCGTAGTCTGTCAGGCCTATACAGTTTATAGTCGCTTTCGTATGACGCGTTCTTCAAGAATGCGGATCGAGGGATGCGCTGCATAGTCCCGCTTCGGTCGATGGCACGCAAGGGTCCGCTGCGTCGCCTGAGAACGCGTGCAGCTCTCAAGGCACATGTGGGCCTAGACGTCATTAGCAGCTGTGCACTTCGCTGATCAAATTCGCTTCCGACAAGTCAACCTGTGCGGGCATGGCGGAGGTCGCCTTTCGCGTGGGAACTATAGCTGAAGACATTTCTGGCACAATCTATAATTCGAATGCCCTTATGGTGCTCGTTCTCCTCTATTGTTATCTTTTACATGTTTTTTTCACGCGATGTCTTTTCTTCTTTTACTTAAATTACGTTAGAGCTGGAATGCCTCTACCCTAATTGTGCGTTCGCGAATTGGAGGAACTAAGTGTTGCAAAGTAAGAGCCTCGGCCCAATGGGCACTGCGCAACTCGTATACGAAATGTGTATCCTTCTACCACTCGTTTGGGTTTTGCAACGATGACGTGGATCGCCAGAGCCTACGACCAGATTCACCGCGTTCACGATTACACTTGTTTTGCATCGAAAAGACATAACCTTACTCAGCGCACGTGTGTGCAGTTGCGTGATCGCTTACGATCCTTTTGCCTCTATAGTTCCTTGTCCACGGAGAAGCGAATGTACCGCGTAGTAATCGAGGAAGCCGAAGAGAACGTATCCAGGCGCAATTCAACTTGAACAGTTTGTCTATATAGTGCGCGGACCAAATTCAGGAAACTTTCCTTTATTAAGAGTTGTTTGTCACCGGCCTGCACCCTTAGCTAATTATACGTCCAACATCACGACTGACTGTAGCACCTGCTCTTAAGAACGGTTCTAAAGTGACAACTTTTTTTCTGAAAGACCCAGATGCTGGGCGGAAAGCTTTTCGTTAGCGAAGTTTTGAATGTTCATGGGTGGGGGGGGGTTCCACATTTATCTGCCGTACCTTTTTCTGTCGACTTATCTCTCGCGGGTGTACACTCTCTCGGCCATAAGGACAACGAGGTAGTAGTGCGCACATTGGGAGCGCGCGAAGGTTTCGCCGTTTGTCGTCCTCTCCCCATGCGAACATTTCTACCGAGGCTCATTCCGGTGGTATATACGTCCCCGTCTTTCTTTCTAATTGCGCAGTCTGCCTGCTTCAGAAATGAGTGCGCCATTCTGCGTATAACGTTCCGCGCAGCGGGCTTTCCTCCTGTCTCTCAAGGGGTCCGCGCATTTGTCCGAGGTTCTTTATTTTCTTTAGGGCGCTCGCTTCTTCTTCGTGAATGGAGGCCCGCTTCCCTCGGCGTCAGCTAAGCGCGGCCGGCGTATTTCAGCACGCGCGTCAGGAGCTGCCCCTTTTAGGCACTTCCTCCTCCGTCTCCTTCGAGCCCCGCACCCGGGCGCAGTTAAATATATATGTGTGTATAGCAAGAGAGGGTCCCCCGGCGTAGCCTGGGCGGGAATCGAACAGCTCGCGTTCTGTCAAAGCCGCGCGCCGTCACGAGCCGCGCAGTCGCGCTTCGGAAGTGCGGTTCATTAGCGCGCTCGGCCACCTGCGCGCCCCCTCCGCCGCGATCGCTCCTCTCGGAGAATGCCGCAGGTTGCGAGGCGCTCGGCAGCACCATACTCTCGAATTCCTCCCTTCTTTACCTCGTCGTTCGGTGCCCTTTATTTATTTTCATTTGTGTGTTTTTTTTTTTTTGTACCTCGGAATGTGCGAGCAATCACTTTTCTTGCCTATTTGATACAGCCGTTTATTGATGAGGGCTTCATGTAACAGTCGTATGGCCGCGGTCTCTCTAAGTGTGCTTTTCTCTCTTTCTCTCTTCTTTTGTTTGTTTAAGGTTCCTATTTCGCTTAATTGCGTGTCTCATTCACCCTTCGTCTTTATATATGTTAATGAAAATGCGGCATTTACTGCGAATATCTGTTTATATATATTTTTTTTTATTTGTGGGCATATTTACTGCCATAGAATTCGGTGAAATGCGACAGGGGACCTGTCGCAGTTCAGGGAACTGCGCCAGTCTAGAGACCTCCAGCCTTTGCGGCTGGGATAAAATTGCTATGGGCGCTATCGGCACTCCTATGTTAAAAACGGAAGCAATGCACCTATGCAGCGTGACATTTTTTTTTCTTTTTTGCATTTCTGATTTAAAGGCACAGCGGCGATCCGATACCTCCCCTTCGCACATTAGTGGAAATTGTTAACATAAAGGAAGAGCATTGCCGTAGCTTCCACTGATCGCCGTTGATGTATTTTCGATTTCCACCTTGTATTTGCATACTCGTCTGAACCGAGAATGATAAGAGTGTCATAGTACTGTGGGATCGCTGTTATTGATGTGCTTCATTCGATTCACCGAGGCGGCAATTAATTTGAAGCTGTAAACACGGTGGCATTTTCCCACTGCGCACGAATATTTCCGTCTGAATATCATTTGTGTGCGAGGCACATGTGATTCTAATAATAATAATATTTGGGGTTTTACGTGCCAAAACTACTTTCTGATTATGAGGCACGCCGTAGTGGCGGACTCCGGAAACTTTGACCACCTGGGGTTCTTTAACGTGCACCTAAATCTAAGCACACGGGTGTTTTCGCATTTCGCCCCCATCGAAATGCGGCCGCCGTGGCCGGGATTCGATCCCGCGACCTCGTGCTCATCAGCCCAACACCATAGCCACTGAGCAACCACGGCGGGTCACATGTGATTCTGGATGCATTGGATTGTTATCATGTAATGCAGCGGTCCTTATCGCGGTGGGCTCAGGTGTTCACCTCGTGGTTGCTTGAAAGGCGCACACAGCAGCACTGGTTTCCACGTTTTGGTGATGACTCGCGATGGCCGGGCTGCACAGCTGCTATAGCTAAACAGCAGCTCTGTACGCCCGGTCTCGCCATCTTGCCCCATAAATTAAAGTTACGCGCAGAAACACTTCTGTCTGTTTCAAAAGGGCACCGACGTGATATCTTCGACTATTTATTGGCATTCCTTTCGTTAAATGAAGGTCCTTGACCTCTAACGCCCCCCCCCCCCCCAAGAAAAAAAAAAAGTTAGTCACAAGCCTCAGAGCGCCTTAAATAATTGAGGGTACTGTGTCGTGACGTCATGACATGATGAGGGAGCACGATATCGCGACGTTTCGGCACTCGCCGCGGCTCGCTCAGTCGCCTGGTGCGCTTCTACTCGTTGTGAGGGCCGAAGTAGCAGCACTGATAGCGACCGATCGAGCGAGCAAGAGCGAGTATCAAAACATTGTATTGTTCTGCTCACACGTGACCACATACTGTGTCGTGGCGTCACGACACAGTATACCCTCTTGAGAAACGAAACTGTCGCTGGCTGTAGAAATGCTATTATACCACATTATTTAGGGCGCTCTGAGGCTTGTCACTACATTTTCTAGAGTTTAGAGGTACCGAACCTCCATTTCAAGAAAAAACAAAATGAGAGAGAGAGAGAGAGAGAGAGAGAGAGAGAGAGAGAGAGAGAGAGAGATATGATCGAAATATTGTGTCGTACCCCTTTAAATATTAAGCCTTGTGACCAATTTATACCTTTACTTTTGGCAACTGATTTTATTTGTGGCGGTCGCATACACTTCATTAGGAACTGGGTACTTTTCGCTGATAATAGACATCTCTGGAATGTAAAAAAAAAAAAAAAATGTTGGTACCATGGCAGCGCTGGCGTATACAGTCATACAGCAATATGTGGCCTCGCCGTATAATGGAGTCTTTCTCTTCGGTGCATGCATACTTTGGTGCCTCTGGATTGTGCTCGGGGGATGGAGGTGCGAGCATCTCTTGAAAGACGAACGTTTTTGAAACCCCGCTCCTATAGCAAAAACATGAAAGTAAACTCCGCAGCGAACCAGGCATGCAAAAAAGAAGTGAGGCGTGCAGACAGGACACAAGAGTAGAGAAGTGGACAACACTTCTCTACTCTTGTGTCCTGTCTGCACGCCTCACTTCTTTTTTGCATAATGAATCCTTACCAACTAGCTCAGCTTTCTGTCGTTCGAACCAGGCATATTGCACGAAAACGCCCGGATTCAGATTTACAAATACAGAATTTAGGAACTAATCCAAATTGTTCAATTCGGTATACGCTCCGCTGAAGCAGCTTTGATTGCGACGTGAAATGCAGTGACCTGCTGCTACAGGTGCACCACCGGCGTAATCTGGAAAGCTAACAAATGAAAAATAAACAAGAACGTTCGTCGCAGCAGCTGCCCTCGACGCGATGCATGCCTGGACGCCCGAGTTTTTGGGGCACTGCGCAATTAACACACGTCTGCGAAGTGATGCCGCATCACACGCCCAAGTAGTCACGTATTTCCAAGTCAAATGATTTTTCTTGTTCCTTCGTGTTTCAACTTATGCCGAAAGTGTGGCGTGGCCATGGAGCACCGCAGCCGCTGGTTAGGTATAGCGTTTCCTGTCTGCGGATTGAGTCGCACGAAGTGGCGGTGCAGCCAGCCATCCCGATTGCCCGCGGCCCTGCGCGTCGTGCACGTGGGTTTGTCACGCTGTCGTAGCGCTTTGTTGTTGTTGGGTGCCGCACAATTTGGCTCACGCCACCGGAGGACAAAAAGCAGTCACCGGAAGCTGGGTTTCCGGTTTGCCCCCTGGCAAACGCTGGAGCAACGGCGCCTGTGTTGAGGGGCGCGGGCTCCGAACCCTGTCGCGGCCGTCCCTCTCTCTAAGCGCGCGTTCTATCTCTGTCGCTGCGGCCGCTGCAGGCCACCTCGGGGCGCACTGCTTTTCCCGCGCGCCGAACGCCGAAGGAGCCTCGCGGTAGCGCAGCGGGTTAAAAGTAGCGCGCGGAGGTCGCCTTCGAGGCTGCTTTCGGGAATCCTGCGGGTCCGTATAGCCGAGCTTTTTCGACCGCGCAGAGCCGTGTCACTGTCACTCTTTGAACGAGCCGCCTAAATAACATGGGTGCCGCTGTGTAAGCGCTCATGGCGCACTGGCTTCTTGTTTTTCGCTTCAGCGCTGCGCAGGAAAGAATTTCGAATCGTTTTTGCTCTCAAGTTTGCTCGATGACTGACGCTCACGCTGCATTGTCCTGGAGAGAGGACGAACAGTCTTCGTATTGGTCAATGGCAAGTCCCGCGCTCGCGGCAACACACTCTGCGCCCTTTCTTTTCGCCAACGCGCCACTAATTCTCATGACCCACTCATGCCGTCGTAGGTCAGATAGAAGTGATATGAGTATAGGGAAGCAAGTGCTTCCAATCTCTCCACTCGGTCGTCCAGCTAAACGTATACCTGCATTTATGTCGCAGACCAGACTGGCGTTAAACACGGAACACGCGATATTCGCCGCTGGTCGTTTTATTTATGACAGTGATTTCGAAGCGGCGTCCTAACATGTTAACGTACACCGTGTACACTAACGTGACCTAGCTTACAGCGTACCCGATATGCAAGAATGCTTAAAATACTTCCTGCCCTAAGTATATGGCAGTCTAGAATTGAGCAAGCGCTGCTTTGCTTAGGCACCATGTTCAAATACAGAGTGCATGCTTCGTATGCACGCTGCACATCTATCACGACGTCTCAGTGTCCCAATCATCACAACCTAAGTGTCCTATTGTATATTTAGAGAACTAGCGGTGCTAAGTTCTGTCCTAGTTTTCCCCTCGTTTCCTGGTGAGCGCTTCGCAAACCTCGAACTGTGTGAGCACGTGACGTGGTGCCCCGTGAGCGATGACGCGTCTGGAGTACTCGGAACGATGCGCCGTCTTAGGGAAGGTAAAACAAGCACGATGTCATACGCGGACTCAGTCGAGTGAGGCACGGCTATACAGTCACCGGCCAGAGGTGGTTATCGTATGACGTCCGTATAACTACACGCTGTCGCAGCTTCTGACTCACGTTCCTTCCCTTCTGCCCAACAACCTTGTAAGAGTCACTTGAAAGGCACCTCATATCTTTTCCGCCCTTTTTACAAACATGACTTGGAGGACAAGATCACGCGACGTCTGAGTGTGCGCTCGCTCGCAAATCGTTAAGGGAAAAAAATGAAGAAAGAGTCGAAGGGCGCGCTGGAAGGAAAGCCGAGGCAGAGGTCGGGAGAGCAGCAATATCAAAAAGAAAAAAGATGTTCGCTAGCTTGGTGGCGAAAAACAAGCAGCGTGCCCCTTTCCGCTCGTCTCCCTATAGCCGCGGGGCGGAAACAGTGCTGCTTTAAATGCCGCCCTCTGCGAATGACTTCGCTCTGCGTGGTGCGGCTACGTTCCCTGGGCGCGTAGAAATGTAAACATGGCAAGGGGCCCGCGCCGATGTTTCACTCTCGCGTCCCCTGGCGCCCCCCTTCTTCGTTCCTCGCCAGCACCAGCACCTTCTCGCATGCGCGCAGCTGCGCATGCTCGGTCCGCACAGCGCGCGTCTTCGCGCACGGCCTTGTTTTCCGCGACACGCGCGCTCTCTCCGCGCGGTTTGCATGTGGTGGCGCAACGCGCTGGTATGCGGCGGAAGAAACGCTTTGCTGGCGGCGGCGAAAGTTATAATAAGGTGTGCGATCAAGGGCGCCACGCAAGCTTCCCCGCCGCCGCTGCTAGCCGGCCTGGTGCCCTCCCTCTCCGTAGCTTTTTTTTTTTTGGTCGCTGCTCTCACGTTTCACTCTCAGCGGTTGGCTAATCGCTTACGGCTCGCAGTTCGAGGACAGAAAATGTCCCCTATTTAAAGGCCTGACACGCTGGTCCCGCCGGCTGACCTGCTCGTTGAAATGGCGACTGTGAGAGAGCGGCAGACGAGCGCGAACGAGAATCCACGGCGGGCGGGAGGGAGGCAAATTTTGCGAAAAGTGGTAAAATGTGGCGAGCGCGAGAGAAAGGGAAGGGGAATATATTCAAGACCCACTTACGTTATACTGATGAGGAGCCCTTGGAGGCAACGAGGTTTGTATTTATGTGCCTATATGTTGCGTGATATTTATCAAACTTCTGATATTGAATGTATGCGCGGTCACTCACTTTGGAGTGTTTTATGTGGTCTTTTTCAATCCTGGGGTAAAGCGGGCATCCAGGTGTTAAGCTCGTAACATGAGTAATTACAATTTCACATATAATTCGACCCCCCCTCCCCTCCCCATGTTTTTTCTTCAGAACGCGCGCGTGCCGTTTCGAAGTCATGTAGTTCCCCTCAACGCTCGCTTTCTCTCGCGGCCGCATTGCGTGCTAATGAGAGCACGCGAACGCCAAAGGATTCGTTAATTGTGTGATGCACATTAGCGAGACACCTCAGAATCTTATACCAGTGTCACACGCGCGCTTCTGATCGCGATCGGGGCTTGATCGCGATCGGAGCTTGTTCCGGATCGAGTGTTGCTACACGGTCATTTGCGATCGCGATCTTGCGGGATCCGGACAATCTGGATCTGGGAATCGCGATCAGGCCTCCTGATCGCGATCGCCGGCTGACGTCTGCGCCGTCTAGCGCACCATTCTGAACACAGTAATAACAAAAAGTGAGGGCAGCTCAATAATAATAATAAAGAAACGTTTAAAAACCTTCTTATCAGCAATAGTAAGCTGTAAAACTGACATGTCCAAATTTAACCATATTTTGCAAATCTGAATTCGTAGCCACGGCATTACGCAGTTCTGAGAGTTGCGACGATCGGCAGACCATAATAACTCGATCCGGATCGTTGGACCGTGCAGCCGCAACCATTGTTGATCGCGATCAAGAAATCCGATCCAGATCGTTCCCGATCGCGATCAGAAGTGTACGTGTGACACCGGTATTACGCTTGCATCTCTTCCGAGCTTCCGCTATAGTAAATATGAAATAGACTAGCAGGCACGAACGTATATATGCCTTTGAATGCGCAGTGCTGTCGAATATGACCTGTCAAGATGTTGCTGTTTGGGCATTTTTTCCCCCTTGATCAATCGGCGACACTCACGGCGTGCTATTTCTTGTTTTTGCATCCCAAATAGGAACAAATGACACCGGGCGGCGGCTGAAAATTGAAACGGGACTGGGTGCCCCCACCCGGCCGACTGAAAAGCGCGCGGCGCCGTCCCGATGTTACTGAACACGAAAAGTGATGGTTCACGCAACGAGCGGCGCAATAAAACCAAGCGAAGTTCTGGGAGAGAAAGCGACAGAGCGCGGAAAAAAAAAAAAAAGAAAACATGCGAGGGACTGAGAGAATGGCAGAAAAAACCGGAGTATATAAAGCGACGTGCTTGTGACCGTCTTTTTCAGACTGGTAGATCAATCGATGGGCGCCAATATTTCTCTGCACTTGTGTATTTTATTCGTGCGTACGACTTTCCTGCCGGGCGTTGTCGTCCGACTTTGGGCTTATCTATCTTTTCTCCTTTCCCGTTCTCAGCAAAAGAATATATGAGACAAAAAAGTCAGACCGTACAGTATGCGCGAAACCCGTGCGTTTTTATTTACTTATTCATTCGTTCTGCATTTGGCGTGATTTCTGTTTGGTTCTGCGCGCTTCATTCTGTGCCTCCCTGGTTCTTGCTGAGTATACATCCGAGGGGAGGAAAGAAACAGTCAAAGAGCGAAATTAATGCACATACTTTGGAGAAGGCGCACAAAGCCTTGTATCGGGCCCTCGTTGTGCGCGGCTGACAAAAGATTTGGTCGCACCATAAGCGCGCCTGCTCTGCTCTTCAGCCGTTCCCGGCTTCGTGACCTACATCCTTTGCTCGCTTTTAGCGCCGCCATTCTGGTGTCTCTTTTTTCGGCTCTCTCTCTCTCTCCGTCTTTCCAACCTCTGTTGTTATTGTTTTCTTTTTACCGTTTATTTTACCGTGCGCGCACTTTCAACGCTGGTGGCGTTATTATTGAAATTACACGCTTCCCGCATATGTGTCGCGCTCGTGAGCCCTGCGCGAAGGACGCCCATAGAAACAAGAACTCTTTTGCGACACGCATCGCATGCCGCCTGCAGCGAGGACGGCAGCGCCTCTTCTCATGCGGGATTCCATTGCGAATGGCATTGTGACGCGGGGAGGCACGTCGGAATGACAAGAATGAAAATAGAATGTTCCGTTCGGCGCCGGAGCCGTCAGAGGCCTATGGCCTATTGTTTTGTTTTCGCTTTCTTTTTCTGTGTTGTTTTTCCTTTTTTTTTAACGATGTCATAACTCCCTCCACGCTCGCGCACGTGATACGGTGTCAAAGTTCGCAATACAGTGTCAGTTTCAGCACGCGCTTTCCCATCGTGGTGCCTTTGTGGGGTCTAGAATACTGTCAACTTTCCCCCGACCTTTGTACTTAGAACTTATAGAGGATTGGCTGTGAAATATGACGCACATTTCCTTGTTTACGTGTGGGAATGGTAAATGGCCTATAGCACTTATAGTGCTCACCTATAGCACTATAGGTGAGCCGCGCATGACGCTCCCGCTCCGAACTCGCCAGTGCCGGCTTTACTGTTTCTCGGCACATTAAATGTTTTGATGAACGTGTACGCTATCTCTATTATATATAGCATAGGCATGGAGGACTAGCGCTGCAAATAATGATCCCGTTTCGTTAACGGTTTGGGCAAATATGTTGCGGTGGCACACGCAGTGATCGTGCTTCGCACTCTGAGCGACGCCGATTGAGCTCGCCGCAAATACGGTAGTATAGAGGGACGTCGCATCTACGGAAACAATAAAATGTTTTATATCAGCTGCATTGAAATGGAACGCTGCTACATTTGGCGTCCCCGCTGTAATTCATTCTGTATAATTTGCGCTGCTTTCTAAACTACCGGGCTCTTTATCAGGGCTTCCGTAAGGAATAGCAAAAACGCGCAGTTTGCTTGCCAGGTGCGCATATTTACTATACGTGCTGCACACGTGACGAGAGGCACGTCTTTCCCGAGGCGTGCGCTCGCGTTTTGCAGCTGTTTTCCTCCCAAGGCCGTATGCGTCTGCGGATGAAGAATTAAAGAGGAATGTGACAATGAAGGCGGGTCTCGTGACAGCTCCCTTCGCCGATGCTTCCTTCATTGGTGGCGTGCGTGCGCGCGCTCGCGGCGAACGCCGGCCTCTGGCAGCATCAGCGCACCACAGGACGGCGCCCATCCCACGGCCCCCCCTCTCGATGCGGCTAATTCCTTCGGCGCTGCATCGGCGTCTTGACCGCGCCAAAGTGTTGCCTTCCGCGCTCGCGCGTCCGACGAGAGGCGGCTGAGCGCGAAATTACAGGTTGTCCGCCTGCGCCGACGGCCGAACGCGCGTGCCAACCTCTGCAGCGGCAGCCGCACGTTCGAACTCCGCATCTCCATGCGCGCAGCTCATCGCGGCGGTGGGCGGACGCGCTCGCCGCCGCTCTCTTGGCACCGCAAGGCCGTGATTGAATGGATACACCGCGGCGTTGAAAGCGTCGAGAGCGCGTCCGGCCGCCGTGGCTGGCGCAGTTTGGGGCCAGTTTCGTGCGCCGTTGCCTTATTTGTGAGCGCGCAGCTTAATCGCCCGCATCCGGCTCTTAATCAACTGGACACAGGGGGCGCGCGCGTCCGGCCCTAGACTGATAAGGGACAAGGACGAAGTGAGAAGCGTGCTGTCCGGTCTTTAGCGGCGGCGGCGACGTACTTGGTTAGGCCGCGGCGTGGCATGTTTGTACGTATGTTGTAACTGAATTAGTGCTTGACCGTTTCTACCAAAAGCTTGGCGGCAAGGCGAGCCCCGCGATGCAATTGGGTCGACCCAGGGGATGCTGCCGCGTGCTCCGTCCCAGCGGGGGCCATGTCCTGGGGGCAAGCTCCGCCTGCGCCTTGTTATTGCATTGTCTTCACGTGACGTCGGGGAGGCTGCCGGGTGGCGAGACAGTAACCAGTTTTGTCCGCGCCTTCTTTTTGTTCTTGATTGTGCAGACAGACAGCACTGTTGAGGCGCGTATTTTCTCGATCGAAGCGGCTGCAACTTTTATGCTTCCGACTTGAGTACAGTTGTTGCCTGTTTCACCATGCAATATAGTCAGTCACTGCCACACCGTTCTCTCCTGGCGTTCCTGTTTACAGACGCTTGCGGCCATGCGAGCCGTTCTGGTCTGAATCAATGACAACGGTTTAGCAGCGAACGACGTGCGGAGTGATGCCGGTGAAAGTGTGACTGCTTGCTGTTGGACTTCTTTTGAACATGAAATGGGCAGTTTTTTTGCGATTCAAGGCCGGCCTTGCAATGTGTGCAGTCGTCTCTCCGACATGGAACTCACGATCAGCTCACGTGCGAAATCGCGGAACTTGTCCATCACTTAATAGAAAAAGGCCATGATATCTTTTTTCAGTGGATACCAGGTCATTGTGGTATCATTGGAAATGATGACGCCGATAAGGCAGTTCGGACGTCAAACCAAGAAGACCGCTGCGTCCCCATTCCTCTCTCAAGGACCGACGCCGCGAGGCAACTTGGCATTCTAGCACGCACGATCTCCTTGGCAGAGTGGAACACCGCACATACAAGGCGCACAAGAGTGCACAGACTAAACCCGTCACTTCAACTCAAACCTCCAGCGGGTCTACACCGACGTGAAGCGTCTCTTCTGTGTCGGTTATGGCTTGGAGTTGCCTTCACGAATGCCTACTCAGCACTAATTGGAATGGCTGATACTCCTGCATGTGACGTTTGCGGATGCGAGGAGAACATTGACCACTTATTGTGCCATTGTCCTCAATTTCAAGCACAAAGACAGTCTTTGTCCAACACATTGAGGAAACTAGATGATCACTAGATGATCGTCCTCTGAGTGAACAGACCATATTAGAGCACCGTCCCGACCGATCATCGGCTCAGAAGGCAGTGAAGGCACTTTTGTGTTTTCTCAGAACCTCTGGTTTGCTCGAGCGACTTTAATTGAAGTGCTGTCCGTACACGTATCTACACCTTCTCTCTCCCTTCTTTCTCTTCCCCTTCTCCCATCCCCCAGTGTAGGGTAGCCAACCAGACTATTGACTGGTTAACATCCCTGCCTTCCTGAATTCTACTCTCTCTCTCTCTCTTTTGAACATGAGGTCGAATCGAGTTAGAAACCGCGTTGGCGGCTTATACATCGACGCCGCGTAGAAGACGATTGTAGTACATTTCGAAATAAGAGACCGCCATGACGCATTAACCTTTCTGAGTTTGCGAGCGCTCGTGTGATTGGCCTCCCTTTGCTCTCATTGCTTTCTCTCTCTCCTGCACCACAGGAAAAGAGAGAGAAGAAGAAAGAAAAGAACAGAGGGAGAGATATTCAAAACTACGCGAAAATAGTAAAATATTTGGGCACGAGAAGTTCGGCACCTCGCTGCATAGCGGCGCGCCACGTAGCGGCGGCGCCCCCGGTCTCTCGCTCGGCAGCTCAGGCTGAACGTCGTCGCGTGGCGTTTCGTCGCTGCGGGCGCTTGCGCTGCTACCCTCATGATCGAAATAAGGCCGTACGTGACAGCGCTTTTAATCGCCGCCAGCAGCGGTGCCGGGGGCTCTGGCACCGTCACTGACAAGAGCACGAAACGCTCCAGTGCCCGTTGAGCTTGCTTGCCCGGCGTTGAGCCATGGGCCACCACTCCTGGTCCAGCGCTGATCGTTGTCAACTGCACACGTTACGCGTCCCCTTTTGTATGCTACGTGATTCTCCGTTTCCGCGCCGGCTAGCCTGCTGTCTCGCAATCTTTCTGTTATTTCTTTGTCATATATATGCGCCGACTGTTTCTCTTTTTCTTTTACTTTGTTTTGCGCGCTTCAGTGTCTTGTGCATTACAGCAGGCGACGATGTCCTCTTGGTGCAATCATTGCCTTTGCTTGTCTGCGGCCGGAGCTATAGTCCGAGCCCCCTGCTTTCGTCCTTTGTGCTAGACAGCTGTGCTTTCCGAGAGTTCAGGCCTCGTTGCAACATTATTCTGGTATGAGCGTGTCTCTTTTGTTCCGCTTTTGAGCGGCGATTTGCGGCGCTGCTGATACGTTATTGGCTTCGTTCACGGTGCGTGTCTACTCGTCGTGCAACGATCCACTCGAACTTATGCTGGCAAAGTACACTTTCCACGCGGCGAGTGTGGTAGGAAATCGCATTGCAAAATCGATTCGCGCCTACGCGCGCATGCAGTGTTATCAGAGGAAATTATAAATTTCAGCAGTTGTACCAAATAGTTCCTTTGATGTTTTTGTTTGATGCAAATATGAAAACTGCGATATTTCTGTTTTGCAATGGAGATTCAGGCAAGGGCAGTTGCCTTGTATTGCTTATTTAATGTCGCATCAACCGTTACTCCGACAGATATAGGGAGCCATTAAGGACGTAAAGCGACAAGCGTTTCCCAACCTTACATCGAGTGAAGCATTACGGACTTGTCGTCTTAGAATCATTCGAAGTTGAAGTGCTCTTGCATGAGTGGAAATTCTCGCTGCCTAAGTATATTGTCATCCTAGTAAGTGTTTTCTCGCCAGAGGGCCTAGTGAAATCAGAGGTGTTAACCAACATTGCGAACATGATGGCTGCCTGGGTTATGCAAACGCTGAAGGAAGTAGTTGCGGTCTTCAGAAACCGCAGAAGGCTATACTGCGCTCCTATATAGCTTCCTCCATAGGTGACCTCCGGGGTCCGCGACATTAGGAGCAGCACGAAATGGGAGCACCTCGCCTTCTCTCCCCATATCCATATCGTAGAAGTGAATACATGCGCATGTCGTGCAAGTACGGTCATGTAACATATAACGTGGGCTGCCGTGGTAAGGAGCACTTTAGATCTAAAGGGTTTTGTGCTTGTCGTACTCTGCATCACACGCGACATGCAGGAGTGGATCTGTTCGTTTGCTGTTGACTTCGTCCCCTTCCTTTTATGGTGTTTACGCGCTGTCTTCCGCTGATTCGAATGCATGGTGAACCTGCTCGCACCCAACTCTGCAAAACGGCGCGTATACGGAAGCCGATATCCTTAGGAGTCGGAAGTTTTGTGCTATATTTCAATTTCTTTTACCTTTCGGTTCAAGTTTAAAGCCCAGCCGGCTGACTGCTTTGGTGGTGCGCACGCGAGCCGCGTTTATTGAATCAGCCCGCAACGCGCCGAGCCCAATAGGGCGACGATGAGGCGCCGACCGCTTGCTCGCGAACCGTTGGTTCCAACTTGGTTTCTGTTATCGTTTCTCTCTTTCTTTTCACTTCTTCCATCCTGTGGAGTACTCGAAATGCGCGGACCGTCATGTCCGAAAGTGAGCGGCAAAACTAAGCGCACCGGCTGAGAAATCTGGATCGCCGCTTCTCGGGCCGCGTGAGCCGCTTATGCGGACGTGGCCTGCCTAAAGAGACTCCGCTGCCTGTGCTAGCCGGAAGAGCTCTGTTGGCCGCCGGCCCTGGAACCCAGCTGGCGTCAGCTGGGAACTTTGTGCTGTTCGGCGGGAAGCGGCATGCCTAACTCGTTCGAGTCCAGCCAGCGCTTCGCAAATTTCCTCGGTCGGCGCTCTTGCTGGGCTCTGCGAAAAGCCCGCGTGTACGGAGCAGCTGCAAGGAAGTCCTTCCCTCTACGACGCCATGGCTGGGTCTCGCGTCGCGCAGGTTGAGGATGCGCAGATCGGATAAGCGCTCTCTCAATGGGCCGGAAGCGACGCGGCTGGTCGGCGGGCAGTTGATTCTATCCAAAGTGACGGCGCAGCTGCCCTTTGCGTAAGCGCGCACCCACGGCGCGGGGCGGGCTCAAATGAGCGTCCCGGCGGCCTTCTGTATAAACCGGACAGGAAGAGTGCCGCGAACAGGGCGCCAAAGCGTAGACCGAGGCACGTGGTCATTACAAATGACAATTACAAGCATCCCGAAAGCGTTCGGCGTGTTACGAAAGCCGGTAACGGGCCCCGGAGGAGAAGCCGCGCTCTTTTCCGCCGCAAAGGTAATGGCGACTGCGTAATCGCGTCCCTCTTTCGCGGCCGAGCGCGGTGGCCGAGGTGAAAAATGTTGTTTTCGCTCCGGCGTCGCCGGATTAGGTCGCGCCGTTTGCAGAGCCCTCCTCTCTGCTGGACGCTAAGGAGCTCTGAGAGAGGAGGCTTCGACTACGCTTGGCAGGTTTCATGAATGGGCGCTCCTTGGCCGGCTGGCAGCGGTCGCCGCATCTATAAATAGGGCTGACTCGCTCCTGACGACGCGGCGCTTAATTCATCCTCTCTCTCGTTCCTCTCGCGCCCGAATGCTGGCCTTGGAAGAGACGCGTTTCCTCTCGATCACCGGCTGCTGGAACAAAGGGCGGATCACCTGCTCTCGTCCCCGGCCACGGCGACATCTCGTCACTCTCGTTCTCGGCAACCTTGCACCCGGCGGCCGCGCCTCGCTGCTCCAAGGCGCGCTGGCTGGCGTCGGCGCGCGCCTCCTTTGCATCCTCGCGCGTTGAGTGGGCGTCGCGCGCCGGCTCTCTTGCTGGCCTCATTGCGCGTCTCGACGGAATGCTCCGAGCGCCTGGTCGTCCGTGACATCAACGACCCCTCTATGCGCTCCGGCTTTCGCCTGATTTCTTGCGTCCGGTCTGCGAAAGCCGCATGTCGGAAAGCTTGTTCGCCTCGAAGGTTCACCCAAAACATCCGCGTGGTCGCTGTGTGAAAGCGCTTGTACGCGTTTCTTTTTTTTTTTTTCACATATCATTAAGCCCAAAAGTGTTTCTCTTTTCGCCAGTGGAAAGCAAGGAAGAAAATGCACTTTTTTCTAGAGTAAGTAAATACCCCCCATTGGTCATGCCGTATTTCGGTATTCCACGCAGCTCTTTACGTTCGAATGTCCCGCTGATAATGCGTAAACCGAGCCTTTCCAGATGGAGAGCTTTGCGTTGTCAAATGTTTAGTTTTTAGACTTGAACGCGCAGTATAGTAGTTTTCTGGGTTATAAGGACAAAAAGTGACTATAGTATGAGAGCTATGACGCGGCTAAGAGAGGCGTGGAACAAGCCATAACCGACCTCTACATGTACCATACCTGCCGCGCACCGCCGCAAGCGTAAAACATGCGCAACACAGAAGAACCGCCGACATGAGTTCGCTCTTTGATCGAAAGCGAACGCGCGAGGCGTATCTGCCGCATCGGCGCTACAGGCGGAGAACGCGATGGCGTTAAGATTTCTTCGCAACGCGACGCTGACGGAAGAGATACGGGGAATCCCGGAGACGATGCGTGGAAGGCAGATGCCAGCTCGCCCCGTGAGGAACGCGGCATAATTGAATTTCACTCTCCTGCGAGCCCCCCCACCCCCTTTCTTTTTTCCTCATTCTCTTCGTTTTCCTTCCCTGACTCGCCGCTTCATCTTTCCGGTTTTCCGCTACTTGCGTTTTTTTCCTCGCCGTTTCTTCTTGTTTTAATTCTCGCCTTGAATTGGCAAACTTCGTGGGGGAAAAAAGGAAAAAGAAAGAAAGAAAGAATAATATAGTGAGATGGAGGCGGTGCGTGGACGAGAGAAAGGGCGGCTGAACCGCGCGCAAAGAACGCCAGCGCCGTAAAGTTACGCTACAAATGCGTGCACGAAGGTGAAATATGTCCCGCTGCTGCCCCCCTCTCCCCTCCCTCCTTAGCTTTCCTCGTTATATTCTTCACCTCTGCATTTGGCGGCTGCCTGCAAGCGTGTTTTCAAATTTGGTCGTCGCCCTTAAAAACTGATTTCGATGCTAATCGGCGTCTTTATCGCTTGCATTCAGCACGCGAGTTTCGCTCTGCCGTTTCCCCAACCGCTGTCGTGTTCGCGCGGAGGCTTTCTAGGCGCAACGCGCTTGGCGTCGCGCGCAAGTCTGGGGAGGAGGGGGGAGGCATCGGCTGCAGTCGGCCGGGGGGGGGGAGGGGCTTTCTCCATAAGCACGCGTTCACAATGACTTTCGGCAGCCTATAGGAAACGGGTCGGCGCTGTGCGGCTTTGAAGCGTGCGCGTGGCCTTCTTGAACTTCGGAACTCCGTCCCTTCTACGCAGTGCGTGCGGAAGAAAGTGAAAGATCTATCTCCAGCTGTTGCAGCTATACAGGGCAAGCAAGGCGGGGTGTGGCGTAATTTAATCAGCTTAAGTAAATATGGATGAAGGCGGAGGAGAGAAAAAAATAAATAAAGAGCCATATTCCTGCTCTTTCGTCTTGGCGGCAGATATTCCATAGAAGCGAAACGGCCGACGGCGAGCAAAATTGATCTCGCCGGTTGCGTTCCCCGCTTCTCATCTCGGTATGATACGCGGGGCAGCTGCTTACGGTTCATGTTGTATCCTAATAACTGAAGGCTCTCTTTCGGGCTCTGCGGTCTCGGAAACGTCGAATATGCACGCTTTCCCTTCACACGCACACGAAATACTTCTGAAATCGAACTTCAGGACTGTACGACGTATTATAGCAGCAGAGTTAAGTCTCAAAACAACACGTCACGTTCACACGAAGCAAAAAATATCTTTGTAAGAGTGGTTTCCTATTCCTATAACTTGTCCGAGAGTTCTGTTTGCATAATCTATGTAGGAAGTATGTACAACAGGTCGTGTAAGGATTCGACCATGTATATATATATATATATATATATATATATATATATATGCGCTGACTGGGTTGCGCTTAACTTTGCGAACTAATTTTGTTTTGCACCATTTTTATTGGTGTTTAGCACTAAATGCATATTTTAGCAACTAATAATGCACGTTCTGTGACTAATTCCAGGAACTTTCGTTAATCTCTTGGTAACCTCAAGCGCGTATCTCAACTTAGGTTTCGCGTTTTAATCAAAACAACTGCATGCTTGCTGCGGCAGCTCGTCGCGTTCCAATTCCCTGATGACCTGAGAAAAGAGTGGATTGTAACCTGCAAGGACCCCACAAATGCTGTTACATGCCACTTCCTCTCCTTTCTTTTTTTTTTGTGTGTGTGTGATGCGGCTGACTCACTGACGATTAAAGGAAACTGTAAAGGTGACAGAGTCCGCTGAGGTAGCCTAGTGATATCTCATCCGAAATTACACGGCCCTTTGACAGCCAGCGTCGAACGCGCCCTCGTGCGGAGTGGATGCCCATATAGCGACTCCCAAACATGCTATCATGTTCTCAGCGTTGATAACGCCTTGGAATAGGTTCGCTCGGCAGTTGGCTATAGTAGGAACAACCGCTTTCTCAGTGGAAGATCGTATGTAATGTAATGCATTCAGAGAAGTCTTCTGTTTGTGGTTTTCGTATTTCCCTGCGCCGCATCAACTCTCCCGGCGCAACGATTCGTTTTGTGCCTTTCATACGCTGGGCGAAATGCGGAGTTGCCGGTTTCGCCGAACATGCATATGCGATCCACGGCCGTGCGGGCGTAATCCCCTCGAACGGACTGCACATGATGCGGTTACGACGCGCTGCTGCTGCGGTCATCTTCTATAACAATGCAGGACCCGGCATGGATTTGTCTACGCTTGCCCCGTGCACAGCGTTCGCGTTATAGTGGACGTAAGTTTGCGCGCATGCATGAATGGAACAACGTGCACCGCGAATGGAGGAGCGCTTTTCTGTGGCCCTCACTTTATAGTCGCGCGCCTATGACGGAGGAGAGAGAGAGAGAGAGAGAGAGAGAGAGAGAGAGAGAGAGAGAGAGAGGGGGGGGAATGGAGGGAGGTAAAGAAAGAGAGAGCGCTGTTGCGCTTTGCTCAACTTGCACTCATGATTCTAATATCGTTATTTTTGTTTTCCGTCTCTTTGCAGGTAAGCGCTACCGATTCGACCCTGTGAACGCACACCTGCTGCAGCTCGTATCAGTGAGTCTCATGGATGCTGAGGTGGGGCGCGCACCGAGAGCGCCCTGCGCAGTGGAAAATGCGCGATGCCTTTAGAGCTCGTCTCGGGGGCACGTTCGAGTGAATGCTTCACTAAATCTGCCTGAGCGCACAGCGTGGATCGGGCAGCTTTACTGAGGCATCCGCTGCTGCTCGTTTATCCCTCCCACCGTAGAGGTAGAACGCTTGCATTTGCGTATTTACTCGCTGGGATACAGGTTTGTCAAGTGCCAACTGCCAGTTCTCCAAAGTGTGAATGACATTTATCCTCTTTCGCAAGAGCAGAGGCTGCGTGGTTGTTTGAGCAAAGCAAACAGGGTTCCGGTGGTTTCACGAACGCCCGGAAGGTAACATGCATGCGAAATGCAGTGGTGACCCCCCCCCCCCCCGTTATGGAACCTACAGACTCTAACTTCGTTATTAACTGATAACGATGTTAATGGGCAGATAAGTTTGCTGGCCCGAGGCCGTCATCTTTCTGCGTAGGTGCACAGCTAGCGCAGCTGGTCGCTGAAGACCAAACACGAATCGCCATGCGAAATTGCGAGCGCGAAATGAGCTCTTTTCAAACTCGGCAGTCGGGAACGTTCCGTGCTTCTTGCAATCCTTCCAACCACACAGCAGAGCGGCCCGGTTTCTCTCTGCCTGGGCGTCGTCCCTGGCCTTTTCTGATTGTTTTTCCTGAAATGTAGTTTCTGCGCTTGAGCCTCTTTTGTACGTGCATTCCGTCCGCGGTAACGTGAAACAGAGGAGGCGCCCAGACACAGGCCGCAACGTTAATGACGCGCACAGCCGCGCCGTCCGCAGAAATGCAAACGAGCCGCGTGCTTGTTGCTCCTTCTTTCCGGCGGCCAAGGTTACAAGCACGTGCGCGGCAGTTCTCGCCGCTGCCGGCGCCCATCTGCGGCAGCGCTGGCATGCAAATGGCTCCGCGATCAGACCGTGTGTAAATACGCGCTTAGCCGGTGCCGCCGCACTGTGCGGCCGTTGGCGCTGCGATTGCGCGCGTGTTCGGGGACGCGCGCCGCGACGTGATCCAACAGCAGAATTGGGCTCCGTAAATGAAGTGGAAACAAGGTCACACGTCGATGGCGCGCGCACACGAAAAAGAAGAGACGGAAATGGCGGAGGCTTCGGCTGCATGCGGCTCCGTATGGGACAGGAACACTGCTATATGTATACATGCCCTCTGCGTGGCCACGGTTCGTCTCGGCCGAGCGGTGCGCAATGACGCGCGCGGGGCGCCCCACCGGCGTCCATGTATACGCTCCCTGTCGCCGCCGCAGCTCGTCCGCTTGGAAGGCACCGCTGTCGGGTCAGCACGGGGCGACTCGCGCGTCTCCAGAGCACCACGCAAGTGCTGCAGGTGCAATCACGTGATGTGATTGGCGACTGTGCATCTCGACGTCGCATGTGCAATTTTGCTTAACGCGCCGATCGGCGCCGTGCATGTGCCAGATTCCACCGCAAATCGCCGCCGCTTATAGAGCTCTGTCAGACGAGATTCAGACGGCTACGTGCTTTGACCTCGCTCGTTTGCTTACGTGGCGCGAATGGCGCCTGGCAGGGCTCAACCTGGGGCTTCGTCTTTGTCGAAAAGCATACGACATTCACGTGTAGTGGAGCACGCTTTGTGAGCTCCACATCAACGGCATGCGAAACTTTCGTGCGTGCACAAATAACAAATAATATGACTTCTCAAATCGTGACCAACTTTCGTATTAAATTTTCTAGGCATATATATATATATATATATATATATATATATATATATATATATATATATATATATATATATATATATATATATATATATATATATATATATATAACTCTTTCTTGCAAACTCTGGCAGCCACATTGCTCAGCAGAACACACCAGCTGCTGCGCTCTCGTTTATACAGCAAAACCTCGCTTTAACGAAGCTGAAGGGGGAACAACTTCGTTGAATTGTAAGGAACCACTACTTCGTTATAATTAATGGTTTCCTGCTTTCACGGCTGACATCGTCCGCCAGGGAGTGTCGTTAAAGAAATTATATTATGGTGTTTCGCAAAAACCCGCAATCTAATTATGAAGTGCACGCCTTAGCGTGGGATTCGGGAGTAAGTTTGACCACCTGAGGTTTTTTGAAGTGCACCCGATGCATGGTACACGAATGTTCTTGCATTTTGTCCCCATCGAAATGCTGCCGCCGCAGCCGGGAATCCAACCGAAGAGAAGGGTCGTTGGGGCGTTGCTGTTAAAAAAAAAAAAAAAGAAAAGTGGGTAAGCCGATGCAAAAGGCCTCTGCGTCCCGACGAAACACCGCTAAAGATAATTACTTCCCTTTTTTCTATATTTCTTTCTCTTGTCTTTTTTTTTTTTTTTGCGCATTCGTGCAAGATGACTGCTCTTTCAGCTGTCAACGCTATCCTATAGTTTGCCGTCGTCGCGCACGCACAAGTAGCGGCGTATCTGTATATCTTTGCTTGGGTGTCATAGATCGATGATTGCAGTGCGAACACTGCAGCTACTAAGCCTTCTGAACGCCGAATTGATGTTGGGACACTTGCCATTCCGTGTTGGGGGTTTCTTTCCTCCTGCTAAATGAGTGGTCTTGTCAGTAAGCCATCACAGGTCGGCCGCAGGTATAGGAACGGCCGTGTAATGACACCAGTACCCGGTGGCGCTCTACTCACCGTCAGGCCCAGTCTCGCAGGTAATGATGCCGGCGCAAGCGTTGGCCAATGAGGGGATCGAGGGGGAGGGGATTGACGCGCGCTTGCCGGTCATCAAACTACGCCGACCAAATGACGCGCAGTTCAGGGACCGATGAGCTTCTCGACGCGCTCGCTAGATGGCCGCTCTTCGAAACGGGCCTAGGGTGCGGAAGGCATCCGATAACGGCGCACCAGGAAGGAGCCGCGATTGGCGGCCACTCCGGTGTGCCAGTCAGTGCGGGCCAGGTTAATCTCCGAGTCTGCCCGACCGCCTTTTGGCAGGACGCGTCTGTTGACGCTGCCGTCTTGCGGCGTTGCGCCTGTTCCTGTTTTGTTTGTTTGCTTCTTCTACAGGGCTTGGACACGGCTGGCACTTATTGGAGCCACGGACAGCTGAAATGGGAAGAGCGACCAGGAGAGGTCCTGATGAAGGAATTACGGTCAGGGGAGAGGTTCATTCGCGAAAACTTGCGCCGGAAGTGTTGATCGATATGCCCCGAGGCGCTGAAATGTGCTGCCCCTACCGTTGTGTGTATTTTATTTCTGGACAAGACGGACAGTTTTCGACTTGCAATCAGGAGTTTCCCTATACGTCTGCCCATCCTCGGTTACTTATTTCCTTTCGATTCGCGAGTGGCGTTGAGATCGCTTTTACACGCTCTTGAACAAGCACATCATTTATAGATTGTTGATATATAGAGGATCGAAGCTGGTATGAGAAAAACATGTGATCCAGCAAGTTTTATGCCCGATTTAGACTACAGTGACATTGACGGTGAGGATATAGCGAGGTGCATTTTGCCGCTTGTCCGGGCTGTCCAGCCAACTGTGTGTTTACACGGCTTGAATTCCATGCGAGTGCGCTGTGGGCTGGCGTCGCTTGGTGGCATATGCGATTATCATTGCTTACGCCCAGCGTTTGGCGATGCGTTGCGTCGCATTCACTTGGAGATCCCGAACTCACAATTCGCGGCACGGTTTCATATGTTATCCTCATACGTGCCCGTCTTGTGTGAAACCTACGCGCCAAGTCGCTATGCTGGCGCTCTTCCTTTTCACAATTAAGTGGCTAGTGTCCAACCTTCACGTCGTGGGGAGCGGGGTGTAAACGCGTGGTTTACATTCGCCTGACCTTGCGTATGCTGCCAGGCCGCGGGCACAACCGTGACGCGACTTCCCTGCACGGATTTGAGCTTCAGGCCCGGAGATGGTATAGCGAGCGTTTCGTTCGACGGCGCTTAGGGGAACGTGATTTGGTCGTAATAGCGGTGCGCTCTTCTTCAGCATGCGCCGTTGTCGGGGAGAAGAAATTACGTATGGCAGCCACCATTTTTCTTCGCCTTCCTCTTGCCGAGAAAGTAGGAAAATGATATGCGCATTCCCCGCGGTGCATGCGGTGGAGAGGTTTAAATACGTGACGGGCAGCAACAAACAAGGATGTGGAGACAGGGTGAGAAGGAAACCGAGGAAAGAAACAAGCATTAGAAACAGTGCGGATTAAAAGCCGGGGTTGCGGCTGTATCGTCATTTCTCGGCAGCCGGCGAGGCTAACGATGATTAGGAAGATGGGTCCCCTCTCGAGATGGTCCGGGTTAATCTGCTGACAGCGGGAAAGAGGTGCAGGGGAGTGTGGAAGGGGGGGGGGAGCGCAGCACCCATAATCGAGATCCCGGAATGCGCATCTGGCAGTTTCATTCGCAGCCGGCCGCAAGGATGGAGGGCGGGGGAGAAGGGAAGTCCATGGCCAGTAGCCCCCCCACCTCCCGCCACCCCCACTCCCTACACCAGGAGGCGGCAGCGCCGGGAGCACGCACGTCCGTTCCCATGGCGACAGGGCCAGCGAGTGAAATGCGACGGCGGCCAAAAGAACATTTCACGAAGCCGCCTGGCCCCCTCTTGGCGTCGCATCTTTTAATACGAACCCCGTTAGGACACGCGTGAATTCGACCGTGTTTGTTTCTCGTGCTTCCTCCTTTCCTTTTTCTCCGCCCGCTTCCTTAATTTGCTGCGTTCTTTTTCTTTCTTTTCCGCCTTGGCGCCATTTCTTCCTCTTTGCTCCTGGAAACACGGCGCTGTGCACAAGGCGGGAAAACCGCGCGATCTTCTGTTTATGTTTCACTTCCCCCTCCGCTGTCTAGGCGGCTCACACAGCAGCGGCGCTCCTTGATCGGTGGCTATTATTTATCAGGCTTAGGAAAGCGCTTTGCTGCCAGCGATGCGCTTGCTTTTGGTCGGTAAGGGTTTCGTCCCCTGTTATTTCTAGTTCTTGTTTTCTTATTACTTGAGCGCACATTCTGTGAACTTATTGGCTACATTCCTGTTTCGCAATTAGTGTGCCAGACACATTTTTTATCGCGATTATCCTTCTTGAAGCCACAATTTTCTGAACCCACGCTCTCTTAGACGCCAGATGCAGCGAAATGCACTCTGAGCGTAGGCACGCGCGGTTTGCGATATTCGGCCCTAATAGACGACGGCGGCAGCTTCTGCCCTTTATTTCTTGAAGTGTGTTCTTCAGGGAATATATAGTGCGACCTCTTGAACATCTTTTCCCCGTAAGAGGCGATTTGATGGCAGTAAATTGAAACGAAGGCGATATAGTGTATGCAGCTTCCTGTTATGATATTTAAAGTTTGTTTTGCGCGCGTTCCGTGTACCACATGTATGGTAGTTGTGAGAGACGGTGTTCTGTGATCCACATGTTAGTCATTTTAAGTAATCCTAACATGTAATCTGTGGCATATAGGGCTCTTGGAATTCTTTGCGGCGAACGTGCCTGGTGCTCGAGTCGACGTTTCATGCAGACCGAGTTCTGGAAAGTTTGGCGCTCACTATTCGGAGGTTTAACCCGTATACATAATAAATGTTTTCCCTCGCTCTCGTATTATGCGAGAGTTTCATCACTCAGCAACAGCAGTGGTGTGCGCAGCGAGCCCATCCTTTCAGGCCTGCCTCGTCGACCGACGAGAGAGAGTGCGGAAGCGTCGGGGTCGCCGAAGCATCAGCGGAGGTGCGGAGGCCATCACTTATTGAGAGGGGCTCGGGCCGCGGCTTCGTGAAGCGACGGGAGGGAGTCCTGGTCGGCACGGCCATGGCGGGCGAACTGGCGGCCAGAGCACCCGGCGGATCTCGCAGCCCCATAAGAGGAAGGAAACGCGCTTAGCCAGTCTGTGCCCGGCGCCGGATATCTCCAAGTGGCGGGGAATTACGCCGCTCTGGCTATCGAGAGGCTTTCGGGGATTCGGGCGTAATTATGCAGCTACGTTATAGTGGACGGCGAGGGCGGAGTGCGGTCTTGCGTCGAGGCGCCAAGCCGGAAGCCCCCATCGAGTCTCCGGTTGGAAGTGGGGCTTACGACCTCGCTGCCGCCGCTCGTGTTTGTGGTTGCCTGGAACGGCGAAGGTGCTCGGGGCTGTCTGGCTGAAACGCCATCGCTTGTTTCTCTGTTTGCCAAGTTCGCCTAGGCAAGCTAACTCTGGGGGTTTTCGGCGAAAAGCTGCGTACGCCGTATACAAAGCCGCGTGGCCTGCTCTCCACTACACATATTGCTACCCCTCCTTGCCAATAGTGACCACCCTCCTAGTGCCATGGCGACAACTATCGCAACCTCGAAGATAGGGTGGCATTTTTCTGTCGACTACTATTCGATGTCGTTGACTGCTCTCGTGGCGCCGCAAGTCTACACTGAGCCGGCAGCTCATTGCATGATACTTCGCTCGTTCTTTACCTCATACCGTCGCATGCGTGCCGCCGATATGCTGAGCGCAGTGTTGTCAAGCGGTGTAAAGGTATGTCATTAAACTCTCATCGGTCCAAGGTTTGTTTCTTTCTTATCTTTTCTCTGCTTCATTTTTTTTAATCCTTCAAATCTTAGGCATATATAGTCTTTTACAAGACTGTGCGCGGCCTTGCGTTCCTTGCGGATCATGTTGAGCTGGACGGTTATATTTACATCTGTTGATTCTCTTCCAATTGGTCAGTATCCATTTCTAGTTTCGCTGCGTTGTAACTCAGACGGACATCTCCGCGGAATATATAGTCTTATCTCGATGAGGAATTTTTTTTTATTGCGACAGCATTTATATCGCCTGGACACTCCGGGCGCATTTTCGCCGTCGCCGTGATGTTCCGTACAAAGTACAAGGGGGATAACACCGTCGCCGCGCATCCTGTGCTGTATGTGCGAGTGAAAGCACAGGAGGGAAGCCGACGATCGCGGCTCAATGTGGCGCGCGCGAAGGAAGAATGCGGGGGGGGGGGGGGGGGGGGAGCGAGAGGGGTGCAGTGTGGTGCGCAGGCAGCAATTGCGCATTTCGCGACCGGGCGCAAGGGGAACTGACGATCGCGACTCAGTCTCGCTCGCCATGTGTGCAGGAAAGCGGGGAGTCAGCGCGGGAGGCAGGGAGGAAGGGGGGGGGTGGCATCTTCTCCGCCAACAAGCGCGCATATTGCACGGCCGAGCGCGGTCACGCCCGCCGTACCTTGAAAGGGATCTGCCGACGACGGCTCCTACCTTGCTCTTCCATTGAAGCGACAGGTCGCACGAAGGTCACTTCGCTCGCTGCTGCTGCCGCCGCGCTTAGTGACACCAGCGTTTTGACAGCGAGTGTCCGCGCTCATAGTGGGATGTGTTCACGTTTGCTTGAGCGCGCTGACACCAACTAATTTAGCTAGTAAGCGAATGTTTCGAAGTTTATAGGGCCGATAAAACTACTATCCTTACTACGTGTAGCTGTCCACTCATATGCTATCGCAGTCGATGCTTCACCTTTCAGGCGAAACTGCGACTATATACCAACAATACACCAGCGAATGTTGTGCGTAGAAAAAGAGTGCATCCATTTAGTTTCAAGCGCTTGCCCCACTGCGGGTGGGTGGCCTATAGTTTCTCCGTCGTGTACAATAGGAGTGACTGTGCCGTAAGCGTCATGGAACGTCATTTGGTCTGTCGCCTAACTGGCCTTCTCTTCTTTATTTGTTCGTGATAGAGGCAAAATTCCTCCCGGCGAAGTTAACGGCCTCAAAGACGATGTATTTTTTTCTCTCTCTCGCTAAGCCGGCTGCCGGGACCGAGCGCGACTTCGAAACTATACAGAAAGCCGAGGTCGCCACCAGAGGAAACATCTTGGACCAACATTCATTGTCTCGCGGTGACTTTGAAACCCACGGAGACCCACCCCCTTCCTGTTCTTATTCGCCTCCCTTCGAGCCCTAGGGGAAAAGCATCTGGAGGTTACTTTCTCCGTAGCTTTTGTTTGTTGCTGTAGAGGCGCCTAGACTTCCTTGAATTCGGACTCGCTTTTCCGCGGTGTTCGTGCGTTCTCATAACCCGCAAGTAGTGCCCGCTTTACAGAATGCTCAGACAACTGGAGAAATTCCCGCGGGGGAAAGCGAAGACGAAAGGGTAGAAATAAAGAATAAAAGTGCTTCGTCATCTTTTCCTTTTCCGTTTTGCAAAAGCTATTCGTATGTCCGTGACGTCGAGCAATAACAGAGACCGCGCGGGGTTATCCACCCCGTCTTTTAAATATATATTTCTCTATTCTTTCTTTTTTCATTATTGTTCTCGTGGCATCTGCAGCTTCGGTAGCATTCCAAGGAGCTTGCATTGTGTCTGCTTGTATGTCTCCTTTTATCGTTCTCCTTTTTTTTCCCCCGTATAAAAAACGCCACCAGCTGCAGTTGTTATAAGGCGGCGTGATGCCGAGGGATGCTTGTTTCTCGAGGAATGGCCTGTAGGAGCGCAAGACAAACAAAACAATAAAGGAAAGGAATGAAACGATATATATATATATATATATATATATATATATATATATATATATATATATATATATATATATATATATATATATATATATATATATAAGAAGCGACGCAAGGGCGCGCGTAGCGATAACAAAAATGGAATAGGGAGAAAAAAAAAAAAAGAACGGAGCGCGGAGGAGGTGGTGGTAAGAGGCGGCGAGGGAATGGGGGGGGAGGGGGGATGCCTGGTATGAAAGCGAAAAGAAGCGAGAGGTGAACTTCGAGCAGAAAAGAGGCGCCGGGTACAATGGCTGCCCAGGAGCGAGATAGAAAAGTGAGCGGCAGAAAGGGAGCATTGATCATGGAGCTTTTGACGCTGCCCCTCTCCCCCCTCCTCCCCAGCACCAAGATGTGCTCTCCGGAGTGCCATTGTTACGTGTGGCCGCCTCTCCTTTGCACCGCGGCATGCTTTATGCTACACGCTGCGAATCAGTCTTGCGCGACATGGCACGTGGAGGCGGCGGGGGAGGGGCCCATCTCGCCTGAAGGGTCGCACGGTGAAGACCGCCGGAGGTCACTCACTGTGGGGCGCGGCCGCATCACGCTCGTCGCTTCGCGTTGCGCGCCACAAGCGCATAGCTTCTCGAGCGCACGCTGCCGGTTCCCCATCGCCTGTGAAGAGGCAGGAAGGAAAGAGACGCAAGAGCGTGCGGATTATATGCGAATAACGGACCTCGCTTGCAGAGTGCTGAAACGGTGTAGCCCAAGTCCTTTGACCTCGTCCATCGACCTCGTCCATTTAACCCCACCTTCCCAACTGACCCACTGGTTCCACGAATGACGAGCGTGGAAGCTAGGGCAGGTGATAGCTACTAAGGGATATTTATATATAGCATACCCGCAGATAATGCACGGTGTCGGCCGTGCTTACGAAAGAAAACGAGAAACGTCAAGAATATCCCAAGTACACTATAGGATATTCGTATGCGCACTGCCCCTAATGCGGACCTTTCGACATGAAAGCCGTTCGCGTCTCGCAGTTTTAAAACCTGTAAAAGTGGCAGTGCGCAGACTCGGTAGCGGAGAAATTTTAAAGGGCCCCCTCACCAGGCCCCAGAGCAAATTCGGTTACACGCTGCAAGTTGTTACGTGCCCTCTGTGGAGCGTTCTGCCGCAACAATTTTTCAAGTTGGCTCATTAATAGCCCAGATAGAAATATTTGAGTGCCGCGAACCCATGATTTCAAGAGGCGAGGGCCACTGCCAAGAAATACACTCTCTCTGCTTGTCCCGTCTATCCTCCGCAAGCGAAATTCCTTCCCTGCGTTCTCCCATACTGGAGCTCAAGGATTGCGTGGCGCTTACGCCACGGGCCCCGCCTTCATTTCTTTGTCTTCTCCTCGCTTTTTTTGTGGCGCGGAGCACTTCCGCTGACGGCGTCGCGCGCGAGCTGTTGCGTTTGTCTCGTTTCAAGGCTAAAACCCCATGAGCGCGATTTTGTGCGCGACAGCGACGAGCGACGGATCGGGCCCTCGCGTGAACAGATCGCTCGGTGTTGTCGCTCGATCGCTCGGTTCTGCAAACCTAGAATTCGTCGCTAGTCGCCCGGAAGTACTATGAGTGACTATCCAATAGCGCGAAGCCGGAACTGGATGTACATAACTCAAGTACTTCCGATTCTCGCAGGGAACGAGCAAGCGATTGAATTTGTATACGTGCAAGGTTAAGAACCTACTGCAAGACTTTGAGAAATATTTTATGCTACTTTTTACAGTAAAACACATGAATAAAGCTCGCGTCACGCTAGTTTCGGCGCCTATAGTGCTGCCCTCATACCGGCAACACTAGGGAGACATCGCTCGAAGTCATCGCTCGCATGGGGTACGACTTGTATAGCGACGAGCGAACGCGACAGCCATCTCCATCGCGTCGCTTGTCGCTGTCGCGCGCAAGATCGCCTGCATGGGGTTTATACTTCACGCAGCACAGGATTTTGCACGCTGTGCTTGAGAACACCTGACTAGCGGTATAAGTCAGTGCTACGCGCTTCTGACATCAGACAAGCGGTCCATAGAGCGTGATCGCGCGCTGAAGCATCGCAGAAATTGACATACTTTTGTTGTCTGCGTGCGCGACTGCACGAGGTGGGAACAAGCAGACAAAACGGAAATACATCTCTCTTGCTGCGGTGCGAAGTAAAACAAGAACACGCAAACATTCACTTTGTGTGTTTTATTATTTCTCTAAACTTGAATTCGTCTATTGAAGCAACGTCTTACACAAGTAACAAGTGTTGCATTGAATAATTCTCCAAGTCACGTGTCACTACGAGCGACATCACAGCAGTGCGATGTATGTGGCCATACTTCTGCGATATGCGTCAACTCTCCAGCTGGGAGCGCTGCGCCCGCGAGAAAAAGGGCAAACGGTGTTTGGTTTGAAATTTCAGCTCTGTCTGCGGCGCGTAGCGATGTAATACTTAGCCGACACGATCGTTAGCGCGCATAGTATGCACGACGCTTGTTAGCTCGAGATGGCCAGACCTGGTGAGGGCCCTCTAGTATATATATATATATATATATATATATATATATATATATATATACCACGGCGGCCGCATTTCGATGGGGGCGAAATGCGAAAACACCCGTGTGCTTAGATTTAGGTGCACGTTAAAGAACCCCAGGTGGTCAAAATTTCCGGAGTCCTCCACTACGGCGTGCCTCATAATCAGAAAGTGGTTTTGGCACGTAAAACCCCAAATATTATATATATATATATATATATATATATATATATAATTTTCCGCGAAAATGATAAGATAGAGAGAGAAGGGAAGACGGAAAGGCAGGGACGTTAACCAGACTGAGTCCAGTTTGCTACCCTACACGTGGGGAGGAGAATGGGGAGTGAAAGAGAGAGAGAACTTAGGTGTAGGATGTCTATAGTCGGGCACTCAAGTCTGTTGCCCTCAGGTAGCGAAAAAGCGCTCGAACTGCTTTCTGGGCTAATGAACTGTGATACCAGGCTCCCAAGATCTTCGCTTCCGTAAATGGCCTGTCATCCAGTCTATTTAAGGCACACTGAAGAGTCTCACGTTGATTATCGAAGCGAGAACAGTGGCACAGAAGGTGACTGATGGTCTCTTCACACTTGCACTTAGCGCATATTTGTGAATCCGCCATTCCAATACGATAGCTGTAGGAGTTGGTGAATGCTACTCCTACCCACAGCCGACACAGCAGTGTTGCGTCACGTCGTGAATGTTTTGCTGGTAAATTAAGCTTCAGTGATGGGTCGAGGCTGTATAAACGACACTTAGAGTTCTGTGGTGTATGCCAGCAACCTAACGTGATGGTACGAGCGAGACTGCGAAGCTCTCTTGCAGCGTCGACTCTGGATAAAGGTATAAGGAGTGTCGGTGAGCCAGCCTGGGCACGACTTCGCTATAATGTTTATCATTTCCGCGGAAAACTTGCTTTAATCGTTACGCGGGGGCATAAAAAGGGTTGCGTTTTCAATCTCAGATTCCGACAAGAAGCGACGGTACGATTCTTAACACCCGAGGTCCTTTGGTTTGCAACAAGGACGTATTGCTCGTTATGTGCGCGGATTGCGCATGGGAATAGTTTCGGATGCACGTACGTGCTCGTATACCACAAGTACGTGCGAGAGCGCCAGGTACAGTCGACTGATTCTTTAACAGCACCGCGCGAGCTTCGAATGGCTTGCCGATGAATGCCTTCTAACGGCGAGAAACGACGATATCAGCTCGAGCAAGAGAGATGCGCAAGCATGGAGGAAGGAGTTTTTCATTCCTCCATGTGGGCAAGGGATCAAAAAGTCCTTGCCGATCCCGTCGCTTTGCGCCGTTTGAAGGCGCTGACCGGCCGGCTAGTCGACGCTCGCGTGGTACTGTTAAATAATCGGTCGACTGTACGTGTCAAATGACGCAATTACCTATGGAACTTCGCCGCCCGCCCGCCGTCTGTGTGCCCCGACCGACGCCCCTTAAACAGGCGACACAACGTAGGCATATATTGCCTCTAGTGCAGTGTCACACGGCTAGCTATATACGTGCCGCGAGTTCTCTTCTGTCAGGCCACTTCAGCTGGTGTCTCCCTTCTTCATTTGTCTATGCCTTGACGCTCGCCTTTTCCATTAGCTCATCCTCTATATTTACTCTTCAAACACCCACTATGATCCAGCTTCAATCGCATAAATAAACAGTTGGGTTAGGAAAGCCATAGCAGTGGAGGTCTCCCGATCAATTCCGATCACCTATGGTTCATCATAAGGTGCGCCCAAATTGGAACGAGCCCGCCACGACTATAAGAATCGCATGCCCCGTGCTCTTCAAAACAGCACTGGGATGTGTGAGGACGCATTTTAGTTAAAAAAAAAAAAAGAAACATCTGGTTATACTAGAAGGGAAATTTTTGAGCGACATATTTCAGACTGCAGTTAGAGAATGTCATAGTCTAATTACTTTTGTTGTCGTTCGTATTAACTAATCCATACATTTCCCCATTTCTCAATTTTTGCGGCGGCCGTCGCCGTCACTCTCAGTTATAACTGTTGTGCACATCCGCATAATGCTAATATGGATGAGGAATGCTTACGGATAAGAAATAAATAATCGTCTAGCATCTAGCTCTTTAATTCATTGTGACCCAAAGTTTACATAATTTTGATCCTAAACTTCGCGTTGCGCGAGATAGTTATAGAAAGTTTTTTTTTTTTTTTTTGTGGGTTCCGTGACAGATCCTTCCTTCCTTCTTTCTTTTTGTATTTTGTGATTTAAAGTCACAAGCTGTAAGTACATGCGACACATGAACTTTAAGGTGGGTATAGGGTAAAACGACGTACATTTGTCTAAATTTGAACAGGCATAGTGTTAAATTTAACCTAGTTTCTAGGTAAAGAAAAAAGAAAGAAAGAAAAATGAAAGCAAAGTTTTGTCGAAGTGGTTTAGAAAAGAACGAACAATTAGTACAAAACAACGGAAGCAGGGCGTGGGGATTTTGTTATACACAAAAACGCTTGGGTGTCGCATTTCGAAAGCTCTACAATGTTTAGTGCAGCTTTTACAGGGACTGCTCAGATGCGTTAGAACATGGGGAGAGACGAATTGAACAAAGTTATATTACACGCATGCTGAACGCCACAAACATGGTGGCACATGTGGTGGCACATTCTATATAGGCAGTGCGCTGATGACCGTTCTGCAGTGATGTATACATAGGCACAGACCTAGATGACATCGTTCGGGAGCGCTGCCCGCATGCAACAGCACTATAGGCGCGGTGTCGGTTCAACTATAATGGAACTCCAGTCTTTTACGCTGCTCTCGGCGTCCTTCAGGCATGCCACTGCGGACTCTGCTCTCTCTTCAGCGTGCCTTTTCGTTCTAGTTTCGAGCCGACAGCGTCCCTTCGTTTTGCAGCCAACAGTATTCTCTTTCGGGATTGGACTATAACATACCTTCTAGAGCCATGACCCGCGAGTTGTTGCTGACGTTCACCGCGATCGCGTCATTCGTTCTAACACGGCTGCTTATCTTCACGCTATTAACAATGAATAGGGCTAATGAATTCCTATCAGAAAAAAAAGAAGAGAAAAAATAATCCTGACAAAAAATTGTAAAGGGGGAAAGATATCATGTGAGCGAAACGAGGCTTGTCATTGTGGATCGCTTGACAGGCTTGCTCTTCAATTAACTCTCGCCGTGCTTCAACCGGGTGTTGTGTGAGGCCGGGTGAGAAGCAAAAAGGAAACACAATAAAGGAACTACTCTGTTCGGTGTGTGTGTGTGTGTGTGTGTGTGTTTATCCCGCTTTGTTCCTGGGAGAAACATTCGGGGAATGCGCGGCTTACGGCGTTTGAGCACGGATGCAAGTGCGTCAAAACGACTCGTAAATTTGAAAGCGTTCCTCTCTTTGCGCGTTTAAGTCGCCAGCCACAAAGAATTTACTCGCAGAATTCTTTCTGAAGCAAGCGAGAACCAAACAAAGGAAATTGAAGGGGGAAAGAAGGTTGGGGGGCAGGCAGGGTTATGTTATTCCGACGGCCGCGCTGGTCGGCTCAAAATATGGATGGGCGTACACGCAAGTGCGCCGGTGCCTGTTTGTCCTGATTGTGGTTCACGTGATGTACGCGTACAGATATAACAAGCGAAGGCTCGGTGCAGGCCACTCCGAGCACTCGCGCACGATAAGCACTCGACGCAGGCTGCACGGCTGCGCGCACACTTAACGTCGCCTCGAGCCCCCACTCGCGATCGAGCGGCCTTCGTCCGCACTGGCAGACGCTCGGCTCATGTATACGCCTGAACGAAAAGGAAGCCAAGTGTCGAAAGGATGAAATCATACTTTCCTATACAGTACTTACTAGAGGCAAGTCTGGCGCTGCGCTTGTTCAGCGGCCATAGGAATAATGGTTTGTATTCATGGATTTGTCTGGTCTTCGTGCTTGTGGCTTCGGGCGTTCCTGTGGATTCGTTTATAGCGCTTTATTTCTCTTCATTGGCCTAAATTTAAACGCAATGTATACCTTTATTATTATTATTATTATTATTATTATTATTATTATTATTATTATTATTATTATTATTATTATTATTATTAATGCAGAAGGCAATAAGTCTCTGCAAACACGTATAATCGCTGCTAATTTCAAGGGTTCCGCATGTTCATGCGTCCGGGGTGTAACGGTTTCAATATCGGGCCTCTGGGCTAGAGGTCTTGTGTTCGAATCCTGCCGTCGGACAACTTTAATAATGTTTACTTAATTATTTGTAGCGCAATACTTTTCTTGAATATAATCAGTTGGCAAAATCACGAGGCCGCTTAAAGCCAGAAGGACGAAGGTTTAGGCAAATCCATGTGTACTAACTATATATACTAACCCTCAATTCCCATGCTGGTTGAATCGCCATGTTTGCAGCTCCCGTAGACGCTAGCGCCACAGATCCCTCTAGTAATTGTATAAAACTGTAGTTAAAGCCCGTAGGCTGGGAGAATGCGCTCTTTTTTTTTTTTTTTTGCGCCTCGCGCCTAGTTAGCGCCGTTGCCTTCTCGTTTCTTCGAACAGTGGAGCCTCGGAGCGAATGTGGGCGGCTCAGTGCTTGTGGCCTTCGTGGCTCCCGGACATGCCGTACACAACGCGAGAAATGCGAGTGCTGCAATCGTGACTTTGTAATAGCACGACGGGCTTGGTTACGCAACAAGGGAGACACGTGCTCGCCCTTATTCTTGTCGCACCTGAATTGCCCGAAAGTGAAGTTCGGGAAAGACAACCAGACAGTTATAGTTGTATAAAGAAATTGCGCACCTGTTTTTTTTTTTTTTTAACAGCGCTGTTAGCTTTCACTTGGGGCAGTGAAATAGGATCTGACCAATTTCTTTTCGCAGCCATGTTTGAGCACGCTGAGCGGAGCGACTGCAGCGAAGCAGAGCAATATACGGCGTTGTTGGCTAATGGACTTGGCCCTCCGCGTCAAACATTGTGCCCCGCGCATTCCGAGTCAAGCAGTCTAATGAATGCAAGACCGGAGAGCGCTTCTCGTGCGCTGAAACCGAACCCGACGTGCTTAACCGTCCAGCGGAAGTGCCGCTTCTCAGCTTGCACTCAGAATAGAGAACTTCTGAAAGGACGCCAGCGCGTCGGTACCGCGGCTTTCTATAGCGGAGCGCTGAGAGGCGCCCGGGGTTTCGTTGGAAGAGCCGCGCAACGCAGTGCATACGTTTTAACCGCCGGCGAGTCTTCGGGAAAAGATGGCGTAGCGGGCGCTTAACCACGCATTCGAATTAGGCTGGGAAGACGCTATTAAAAAAGAACGAAAAACAAAAAAAAGGGGGGGGGGAAGGCGCGCGCGCATAGCGGCTCAAGTTAGCGAGCACAGCCGCGCGGCGCTAGAGAGCGATCGGTGTTGGGCTCCGGGTCCAGTCTTGAGGTGCCTCATTAGCCGCAGGTGGCTCCTCGGAGCGTGAGCTCGTGGCGTATAGTGTTCAGCGACCGCTATTGCCGGGGCGCCAGGGCGGCCTCTACTGCTGCTTTTGCTGCAGCTTGCCGAAAGCCTCGGCATACGTATAATTGAGCCCGAGGATATTCTCACGACGCGCGGGATCACTTGGAGGCAGCGCGCGGAAAGAACTGCCCTGCTGCGTCTTCTCAGGCCTCGCTGGAGTCGCGTAAGTGGATTTGGTAGCGCCTTACGACGGCGGCCGAAAGAAAGCGATGGCTAACGAGGGCCATGCGTACGCACATCGCACGCACTCTCCATCTCCCCCCCCCCCCCGCACACACACACACATACACACCCTCGAAATACCTGTACTGCGTTGGCTGCCGTACATTTAAAGCGTTGCCCGCGCATTGATCGAAACACGCGTAGCGAGGTTTTAAGACTTCCGATGCGATAAGTTAAATAAAGCGCGCTCATCAGCTCTAATTCGTTGCTCCGCGCAAAGATGCGCGCACTTATTCTTGTTGCTCAATTAGAATGCATCATGTGAGGTCCATCAGCCCGTCCATACCATGGAGTAAGATAAGACAGGAGCGCCGACTCCGCTCATCTGTAAGGGACAGATCCTGACACACCGGTTACCGGTTCGCAGAGTGTTCGCCAGACGGCGCTACGCATGAGAGGAAAATGTGGAGGGTGGGGGTGGCTGCTCTAATCAACCGATGGAGTGGGCGCGCGGCTGCTCCAAGCTCGGGTCTCTCTGCCGTTGTTATAGCAACGGTGCACGGCCGTGCTTGGCCATGCTTCCGCATCTCCTTGCACATTCGTTGTGTCGTGTGCTCGGCGCATGGCTTTACGCCAGTAGCGCGCACAGGTATTGCGGTTCGAGGAGAGATGTTAGGCAGACGAAACATGGTATTCATTTCATTTTAATTCATTTATTCGTATTATACCTTACAGGCCCCATGCCAGGCCTTTATTAACGAAGGATACATGGAATTTTGCTAGACACAGGAATAAAAAAACACACAGAAAAGAAACGAAATACGAGGACTATGGAATAAAAAAAAAGAAACAAAACTAGAATATGGGAGAGGGTAGGAGACAACGGCAGAATGTGGTATCGAGCTATGTCAGAAGAAAGTGAAAGCTTTTAGGAAAAGGGTGCCTTTTATTACTGTTTTTATCTGAGCGTCAGTCAAGTACACAGATGCTTCGCTTACTTCATTTCTCGCGACGCTTGTCGGGTCGCCCAGTTCTCTCCGTACCTTGTGGCGATCCCATGAAGGCGGAAGCCTTGACTCTTTCTGAATGCAGAAATTTCTCCTGCAAAAGTGAATTGTGACTTGCACTCGTAGAGATTGTGCTGTTGTCATTTAGCGCTGTGGAGCTGCTTGCGCCACTTTCTTCAGCAAAATCGTCGTTGCAAAGCATATAAAGAACATTCTCTTCGCAGAACAGATGTCCCTGTTGCCTCTAGGCTGCAAATCGTGGGAATCATTATCTTCTTAAACGGAAAGCTGAGAATTCCCATTACGGCACGTGCCTAAATGAGGGAACGCATTTACAGTGTTTGCAGTTGTGCATAAATTATTGCCCTTCTAAAGTTTTTCCGCATTGAATTGCGTACGTTGTATATATGGTTGCTCCTGTCATTCAGTATCGGTGAGTTGCACCTGTTTTCCTCGAAGATCACAGAAACGGCTCCCTGTCGAATTCTATCAAGGGACTTTCTTTTCGTCTGGTAGCACATTCCCTTTATGTTCTCTGCAGTACTTATCAAAAAACGAGGTGCTACTAGAAATGTCGCGCGCATATTTTGTCTTTTGCTTTCAACAGTCGCTTACTTCCAGGAATCTGCTTTCCTCACTGATTCAGCAACTGGGGATTGTGCTGCGAAGAGAGAAAAGTTCTCCCCTCCTTTGCCATACCCGGATATATAGCTGGGCTCAAAACACTTAATCAGTTGCTGTTCTGTTGTTCTGCCTTTTCAAGTATGAGCATCAACACACCTTGTTCCGTAGGACATGATTAAACATACTGCACGCATAGTAGAAAAAGCGCCGAACACCAAAAGTGTGTAGCACATAACTTTCACTTCCGTGCAGGTGTACTGACGTGAAAGACGTGTACTTCTAGCTGTGCCTTTTTGTGCATTATTTTAGAGTGCAGCTCTTAGGCGCCCGTTCCTGCAGCGAGCCTCGGCGTCGGCGTAACCGAGCGAACGAGCGCAGTGAAGGATGAACGAACGAACACAGAAGGCAGCTGGGGATGAAAGACGCGAGGAGGAAAACAGGGGAGCGTGCAGCGGAACCATGACGCGGAAAGCGGAGGAGGAGGAAGGTATGGCGAAAGCGTGAGAAGAAAAGCGTAGTGCGGGAACGATGGCTACGAGATTGCGCCAGAGTAGCGCGCGTCGTCTGGAAAATCTGTCTGCGGCAGCGGCTGTGGATTGCGCCCACGCGCTGCCTCTCGCGATCTTAAGATTAGCGAGGCAGTCGCGCGACACGTCGCTCCGTTTGCAACGTGTCGCACGTGAAAGATTGTCCGCGCCAGTCAATATATCGCGAAATGAGAACACGTATAGAACGGCGCTCGAATTTCGCATTAGGGAGTATCGTAATCGTTTGGTAGTTTTTTCGTCTGCTTTCTCTAGGGACATGTACAAGTGCTTTGCTTACATGCAGAAAAAGCTGGGCCATGTGTTCATTTGAGTTTTTTTTATTTGTGAGCATTATAATTTTGTGTTTGATTGCTGTCGAATCGAGACGTCGAGGCGCCGAGTTTCTAGCAGACGAAAATCTCGACGCTGCCGCTGCCACCATGCTCCGCCACTGTAGCGCATGTGCACGTAGATTGATTGAAACTTCTATTAGAAGGGATGGCCCGTGGCCTAAGATAGGGCTAAGTTATCAGGTGAAAGGAAGGATGCCTGCCTCCTTCGCAAAGGACAGCAGAAGCAAGCTTTGGGATGCTTTCGGATCAACACGCCTCGGCAGACGGCGCTACGCAAGGAGAGTAGTCGGCCCGGATCGGGAGGAGAGGAGAAAGCACGTGCGAACGCCAGGAAGCAAAGCGGAGGGAGAGAGCAAACAAGAGAACCAGGCGCCCGGCGTCCGCGTTTCACGATTTGTCCCGAGCGAATGCGTTGCGCGGCGGCGGAGTCGGCGCACCTGTCTATCCTACTCCGTGGTCCTTACTTAGATTTCCAAGTTCGAAGTTGCCGATATCGATCGGAAGTGTAGCCTTAAGTACTGTCCTTTAAGCACCCAGCCCGTCTCCCTTTCCCGCCACCGTGGGTGGGTATAACTGGGACTTTTTGTGGGTATACAGACTGCCAGACGAGAGGGATGAAGGTGGATTCGGCACAGCTGCCTCAGTGGTTGAAATGCGGCCACGCTCTGACAAATAAATCGTCGTTGCGGTCTTCAGGTGAGTCAATAATTGGGACGATGGGAGAAAAACAAAAACCTGGTGTGTATTCCAGGCTGTTCCCAGGAACGCAGCGCGCGATTTCCGCTCCGCGTGCTGCCGTTGCGTGTTTCGCAGACGCTCCGCGCAGCCGGCATCACATGACAACAAATGGCTGAAACCTGCTACACGAGCTGTTTTCGTCTGGCGGGCTGCGCCGCCACCGGCAGCGACCGCTTTGTCCGTTGACTCACACAGCGTCGCCCACCGGCATGTGTCTCGAGTTGCACACCAGGCGCTGCCGAGCGCACGCTATGCGTCTCAGCCAGGTAGTCACGCGATGCTTTGACGCCGCAATGAAGGATGTACTGCCAGCATCGCGCCGCTATGCATACGGGCCCGGCGAAGCTACTCAGCAAGCGCGAGATTTCTGTCGCCACACCGAGTGAACGCGTTCTGAGCTGTGAGAAAAGCGGAAATTACTATTATTCAAGTTCACACTTCAATGTCGCTCCTCTAAGATGTGTGTATTTGCATAAGTTACCGGCGTTTTTTTGCGCTCAGTGTGTTTGTTGGAACTTCGTGTCTATTGGGGTCGCTCTTAGATGTCAGTAATCAGACAAGGAAGGAATACGAGTATCGCTGTAGCCGTCGATGTTAGCGTCCTGCCCAATGACGGTGTCCCGTGCGCCGTTGATTTCTACAAGAGAAGTTCTTAGAGCTGCGTTAATCCTCGAGGGTGCGCTGCTAGCGTCGCCTACAAAAAGATTGTGCAGATTGTGCATATAATGCTGGCAAACGTGTGCACTGGCCTTGTGCAGCTAATTATTCATTGTTAAAACATTTAGTGCGAAGCGTGCCGCGCGTGGAAAGGGAAGCCTGCTGCGCAAGATAGTTCTCGAAGCTGCTCCGACGCTCGAAGCAGTCAGTGCTCTCATTGCATTTCTCGTACTCAGCGTTTGCTGTCAGTGAGCCATGTCGAATATGCATAGTCGGTGTTGGCAAAGTTTATAAAGCAGGTCTGAATGTGGTTGCAAAGTTAAAATTTATGCCACCGTAAAATCTGGAAAAGCTTCTAAGCCTATAGGGAGTGAGAGTACGAGTATTTTGGTGTGTTTATAAAGGATCGGGTTACAGAGCAACAGAGCACGTTATAAACTACTATCACTGAGAAAGCAGAAAACCTACATAGACGGTTCTCTTGCAGGAGGAGAAAAGGATGAAGATGAAAAAGGAAACACAAATGACGGAGTGCCTATGAGGCGGGGTCATACATGCGCGGTCATGGCTTATATAGACGACTCGTGGGGAGCGGTAATTAACTCGTTCGTACGTTCCGCGAGCAGCGCACGATGAGCACAAACCGCTAGCGCGCCTGCAGTTTCGCAGAAGTTGGGGCGATTGAACATGTAATTGCGCTTTTTGCGTGTAGCGCAGGATATTAGTGATAAGTCAGTCGGTGCTTATGTGTCGCAGCAGTGGGAGGCGGAGGTGTGTGTGAGCTATATAGCTCGTTGCTTTTTGGCTGTCTGCTGTTCCTTCTTTTCTCTCTCTCTCTCTCTCTCTCTCTCTCTCTCTCTCTCTCTCTCTCTCTCTCTCTCTCTCTCTCTCTCTCTCTCTCTCACCTCGAGTCAAGCCGCTTCGGGAAATGGCGACTGCCTCACCCACACTGCGTGACGCTATACTACACAAATGATGGCAGCAGGGTGGGACAAGCAAGAACGATGTTTTGTTAGGAGGGACAAGTAAGACCGATGTTTTTCGCCGGGCAGGGCTGCCTCTGAGCAGCTCAGTCATGCGAGCGTGCCATCCTGGCGGGGCGTAGGCGACACTCTAGGGCAACAGCAGAGAAAGGGCAGGGAGGGTGGCTTTCTCTTGGGCTTCATTTCGGACGATTCGCGCTGATGCGCCGTGGCAAACGCGCTGCTGTCCCCCGCCTCGCGGAGAGGATTGCCCGCGCCCTTGCAGCTTTTGTTTGTGTGAGACCGAATGCCTGGCTAATGCAGTGGTGCTTGGACTTCGGTGCCAGTCACATGTAGAACCCGTTCGTCTGGGCTAGGACGCCTTTTCCGTTGTTTTGAGGCCGTGGGTTCCGTGCCGCCGTGTCAAGACACCGCTAGCCGGTGTGATATCGCAGTGCACTTATGCGCTCACTTCGGTTATCGTAGTGACAAGAGTCTACAACCATGCAATGCTTGTGGCAAGCGCTCATGCGCCGTCTGACCGAATCTCGGCGTCTTCTTCATGCCTGAGCTGAGATAGTGGCTTGCGGCACTCATAATCATTCTAATCAGCCTAAATTTATTTCTAGTGCCAACATCGTGTCCTAACAGCTGAGCTTAATATCTAAACCTAACCCCGTGTATTTTCGTTGACTAGCTTTATTTGTTCGAAGTTAAGGCTTCTGTCTAACATAAAACAATCCGTCATAAAAAGCTCTTCTGTCTGCAATAAGCTAGCGGTGTTAGGGAGGCGTGAAATAAATGAGAACTATGGTCTTCGTCGGTACCTAAACTTTCACTCCAAAATACATCATCATCATCATCATCATCATCATCATCATCATCATCATCATCATCCTGGTTGCGCCCACTGCAGGGCAAAGGCCTCTTCCATACTTCTCCAACTACCCCGGTCATGTGCTAATTGTCGCCATGTTGTCCCTGCAAACTTCTTAATCTCATCCGCCCACCTAACTTTCTGCCGCCCCCTGCTACGCTTCCTTTCCCTTGGAATCCAGTCCGTAACCCTTAATGACCATCGGTTATCTTCCCTCCTCATTACATGTACTGCTCATGCCTATCTTTTCTTGATTTCAACTAAGATGTCATTAACTCGCGTTTGTTCCCTCACCCAATCTGCTCTTTTCTTATCCCTTAACGTTACACCCATCGTTCTCCTTTCCATAGCTCGTTGCGTCGTCCTCAATTTAAGTAGAACCCTTTTCGTAAGCCTCCAGGTTTCTGCCCCGTACGTGAGTACTGGTAAGACACAACTGTTATACACTTTTCTCCTGAGGGATAATGGCAACCTGCTGTTCATGATCTGAGAATTCCTGCCAAACGCACCCCAGCCCATTCTTATTCTTCTGATTATTTCCGTCTCATGATCCGGATCCGCGGTCACTACTTGTCCTAAGTAGATGTATTCCTTTACCATTTCCAGTGCATCGCTACTTATCGTAAACTGCTGTTCTCTTCTGAGACTGTTAAACATTACTTTAGTTTTCTGCAGATTAATTTTTAGACCCACCCTTCTGCTTTGCCTCTCCAGGTCAGTGAGCATGCATTGAAATTGGTCCCCTGAGTTACTAAACAAGGCAATATCATCAGCGAATCGCAAGTTGCTAAGATATTCTCCATTAACTCTTATCCCCAATTCTTCCCAATCTTGTCTTACTGTCTTACAATTCTTACTGTCCGTTGCCTACAAAGTATTTACTAAAGTAATAGCAAATAGAATCAGGAACACCTTAGACTTCTGTCAAGCAAAGGACCAGGCAGATTCCGTAAAGGCTACTCAACAATAGACCATATTCACACTATCACTGAGGTGATAGAGAAATGTGCGGAATATAACCAACCCTTTTATATAGCTTTCATTGATTACGAGAGAGCGTTTGATTCAGTCGAAACCTCAGCAGTCATGGAGGCATTACGGAATCAGGGTGTAGACGAGCCGTATGTAAAAATATAGAAAGATATCCATAGCGGCTCCACAGCCACCGTAGTCCTCCATAAAGAAAGCAACAAAATCCCAATAAAGAAAGGCGTCAGGCAGGGGGAGACTATCTCTCCAATGCTATTCACAGCGTGTTTACAGGAGGTATTCAGAGACCAAAATACATACTTGTTCTCAGAGGACACACACGAACAAGCACCCGGTTGAAATTTTTCGGCCGCTGCTTGTCACAAAAGTTGCGATTCCTACTCCGCGAATGCGTGTCCTTGTCTACTTATTCGTGGGTCTGCGCCCTAAACAAATCGGTTGGAAGTGGTGCCCGCGTCGTCGCCTATGTTTCTGCCTCTTTGCGTGCGGCCAATATGCTTTTCAGCAAATACCAGCCAGGCCAAGAGGCAGTTCTTATGAAGCACTTTTATTCCGAAACGCGAAACAGGACTTACTCATGCACATATACTATACAGCGTCATCGGCGTCATCCTCATGCCTGTCCCATAGTCATCTCTCCGCTGTCATCGCGGCGCGAACGCACCCGGAGTGTGCTGTTGCATGTGTAGAGTCAGAACGGAAGCGAGGCCCCGCAAGACAAGCCTGCGCCCGCCGTAGTCTGCAGGGCGACTCCAGGCGGCGCGTCACGCCATATATGCGCAGGGGCCGATCGGGGCGTGTGTGTGCCCTCGGTTCCCTGGCCGGACACGCTGCTGCCAGCTGCCGCTGAGGTCGTCACTGGGGGCAGCACGTCACACCTGCGTGACTCAGTACCGCGTCGCGCGCGAACACACGGCGTTGGCCTGTGCAGTTCTGTCAGTTCCGTCTCGGGAAACGCGATAAGGAAGCAGCGGTTTGCCCAGGGCAGGGCAAGAGAGGCGCGGTCTGGGGCTGGCTTTTGGTTGTCTGCGCAGTGGGAGGAATGAGCGGGTCATGGAATCTCGGCGATGGGGAGGGGGGCGGGGGTCGAAATGCAGAAACGCCCGTATTCCCTACATTGGGGCCACGTTAAGGATGCCCTCGTAGTCAAAATTAATCAGGAGTGCCCCACTACGGAGACCTCATAATTGAATGGTGATTTTCGCACGTAAAACCACACAATTCAATTCGAATCTCGGCGATCGTCTCGTGCGGACCCGGATCTTTTTCTTAGTTATCTTCTTGCATGGTTACGCTCTCTCTCTCTCTCTCTCTCTCTCTCTCTCTCTCTCTCTCTCTCTCTCTCTCTCTCTCGTATTTTTTTCTTGAGATACACGCCTTGTTTCCGAGCTGAGATTTTTTTTTCACAATAATTCATTCTTCAGAGGAGTCAGTGGTCACGGTTCCTATGACCAATAAACTGAATCACCTTATTTGCCTGACTCTCACGAAGAACGTGTTTATGATAGAGCGTTCCTAGCTTTATTGTTGGGAAGGCGTGGCGCGCAAGAGTTTCATGAAAGATAGGAATAAAATAATACGCTCCGCGAAAGTTGCGTTTGTCAAGAAAACTGTAATATCTTGAATCTGTATGTAGGGGGCTTGCAGTGTTGTGGATGCCTGTACTGTTGCTAGAAGTGAACTGCAGAAGTGTACAAAGTTGGGTCAGTTATTTCAACATCGTAATAGCGTTGATAGTCAACGCTTACGTCCTACGCTTTGACTTGCCCCTTCTATTGAGCTGGTATTACAATGTTATTAGAAGCTTGAAGCAAAACATTTGCGCAAGAGCTCGTTGTAAGTGGGCCACGTTCCGGAGCTCATTCTGGAAAAGAGGACTGCGGTCAGCGGTGACATCGGACAGTCGAAGCACATTACGCTTAATCAACTCTACTACCATGGCATTTAGGCCAAAGCCAGTTGGCGCTTCAAAATTAATTACTTACGCAATTCGTTAATTAATTAATTTATGTATTCAGAATTCGTATAGTGACTTAGTTTACTACCCCGTTGTCCTTCACATGGTGGCAAGCACATTGTGGAAATGGCTGCGTCAGAATGCTCGGCTTGAAAACAAACGTACCCGCCGTGGTTGCTTAGTGGCTATGGTGTTGGGCTGCTAAGCACGATGTCGCGGGATCGAATCCAGGCCACGGTGGCCGCATTTCGATGGGGGCGAAATGCGAAAACACCCATCTACTTAAATTTAGGTACACGTTAAAGAACCGCAGGCGGTCAAAATTATTCCGGAGTCCCCACTACGGCGTGCCTCATAATAAGATTATGATTTTGGCACGTAAAGCGCCATGATTTAGAAAAACGAGCGATCGTTACATAGTTTGATCCCAGGTCGGATATCTTTACGTCAAGAAAAAAAATAAGGGCGTCGTCTCATAAATAGCAGTGGAGTTGCGTGTATCCACGTATAGAGCATTATTCTTTCTCTTGGTATTTTGCCGGCACTACTATAGGATGGCTGTACGTGCTCCTTCCGTGCCACTATGAAGGCTCTGAAAGTAAAAGTGAGGTTTCGAGCCTCGTTTGGCGACACGTTTATAGCTCGCGCTTGCGCACGTACTTATATCTGTATGAAATTTGAGACCAACCGGCATAACAAACGTATATAGTCGTGGTCAGTCTGTGGTCTTTGGAGAACGCACACTGTAGGAATAGATCCCCGAGTCTTACCGGTAAGCTAGGGTGTCACGGAGGCACAATCACAGGCCACTTCTTAAGTCGCCAATATGTCATCAATCTACTCGAATGGTCGCTGATATCCGTTTACATTTTCTGGTCTCTGTCATGAGCACATATTTACTTTTTTTAATCTCCCCTTTACACCGTTTTTGCTGTTCGCATTGGAAAGCTTGTACAAAAATACGCTGTGGTTTAAAAGTATTGTTTGTGGGCGTTCATTTGGTTGTTGTTGTTGCTTGTTTGTTGGAAGCTGCCATCATCTGTTTTTATTCACTTTCAGCATGGTCTTGATCTTTCTTTTTTATTGCATATACTATTTCACCTAGCGAAATGGTTGTTGCCGGCCTATCACGTTACTATATAATACCTTATGTGCGGTGAGACTGCACCCATAAACTGACTTCGCCGTTGTACGGGCAGTTCGACTTATCTCCGTTTAATTTTCTCATCCGTGTTCCCGCGACGAATGCTTTTTACTGTGCCGTGAATTCGAACATTGCTCAGACTGCTCTGTTCAAGGCGAGCGCCTTTCTTCTTTCTTTTCTCTCCCCATTTCGCAGCGTTGGATCAGATCGTGCAAGTACTCCTTAATTACGCATACGCTGATTTATCGGCAGATTAGACGACCCGTTTGACCACCGCAATTACGATAACACGTCTCCGGTTTGAGTCATACGAGCAAACGTTGCGAGTATACGTATACTGTCGTACTGCAAGCGCAGGGAAGGGAAAAAGAAAAGGCATTGCTTCGCCTTGGGATCGCGAGTTTAAAGGGCGACAGCGACTAGGTGGAACGACACCTTCAAAGTCACGGGCAGGCAACAACACGCTTTGGAACAAAGGCAATGGAACTTCTCTCATGTCGTTGGCCTTCACGCCGTTTGTTCTCAGAAGGAAGGGTTAACGTCTGTTCGGGGAGGGAAGGGGGTTTTGAACGCTTCGTGAGGCAGCTGCGTCCCAATGTTTGCGTTTCTTCATCGTTTCTCGCCGAAGCAAACGCGGGTGTTGCTTCTCTATAGCAAAAGGAAACAGCTTATGTGTGTGCTTGGTGTTCGTGTGCTTTAACATCGTAACTCGCTTTTGCAAAAGTTTTCAGCGCACGAAGACGGAGACAACGAGAGGCATTACTGAATTGTATACTACATAACTGTATTATAACTACACTCGGCATATACGTATGTGGAAATTATTTAATAAACGCATGCGTGCACATCTGACGCACTGTTAGCGGGCAGTATCGGTAGGCTTGCAGAGCGAATGACGGCGGAGATACGTCGAATCTCATTCCCCGTGAGGTTTAACGAAGGCATACTAACGCAATGGTCGCCCGTTCTTTTTCAATTTTTTTTTCTCGTTTTGTTGCTGTCTGTCTGTTGGCGGGCTGCGGGCATGCGCAACCGCGTATTTTATCGCTGTTGAAACACACAACTCGGTAAGCCGCTGAGAAAATCCGAAAACGTTTTATCTGCGACATGCCTGCATGAAAACAATTGCACCTCATTTTCTGGGAAGCAGAAAAAACGCGAGGATTAGTTTGGCGCGCTAAGTCCCCGGTGCGAATAACTCTAGTTCGCGGAGTTTCGTTCTGTAGCTTTATTGTTATCACTCGTGATGCTACATCCCGATTGTCGGCGTTTCACACCGTGGTCTTTTGAAAACAGCGAAAATATCCGTGGCGGTCGGACCCCCCCCCCCTCTCTCTCTCTTCTCTCTCTCTCTCCTTTAGTTCTCTTGTCCTTTTTTTATGCTATTCATACTCTCCACCACAGAGCGCGTTATTTGAATATTTTCGCCTCACTCGCTTTCCAATTTAAAGCTGTAACAGAGCTGAAATTCTGGCTAGTTGGTTAATGCATGATCGTCATATACCAGTGCGTAAAAAACTAGGGACGAACATAAACAGAGCAGCTTATAAGGCGCACTACCAAGGCATCACGTACGTGATCTACGCGTCGAATGCGACAGCATCCTTCGCAAGTTTGGTCTGTGGCGCGTATACAGCAAAGCACTGCTTTAAGCTTAGCGATTTGTGATGTACGTTTTTCTTGGGAATTGCGACGGTTCTCGCTATTGTGGAGCGAGTTGTTTGCCGTAGGACCTTATTCGCAATGCCCGCAGACTACAGTGCCACACAGCTATCAAGGAAAGAAACGCCTCGAGAAGGATGAGCAGACGGCAAGGCGGTATGGCCACGTTTTCACGTGGCCATATAGTTTGGGCTGTGCCAACACCTGCCGTACAGGCACAGACTTTTGTTTACCGCTTTCGCTCGTACGATGGTCGAGAATAATAGTAAGTGCATGTGCTGCGTTTCCCAGTGCATCTTTGTCTTTCCGGCAAAATCCATCGAGAAACAATGGATGGCGATGCTCTTGATGGGGAAGGTTGCGATCCCACCGATGACGGGCATTAAGTGAAATTAAAGAAAGTGGTAGCGAGCACTTTCTTTAAGAAGAATAAAAGAGCGCGAACTGGACAGAGAATATGAAAACACACCCGCGCGTATGGGCTATGTCTACACTTCCTGTAGGTTTGTTTTTTCTGCGCACCGGTTCCAGGATTTTCGGCTCTCATATTAGGCAAATAACATTTTGTGGTATGCTTATTAGGCTTTTATGTGTTACCATACGATCAACGCGACCAAGTTTACGCGGCATATGTGACGCTGCATAAATTAGGCTGAAAAACTTGTGTTTCCTAATAACATTCCGAGAAGTCGAAGCAATATGTCAAAAATACGCAGCAACGTATCCTCTAGTTCAGTCGGGCATATTTATTGATATTATTCACATCGCACGTGCATTGCAATACATGTGTCCGGAAGGGAAATGTGCAATAAAATGAAGTATGCGCGAAATCGATAGTTCAGGTTATGAAGATTGGTACAAACATCGGCGAATGATTTTCCTTACCTGCGTATGTAATGTTCATAAAGTCGAACATATCTAAATGTTCAAAAGACTGCTTCATGCATAAAAAACGCCACAAACAGCTGAGAGATAAAATTGTATTACGTGTCGCACATTACAGCTGACAGCATTTTTTTTTTCTTTTTCTTTCCGAGTGATAAAGCATCGGGTAGGGCATGTACGGGGGCGTTTCCGTCCCTCCCCTTACAGTTCTCCCGTGGCACTGTCATGTACGCGAGTGGAACAAGCTATATAACGCCACGGAAAATGCATTAGCGTGGATTTAATTTGTACTTATTCTTATTTAATTAGCTATGTAATCGCAGTTCCGCTTCCATGCGGCTCAATATGTCGCGTAATGAAAGTGACGTGGTGCCGCAAAGTTGTCACAACGCGCTATTCAACACGTTACCGTGCCCTCTACTTCGCACGCGATCCTCCTCCGGACAGCCATATTGGTTTGCCGCGCGCCCCACCTATAGGTCGCGGGCATCGCGAATCACCATTCCATTTATGCAGTTCGCGATGCCCCGACGTGCCCTACTCCGGTTTACATTTATCGTAACTGTCTGTAATCATGACGCAATGGTCTAACTGATCCGCATATAGGTTTTGTTTTCTAAACCTAAAGCTAAGTAAATGTTCTTTTCAGTCCACTAGAGGCATGATCATATTTTGATGTAGAAGTCTATTATTATTATTGTTATTATTAGCCGGGCGACGCTCGTGCTTGGCGTCGCCCCGTTACGGTAATTCGTTATATGCGCACTTCCGTACACATACATACATACATACATACATACATACATACATACATACATACATACATACATACATACATACATACATACATACATACATACCGTGTTAACAGAAACTTTCTTTTGCGCTACACTTTACGAGAGTCGAAACATGTGCAGTTAAATTACGGTTTCTTTTTTTCCTACCTTCACTTTTATGGCACAAATGTTAAAGGCTGCCAAGTCACGTGCTTACTGCTCTCTCATGTCGAGCGCAAGGAAATAAAAAAAACGAAACTAAATTAAATTATGGGGTTTTACGTGCCAGAACCACTTTCTGATTATGAGGCATGCCGTAGTGGAGGGCTCCGGAAATTTCGACCACCTGGGATTCTTTAACGTGCACCAAAATCTAAGTACACGGGTATTTTCGCATTTCGCCCTCATCGAAATGCCGTCGCCGTGGCCGGGATTCGATCCCGCGACATTTTGTTCAGCAGCCTAACACCATAGCCACTGAGCAACCACGGCGGGTGTTAAACAAAAAAAAAAAAAAAAGAACACCGAAACTGACTGCGCGTACTACGGCGCCATTGTAGACTGGCAACTCGGCGGTTTCTGGCGCCCGGGCGCTGAGCGGGCGGGTGTTCGTGGCGTTATGTGGCGGCTCCCATGAACGAACGCCGCAGGTTGCCTCTCGCTTTTAGCATTTCCATCGAACGCCGCCATTGATGAGAATAAATTAATGCCACGGTTCTGATATCGTTCCTTTCTGTCTTGATTTCCCTGTTCTTCTTTTTTTTTCGGTCAGTCTCCTATTCTCTACGTAATTCACTCACTGCCTCGGATGGAACAGGGTGGCCTGTTCCTTGGCTCCCCATGAACGCGAGATTGTAAACTGCAGCATAGCGCTTTTCTATCGCGGCAGTTTTCCGGCTGTCGGTGCATATTATAGTCTAAGTGCGAAGCAGATCATTGTTTAAACGCTCTTGTCAAATAGGTGTGTGATCACTTTCAGCAAGAGGAGCCGTGTGTACACGGGAGGCGTTTGTACGGCTGGTGTTTATCTCTTTAGACGGAAAAGGCAGAGAAGAAAAAAGAAAGAGGACAAAAAGAAGCGCACGCAGGAGGTGTTTAAATATGAGGCCTTTCATATGCAGGAAGACGCTCTAAAATTTGCATCCTATTGGAATTCAGCGCGCCGTTGACGTCGGGTATGAGAGAAGTGCGCGAGAGTAGTATTACCCGGTCGGGAAGGGGTCCTCGATGAAGTGTCATTAATACATCGCCCGATCATCCGGTCGATTAAACGGCTTTTGGCGCTGGTGATTTATTGCATCGTGTCCCACAGGTGATGTACACACATCCGCCGCAACCTCGCTCTCTTCCTTAACGCCCCCTCCCCCCCCCTCCCGCCACCCTTTTAACGACGCCCAGTCGTCCTTCTTGCGGTGCGGTTGAAGGTGTGTATGCAAAACCGCTCATTGATTTCGGGCCCGCTCGCAGTGAGCGATATGGCGAGCCCTCTGGTCTGCCTTTACACACTTCTCTCCATCCCTCCTCGCCCTCTTGCAAATCATTAAGCCAGGGCGGGGAACAGATGGATTATTCGTGCTTCGGCTAATACAGAAACGCATCTGCGCGCCGAAGCCGCGCGCGGGTTTTGACGTGCAAGCTATGCAGCGAGCTATGCCGGCGCGACGTAAAAACAAAACACATCAAAAGGGCCCCTCCCATCGTGGGGCAAGTTGTCGAAGGCGCGGGTGAAGCCGACGATCGCACACCCAGGAGGAGGGGGTGTGCGCTAGGCGAGCGGGCGCAGGCGACGCCCTGCCCGTGCCGTCGCCCAGCCACTGCTTGCTGCCTGTGCTGGCGCGCCGCTGCCCAAACCGCGGAAACTGGCGCGTTATGTCTCGGCTCCTGCTGGCGGGCTGTTTTGCTTTTTGCGCACGCGCGTGTGTGATTTGGTTTGGCCGTCCTCAGCCAAGCAATGGCAGGAAGGAGACGGCGTGGAGGGACGTTCCTTTCCTGCGTTTCTTTCCTTTCCTGCCCGCGTAGCCGACCGTACTTTTTTTTCTTCTTTGCCTTTCTTCGCTGGACGCGGTCACCCATGGACTGAAGCACAAACGAAGAGACGTAGAAAAAAACAGACAGATACAATCTCTGAACCGCTGACCTGGGTATATATTTGCAGTTACAAAAGAGGGAAAGATACAAAGGGGCTGCGCGTGGCTCTATTTCTGTCCTTTGTTTTCTACCTCCGCTATCGCCTACTCTTATCTTTGAGCGACGGCTACGGAGAGGGCGCCGAGGTGGAGCAATTTGTGTATTTTCTTTTTTTAACTCGAGAGTAATCTCTTTCGGAAGATGTCGGAGCCAATTTTCGGCCTTTTTATTTTGTCGTTCGGATCGATGCGGAGCACGTCAGCGAAACAGTAGCTTACCGACGTCGGCTGCGCTCATTTCGACTTCTCTCACTGTCAAGTGCTATCTTCCGTACTCAGTCGCAAGCTTGAACCTCTGGACAAAAACAAAAACAGAAAAAAATGAAGGTGAATGTGCAGTCGCTCTGAACCTCTGGGCAAACACACACACGCAAAAATGAGAATAAAAAAAAATGAAGCTGACTGTGCAGTCGCTCAATTAAGCATCGCAGCTTAGCCTTAACTGCAAGGCAGCAGTGTTCAAAGGGGTCGAGAGAAGCGCACTAAATCCGTAACAGGGGCCAGAAAGAAGCTATAACTCCTCTGTTTTATCTCGTTTCTTTCTTGTTAATTCTTTGTCTTTTTCTGGTCGTCTTCTATAGCACGCGCAGACAAAGCGTGCCCAACATGGTGCCTTAAGTACGTTGTGTGATGATTGCATTCTATACTCGACCAGGTCAGGTTCCAGCGATATTGTGCGCAGCCGACACGACCACTCCTTTCTTTGATCCTGCTCGGTGAACTTGAAATCAACGGGTGCCATTGTGCAACAGAAAGTTCAAAGTATATATAGTGTTCCGTCATTCCTATGGAAAAAACACCCAATTAACCTCCCCACCTCCCTCGTCTGATAACACCATATCGCCTAATTGGTTTTATGTGAGCTCCAGTGTAAACACGTGGTGTTTTTGAATGTGACGCATGTTTCATTTATTTTTTAAATAGCTAATGTGTTGATCGTTTCCATGTTTTCAGTAAATCTTCCGATTTCGCGCACGTGTTAGCGGCTGAAACTGTGAGAGGAATACGCGTCGCGCAAACGGAAGCATGATGCTGAAATCACATGGGTGCTACTTGCTGTACTCGTAATAATCGTCGATGCGTGAGCGTGATTATGAACGCCTGAACGAAAAAAAAAAATAAAGGGGAGAGGAGGGGGTTTAGGGGGTGAAGGGAAGCTTCGAGCTAAACGGGAGCACTAACTCCGTCTAAACTTCATATAGCTCATCGTTCGATCGCTAGCACGGTGACGAACTCCACTGCCGATTCTTAGCGCCCTTTACAAAAGATCCGCTTGTCTTAGGTGCTGCGTGATGACCTGTTGCATAATTGGACGGCAGTGTAGCGTTCTTGTGGCGTTCGCACGCGGTCTGCCTCGTGGAAAGCCCCGGGGAAAGGAATGATGCGCCCTTCGCCAACGCTAACAGCTTCGTGCGCCGCTGGCTCACCGAAGCTGACCAACCGGGCCCATGCGGCGGCCAGTGTATCGAAGCCGGCGGCGCGGCTTTGTTGTCGGCGCCCGAAGCAGCAGTGGCGGCCTCGTTCCTGTGCAGCGGGGGACCGAATCGCCCCATCAGCTTATTTAATAAACATGACCGCCTCGGGCACGGACCGCGAGGGAAGCCGGGACGAGTCGTGAGATCCCTGCGCAAGATGGCGCGCTCGCTCCCGAGATGGCTTCTCGTAATCCCTGGCGCAGCGGACGTGATCTTGCAAGGCGGAGCGCCCCCCCCCCCCCCCCCGAATTCTTTTGTCTGCCGGCCGCGGCCACTCTGGCAATTGGTATGCCCCTCGCGAGCTCAGGGGAAAGACCCGTGACGTCAGCGGGACGACGGCTTCTTGCTCGGGAGTGCTGAAGGAAGTTCGGGACTTTTCCTTATTTGCCTTGTCTGACCCAAGAGCGGCATGCGCAGCGCTCTCGCCTGGCCAGCGCGTGGCGGGCTCACCCACTCGCGAGCGAGCGGCTAAGCGCCCTGTTTGCTCTGCGGCGCGTCGCCGCAAGTTTGTACAAGAGGGAGGCCGCGTTTGCGCTCGGAACGCGCTGTTTCCACTGCTGGTGTTTCGCTCCTCTTTTTTTTTTCTTTGCACGTTCGGTTCCGTCCGTCTTCGTTGCACCGTTCCACGCGCACAATGATCTTACCTCGCAATATTCAAGCGTTATAATGCACTGAAATCCTCCTTCAACAGTACAAATAACTTCAAAGAAGCTGAGCGGCAGAACATTTCGGGAAGGCCACGCGGTGCGGAGAAGTGATACTTACTTGAGCTCTTTGCAATGACGTGGCATCATTACGCAGCTCACAAGTGTCGCTGGAAACCTAAGCAAAACGCCGGCGAGTTACCGTGCGCATTGTGTATTGAGCCGAACTCACACCGTGCGTTCAATACACAAAACGTCGGGATTTTTCGAGACGTCATTGACTCTATAAGAAAAAAAAAAGAAAGAAAGTGCACTGATCCGGAGGTTACCTTGTCAGTTTTCCATGACGTGCGAATTTCATTACTTTGGTGGGTGCAGTAATGTGTGATTTTGTCGTATAGCTTCCCCATCTTGTCTACACGCGCGCCCCCTCGCAGGCAATGAAGCCGCACTTTGTTGGAGTTCAATCGCTCACTCATTTTTTTTTCTTACTTAGTTTATCGCACTTTGTCTTGCTCAAAGGACCCGTCGCTTTTTAAGCTCGTTGCACTTTCTTCCTAAGGCCTCGACATGATCGTTTCATCAAGCACATGTTTAGGATACCTACTTTTTCGTGAATTTCATTTTCCCGAGCCACGCGCCGGCATAATGCATCCCTGTCCTTCGTACAAATGTGACCTTGTCACAAAACTTTGCACCTCGCTGATCCGGCTGCCAGGCGCAAGCCGACGGAGCACATGCAGGGGTCCGCTTTACGCTTCGCCCCGGCCTACAAGCGAGAGGTTTTGTACAACATTTATTTATTCAGGGTTGGTCAGCCCGAGCAAGGCGCCCGAGTATCGGTGCGTCGGCATTCACGAAGCAACTCGTTGAAGGGGGATAACAAAGCATTTAATCATACACAAAACTGATCAAGGACAATAAGGGAACAAAGAATTCAAAGTAGGAACGAACAAAATTGGCGAAAAGCACACACAATTCGAAACGCGACCAGAACACACAATAATCAGGCAGGGTTACAACAAAAGTAAACAAAGGAGTTTAGAGGCTCACGAGTCATTGAAAGTTAACAGAAGAAAGAACAAGAGGACAAGCCGGTGGACAGACCATACGGGACGGCTCGGGTGGCAGTCGTTGCGGCGATGGCTCGAAGGCGGCGGGCCCGGTGCGATGAAGCGCGCGCCTCGCCGGCAGGAATTCGGCCCCGCACGCCGCAAAGACTCACACAACCTTCTTCGCTGCCTGTTTCCAACCGAATGTGTCCCACCGAACTGCTAACGAGCCGGCGGAAGAGGCTGGTCAAAGACAGTGCTGTGCCCAGCGGTTATTTACGGGCGTTTTCCTCGGTGCCACCGAAGACAGCATGCGCACTGTCGATTTATGGCCCGGCCGTCTCCGCGATCCCGACCAGCGGAAGCGACCGAACAGTGGACACAGGGCGCACAACTCTCTTCACCGTGCGCTCTGCATGCTCCACTCTGGTAACCTTACACCGCGGCCAAGCCTCGACTCCGTCGAAGGGGACAGCGAAGCAGCCTCCGAAGAACAGCCGCTTACGCGGCTCACAAAGCCGACCGTCTCCAGATGCCCCTCGACCCTGCGCAGTCCTCTCCGCCCTCTCTCGCGGTCTCCTCCCGTAGCTTCTGAACGGGATGCCCGAAAAACGCACTCTAAAGAATATATATATATATATATATATATATATATAATATAACATGGTTGGCGCCGGTCTGTGACAGAGCTTTCGAACCCGTAAAAAGAACAGAAGCGAAAAAGAAGACGGTGACGCTTCAGTTGCTATTTTTTGTGCGAGTGATGGACATGCCTTGAAGAGTACAACAAATGTGTCAAACAGACCGCAAGAGAGCGGTCACCAAGGGCAGACACACCGACGAGATTCGCGCGCCCATCTTCCCTGTGGCAATCGTTAGGTGAAGAGTGTTACTGCGTTAAACTAGCATCGTATTGATTTGCGTGCAAACATGTCAATGGGTTAACGGAATGGAATGCTAAAGATATCGGGAAGCTAGATGAAGCGTCTAGTTCTACCGGGCGGTACACTATCGCCCGGCTTCCTTTTGCCTTAAAAAGCAGCGACATGGATGCGGTCGAAACACTCCAGCAGGAACAACCTGTGGCTCGCCGCGCGCACTCTGCGAGCGCCTGTCTCGCTGGCAGTGCGCGCCGGCTGCCAGCGTGGCCGGTTGGCGGTGGCCTTGCGCTGTCCTGCGGCGAGGGCAGCGTGCATTGCCAAGGCTCCCGTCGTGAATGAGCGCGCCTTGATGCGGGGGGCCGGCGTTCTCCTCTCTCTCCGCTCGAGTCGCGGAGATGGGCGCCTTCCTTCTCGTGCGATGATCACATTCCGCCTCTCGCCCTCTGAAATTCGGTCAGGGCTTCCAGCTTTGCTGCGGCAAACGGCGGCGAGAAGAAAGGACGCCGCCGCAGTGTCTGGCTTTGCACTCCGCACTGAAAGGGCTGCGCTCAGGCATTCTTCTCCATCCCGCCTGTGTACCCGCATGTCATATAAAGCCACGTGATTTTATTTTCTGCTGCCGGCTCGACTCATTTCGTTGGCGCAGTCTTAGCCGGCTGTTGTGCGCGTATTATAGCCATTGTACGCGTATATACGCCTGGGTGAACTTTGTAGGGAGCGTCCAATAGGCGTACACTCTGAACGTATGCGTCTGCGTAACAACACGAAAGACGAGCGCGTACAAATGTGCCTCCCAGCTCATCGTCTTGGCATTCCGAGAAAGGGTTCCTAGAACTCTAATGACGCCCCAAAAAGGGCGTCTGACGGTATATTTGCATATTACTCTAGTACAAATAGAAAACCACCGAGTGGCCGCACTGAGCCATAATGCGAGAGCTTCGCGGTTCTCTATTGTTCTGAGTTTGCGTAGTAACAGGGCGATTTATAGACCATACTCTAGGCTTAATTTTGATTCTGTTTCTTTACTACTTGCTGTTTACTTACGCTCACATTAACGTATGTGTGCGCGGGTGCATACGCTACAGTGCCTGCGATTTTCTCGTACTTTTTATCCTTTTTTGACGGCCGCGAGCGAGCCACAATTGCAGTGAGTAATCCGCCGTGAGCTCGTGACTTACGAAGCATTCGTGAAGCGCAGGGGCCTCCCTCATCTACGCTCAGTTCATTCATTCCCATTTCACCCGTTCAGTTCACTTATTCGTCGGCTTTCCACCTGTGAGCCTCCGCGATGAATTGCGGGCTACACATGCGGCGCGGCTTCGGTCCGGCGCGGCTTGCGACCAGCCGCCCTGTTGCCGCACCGGGAATGGCTTGTGGGGGCTCTGATGATCCCGCAGAGTACGGCGCGCGACGCCAAATGGCGATTCCGGAAAGCTCTCCTGCTGCCGGCGCTGCTGTTGATGCAGCGGCTCGGCGTGGCGGGGTGCTTCGGTGAAAAGATGAGAGGGAGAAAAAAAATGGCGTGTGTGATTCGCGCGTTCCCGCTGCCAGCGGCGCTGCGTGGAGCAGGAAGCAGCGCAGCGCGACCCGGCGCACCTCTGAATCTTCTTCCGCCGCGGAGGCGCGCCGCACTCGTGAATTATTAATGCGTCTACGTGGGATTAGCACTGTATTAATAATACGTGCACGGGCAACTTGGGCCGACGCGGCTGCTGCGGGGCTGGCGTGGCGGTGCTGCGTGGGCATGCATGCGTGCAGTCGTCGGCGAGCGAGGTGACGTCGTCGGTGTGGATGTGCCTGGTGGCTCTCGCTGCTGGTGCGCAGCCTGTCCTCGCGCAGCACGGAATCGCGAGCTTGTGCTGCGGCTTTGTTTCGGCACGGCGGAAACAGGAGCGTTTGGTGTTTCGGTGGCGAACCGCGTGCGTATACTGCGGTGCTCCCCAGCCTTGCATGTGCGTTTTGTGCGAACACTCCTTCAACCGCCTTTCAGTGTCTGTCGACAGTAGCAGAGTCCTTTTATAGTAGCTATAGTAAAGCTTCGCCCAGGATGGGCGCCACGGAATTCCTTCTTGTCGTGCGAGTAGTAGCCCGTCTCGTAAACTGTTCGCAAGAACGTACCACCCCGAACGCAAAATTTCATCACAGATCCCTCCCCCCCCCAAAAAAAAGAAGAGAGATAGAGAGAGAAAGCGAAAGGTGCAGTGATTTGTCTCGATAGTAAGTGGCTTTACGACGAGGTAACGAGAAAATTAAAGTTCTGCGCGATTTCAGCGCTCCAGAAGCTTTTGCAGTCAGCTGTACATATTTTCTTGTCCGTACTTGGACAATGCGACGAGAACAATAATGCACCGCGGACGGAACATAGATGGAATAAAGTATGCCATAGTTGCGAAATATTTATATTTTCCAAAAATATGCGAATACCAATTAGGTTTGACGCTCTTGCAATTAGCGTTACTAAAATTCGCCGTTTAATCGTGCAGTACCATTTCGATTTAATGCTTTTAGAACAACCAGACATCCGGCCCCGCGTGTGCGTAAACGCACAAGTCGTCGCCGCACGCGCCACTGTGTGCGCAGAGGCGTGGCAGCGCAAGCGAGGTGCGATTATTATTTTGCAGGTTGGAGCCCCCTTTTCCCACTCGACCGGAGAGTCTGTCGCGCCGTCTGTCGTCGCTTTCTCTTTGTCAAGCATACGGTAAACGAAATGGCGATTGCGTGGGTTTGTGTACTTACATTATTTGGCGTATGTGCCGTCGATTGTGTTTCGTTTGCGGATCGTTATCGTGATTCGACGCTCGCTGTTTCCCTTGTCCGTGGCTTTCACCGACAGCGTCATCCGTTTGACAGCAAGCGACCTTCCCCTGTCTGAGGTGCTCTTATAGCAGAAGCAGCATCTCTTCACTGACCGTTGTACGTGCTGCCGGTAGCCGACTAATGAAATTTGGTCGCGATTAGATGGACAGCGCGCGCCGCGCTCACTTTCCTATAGTCTCTCTTGTAATTCTTACTAAATAGCACGTTGCGGTCGGGCCTGACAGGTCCCTGCATTTGCTGATAAAAGCGTTGATTGGAATCAGGCTCCGTTTATTGAGCGGCGCGGTTTCTGTTTCAAACTCTCGCGGAGAGGTGAGAAAACAAAAGCAACAAGGGCAAGTTTGCTCGGAACAAATGAGAAAGATAATAGCTGATTGGTGCCATGCTCTGTTGTTATATATAGTGGTACGTTTGCTTTCTTCGTGTTATTGCGTCTCGCGATAAGTCTGCAGGAGGATGAGGTCGTCCGACCGTCCACGTTTATTAAGGCGTCCTTGTCCCGACTGGCGCTGCGTTGATCTTGCCGCAATATCAATACTGCATGGGCTCACTGAATGCTTTACTGCTCGCTAGCCGCTCTATACACTTGGTCGTCTTCAGTGGCAGAGCCACTGTAAGCAGCGCCGCTGGAACTTTATTCGTGGCTGACAGGTATAATAAACATTATTGCGCCTTTGAGATGATTTCAAGTACCTCGGCATGGATCGGCCTTGTGTGCACTCACGCAACCGCTGTGATTCTCGCTACAAAGTGTGCAATCAGTTCTCCTAAAACACACACACACACACACACACACACACACACACACACACACACACACACACACACACACACACACACATATATATATATATATATATATATATATATATATATATATATATATATATATATATACGTGCGTATATGTGTGTGCGTGTGTCTACACTGTTTTATTCTTTTCCCCCTAAGCACTACTTTGTCGCTGGCGCAGCCCGCGGTGGCCCGCTCGAGCGAGTGTCGCAGAGGGCCCAAGTTTGCGCATCTGCGAACTGCGTAAACTGAACCGTTCTCGCCAAGTGGCTTTCGCCCTGTCTCCTTCGAAACTCGATCGCGCCTCGGGCCGGCTGGGACGCGCAGTCGTTTCCCAGCGCCCCCTTCTCGGCCCCGCGAGCCCGGTGTCTAATGCTCACCACACGATCCTGTCATCTCTGCGCGCGCGGTTCTTTTATTTTTAAACGCACCCGGCCTCGCGGGATGCGGGCCAACACACCAGCCGGCGGCCGCGAACTCCCCAAGTTTCTTCTTCCCCGGATGCATGCTGCCGGGTTGATTCCAAGCACTTCCGTCTCCATAGCGACTGACACGCGCGCGCGCGGTGGGGTCCGCATCGAAAAGAAGGAATCAAACCCTCCTGCGAAAGCGCGCACTCTCCGCGTGCTTTTCTCGGGAAGCGTTAGTTTTCTGGCACGGTCGTCGCCGAGTGTTGTTGAGGTGGCGAGGGCCGGCGGAAGGGTTCAGGCGCCTGGCGCGTGTGTGCCTCCCACGACCGTTCTGCTACTGCTCCTCTCGGCCGGCCAGCGGGCTCACGACTCGCCGGGACGCCGCCGCGTGGCGGCTCGTGTTTTCTCTGAAAATAGGCCTCGCAGTCTTCGCGCCTCCTCCTTTTCCTCTGGCGCTGCTTATTCGTGCGCAAACCTAGACGTGCGCCAGTGACGACTTCGTCGCTGTGCCCGTGGCTTTGTTACCCTCACAGACGTTGCGCAGGCAGCGCGGTGCCCTTGCGCGTACGTGTAACGTGGTCGCAAGCTCATTTCGCTCGCTACTCTCTCTGGCACAATTGTGGCTCCTCGTATACTGCGAAACAAACCTCGCACTTGGGACATTACGTGCGAAAAGCGTGGAACATGCGCCAGACAATTAACTTTCGCGTATAGGTCCCGCGTCGCATATGTATACTCACAAGCTTCCGAGAAAACGAGCTCTTTTCTGGCGTGTCAATGTTTCACTCATCTTATGTATGCTTGCGGGTGCCTTTTGCACGGCGCTGCATGCTGCCTTTCGTTCCCCGTGACGGTAGGTAGAAGTGCTTACTTAAGGTTCACCAAACGAAGTCTTGCAGTATTGTTGGCGCCACCTCAACTAGAAAGTGTTGTTTGATACTCGTCCCCATCAGACCGGGGTTCGCTGCATCCTTGTTTCTTGAAGCAATTACCTAGCGATTGAAAACGTGATGACGCTTGTGCCTCTTTGCCCCACCAAATAGTGTAACTGTGCAAAGTAACATATTGATTAAGCTGTTGCGTTTTCGCCCCCCCCCTCTTTTTCTCTTCTTTTCTCCTTTTCTTCTTCTTTTTTTTAATTAGCGAGTGTAGTTTCGCAACAGTAAGCTTCTTTCGTGTGTCTCCATGTGGCGTCTGAATCGGTTGCCGGCGGCAACTCCTTGAGAACGATGGCTGACGCCATTCCGCACTTTCCTTTTTCGTGCCTTGCAAAAAATGAGAAGGCAAACTGAATAACTAAAGTTGAAGGGAAACCAACAAGTGCGGCCCGAACTGGATAACTCCCGAGCAGATCGACTGGTGTCGTCTCATTTGTCAAGCAAACATCTTCGTTTCAACCTTATTCGCTGCACGATAATCCGCTTTGAAAACATTCGAGGATTTCGTGCGTTATCGATTTCGCTTTCTTCGTATAACTGGTGCTCGTAATGCTTCTTCCGAGGGCCCCCATTCTGCGCTGTTTCATTCTTATATTTGAATCGGATACCACGAGTCCTTACTTTGTAGCTGCGATTTCTTTGTGCTCGTTAAGTTCACTCCCGGCTAACGGCTGCCCGATGACAGAAGGTGGGAAGAACTAAAACGTCGCCCCTCTTCTCCTCCAGAGGCGCCGCACTGGGGTTTCGGTGCGACTCGTCGCTCGAGTCCAAACTGGAGTGCGTGCCGTTAAAGAAGACGGCAAGATTATCTCTCTATACGACGAAGGAAGCGCATCGCGTTCCCGCTTTTTTGCGCCATCCGCATAGGTATATCGCAGCATTTCTTTCTTTCTTTCTTTCTTTCTTTCTTTCTTTCTTTCTTTCTATTTGTTTGTTCACTTCTTTTTAGGCCAATACGGCCCCGTAGTAACGGATAGCGGGCGGAATTCGGATTAAAGGCGGGGATTGAATCGGAGCTCCTACGCCTCTTCCCCCTTGCCGCAGGTCTGCAGCTCACGCGAGGAATGCAACCTTCTGGCTTTTTCTGGCGTGCTCGATGCCTCTCCTTATGAACTAAGGCTTGTCTGTGGGCGCTGCCTTTTTCTTTCTTTTGTTTTTTCCCGTCGAGCGAGTCTACGAGAAACGCATATGCACCACTTTGCTCCCTGCGGAGGCTCGGAAACTGGAGACGAATGGCCGGCACGCAACAACGCTCAGGCAACGCTTCTTTTGTATACGTACCGTCGCATCACTTGTCTCACATGTGTAACGGACTATGAAAGCCCGCACCGTCAGCACTCGAGCAGTGCGCAAGGGGGAACAGCGGCTGCGACGACACGAAAAGTGTATCGCAGAACGTTTCAACGGAGCCTCAAGAGCCAGCGCGGCGAGAGGCGCGCACTGTTTGCACAGCGCCGAGTGCGCGTACCGTGAGCGCATGCATACGCCATGAACGATACCCGCCCCCATCGGGCACGGGCTCGCCAAATTCCCACACGGTCAGCGGCGGTGCCGGACACGCGTTTGTGTGAACAGGCGCTGGGCGTTGAGGCCTATCCCCTCGGCTTCTTCGGTGTCTCGCTTAGCTAGACTCGCGTGCGCTGCGGTGAGACAGTTCTTATATATATATATATATATATATATATATATATATATATATATATATATATATATATATATATATATATACACACCAGTCAGCATCAGCTTGTTCATGGAATTCCACATTGAGTATGGCTATATTCGGTGTGCAGCGTGGACGAGCTTTTATTGAGCGAGATTTTATTATTAAATATAGGAGGTACTCGAGTCCCCGACCTTCTTTTTCGTATATATTGGGTTTAGAGACGGTGTTCACATATGAAAGCGTGAGCATATAATTTAGAAGTAGTAAAGTAGGTAGTATAGTAGTAGCGCGTAGTAAAGTGAATGTATTCCAGTGCTTTAGTTACGATTTAATGCAGGGAATGGTTCGCCTCCTGTGCTGGGTGGCCATGTCGCGCAGCACACAGTTATGCTCGAAAGATGTGTTAATTGCGCACTGTAATTTCTCATATAGATGAAGTAATGTAGTCATACGTACCTGTGTGCTTACGTGCACGCATGAATGCACACAGGTATTGGCATCCAAATTGGCACATTGGCATCTAAATGCTATCGCAATTCTCCCGCCGAAGACGGTCGCTTCGACTTCTTGCAATGTTTGTAAGTCTGCATAATCAATCCCTGCTTCACAAGTGTCAATTGTCTGCCTTTGTACAATTGCGCTGTCGCGACACCGCAAAGCGACAATGGAAAAGAGAAACACGGAACTCATATACCTTCGATTTCTGTAGCTGAATGCACGAGTTATTCGAATTATCCAAGTGGTGCACCAAAACTTTCATTCTAGAGCTACAGAAGACCACTTTTTTTTTTTTTTGTAGTGACTTACACGCTGTAAAACAACAGACACCTGCAAACCCGCTGAAACAAATTGTCCTGTCCTTTTTGTCACGCTTTAGTCTTTGGAGAGAGGTTTCTCACGCACATGAGCGAAGTTGTACATCACAACTGTTTCGGAAGAACTTATCATACCGAGAGCGACATGGTCTCATTTTTACTCGGGGAACTCGGTGGTCATTGTTCGTCGGAGAGCAAGAGCCTGGTCGTAGATCCCGCATACATAGATTATTATTATTTTATTTTTTCTGCAATGAACCGCTTGTGCCATTTGATGGAGATACGCTACTGCAACAGCACATATGCATAAAAAAAGGATTTATGAAAAACAAAATAGAAACGCGACTAGCCATTGTCGCTTGTTTTGGGAGTTTTGGAGGTCAGCGCCTTGTTAGGCTTCTTTGCCTTGTCGACGATCCCCTATAGGTGCCGGTATGTTTTCTTTCTTTTTTTTTTTCGAGTTGCCTAAGATAAACTGTCTCGATCTCCACTAACTTCCTATCAGTCATAATATGTAAATGTGTGCGCACAAATATCGTCATATCAATACATGACACGAGGAAACAATGGGAACAAATACAGCAAAGAAGCGGACAGCACAGGTGTGCAGACATCTTTTTCACATTGCCGTTAACCTTCGGACATCATTACAAAGACGGCGCCGAATAAAACAACACACGAAAAAGGGAGACACGAGACAAGCACGTAGGCGCCTACGTGCTTGTCTCGTGTCTCCCTTCTTCGTGTGTTGTTTTATTCGGCGCCGTCTTTGTAATCATGCTTAACCCACTAGCCCACCAGCACATGCTCAGTGGCTTCGGACATCGGTGCCCTTTTGTTGTTTCGCACCAAGAACAACGGTGACCTCATCCACCGAAAGAGCTATCTATGGTGCGCTCCGCGCACATGACTACAACAACCTGCCCCCCCCCCCCCCCCCATGTTGATCGCTTCAATAATTTCGCTTTCCGTGTGGTTTACTTTGTCCGTTTGAGTGCGTTTCCATCAATACGTACATACAGCCTACTATCCCAAACCGCATAGCTCTCCTGTACCACTTGTACCATCAGGTCGCGAGCTTCGTATCAAACGCATTCCCTTATGTTTATCTGCCCACCTTGTCGCGCGTTACTTCATATTCATCATTACATGCGTGCTTGTACCAAGATAAAGCCGCGCATGCGCGACCCGCGTCCCATCGCAACCTTGCACCCACAGCACACAAACGTGTCCATCCGAGCGGACACGCATTGAACGCCGCGGCAATCGCGCGGCGACGTGTTGCTGGCCGTTGTTGCCGAGCCTGTTCCGCGGTCTCTTGCGCCATGGGTGAGCGGCGCTTGGGCGCTGTCGGCTATTGATTAACTACCTGCCTTTGTCTGCGCCTCCCGTCGTCCGCTGGTGTAGCCATCGTAGTATCGCCGGGACAGCGGTCGGCCGGCGGAGGCGCGCTTTGTGCCGATGCTCTTTTGACAGAGAGCGCAGCGGGACCCCCCTCCCGCCTGAGAGACGCTGCCCGTCGGAAAAGGAGGGAGGGAGGCGGCGTGAGGAAGATTTCGGAAAGTGGGGATCATGTGCGCTTTTATGGTCGTTGGTCGGCGCGGGATCGCTCTCGATGCATTTGTCTTCATTACGCTCCTCGGGACATCTGCGGATCCGCGGGGATTGTGGAATCGACCTTTCGTATGTGGGCTCGGGAGAGAAGGATCCGCTACGTCCGAAACGGAGAGGGCCCGCGGACGCGCGCCGCCTTGCCCGCCGTCGTGTAAAACACGCGCTACGAAGCTTTTGCTCCTCATTTGGGCTCGCGCTTTATCGCCAGCACGTGTCCTTATTCTCATGGGAGGCTCCATTTCTTTCTTTCTTTCTTTCTTTCTTTCTTTCTTTCTTTCTTTCTTTCTTTACCTTTTATTATCCTAGTATATTGCCACTGCGGCGCTGTTTTTTAAACAGACAGTTCTAGCGACATCACTGTGGCTGCGGCTATGTTGCGCTGAGGTCACGCTACCGAACTCATTTCTTTATGGACGATACTATTGCTGCAATGGGAACTTCACAGCCGGATTCGCTGGGTCGCCGTAGGTAGTAGCTCTCCGGTGATTGACGGCAGTATACAATACAGCATGCAAGCAAGCCGGTGGAAAGGAGGTACGGTACGTGAACCAGGTTCGAACTTGGGAGCTTCTCTTTAGCAAATTGACGCTCCAACCATCTGCGCCGACAGCACATGACCAAGTGCGAGCTCTACGTTGAGCGATGGACTAGGAGACTGTGGTTGTCGTGCGTGTGCCACGGTATGTAAACGACTGTCTCTAACCCGTAGACCCGTGCTAGAACAATTTCCGTTAAAATGTGAAAATCGTAACGTTGCCAAGCACCGATCGTTTCCGTTTCAAACAGATTTCTCAGGTGACAATCTGGCACTGAATTTAAAGGAACGTTATTCAAAGAAATGCACGTGATGACAAATCGCTCGTTTTTGCCGCTCAGCCTCGTTGAGCGGAGAGGAAGGAAAGAAGGAAAAAAAAAAACTTTATTTAAGGTCAACACTAAGGCCCAGTATGAGCGGAGAGAACTTGCTGGTAGTAACGCGCTGACATGTTATCGGCGTTGCCGCGGTCTGATAAATTGGGCTAGAATGAAACTTGACCCGGGCTTGTGTTTTTGTCTTTTAAGCTTTCGTAATAGATTTAAGAAGTCTTAAATCACACCAGGATAATCTCTTGTTTCGCGATTATAAAGTGAAAGGAGCGCTTCTCGTTTCTGTTTTTCGTCCTGGCTTCCCGTGTTTCATTCAAAATACTCGCTCAAACACTTAGTAGTAGCAGTAGTAGCGCAACGCTCAGCTTCCAGCTGTTTTCGTTTCTTCTTCTTTTTCTCGTTTCTTTTTCCATTTTGTTTCGTTGTGTGCTGCGTCCTTGCGAGTTCGCGTTTCAGCGGCGCCTGAGAATTAAGCCGTGTACAACTAATTATCTGTGGATCGGTATTTTCAGCGCCTGGAAGTAATTAGCCAAGTGAGAATGAACTTGCCGTTATTGTGGCGCCGGAGAAATTAGCATTCTCATTACAATGTCGAAGGAAAAAAATAATTGCGATGAAACAAAGATTAGTGATGCCATCCAAGGACAAGGTGGCACTTTTCCTTCTTTTTCTCTTTTTTTTTTCTAACTCTTCACCATCGCCAAGCTTTGATTAAGAATTCAGCTGCGTCGTCATTTGTGTATTGAGCTCACTCCGTAAATGAAATTAGCATATTTGAGCTTTGCCTCCTTCCTATCTAAAGAAAGAAAGGCGAAACAAAAAAAAAAGAAAAAGAAAAGTATTTTGTTTGGTTCATTCTAACCTGGAAGTCATGCGTGCACCGCGTTCTTCTCGGATTCGGGAGTGCAGCGACGCGCGACCGGGCAGCCATTTCTTCTTCCACTGACGTGCGCTGACATAGAGCTCACGTGTCGTACTCTACGCCGCTCTCTGTCTTCTCCTGTGTTGTTTTTGTTTAGCTTTTTTTTGTTAGTACTTGGCAGCGCCTGCTGTGATGAAGACGAAGACGGCGCTACACACAGTGCAGATGGCCGGCAGTGGTATCTACTTTTCTGCCACCGCAGCAGCGCGAGTTGTTCGAAGAAGCGGCGGACGCGCTCTCAGTTTCCGCGAGCGCCCGCGCGTCGTCGCCGTGGTGGGACCCTGTTTGCCGAGGATTGCGGCCGCGCGTTACTGCGGCGCTCGGCCGAGGGTTGGGCCCTGTTCGCGCACTGCCTGTGTACGGGGAGTCGTCAGCGCGGTGGCGCGAGCGCGAGGCGTGTTTGCGCAAGGCGTGAAAACAATGTGTGCGCTGCGGGATATGCGTCTCCGCATGAGTGGCACGCTCTGTCTTCTTGGGGCCGCGGGACCCGCTTGGCTGGTGCCGGGGACGCAGGCGGGAGGGGGGTCTGGCGCACAGGACGCGCGGGCGTGCAGTGCCGACTGTCGGGCCTGGTGGTGGGCGGCGCTCAGGTGTCCCATCAGGCACGCTACGCTGCGGACGGCGTTCATCGGAGCCGCCATTGTTTGGCGGTCGCGTCTGGACGCCGTCTGGACGCCGCCGGTCGTCCAGACGCTCGGCCGCCGCCGGTCGTTTGGCGCTCGATTTCGCCGAAGCTCGTCCACTTTACTTGACCGAAACGCGGGCGGAAATGGTCGTCGGATTTTGCCCGGGAAGAGTGCGCGTTTCCCGGCGCTGCCGAGAAACTTTCTCTCGCCGCCTCTTCTCCCCCTGTCTCCTATTCGCCCTCTGTTGTCATTTCTTTTCTCACGGAAGTCGCCCTTCTTCTTTATTCTTTCGGGGAGACGAGTACATGTTTCTGTGGGCAGATCTGACGAGAAAGCCATATACTTTCGGTCTTCTTTCTCTCTCTGCCTATTCTTTCTTCTTCCTGCCCCCTTTCTCTCTTTGTCTTTTTGCAATTGAATGTTTTGAGGAGGGATAAAGTAAGGGTCTTCGATATGGCACTATAGTATCCAAATACGCGTCCTTGCTCAAATGCGTTTACGCAGTCTGCCCCATTGAAGCGTTTCCGCATGCGGATAGTTCCAAATATCCATGTTTTCAGCAATTTTCACATGAAAGCGATAGAGGATCTGTATCAGTTTGTCATTTCTGCAGTCAACCGTTTTACGGAATATAACATATTGCCTGTAGCGTTCATAACATATGGTTAAAACTGTGAATTATTTCTCTGTATCCGCCACTTATGTGATGTCCCCTGTAGAGGGGTCCTTAAGTATAACAAAGTGAAGTGAAGAAATAAGGCACTAGACTTATGGAATTGTCAGGCTGCAGACGGGAATGATTCGAGCCTCGCGCTCATACCGTAGAGGAACTTAGTGTTCTTATCAGCTTTGGCTGGCTGCAACGTATGTATACGGGACTCTCGGTGCTTTCTTAAGCTAACCACTTTATTAGTATGTAGATCGCAAGGACACAACGACAGCGGCCAGCGAGAGATCATAGACATCTGGCCTTTTTTAATTCCCAGTTGGCGCCAGCCTCGCCGTATGCATAACCTGGTGCGCGCACCGCTCCACGCTGACGTTGACTGTTCTGATTGGCCTGGGTACGCTGACCACTGACTGTGTCAACATGACTGTGAGCACGGTTGTGTTGAGATATATGCTTGGTCGTTTTCCCGCTTAGCATGCGCTGCGATTTATTTGGCGCGGCGAGCTCGGACTGCGTGAACCTGCGGTGGCAGCGGTATGTCGGCTGTGTGCATTTTGCATGTGCACCGAGAATAAATGTTTGCGCAGCAAACTAAACGTGCCTCAACTGCGTACGCGGAGAGCTGCGTCCGGCCACAGCTGCATGGGGTTGACTCAACGCGTTATCTGGCGTCCATGCACCGACGCTCGTGCGACTTAACCATTCCTCCGGTCACGTTCTCGCGTATACGCGGGGCTTCTGCGGATGATGCCGCCGGGTATTCCACCGCGACGTGATACGACAGCGCCTGGGACTCTGGCGAGTTTCTTGAACTTCTCGAGCGGGCGAATGCCATCGTGCAGTAGGGGGGCCAGACCATTGTGGGCTGTCTCCGTCGTTAGCGCGCCGGCCGCGGTCATATATGGCCTCCGCAGACACTGCGGGCGAAAGCGAGGCAACGCGAATCGAGGCAGTGGGAACGTAGCGAGACGCGATGCGTCCACATGGTCGTTATGCCCATCCATTATACTCTCTCCTATAGCGTGTATGCCGGAATCCCCTTCCTCGCCATTCATGCAGGGCGACGTGACTTCTTTTTTCTCAGCGATGCACAAGAAAGCGAGATAACGAAAGTTATTAGTGAATTTTTATTCCGTCATGTGCCGAGTAACTATCAGGCATGAACATCAACAGCATTACACGAGCTTTGGCAGACTTTTTTTGATGACAGAATAATGGGCATATCCAATTGGCAGTTTGTAAACGAATGGTGAGACGCCGAAGGGCGAATGCAGTGGTAACTGGACAGATATTTAACTCTGGCACTTAGCGGTTAACTTTTTCAATCTTACGATACATTTAATGCATGTTGTTCTGTCGACAACGTCGTGTATGTCATTCGGCCAATCGGGGCCATTGTTTTCGTATGTTCGTGCATCAGTCCTTTCTTTCTTTTTGTGCGTTGGAGCATAAATGAGTCCCGATTTACGCTGCTCAATCGAACGACGCCTGTGGAACTGGCTACATACAAGCACAAAGGGAACAATGCGGGCAACGTGATATCGCTCAGTGTCCTGCGGGTGGCTAACTTCCCTGAAGAACTATACGGTGCGGACAAAGTGTTATATCAAGAACTGATAATGTTCTGCCGTCGGAAACTTACGAGTAGTCGTAGTCACATGGCTCTCATGTACACACTTAAGATACGTCATGGTCCACGCCTTCAGCTACGAGACGTGCTTGAACCACGGAGCAGCGCCGCCCGTGCTTCGAGTCTTATACGAAGGCTCATTGAGCTTTTCTGCGAAACGTTGGTCTCAATATTGTACCGCGATTAGCTTGCTGTTTGCCATACTCACTATGCTGTGCGAGCATCGTCTATTTTGTGTGCGTCATTTCAATGTGTCATCGCATACATGTGGTGTAGCGTGCTAGAGGCAAAATCGACGGGTAAACAAACCGCTTCAGGTTTGCTGACTTTTGCGCTTGCATGCTTTAGCTTTTGCACTTCTCACAACATCATTGAATTTCTTGTCGTGGTATTATTTAGTACGTCTCCAACAGTCGCGACGGTACCTTTAGAAAAGAGTCATGCAGTTAGTTGCCCGCGTTTTTATATTAGGATATTGAAAGAAAAATCATGCGCTTACCGCTGCTTTGTTCTAGCTGAGATTTCGCAGGTAGGTTGCATTATTTGGTCCACATTGCTCAATACATATCTCGACACCCTTAATTTCCTGGTTTGTTCAGAGAGAAAAAAAAAGAAAAAAAAAACGTCGTATGCAAACCGCGCAACTGGAGAAGCGAGTTGCTGTACACGCGTGAACTGGCTTGTAAACTAAAATTCTGGCAAACCAAATAAATAAGCAGATGGGGCGAAGTGTTTTAGTGAACCGTGCAGACAAAATAAGCGGTTGTGTTGCGAAATTTACGTTGATAGCTCTAAGATAACACCTACTTTAACGTTAGAATGAAAACGCTGGCCACTGCAGTCATGAAACTATATCCCTAAAAAAAAAAAAAGAAAGAAAGGAAGAAAGAAAAAGAAAAGAGAGATATTCTTCTTTGATACTTGCGATGACGGGTAATGTGACAAATTGATCGGCTTCTGCACCAGATTCGTTTCGTTCTGCGCTTACTATAAGCGCACGACAGTCCTCTCTACCATGCGTACTGGCCAGCCTGCGAGCGTTGTCGGCATTTAACTACGTGCTATTCAAATGAGCACTAAGACCCTAGTTGATTTATGCACTTGAGATCAATGGTATCAGAAATTTGCGTTGTTGTGACTCGGTATCCGAGCGGTCATCATGGTTCCGTGGCTGATGATGCGCCATGTGCCGGACGACCGAGAGGTCCGGAGCGACGTCCACGAGATGAGAAAAAGGGTTTATTTAAGAATTTACGTGTTGAGGTTTTACATGTACGAGCACCGGCACCGGCACGAGCAATCGCAGGAGCACCCGAACGACTAGGAGCATTAGTACGAGTGGGAGCGCACCCCACAACACTCAAGATGCAACACTTTTTATGTGCACCCGCCGCGGTTGCTCAGTGGCTATGGTGTTAGGCTGCTGAGCACGAGGTCGCGGGATCGAATCCCGGCCACGGCGGCCCCATTTCGATGGGGGCGAAAACACCCGTGCACTTAGATTTAGGTGCACGTTAAAGAACCCCAGGTGGTCGAAATTTCCGGAGTCCTCCATTACGGCGTGACTCGGGAAGTGGTTTTGGCACGTAAAACCCCATAATTTTTAAAATCATTTTATGCACTTCTTTTTTCCATTTCTCTAGTCGGGGAAATTCACTGTTCTTCTGGGCCAATCACAGTCGTTGAGCTGTTCGCAAAATCTCACCCATGACGTCGCATCGTTCCGCCGGTCTCCGCTTCCATTGTTGCACGTTCGCCCCCGCAAACGAGACAGTGACGTAGCAAAATGGGAACTTGATGTCGAAGTCGTTCCCACGGAGGTCCTCAACGTTGGCCCCTTTTATCAAGTAGTGGGCCATTCGTGACGGTCGGCTTGTCTGGGTCAGGTTCCGATAGATTGGTATTCACGGTACTTGTTGCTTGCACGAAGGGCGGCGGCCGCTGTCTCCTCGAAGTGAGCCCTTTTGTTTGCGTGCCGCAGTCTAGTCCAGGCGGGCGCTCGTCTGGCCCGTCAGCTTTGGTTACGTTGATTTAGTCGCCAGCTCCCTGGTCTTGAGAAAGCAACGATGCAGCGTGGAGGGCCTTTCATAGCTGCACGCTCGCCGGTGAAGCATTAATCGTCGAGAAGAGATGCCGGGTATAACAATGCTACACGCCTGTAGTAACGGCGTGTGGTCTCTACTGAGGTCTAAGTTTTGGCTACGTGGAGAGAGTACAGAAACAATAAAAGCAGGGATATTAACGAGACGGCATTCTATTTGTACACCCTCTGCTGCTTAGAAACGTGGGGTTAAGTGTCTGAAATATGATGAAAAAAAGAGCAAGAAAGAAATGGAGAAGGAAGGGGAAAAAAGGGATATGGGGGGAGAGTGGGTCGCGGTAGACGCGGACTAAAAAGTTTCGAAAGCCTGAGAGTGTGAGAACGTGAGGTTGTTGGTAATGCAGTGTGGATACACAACAACGCAAGATGTTGTCTGCGACGGTGGATTAGTAGAAAATGACAATAAAGGAAAGAAACTGAAAAACAAAGAAAGCTGGTTTGGCTCCAAGGTCACCACGCACGTATTCAACCCAGGGGGGCAGTAGTCCGGTTCTTTGCATACACTGCGTCAAGATGGCGTGTCGCCCCAGCTATCTTCTTCGGTCGGCTCGTAATCTGGGCGGCCTTGCGGGCGAAATGAGTGTGGGCTCGGTCCTGGCGCGCGTCCCATTATTATTGCGCTGCCGTGGTCCGGAGCATGGATGCGCGGTCCCTTTTCCGGGCCTCGGTAACGATCCGGCGCGAGAGGATGTCGTTCCTGGCTCACACGCCGCCGGCCTGGCGCAGCTCGGCTGCCTTTGAAACGCGAGAGGCGACTCATTGCCGCGGCAATAGACCCCATTGTTCGCCGCATCTGGAGTCTATCCGCACCGCCGCCAGCGTCGCGTGCGTGGAATGTGCAATGCGATGTCCGCGAGAGGATGCCGGCCCTTCCTGCCGTTCGCCACGCGGAGAAGCGCGCCGCCTCTGCGCACGCGCTATGCCGCTTTTGTGCCGGCGGTCCCTGCGTGGCGACGGGCTGCTCGCGTTGCCCGCAGCGCGTGCCACTTGTGGCGGCATGGCGCGTCCATGCATGCTTCCGCTCCGCTGAGGTCGATCCCGCTCGCTTCCTGCGGGGACGCATGCAGAGTCCTAACCCGGGCTCCGCGGGATCCCAGTATGATGCACACTCGATGCATTAAACATGAGTCTAATCGATGCTGCGCGCCGGCCACGAGGCGAAGGTGGTTATCCTCCAATTGAGCAGGGGAGCGGGCTTTCGCCCACGGCTGGCTTTCGCCGTCGCTGCGGCGCCCGGCCTCCATCGGCGGTCGCTCTTCCGTCGCACTTGATTTACGACAGCCGCCTCTGCGGAATGCGGTGCCGTCCCCCAGCTGCTCGGGCGCCTTGATCGATTCGGGCCCTTCCGCATCCACTTTGCCTGTCGGCCGGCGCGAGATAGCCGCTGCACGCGCGGGTTGCCGTCGCGCTCGACGACGCCTTGCGAGCACGAGCCCCTTCGCACTATAGGCGTACATCTTCAGCGTGTCTGTGCTCATGTGCCCAGGCACTTTCGCTTCTCTCGGTTTTTTAGTAATTAAGGTGTTGGGTGTGCTTTTCGAAAAGCTCTTGCCAGTTCGAAGTTCCGGCATGACGAATCCAGGCGTGTCGCTGACGTACCAAGCTGCAGTGGCTCAATGAATGCTGTGCAGAGTGAACTGGTTGCCATAGGGATAAATGAATATCGGTAACGGCCTTCTGAAGCTACCTAATGGGGTTGCACTGATTGAGTCTGCGGCCATACTGGCGAGCGCGCAGAGAAGCAGTGACAGACGGGTCTCCCGCCATCAGATATACTAACCGCGACTGCAACATTAACGTTATACCAGCACCGCTCTCTGCGTAATGGGTCGAATACCGAATAGCTGGTCAATCTTTGTAGGCGTGCAGTTCGGAAACGCGCCGCACGTTCGCCTGGACGCCTTCGACTGCCGTCTGCGTCGGTTGTCTGCCGTCGCTCTGGCCTGCGTGCCTGGTCTCCCACCGAGCAGCGGCCTCCGCAGCGCTGGTGACAAGAGCCAGGCGCTGTTTCCTTTTGTTTTGGTTCCCGCTCTGGCGGTTTCGACCCCGTCCTTTCTTTGTTGTCACAGGCGCGCCGCCGCCGCGGCTGCAAAAGTTATTGCTTGCACCGGACCGGGCTTGCGGCACGAGCCTGCTCCACCGCAGCCGCGCCGCTCGGCGATGAGTCGCCGCCTGGGCCGCGCAACGAGCTCTTTCTTCATTCGTGCTTCTGCCGCTCCGAGATGATACTTGAAGAGCGCGCGCGCCCTGAGAGATGTCGCACATACTGTTTGCTGTGCGAGTTCTCGCCGCGTTGTGCAGTTGAAACGGCGTCCTCTGTTTCCTGGCGCTCTTGCGTTCGCTTTGCGTTTGTGGCTTGGCGTTTGGTCTCAGCTAAGCGTTTCCATCTGGGAGCGCGCCGACTCTATTAGCTGCAACTTTGGCGGTAGGATGCCACTTCGACTGGATTCGCTTTCTGAAATTATTTTTCAGCTGTATTTGTTCTACGCCCTTGCTTGTGCTTTTGCATCTAACTGCGAAGAGAGAGAGAGAGAGAGAGAGAGAGAGAAATTATTAGAGGAAGGCTCTTATACATAAAACGAACTCCGTCCGGGCCGCCCTCCTGACTTGTGACGTAGGATACATGGGCCTTTCTACGGGTCCTACCTAGCTTGACTTTATGCACGAAGCAAACTTGTTCGTATACGTTTGACGTCATTTTGCACTTATTTTATCGATTGTATTATGCCTAAGGGTAACTTCTGAATATAAATAAATAAATAAATAAATAAATAAATAAATAAATAAAACACAACCATCGCAATAATATTTGCGATGCGGGCACAGTTTCATCTGGTAAAACTGAACGAAGCAGAATTCTATGGCAGCGCATCCATAGGAAGGATTAGAAAATGTTACACTGGCTCATGTTATAGGGCTCCTTCCATAATGTAGACCAGAGAGATAGCTAAGGGTTGCAATAAAATAATTGGTTGCGAACATCAATATAATTTGCTGACATCATGAGGTTCCTTTCATATTGTGTAGCAGGTGTATATTTATAAACTGCGAAAACAAGTAATGAGTTGGAGATTCTGTTTTAGTTCCGTATTTTTGTATCTCTATTTACTTCGTTGCGTAAACCCCCAGAACGGCTGTTGAAATGGTGGTTGTGTTGACAATATGTGGTATTCATTTTCTGATCAGGTCAGTATTTATTGCGTTATATTGCATTTGGTTGTTGCGTTAAACGCTAACATAGTCCCCTGTGAAGCCTGCTTGAATGCTTGAAATTTGAGGTAATCAAAAATAGAGAAGACATGAGAAAGAAAGAGCTGTGTAAAGGAATTCTACTGGGCTAGTTTAGGAATAGCGCTTCATGGCGCCATTCGAAGGGTCCCGCCGTATATTTTCTCCTCTTTACGCGCTCCGTATGCGACGCGATTTAGATCTTTCTACCGTGTTGCCTTTTACTGCGCAAGTGTTACCATCGCATTTCTGGGACCTGCGAACACGAGATGCGCGACAGCGCACCCGGAATCAGCCACTTTGTTCGCAGCTGTTATGTGAAGCTCGCGCCTCCGTCCATATTTCTTTCCCAAGCTCGAGCCGGACAATTTGAAACGCGAGCCCGGGAACCGTCCGGGTTCTGGCAGCCGTCTTGGATGGCGCTCCCCACCCCCACTTTTTTTTAGCGTCTCCATTCACGGGTCTTGTTGCGTCTGTCCCCGAATGAACTACCCGGGCCCGCTGGAACGTCGCCGCTTCGCTGGTCGTGCAAAGGGACCCCTCGAGGAAGCGCCAACACAAGGACGCGAGGCAGGAGGCAACATGAAGAGTGGCGGCAGTTGCTCCGTGACGCGCAGCGGGGAAAGGCGCGCGTAAAACAAAGCTCGCCGGGCGCACATATCTCGCGCGCTTCGTTGTGTTTGGCCGGCGCTTGTGCCAGCTGCCCCCCTCCCCGTCTTGTCACGCGCCTCGTCCGGCCCCTCGTGTGTTGGCCCTTGGGGTCGAGGAGGACGAGGGGGGGGAGCACGTCGGGGCGCGAGCGCTCAGTTTTTAGCTTGATTGCGCGTCAAACATGCGTGGGCTCCCGACGAGCGTTTCCGTCGAGTTCAACTCCGGCGTGGATGGAAGTGCATTTGGCCCGCCATGCCGTCGACAGTTTCGGCTGCCTTCTCGGGCTGCTCCCCATCGCAGCCGATGTGGGCTTCTTTATAGCGGATGGGGCACCGACTGGGCTACTGCGCCGCCGCCTTCAGGCGCGTTGGGCCGCTGAAAGATGGCCCGCTCTCCCGCTGCTCGCGTCTCGCCGAGAACGCTCAGTGGCCCGGAGCGGGAGCATCCGTTGCTTTTATTTCGGGAGCCGGCTCGACGACGAGGCCTCTGGGAATATATTGGCCAAACGGATGCGTGCGTGCGTGCACCGGTGCTCGCGTGTTATATTGGCGCTGTGCGGGCCCCGCTGCATGTATACGGTCGTCCACGAGGCAGCAGGGTCGCCGATTTGCGTCCCCGCTGTCTCGCGCGCAGGAGGCTGAGTGCGCTGCGACGGACACGCTGCGCCGTGGCACATGCCCCGCAGGAAGAGCCAAGCGAGGGAAGAAAAAAAAATAGGAAAGACAGGTCGGGGGCTGGAGCAAGAAGCGACGAAAAATACACCCCGGCGTCCGAAGCCGGCGAATGGAGAGGGAGACGGGGGCAGCCAGCGGCGAGCGGGCGCTCTTTACGAAATGAAGGCCGTTCCTCATTCTCTGCTTCCTTTTTCGCTTTCGTTAGGGCCTTCCTTAGCGCCTTGGCCCACCCCCCGCAGACGACGGCTCGCTGCGTGGTCTTGTGTTTCGCTCGTTTTTTTCGTCCCGAAGTGTTTGTCTTAGTTTCGGCGGCCTTCCACGTTTTCGTCCACAAATTTCGCTTGGCCCCGCACGCGCTCTCTTGCTCCTAGATTGTCGGGCCGCGCCGTTTAAATAGGAGCTCAGTGGAAGCCGTTGCTGCCTTCCCGCGCTGCTCTCGTCGACGTGGTCGTGTATAGCGCACTGCCGCTGCGAACGTCCCAGTTCGTTGACATTGGGATATTCAGCACCGGCAGCAAATGAGCTTGCGCACGAGAAACAAATGCTCGTTTCTTCCTCCAGGAACAGCTACTAGTATTCGGGACGTGTACAGCAAGAGGTGAAACCTGCTTGTTGACCTCACCATGGTGAAACCTGCTTGTTGACCTCACCATGGTGTGGACAGTTGCTTCCAGCTGTCACGTCATTTCATGTAGAAGGTGAGCATGGAAAATCTCCAGATAAAGTCAGCCCTTTATTTATTTATTTTTTTCAGTTTAGAAAGAAGGAACAATGACGACGACGACGGCGACGAACCTGCGGTTTCGCACTACCCCCTTAAAGCAAATGGACCAGCGATATAGCCAATCGCCCTTTAAAACATTGTGCCCGCTGCCAACATCTATTATACATAAGAGAAATTCAGCGCGTTCTGACTGCGTCCATCACGGAAAGTCGACGTTCACGCCGAAAGCCATGCATTCGGAAAAAAACGCGGTCGCGCTATAGGCGCCGTCTTCGTCTTTTCTATAGACGTGTGTATGGGGTCTCGGTCCTGTCGCTTGACGTCGTGGCTAAGTGAGACCTTGCCGACCTTTTCTTATCTATAGTAGGTGCTGGTTGTGCACTTCTCGTGTCATCGATAACCTTCTGCACGCCTCTGAGTGCCCTTATCTTTTTGACAACCTTTGGATTGGTTTCGATGGGCCTGCAATTCGCCTTTGCCTCCGACATCATTCATAATCGCCTCCGATCTAGGTTATATGTGCTTATGCTCGGCAGTTTCAGTGTGCACAGCGCGCTGTTATAAGCTGTAGTCTCGCGGACAACCTTCTGTGGTTATGAAGGGAAAGCTACGGAGGGAAAGCGCGCATAAGTGAGAGCGCTTCTGAAAAGAGTCCCGCATTTTACTCCACTTTGGTTTAAGCTGGGGGAGAGAAAACATAAACACTTTACTAGCAACAGCTAAATGAGACAAAATGCACCGTTGAATGTAAAATTTTACTTATTTTGTGGCTTTTCCCTTCCGCATTCGGGGCAACGCGAAACCGTCGCACGTGGAAGCTGCGCCGATTTAGCGTCTGTTCCGAGAAACCGAGAGCACTGTCGAACGCTGGCGGACTAACATGTGCCGTAACACATGTGCAGAATCCCCGCCCCCGTAGCTTTCGCTTTATAGCGACAGAAAGTTGTACTCGAATATAGCAATGCGGCGCACCGTGTTCGCTCGTTCACCGCGCTATGCGCGAGCAAGTATACCTGGGATTGAATCGACTGTGTTGCACCTCCATGGTCAGCATCCCCCAATGCGCCGTGGCTGCCTTGCGCAAGTGTGCATTGTGCGTTGCGAGTCGCCAGTGGTTTTCCCTTGGGCTCATCTATATGCCGTATACCGCTCTGCCACAGCGCAACGCTATGGCGTAGTCGTGCTATGGCGCGACGTGGTCTTTGCAGTTGTGGCGCAGTGCACTACGGCGCGCTCTCCCTTCTCTATATATACTGCAGCGTTAACACTGCGCTGCACGGGCTGCGTGCGATATTCGCGGAGTAAAGGCAAGCCACTAAGGGCTTCCTCTTAAAATGCATGTCAGCACGAATGAGAAAGGGGCAGAACAGCGAATGGATCGTGTCCCTTTCTCTGTCGCGCTGACGTGCATTCAGAATGCAGTAAACCAACACGCGCCCAAGCAACCACCTTGCCGAATCAGTGACGGCACCCCGCTCGCCGATGGATGGCGCGTGCCTGCTGCTGCAAGCAAGGCTCGTGCTCCTTCCAATTGCAGGGGTGCCGCCTAGCGTTGTCCAGAAATTCCTAAGGGTTCGACAGGTGAGGCAGGGGCTCCGCCGAAGTTTGCCATGAGTATCGAAGGGGTTCTTTTCAAGATCACGTGGGAGTCTGTAAAAGTATCAAGCAGCCGGAGGCGAAATAATCGAGTTTAAGCGAATCAAGAAGTCGCTGGAATCTGCGGTTTCCTGTTTTAATTGAAATGAAAATACAAAGAGGCCTAGTTTATTTATTTTTTTTTTTTACAGCAGGGACAGCCACTCCCTTTTCCTTATTAGTATAAAGGTTGAGATAACAAATAGAAGGCCGATTTGTTTATTCCCCATTTGCCAACTCCGGGGCAGGAAGCTATAATCATTGTCAGGCGCTCAGCATGCGTACGTTACGCTAGCGTACCGCATCGTGGCACAATGCGTCCTTTCAGTTCCGCATTTAATTGACAGCGCGATTGGCGGCGCGCCATTTTTAGAATCGAGAGGTCTGCATGTCGATCCCTACTGATGTGCCTTTATTTGTTACTTGTTTATAAGGGCACTTACGGCTGCATTGTGAATGTTCTCGGTCACCCACACGCATAAATGATTCCAGTATTTTGGCTTCCGCCCGTGAAAGGAAGTGAATAACAGAAACGAACTTCTCCACAAACGAATTCGTAATGCGGAGAAGCTACCTTTGATGAACGTTATTCCAGACGTTCTGCTCGTCCGAAAATCCTCGAAAACGCGTAGACTTTTGCATATCTATGTTATCGCCAATAAATGTCAAAAGCCGTGGCCGAAGAAGTTTCCATATACCTTTTTTTATAGCGCATATATGAGGCTGAGCTCAGCATTCTTGTCTTCTCGGCCTGCGTCAGCAGCTCCATCTGCTGCAGGCATTTCGTTACGAGTAGAGGGCAAGTGGTAGCAAAGCACCGCGCCTACTACTTGCTGGTCAGCTTTTGCTTTCCGTAGAACACAAATAACCATTCAGGCTAGAGGAAACTTTAACCAGGTCGCTTCCAGGTGAGGCATCCTCTGTCGTTCACTTTTGAGGTTACAGTCATCTTCGCGAGGTATCGCGCGACAAGCATCGGACGCTTCGGCGCCTATACGGGCGACAGCACACGTGGTCGGGTGCCAAGCACGCTTTCTTAGCACAGTGCCAGGAACGTTGTCTGCCTGATGCCGACGCATCCGGTGCTGATCACGCGCAATTTCGTCAACGTGATCGTGTCGTCGAGTGAAACGCCGAGAATACCGCGTCGACTCTGTCGCTCTCATTTGACTCGTGCTCGCTTATCTTGCGGTGGCTTCTCAAACTTCATTGGTTCCTCGTATGTGCTGAGACTTGTACTAAGTTAAGGTCACGTAATGGTCGAGTTCAAATACCTGCTTAGTCCGAACAGCCACTTTACTATGCTTGTATAAGTTCCGCCATTGCCATGCGATCTTAGAAGCAAAAGTTGGCAGCAAGTGCGCCGGGACGGGGCTGACCGTGACTAAAACTGGATCAGCCGCTTTCTTTTCTTCTTGTCGGTCAAGGGGAGGAGGAGGAGTGTGCAAGCGGGCCTTGACCTTGCCTGGCCGCTTCTCGCGTATACCCACAAAGTTATACATGCCCTGGTAGCGCTGGCGGCCGCCCTCTGTTGCCGCGCGTTGAGCCCGGCCAGATTGCCTGGTGCCGGGTGAGACGTACCCGCTGCCGTCAAGCCGACGAGCACCACCTCCCGGGAATTCCCCGAGTACAGCATCGTTTTACATGCGCGACCTCTCCCAACAAAGCTTTCATCGCGCCAGGGCTTTTGTTTGCTTTGCTCTAACCTGTTTTGATTTAATTCGAGCGCGATTATTATTCGTCTCGCCGACTACAGAGCTGTTTTTCTGTCAGCGATGCGTGGTTTCGAATCGATTTTCGGCGCTGTGCCGTTGCTGCGCGGTTCGCTCAGCCTCTCCCAGCCCTTTCCCTCTTCTTCCTGCCATCACGTTCCGTCCCCCCTCCCCACTCTTTCTTTTCTCGTTTTCCTTCATGGGTCTGGTTTCTTCTCAGTGACACGCTTATACTTTGCCGCCGCAGCGCAATCTGAGAGCAGGTTCTCGCGTCGCATGAACGCTGTAGTAGCAGAGATCTACGCCGTTCGAAAGGCGGCGAGGGGGAGCCTCGGACGAAAACGATAATTGCTTATGCGGTCCGCTTTCTCGCGCTTGGTGGGTTCTGGCCCAGAGTTGGGAGCCAGTGGAGTTCATTGGTTTCTGCGAGCCGCTCGCGGCGGCTGCAGATTAATCTGGCGGTGGTTATTTACATTCGTTCGGGGCGCGCGCGCAACGCATTATGTATTCAGAAACAGGCTCCCTCATTTGCCCGTTCGCTACCGAGCCTCCTTCCCGTCTCCTGGAGTTTCGCCGGGGCCCGAGGCTGAGTAAATTTAGGCTTTAAACTTCGCGCCCGCCCGAAGGAAGGAGCTAGCCTATCTTTATTTGAATAATGAAGTGTGCCTAAAGAGGCGGCCCTCAGCTGCAGTTGATGCGCGCGTCCGCTAAAAGCAAGGCGCTGCATTTGCGGAGTGCGCGCGTGCTTCGGGTGTAGAGGCGGAAAAGGAGTCAGAAATGTAAAGAAGGGAAGCATGACCGAGGCTGCAGTTCCTCTCCCTTCCGTTCTCGCTTAAATGCGAGACTTCCTGTCACATTTAGTCTTTCTACACTGACATGCCTTTAGTTCCAACCAAACTTAGAGAATAGTAAAATGATAGTTAAGTTCCGCGGTCCGTGCTTCTACTTATGCTATACGTCTTGCATAAAAATATAAACGAAAAACGGAACTCGATGCGGTTTCCACTGACCTCAGTGTAATCGTCTGGTTGTGTTCCTAACCAAATGGCAGCGTTTTCGTTCCAGAGTCCTGTCCAGTTACTCGTTCCAATTTCTTCTGCGTTTGCTTCTCGTTTAAGAGTACATAGTCGTGACTTGGCTCGGGACCCAACTCTCTTTCATCCTAGCGCGGGAATACTAATTTCGGCGGGATTGTGATCTCTCTTCCGCCTGTCAATCCGGGACAGCAACGCATTCGCCCGCCGCCTTCTCGCGCCGTGGTTGGCACGTCTTCGAACCCCACGGCCGGGAGGATGTGCATCTATACTCTAGCATCTCTGATTGAAAAGATACCTCTCGCGCACTGTCGGGAGAATTGAGCCGGCGAAGATCGCACTCGTCGCTTCCGGTCGTGCTTGAATGCGCGCACACCGCGAAGGGGCTGCCGAAAGAGTTTGCCGCGCTTGCCTTGGGAGGCGGAATATAAGCGCCCCAGCCTGAGGGCCGCTTCTTCGCGAGAGAGTCCGGGTGCTGAACCCCCCCCACCCATTTGTCTTTCGCAACGCACCGGCGCATGAGGACTCTCCTCGACCGCGCGCCTTTAAAAATGCAGCAGGCCCGTGATAGAGTTCCCGGCGGGCGCCGCCGCCTTGTGCGGGCGAAGCCGGGCGCACTTTTCCACACGAAGTTGGCGATTGTAGCTGCGCGTGAAAGGGGGGAGGGGGGGGGGGGGCTCCCGCGCTTTCCGCTTTGCCGCCTGGCGGCGTCATATGGTACCCCATTAGAGCACAGCCGGCGCCGTCGAGGCCAGCGTTGCGGAGACAAGCCGACGCGTCGCCGACTGCACTCCCGCCGCACGGACCCCTTTTCCTATGCGAAAATATGCCCCGCTCGAGGAAAGCGCCTCGCTTGAAACAATCGTCGATGCTTTTTTTTTATCTCCGCTCCACTGTAATTGCGTCGTCGAGCTTTGCGTCACCGTTGCGAGTTGTTGTGGCGCTGAAAGCGGGGAACCTCAGCGGGGTGGTGGGAAAGCACGCAACGTAAGTGCGCGCAGTTGGAGTTGTCGGGCGCTTCGGGGCCATGCGGTGTTGAAGCAAATTCGAAGAGAGCCTTGAAACGCGACGGGGTTTCTTTCTATTCTGCGAAATGAAAGCACTTGGAGCGCTGCAACGTGTGTAGCATATACACTGTCAGGTCCAGGCTGAGAGCCCTATAGCTTCTTGTGTCATCGTGAAAATGGACCAATCGTGGGGCGTGTTAATGATACTAATTAGCTATAATTTAACACGAGCGATTAGTGACGAGTGTGCACACGTATGCAGGCGAGGCACCATCGCTTTGCATTATGCTGACTGCGTGACTGCACAAAGCAGTGAGACTAAGGGCACCTCTGGTCTACGTTAAAGAAAGAAGAAAAGAAATATGCGTGTCACATGAACATATAATGTCAGCTCATAGATATCCCTAAAGCACACCAACCCCTTAAAAAAATGACACATTACATTCAACAGATTCTCCTTCGATTTCGTCGATTTAGCCAGATTTGCCTCGATTTAGCCACTTGGTGTGTGCCACTGCGTTTTGCCCATTCGTGGGGAATCCTTCAGGATGGCTACGTGCCACGAGAGGTGCAGTCTCTCACTCTCTCTCTCTCTCTCTCTCTCTCTCTCTCTCTCTATATATATATATATATATATATATATATATATATATATATATATATATATATATATATATATATATATATATGTGTGTGTGTGTGTGTGTGTGTGTGTGTGTGTGTGTGTGTGTGTGTGTGTGTGTGTGTGTGTGTGTGTCGTACTTCTGCGTGCATACACCTGCCACCACTGTTTGGTCGTCAGGCGTCATACATCGCCTTTTGTCCTCGTGGCATTGGTGCGTATAGACGCCTCACAATGTGCATTCGCCTGATTTAGGGTTTGCATTTCGGCATAGCTTGCGAGGATAAATTGCGTGAAAATAAAGTTGCAACCGTTGTGGTAGATAAACAAAACTACTGCGTGAGGTTGCACGGTGTGAATAGAATGAAAGTAAACAGAGTTGTACGCATCGCCATTAGTTGTATGCGATGTATAAGCACACCGGTTGGAGTGAAGAGTTGCTTCACATGGCTTCCAATATGTGCTTAATATTTACACGATTATTATTATTATTATTATTATTATTATTATTATTATTATTATTATTATTATTCATTGTTAGGTGTGCGCGCTGCGTTATTGCGTGGCCGTATTTCTTCTTTTCTGTAGCTTTATTTTTCCCAAAGAAAAGCAGCGCAGTGCTCTATTTTTCTTCCAGGGCTCGTGTCAAAACACACCGCGGCCACATCTCCACGCTTGTGACACTATGTATAGGACGTCCTGGGGCAGTATATTTGGTACTGCGCTGGCACATCGCGAGATTTTTTTTTTCGGCGGCAGAGAGATCGCGCCGCCGAGAACGGATTGCTGGCGGCAGCCGCGCCGGCGCGGGGGGGGGGGGGGGGGGGGGGGGAGGTAAGAAAAAATAAAGCGCTTACTATGTGAAAGAGGAGGAGATGGAAGCTGGGGAGGGGGTGCGCAAATGCGGCCGCGCTTTCGGCGTGAGCGACCTCCGACATGTCGTCTTCCTGTAGTGCCGTAATGGATAGGAAATGAAGTTACGTCTTCGCGGTAATGCGCTGGCCTTTCCCCCTCCTCCTCGCGCAAGGCTGGTCGCTTGCAAACGAATTCGGCGGGTCCGTGATCCCACTTCATCCGTGCGCATTGTCTCCGGGCCGCTTTCTCCTTGGCCGCGCACGCGCCCTGCGCCGCGCATTGTGCCGCATACGGCGGCGGGCACAAAGCGTGAGCTTTCCATTCGTTTTGCCTTTCCAGGGACAGAAGGGAACGGACGCGGCTTGCAAAGCGCCCTTGTGCTTTTTTGTTTTCTCTCTTTTTGTTTACAGCGCGAGCGAGGAAAGCCTCGCCGAGTGCGTCCAGGTATTGAATGGGACCTTGCGGCCCCTGAGTGCGCACGCGCCAGGCGGAACGGTTACGCAAGGCGCGACTTTGGGGCAAGCGGGAGGCGGTGGAAGCCGCGAGCTTCTCGCTACACTACCGCCCGAACTCTCGCTTTCGTCGCCGCACGAATGCGGTTTGTCTGTATTTCACGGTGAATTGCGCCAATGCGAGCGCGGAAGGCCCTGACGGGCCAAGTCATGGCAAGCGTTCGTGACTGAAAGGCCCCCAGGTGCTTGTCTCGCACGGTGCCGATCTCCGCTTCGCTGCTCTCGAAAAAATCCCCTCGCGTCTTTGTCGGAGGGAGCATAGGGGCTAGAAATAATCTTCGATCGTCAGAGAAACGCTCTTCTTTCCGCTCCTTGTCCTCAAACATCGACTCCTCGCGCTTTTTGGCCCGTATTTAAGGTGCATAATTTTTTTCAGCTTTCCGCTGCATTCACGTTAGAGATAGTCATATATCTGAAGAAAAGGCAATTTTTGGCGGAAGAAAGAAAATTAAAAAAAATGTGTGGGTACTTATCAAAGTGTTCCTGGAGCGCAACGAGCATGTTCTTCCAGTATTATCCATGCATCGCCTGTAAGATAAACAAACTATTTTTCCACTTTCGTAATTTCAGTGCCCGATTTAGTAATGCGCATGTTTCTATAACTGCGCGACGGCATATGTCAGTGATTAGGTGCTTATCTTCAATCAAATCAAGGATTCCAATAGTGTGCGGCGAAAACTTCGTGATTAGTCCGAAACAACAGACTATCATCTAAGAGCCAATGCCTTCAAACTTTGCCCCCGTGTGCTGAAAATGCGCCCGTGCATTTGCCTCAGAAGTACAGTCATCGATACTTGCATACTGCAGCCGCGAGACGAACTTCTCGGACGATCCAGACATTCAACATATTGTTCTTTATTCAAATCCCCGGTGACTCCTAATTTACGCTGATGAAACCTCTTCTCTTGTAACGACCCTACTACCGCGTTATTGAAACATACATTTAGCATTTGTGAGACGGAAAGTACAATCTTTTATAAAAGTAAAGCGAGCGAGCATGCGCGCGCTTGTGTGTGTGTGTGTGTGTGTGTGTGTGTGTGAGTGAGTGAGTGAGTGAGTGAGTGAGTGAGTGAGTGAGTGAGAGAGAGAGAGAGAGAGAGAGAGAGAGAGAGAGAGAGAGAGAGAGAGAGAGAGAGAGAGAGAGAGAGAGAGAGAGAGAGAGAGAGAGCGCCCGTGTGCCTCGGACGCTGGACTCGATGATCGGGTGGGAAGGCGGAAGCGTGCTTTGAAACGCTCTCCAGCCGCTGAGCAGCATCTGCATCCGGGGGTCTTTATTTCGTGTCGTCGTCCGCTTATCTTGGCGTTGAACCCGTGGTACAGTACATATACACTCGCACGGGGTACTTCGACCTCTTTGGCTACAAGGTCGTGCAAGTGCATGCTTGGTTAAAAAAAAAAAAGTTCTTCGTTTGCCTCGGCTTAATTCCTAGGACGTGCGTCCCAAATTTAAAGAAACTAACACCAGTACTTACCGGCACAAGTTGACTTGGAAGAAGTCGCGGCGTTTTTATCGTACTATAGGGAATGATACCTATAGAGGGAGAGTGCGATTGTGAAGAGGAAGAGACACTATTAGCTTTCGATCCACAGTTGATGCTGCAGTGGCGCGCGCTTTCACCACACACACACACACACACACACACACACACACACACACACACACACACACACACACACACACACACACACACACACACACACACACACACACACAAAAAGACCATGAAGGAAAAACGAAAAATAATTAGTTTTTTTTTTCTTTTCTTTTTCCTGCGAAAGGTACTTCGTACAGACACGCCGCAAAGTTTCTGTCTGTGTTCGACGCAGTCGCGTGGGGAGTCGCGTAATGTAAATTCCGCCAAACGTTTTGTGCTAGTTTCGACCAACAGTTCCAGCAATAAAAGAGAGAAAAGGAAAGGATCGTTTGTTCTCGGCGCCCGAGTTTCGAGACAGTGCGCTCGCTATGCGCGTCATTACGGCGTACCTGCATTACTCGCAGGAAGCGCAAAGCGGTCGTACCGGGATAGAGACGACAATGCCCAGTTTCGACGCCGACTTCACTACGCAACGTGGTCCCCTCCGGACCCTCCGTGCTATATATATATATATATACTAGTCCATATTTGCCGGGCATTCCCTAATGGCTTTGTACATGCTGCGCGCGTAGGTCGGGTGCCCAATAAACGCTCCGATTTTGTGGATATCGGCCCCACACGGCGGCGGTTGAGGGGAGCGCCTGAACGTCGCATTCGCATTTATTTTCGCGTTTCTCTTCTGCTCCTCCGCGAGGTAATTACCTTTATCTCTGTTTCTGGACGGACGCCGCCTCCGCGAGATTTCTCGTCGCTTTCCCCATCGGACGCGTCGCTGCACATTTCCCGATGCGACGTGTCGCCTGCGAGCGCGGCTTCGTTATTAGCTTTTCTATATTTATTTTCTCATTTTTATGGACGACTGCTCTTTGTGCGTGCTTTTGTTCGATGGAGTTGGAGGAACAGCGGCGAACATATGCGGCCTCTCTCTCTCCATGGTTTCATTTTGCCTCGCCTCCTTTTCTGTTACAGCAGGCTTTTCTACCTCCGGGCTCACGTTTTGACGCAGCCGCCGCAAAAGGCGCCGCGACTTGAAGGGCGCGGGAAATCTGGTTATGCATCCTCAATTTTCTGCCAGAATAAAAAAAAAAAGTACAATGCGGAGCCCGAACACGTCTCGAGGCGCGTCTCGAAGGAAGAGGAGGAGTGGTGCCGCCGCCTTCCCCCTCCACGTTTATCGCCTACTCCACTTGCAGAGCGCCCAAGTTTTCTTCGGCGGCAGCGTAGGAGCCGCGTCTGCGCTCATCGGAAGCGGGCTACGACCGAGGCGGCTGCCATGGCCGCCTCGATGACTTGGTTGCTTGCTGGGCGCCTGGGAACCGGCGCTCGCTAAAGCCATTAGCGGCGGCCATTTTTGCTTCTCGCTGAGGGAAGAAAAAAACCTGGCTTTTTCGGGAAGCGGGACGCTGGCGTCGTCGAGCGTCTCGTGTAACGAGGGATCGACGCGCACGCGTTTTCCTGCGGCAAACAATCGATGCACATAGCGGCCTCTTCTTCGTCGCTGCTGCTTATACTCTGCCGGCTGGCTCTCGCTTGCGTCGCTCTGGAGCGCGCGCGCATAATTAAGACGCTGCTGGAGGTTTCGACCCGAAGCAGCCTTGGTTGTCCTCTGCAGTGCTTGTCGCTATCCTCCTCCTCCGCCGCCGCGATCCGCGCGCCTGTCCGCATTGTTCTCCCCGCGGTGCCCCATCATCTGTTACTCGAGCGCGTCGCACTCGGCCCGCAGACGCGTCGGCGTGCCTCGGCGTCGATTTTTCGCAGGTCACGCGCTAAAGCCGGTCCACTTGCGTGGCGGCGCCCCGTGCGGAGGGTGCACCGCTTGTTGGTCGCGCGTAACGTGGACGAGACCAAAACACACGGCACCGGCAACGCGGACTTACCGCGGCGCACTTTTCTGCTGTTCGTATCGCCTGTTTGCTTCGAAATTCTGATAAAGAAAGAATCGCGGTCCTACGTTGTCGGTTAACACATGGTATCAGATCAACTCACCTGCAATATTAGTTGCTTAAGGTCACGCAATAAATGTGACCTTCAAATACTTTAATGTACTTTAACTATATGTGTGAAATTATGACAACCGCATGTTCATTATTCGCGAGTGTTGCTGTGCGTACAGTAACGCAGTACAAGTCATTGCACCGAACTCACTGCTCCCGATTAATATTTTGGCCGATTAACTGTCCTAATCGGTGGTTCGTGACCACCTAAACTTTGAAGATGGCAGAGCGGAAATCCCTGCTGGCCCGTGTGTTTTCGAGTAGCAGTTATTCGGGCACGTTCTGCCGCGCCGTGTTGATATTCCCCGAGATATGACAGGGAGCTGTTGCATGTTCTGCGTCAAGCGTCAGAGAGTTCACGAAGAGGCGCACAAGACGGCTGGGAGCGCGCGAGGTCCTTATCGAAGCCATGGGCGGTTTTGCCCCCGCTGGCGGGCACTAGCGAAAAAGGGCGTGCTGCGGGACGCCGGAAGCACGGGGACCCGGGCGCGCATCCCGCGGCGCCATTTCTGTTTCGAGGTGACCGGAATCAGGCGGGCGCGACACACCTGCTCTGCATTATGCATACAACGCACACTCTGTCACCTGCCATAAATTTATCACTGAAACAGGCTACCGGTCATGGCTGGCGCACAAGTTACGCAGGGCGAGAGGACGAGTTGAATGTTCCCGGCGACGTCGGTGACTTTGCTCCGATACGCGGACTCGTTGGAAGGCTGGACTGGCTTGGTGGATTTTGGGGGCTTTTTGTTCGCACGTGCGCACCACGCCGCTAAGCCCGAAATTCGTTTCTGACTTCTCTAAAGGGGGTAGTAAATATCTCTATGTGTTTCTTCTTCACGTGTTTGTTTGGGGGGGAGGGGAAAGGTGGGGGGGGGGGCAGTGTACTTGCCTGTCCTTCACCCGAGAAACGGCTCGTATACAGTATAAATCAGCACAAGAGTAATTTAGAATATAATACACCGTTGATGCTTTGTCCTTGACTGGCAAGGGACTAGTAGGTAATCGCTTTCCTTACTGATTTATTTCAGGAAAAGCTTCGTTAAATCGAGTTCGGCCAAGTTTGCTTCCTTAATTCGGGTTGATGATAACATCGAACCATATCGATATCTGCCGGGGAATGGAAATTTCTTCGTTGGTCGGGAACGTCGTAAAATCGGGTTTCGTTAGATCGAGTTTTAAGTGTATATGGAATCGGATGGGCAGTTTGTTTGATTCCGGGCTCGAGCCGTGGCATCGTGACTTTTAATCCTCAGTTTGCTCATGCTCGTGCGAAGGCCAGGCTGCTCGCACCGATCGATTTCAGACCATGGATATCCCTTGGTAGCAAGAGCGCTTAAGAGCGAAAGCAATATGGGAGTTTTGCTCGCTCAGAAGACGCGCTAACTATGCGATCTAAGTCACTGCGCACTATTTGGCCTGCGCTAAGCAACGTTTATGACGCAACGAAACCGGCCCCAGTGACCCTCTTTTTTTTTTTCGCTGCATTTTTCTTGCGACTTACATGTGGACAGAATGTAAATAGCTGCACTTCAGCCTGAACAAATCGCTGACGTTGTATGTTTTTTCTGTCTCTCTTCTCGTTTGCAGGTAAGCATATACGTGCAAGCTCCTGCATGGCCACTCCGCCGAAAAGCGAGCTCATGAGTATCTTTACGTGGCTGCTTCCTTTCTGGGTGGTTTCAGCCTGCTGACCTGGTAAGCAGGCTTCTCTGCGTGCGCTAAGAGCGCTCCGTGCAGTGGCCAAGTGCTCCTCTCGAACCATAGCCGAGTGGATGCTTCACTAAACCTTCCCGGATGCCCATCACGGCTCGGGCAGCTTTACTGAGGCATCCGCTGCTACGTACCACCCACTCCTTTCCTCACCATGTGTGCATTCCTGCCTTGCTCATTCTTGTTGGATGAGATATTTATTTATTTGTCCTCAAAGCCCGAAGTGGTCGTTACAGAGGGGAGTGGTGCAAATATGATTGCAAGTGGAAAATCAACATTAGCATATCAGAATATAAGTTTTACAAACATGCCAGAATTTCTTATATATACAAAGACAAGAAAAGAAAGTAAACAACATCGGTTGCACGAAAGCACTGGTTTAAGACACGGCTGGGTTACGCCGCTAAAGGGATTAATTATAGGCTTGATATAAACAAGCTGTTGTAACAAATGGTAGCCAGCGACTGGAGAAGGAGGTTCCACTGGTTAGTTCGTCACAAAAAATGAACAAAAGAACAAAATAAGGAATACACTTGTGTTGCAAGTAAGAAAAGTCACCGCCCAAGGACTCCGTACAGACGGTAACCAGCGAAGCTGAAACGTGCGGTCCCGATGTTTATCACTGATACAATCCCGACGGTTTATTAAGCGATGGCTTGGTAGGCTGCCGGATCCTTGGTACGCAGTTGCTGCTTGCGCTCGGCTGCACGAACCTGTTCTTGCGCCCGGGCTGCAGCATCGGCACGGCGTAGACGAACTCGTTCCCAGTTCTACTCGCGGCGTTGCTGATCGAAAGCCGCCTGCTCCTCTGAAGTACGTATGACTAGTGGCTGGGGTCCCTGAATATTGTCTAGTCTGCCGTCCGCCGACGGGAGCGAGGACTGTTTTCGAATGACCGTGGCGGTGGCGCATGCGCCGAGCTGCTGCATGTTGGCGAAGCGCGCTCGCGTGCTATTCTTTTCTTTTTTTAATGATTTTCTGCCGCCGCGTGTGCCGACTGGATGTGGAGCTTTGCATCGTGTGCCTGTGGCTGCATGCACCTGCGTGAAAACATGAACAATTTTTTTAATTGTTTCATTACAAGAAGAAATATCAGAATTCAGTTCAGATATTACCTTGTATGCCAAACGGCTTCCTTATTGATCTTTTCCAGTCCCTCAAACACCTTCGGTGCACGGAACAAGGAAAACTTTTGTCTTGCATGAACGGTAGCCGCTGTCGCAACCCGGAACAAAACACATGCTGTCGCGCTTTTCACGTTTGCCTGCGGAAATTACGTTTTGTCAAGCAGACTACCTAAGCACACGCAAAACGTAAAGGCACATTCCCACTGGCGATCGCGACCACACACATGACTGATCTCGATGCAAAACGACGTTGTTTGACGATCGCTTAGGTTGAGAGGCGAGGACTATCGGTCAGCCGCACATGCCAGACAAAGCGCACCCTGCTCTGTCGAGCGAAGATCGTAGCATTAGGACTCTGCGCTTTCATCCAAAAAGCGTCCCACCCTCTCCACGCGGCGCGGCGCGCAGACGGCAGACTAGCCAATCTTCTAGGTGCCCTAGTGTGGCCTATACCCCCATTTCGGAGCCGGGCAGAAACTGCTGCGCGCGCGCTCGGCTGCGACGGAAAGCAACGACGTCGATCACTACTGGCACAACCAATCGCGCGTCTCTCTTTCTCTATATTTTTTTCGCGCATGCGCATGGGGTTGCGCCGGAAGAGTTTTCGGCGTACAGGTGACAGACGGACGGACGGACGAATCGGCTAGCCATATACAGCTTCACTGTAAAAACTGCTTGATCTTATGACGATGATCTGTGCACCTTGACGTGTATGACAGGCTTATACACATACGCAAATTTCTGAGCACATTGTGATAAAAAATTCTACGAAGCAAGCACAACACTTGCGTTTGGTGTCGCGATGATAAATGAGGTAGGAGCAAAGTCGGTATTCATGTCATTTACGCTGACAGTGCGGTGATAGTTGCTGAGAATAAGTCGAGCAGCACGCTTCGTTAATTATTCAACTGAGAAAGTTAGTGATTCAAAGAAAGGACCCAACATAGGAGATGTGTGGGAGTTGCGCGGCTGAGCTCGAGGTCGCTGGTTCGATCCCAGCCGCGGCGGCCGTATTTCGTTAAAGCGAAATGCAAGAATGCTCGTGTACTTGTATTCAGGTGCAAGTAAAGAGCAAAAGTATTGATGAATAAGCTTTGGTACTCTTTGAGAATTTATAAATAATGTTATGAATGCTGACGGACGAGGAAAGCTTAAAGGTATGAATATTTGTCGCAACACGCACACGAGGCTCGTTGACCATGGGCGACATATTAGGAAATGCATAATCAATAGAAGGAGGGTTAGAAGAACTCACAGCACTCGAGAAAGATGTTACAAAAAGTAATTGAATGCAGAAACTCGCTGTTGCTTTAAAGACAATACGCCAACATGTGATAATATAGTTGGAACAGTTTCATAGGACGTGTTCACAACTACACTGACGTGGGTTAACGCTGAGCAAAGTTGGTAGTTTGTTTTTCGAAAAGTTGTTTGGCTTCGCGAAATGCTCTTAGATATCGAGAATTACGGGAGTGGTAAGCACACCGCGTTCACCAGCAATGCGAAACAAGTGCTTTTATCTTGTTAGCGATACGTTCAAGGGGAGCTATCGCACCTTGGGGAGCGCTGTGTTTTAACTTGAATGGAGAGGAATCTACCTGTCAGATCAGTAACATTATCTTTGAAGAGGCCCCAGTTTTGTTCAAAACACCTACCTTGGAAAGTTTGTAGGGATTCACTAGTAAATGAAGCTAATTATTCGATGTAAACAGTGGCATATATATTCTGCCTTAGGAAAATTCGTTATCATTTTAGTGTTTCTTTAGAGCACGGGAAATGGGGAAGGCTAAACAACAGTGAAGAATTTAGTGGTCACTAAGGCTATAGGTAGAACACTCTTAGAGGAAACAGATTCAGGGCAAGCATATATGCTTTGCATGTGCGTGTATAGCGGAGTCTAAAAGGCAATGCGGTGGTTTACACCGACGAACTACGTCTTAGGCAAGATCTATAGCATATTGGCTCTTCTCCCCCCCCCCCCCCCCACTCCGCACAGTAGTGTTTGTAGTGTACAGGCGTACACAGGGACGGTAGAAAGCAAAACGTGATCGTATATTCTATATGAGCTCAAGAAAGATGAATTGGTGGCGCCCAAGCATTGCGCTCGCACATTTCTTATAAGGTTGCTTCCTTCTTTGAAATGGCGAACGTGCTTCTATTTAACCCCTCCGGTGTACTTGGAAAACCCGAGTAAAAGTATGAGCTGAAAAGGGATTTCTCACCAAAACAACTCGGAGGCTTCCGGGTTACGCCCTCGGCGGCACCTTTATCGAAGCCGTTGCGCTCTAGGAAGTTTTTTTTTTCTTCTTCATTTGCCCAGAACGTGCGCGAGGTGTAAAACTTCCATCTGGGGCTCGCCTAATAAGCACGCGCCCTGTGACTCCATAATTGGCGATGCGCGGCGAAGGCGAGTTGCGCTTCAGCTCGCTGCCTAACCGGAATTCCGCCAGATGTGAGCATACGTAGCAGGCACGTGCGTCTAAGGCACTCTGATCTCCTCATTAAGGCACGTGTTCTGGAGACTGCCTCCTCACGCGTCGCCTTGGCTTCTCAGCGCGCGGTGTTGCCTCGTGCGCTTTTTTTTTTAATTTGTATTTTACGCCGAGACGTTCTCGATCGGATGGGAATAGACCACGCTTTAGATGAAACACTGTTAGCTCGAAAGCTGACGTTTTGCCGTGCGAGCTTATCACTGAGCGGGAAACGTTATTGGGCAAAATACACGACCTTCGTGCAGATTTACTTGTTCTTAAAGTTCTTAAAGGAACACCAGAGAAGAGGATACGTTAAGCTCTGTTAGTGAATTGTCTTTCTACAAGTAAAAAAACAAAAAGAATACTTGTGCTGAGAACAGGCTTCATAAGCTAGGAAAGCGCAATAACGAAAGACGGCTGACGACATCTTAAGGTGCTCGCACCAGCCAGCCGTGACGCCTTGAATTTGGACGGCGTCTCTTCGGTCTTATAGTTATGTTTTTTTTTTATCGGTAAATATTACCTATACACATTGTATTCCAAAGGAGCCAGTGACGGAACTTAGCAATGTTCGCAAACTTCTACCGCCGCCACCGGTGACCCAAATACAATAAAGCACTTTCAAATCCATACGTCGCAGTCACGTATCGGCGCTAAGGCTGCAGCGCGAAATTGAAAAGATGAAAGTTTGACCTTTGATTTCTCTGCTAGTAAACATCTTCCCGCAAAATTAACTAATATAGAGTTTTGAAAGAATATTTGCTCAGTGCGAAGTTATCTAGGGGTTCAATTTATTTTCCATTTAATCTCCCAAGGCAATACAATGAGAGACGCGGTATGTGGCAGACTCTGCATTAATGTTTGCTGCCTGGGGCTTTTTATCAATGCTTCTAATCTTTGATACGAAAACATTTTGGTGCTCCGCCCCCATCGGAATGCGACCTTCCCTGCAGAGAGTAAAATCCGCGACATCGGGCTCGTCATCAGAACGCCATTCATTGAGTTTCCGCTATAGGGCTGTGTAGGGATACTGTTGGAAGAGAAACGGGAAGAGGATTTAGCAGCCCTCCGTCTGACGCCGGTCCGTGAATAGCTGCCCACTGCGCTTTGTTGGAACTCGCAGCCTCGATCACTATGATTTCGCTCTCTCTTATTCATTTTCGCTCTGCCTGCGCTTGGTCAACTTTCCCATGGACAGCGCCGTCCACGAAAAAATCAGTGCTCTTTAGGCTAGCTTTCGCGACATTTCAGTTGCAATGGGCCTGGTGGCCGTAATGCGTACTCTGTCCTTGCTGTTAGTTCAGCGCCCCACCCCCACCTTCCCCCCCTCCTCCCTATCTTTCTCCGGTTTCTCGCTGGAGCCCGTATTCTGTCCCGCGCAGTGATAATAGAACGCATTTGAGATGATCGAAAGTCTGAAAGCAGGGCAGGGTCTCCGCGAAGGAAGAACGTTCCCACTGGCAATGGAAGGAGTGGCGAACAGTGCAAAAGAGGAAGAGCAGAAAAATTCGAGGCATGAAAGGGAGGGGGGCGGCAAACGGGGCAATATTGAAGACGGCGATGGGGAGGGAAAATGACTGTCTAATGGCCTCATTCGGACGCATCATCTTCTGGCGCTGCTGTAAAGTGTCGTATAGAGAAGGCATAATCGGCAACGAGTTCTGGAGGAAAGGCGAAAGAACGAAATGGTGCAAGTGAAAATATCCGAGAAGAGAATATAAAACCAGGGTGAAGGGGGGGGGGGGGGGAGCGGCAGGCAGATGCTCGAAGCTCTCTGTTAACGACTTGTGCAATATGCACTCGGACTTTTTTCTTTTTCTTTATTTCGGGTAGGGGGGGGGGGGGTGGTGGCTGAGCGCTTTCGACTGTCTTGATCGTGGCCTCATCATCACTGATTGGGTCTCCCAGCACTGCTATATATAAATGATAAAGCGCAGGCATGGCAAAATGGAGGGATGCCGCAGAATGTGCAGTTTTTATCAGGCACGTTTTGTCCTCGTGATTATCGCATACTCGCGCTCGGAATGTGTCGGGCGGCATCACGCAGCCCTTGGACCATGTGTTTACGTGCCGGCATGTGACGTTTCAGGAATTTCAACAGTGAACTGTTAGAACGAATTTTTTCGTCAACCTCTGCATAAGCGGTACGTTTGCGATTCACTTTATATATAGTCGAGGTTTGCTTTTGCATACTGAAAACACATGGTGGTGTTATTTTCCTGCTTTTCTTTCAGTCGCACGCGTCGCTTACGATAATGGTTATACGAATGCAAGTGTCTATCACGTTACAACTGATAAGGCATATCGCTGTAAGGTTTATTCAAGTCATCTTACAACTTTTTGGTTCGAGAGAGCGACCGTGTAGATGGAGCGTACTCAACAGGATTTATAAATGTTCAATTAAATTATGGGGTTTTACGTGCGAAAACTGCGATCTGATTATGAGGCACGCCGTAGTGGTGATCGAACTCCGGAAAACTTTCGACCACCTGGGGTCATTTAACCTGCACCTAAATCTAAGTGCACGGGTGTGTTCGCATTTCGCCCCCATCGAAATGCGGTCGCCGTGGCCGCGATTTGACCCCGCGACCGAGCTCGTGCTTAGTAGCCCATTACCATAGCCAATAAGCAATCACGGCGGGCAATCTTTAATTTTAGCCCGCGTTTGAAGATATGCCCATCCACTCTAAGACTACGCGACCAAATGCATGTTGCTGACTATTTAGTAAGTCACACTATTTTTTGTATTCTGTTCAATTGCATAATTAGACAACATTAATTAACCAACTCCTGAATCAACGAAGTTAGGCAAAAGATTCCAGTTGAAAGTTGTAGAGTGGTTTACAGAACGTCCGATTAAACAGTCTCTCACTTTCTATTTATTAATTATTAGCTTTTTTCCACTTACTGCAAATGCCCGTGAAATGAAAAAAAAAAAAAATTAACACCACCCCTTCCAGTCCGTGAAGACTGTCGAACAGCCAAGCTATGTTGGGTACACCGGAGTGCTACACCATGCAAGTCAAACTTCGCTAGCAGCCTGTATCGTAAATCTTTTGTTTCACCATTCTTTCCCCCGATTTTCGCTTTTGCGTGCTTAGCGTGGTGAGAAAGCCTTAGGAGTGTTTTTTTTTTTTTTTTTTGCGGTTCTCCCAGTGATCAATTTTTTTTTTTTCCGCATGAGGCAGGCCCTACGAGCCAACTCTCGCTGGCGCTCGCGGTAGGCAGCTTCTTCCACAGGAGTACGCACTACTCGTGGTCTTCCCATACTTGAAGCTGGCATGGAATGTGGGGAACGATTAATCCAAAGCTCCGTATATCGGGCGCAAGGCTCACCCCTGGTGATGCGGGCGCCGGAATCGTTTTGACGATTGGTTGGATTGGTTTGACGATTGGCGAGGCTGCCGGCACTATTTGGCCCAGCGAGAAGGGCCGGCAGCCATATAGAGTTTCCTACAATATACTAAAGGGAACTCTGGCGCTGCAGTCGTTGACCCACCATGGGAATGATGGGAAGTACATGAATTTGTCTGATCTTCGTGCTTGTGGATTTAGATGTTCTTGTGGATTTGTTTATTATGCTTTTTATGCCTTCATTGTCGTAAATCTATACTCTGCGAAGTGCAGAAGATTCTGTGAACGCGCACAATCGCTGCTAATTGCAACGATTGGGCTTGCCGAGGTGGCCAAATCGAAACGCGCCAAGCTTCTCAAGGCACTGGCGTGCCCGCGATAAATTCATATATAAGGGCGTTTCACATCGCTCGTCGATGCATGCGTCAGTGGCTTAATGGTTTCAATATCAGGCTTCTGTGCTAGAGGTCCTGTGCTCGAATCCTGCCGTCGGACAATTTTAACAATGTTTATTTAATTACTTATTACGCAGTATATTGTTGAACATGACGCGTTTACAAAGTCACAACGCCTTTGAAGCCAGATGGACAAAGTTTATAGCAAATCCATGTACTTTCCATAATTCCCATGCTGGCCGGTACAACCGGTCCCATTGCAGCTTCCGTAGGTAGCGCCAGAGTTCCCTCTAGTAAATATTGTACGAAACTCTATGCCGGCAGCCACGTGCTCCTAGTATCGCGTTTCATTCGCTGGGCGCTGTTCGTTGGCCGCGAACCGCCAGCATAACATTTGTTTCTTTCGTGGCAGGGTGGAATCAATCGTCGATAAATCCGATCTGGCTCGATCGCCGAAAATACACCGGGTGACAACCGTATAAGATTCGCGTATAAGGCAGCATTCTCACAGGGGTAAAGGGGTCACTCCAGCCCATTTACCCCTGTTGAGCTGTTCTTTTCATCTCCCGCTAGTCACAGTGCCAATTTTTAGCGAAGTCCGACGACGGCGGCACAGGGTTCATGTAAACAGCTTCGCTGTAAAAATAACACGTGTCATGCCCGCTTGCGCGCCGTGATTGCAGTTCTCCCAAATGTTCCGCGTACAAACGAACATGACATTTACCCGGGTGTGCTGCCATTCAAAAGGCCACAGGGCAACCGGTGCAGCTACGCAAACGATAACGGTTGGCTGGTGTGAATCGCACAGCCAACGCCTGCATCGCTGCCATGTTGCGGAACATAGGAACATCACGGCGACGGCGACGGTAAAAATGCGTCTGGAGTGTCCACATAGTTACTATCGCAATAAAAAGAAAAACGCAACTCAGCGCAGGAAGTGTATCCGCGGGCGCGGAAAGTGCCGCGGTGCGGTGTAAAGCGTGATGCCACCGGTGGGCGCGTCGTATGCCGTTGTTACCGGCCGTCCCGCAAGTTGGAGCGCTGTGATGACGTCGGCTCTGCATACGTGACCGATCCGGCAGGCGCGCCTGTCCATGCCCTTCTCGCAGATGCGCCCGGATATACGTGCCTGAGCGCAAGGCCACTCGTAATCATATCGGCGGCACTGTTAAAACACACACTCGCGCCAGATTGTGCGGGCCTTGCTATTGCCGCCGGTATCTGCAGAAGGCAGTGAAAAGAACGCGGTAGCCTGTGTATGGCGACTGCAGCAGCGTACGGCGTTCTCCGACCTCGCAAAGACGGATCTATATTTAACCGCCGCCTTCCCGCCATCGTGCTGTGTGCGCGCACTGTGGGCCCACTCACATGAGCACTCGCTGGGCGGCTCGGAAGCCATCTGTAAGCGTCTCGCGTCATTGGTTGCGGCAGTCCGGCTCGATTTCCCTGCTAAGCAGAGGCCGCTTCCGGGTGGTATATACGGCCGGGCATGCATATGCGTTCTCTCCGTCTCTGCTCGACAGCGCCCGCGCGCTTTAGTGCGTGCTCGTGTCTGAGAATGCGTAATTTTACGGTGTACAGCTGTGCCTACCGCACGTTGTGTCGTTCCTATTCGCGTTCTATCCGTGCCTCGAAATCCCTCGCGTCTCTGTTTGTTTACTGAAGTTAAGGAAGTGTACCGCCTTCGACAGCGCTGTGCCACGGCGCACGAGGTAACATTAAATGATCAGCGTAAGTGAAAGAAGCGATAATGGCAGCCGTTCTCGCTGTCTGTGCGATGTGTCTCTGCTGAAGGTCGATCAGGTCTCCCTGAATTGTTCCCCGAAACTAGGCTGCCGCTGTGTGACGATTACGTTCGCTATACGCAGGGCTGCCAAAAGAGTTTACTCTACTTTAATTATTTACTCCATGGCTGCTGCCATCACGTACAGCGTGATGGAATACACGGCATCGTTGTCGCCCTAAACCCGGAGGTGGTGTACTACGTGCCACAAGGGGCTTGTATATCTTACAGAATTCACGCCAATTAGCACGTGTTGCGTTTCTTAGGTTCGGTTTCACTGCTGAGCAGATATGGAAAGAACATACCTCAATGCCAGCGTTCTGTCGGCGATGCGGCAGTTGTGCAGCTCGACCATCCCTTCTTACATGCCTGATCATTAGTCCGCGTGGTTATAAGGGGCCTCTGATGGGCTGTGCTTGAAGTTTTTGTAACCTGTGATGCAGGTCACGTGCAGATGAAAAACAATAAATTTTCACGCATACGCAACGAGTAATTGCTTTCCTTTGGATAACTGGGTAATATGCGCCCGCGTCACAACGACAACAAAGCAAGACACGGTGTAATGAATGAAAAGGTGCTTGTGTTCAATGTAATTACCCCCTCTCTCGTCTCTCTTTACGTGACGTGTCTTTCACGCCGCCTAACTCGTGCGGGTCGTGCCAATGACATTTTGCTCGTGTATGGCGCTATCCGGCCCATGGCTTGCCGAAAAGCCGGCAATTGGTCTCTTGTTCCGAGGCCTCCCATGGGCGAGCGCGTCCCCTCAGAGCCCGCTTTTGAAAAGCCCAATCTGCGGGCCGCCCTTATCGCGCCCATTCTGCCAAGTTCGAGGCAAGGCATTAATCGGGAGCCGTCTCTATCTCGCTCTGTTTCCGTTAGTCGCACAGCACGAGAGAGAATATTCCTTCAATTGACCCGCGAGACAAAAGCGGAGGGGTGCCATGCTTCCGGCGGCGGCGGCAGCAGCAGCAACGGCTGATTGGCTTCGAGATGGCCTGGCTTTAATCGTGGCCTGGCTTTGATCGTGGCCCCCTTTCTGGCTCAATCAGCGCGGCCCCCGGCGAAACCCGGGTGCGCGTGCCGGCGTCCAACATGGCTGTCTCGTGGCAGCGACCTCTATTAATAGCCGTCCTGCCGGCTCGGGTTGGCCCCGTGCGTCGCGCGCGTGTCTCGACCGTGAACTTGCGCGCGTCTTTATTTATGGATTCCCCTACCCGGTACAAGAGAGGCCCGGTCGCGCTTTTTACGTCTTCCCGCCGGCGGGCCGGGAGCAGCGGCCCCCGACCGCTGTCTGCGAAGCCAAACAGCAAAGCGAGCGTCTGGTCCGACCGGCCCTGACGCGTGTACACGCTGCCGGTGCGCGCACGCCTGCTTCGCGAGCACGCTGTCGATTAAGCGCTCGTCTCGCTCGCCTGCAAGATGTCTGGCCAGCGCAGCAACGCTTCTCTGTGCGGCGACTCCTTTGTACAACCAACGTTGGCGGCGAAGCGTCTACGCCGGCGCTGCATATTTGACTCACTTTATAGTCCGCCTGCTAAGTCTGCGTGCGAAGCTACTTCGTTTACGTTATCAGAGAACTGCGTGGTCTGCGGTGGACTTGAGTGAAGAACGCATGCATCCATTGCGATTGATTCGACTTTTCTTATGCAGATTGGACTTTCCCCGTGTGGCCGCCATTCTCGGCACCGCAGCAGCGGCGACGACGCACTTGTGCGCGACCGCTTGTTAATACTTTGCAATCGCGGGGGCTCTGTATACGACTGCGCATGTCAGTTGGCGAACGGCAGTCTAACTCTGGTTTCGAGCGCAGGAGAACGAAGGGACGGTGGCGGGGAATCCGCAGTTTGTGGCGCGTGATTAGACTTTTTCGCGTCGTGGCGCCCTGGCATGCCTGCACTGGTAATTCCTGCTCAGCGTAATACCATTATGCAAACACGGGCTTCGCTATGGACAAGGCTGCTTTTAAAGTGGAAGCTAGTTCACAGCGACTACTAATGAACAGGCTGCTAATGAAGCTTTTCGGCAACGCGCGCGCAAATATCGCCACTGCGGCCTCCTTGGACGGACTTAAACGGAGCTTGTTAGCGGCACCTGCTCCCGCTTGGCCTTCGCCGCACTCGCCGATATGAATTCTGCATAACTACTCTACGCTACAGCGTCACCACTGAGGCGGGCCAATTTGTGTGAACGGGGCCCTCCTTCGATCGTCCGTAAGTTGTTCAGAAACTTGACGATTCATTCCACCGAGACGTCTTGGAACGCCATTTAGGCCTCCGCTATCGTTCGGCCATACTGTTAGTTCGAAATTATCAGTGAACAGTCTTCGCCTACCAGCCGCCAGATGCAAATAAGATGCCGATTTTTGACGGCAGGTGAAGTGGCGCAAGTGAGGCCAACGCATTGTGGGATATTGCGGTACTGGACGTTGAATACTGCAGACGAGGGTGCTGAATTTGGCATCGGCAAATATTTTAGCCCTATAGCATGACGTGCTTTTATAGTGATTCAGAAAGGTATGGTACGCACACGGTAACCCCTACCTGTTCCTTTTGTCGCCGTGTAGGATAGATTTCTTCAACTCCCCTTTCTTTGTTTTCTTGCTATCAGCAAAGTTTGAGTACAAAAATAAAAAAGAACAGTAACAAAAACAGCGCCGTAATTGATTGTTTTTCAAGACAAAAGCAGTTGGAGCATTCTGCCTGCAACGGAGACATAACTCTGTTTTATGGAGGTTACAGACGCTGAGTCTTTTAAAAAAGCCTTGTTGTCTTCAACCATGACTGCGGTCTTCGCCCGCGTACTGCACATATCTGTCCATCGCTATGGCTGTGCTTTATGCCCCCCCCCCCCCTCCTTGTTATCGGATGTCAAAGATTTCGACATCCAACAGACGAATCTACCATTGCTTTGAGACACCATCGTCGCTTTAAAACACGTCGCTGTTACTGTGATTTGTTTTCTTTTTTCGGTTGTCACTTTTGCGCGTGCTCTTTCGAAATGAGGGGAACCGGGTTAAGAACATCTCTGCTGGTTGCTCAGCGTTTGAGATATTCGAGTTAAAAGTTCGGAGCGTAAAAAAGGCCGAATAACATGATCCGTTCTTCACGGCCTTTAGGAAAGGCACCTAACGTTTACTAAAAACTAAGTGCATGTTTTTATCATCATCATCATCATCATAATAATAATCATCATCATCATCAACAACAACAACAACAACAACAACATATTCTTATGTCCACTGCAGGACGAAGAGCTTTCCCAACGATTTACAATTACGCCTTTCTTGCGTCAACCGACTATCACATGCCTGCAAATCAAAGCAGAATAAGGCAAGACAACTGTGAGAATCATGTGATTGCGAAAACAGAAAGCTATAATCAACAATGCATCGCATTCATGACATGTATCAATGAGATATTTCAAAAGCTTGCGGAGTATAACCAACATTTCCTTAAAGATAATAAAAAGTCGTTCGATTGTTTTGAGGTATCATCATTCATGGAAGCCTTACGCGGTCAAGGAGTAGAGAACGCACACCTGCATAGCTTATTAACAAATATATACGTAGATTCGACAGCTACTATAATTCTTTACAAGTAGAAGAATGCCGATTAAGTATAATGTGATAAGCAAGGAGACAAAATATATCCTACCATATTCATTGTATGCTATAGCAAGAAGTATCGAACATGGCAGATTGGGCAATATTAGATGAAAGGATCGACGGGGACTATTTAAACAACCTGCAGATTGCAGATCACATTGATTGTCCTGTGCAGAAATGCTGGAGATGAATAACAAATTATTGACGACCTTGACCGGCAAAGTCTAAGGGAATATATTTGAGAAGTAGTATACGGAAAAAGCTAAGGCAATGGTCTGGTCAGGCAACAAGAGTTGGTGCTTTGTAGTCAGCTCCTCGAAGTTGCAGACCGTATACGTTTATCTAGGCCACGTAGTCACAGGGGACCCGGTTCATGAGAAGTAAATTTAGGACGAACCGAAATAGGTTCGATCGAGCCTCCAGCCAGCGCTTCCACGTCATGAACGGCAACTTACAGATAGCCTTCTATAGGAACGCGTACACGACCAGTTCATTCTACCAGTACTAACGTATGCAGCCCATTCCTGGGCGATCACAAAAGAAACCCGTGAAGAGGCTGCTGAGCATGAAGCGAGCGATGAAGCGGAAAATGATGGGCGTAACGTTACGAGACAGAAAAACAGCGGCGTGGATTGGAGAGCAAACCGTTGTAGCCGATTGTCTAGTTGAGATTATGAGGAGAAAATAGAGTAGGGCAGGTCATGTAATGCCTGGAGAGGGTAACCGGTTGGCTACTACAGACTAACAGAATGGGGTGTCGAGGGAAGGAAAAACTAGCCGAAGGTGGCTAGAAAATAGCTAGGTGGTGTGGTGAGATCGAGAAAACTTGCAGGGCATAGGATGGAGTCAGTTGACGCAAGCTATGAGTAACTTGGAGATGGAGAATTTTGTCCTGCCGTGGACATGAGATATAGGCTGACGATGATTGCGAAGGCGAAATAATTTCTCGCAATCGACCATGTTGCCAATTTCGTTCCTCACACCAGCATTCGTTTTTCTTTTATTAATCTTTGCAATCATTGTAGATCAATATTAGCTACACCTTAGTATATGTTACAGTTAAGAAAAAGTATATTCATTCGATAGAAGGGGGGGGGGGGGGAGGTGTCACATACACGTACCAGAAAAGCTGCCGACCGTGTGGTCGCCCTTTCTACGCGTTTCCTTCTTTCTTTTCTCTTAATCTTTTTCTACGCATTTGATTCGCTGCTGCCTATCCTTTGAGTCGTCTACTATCATCACAGTAGGGAGAAAGCATTCATAACGTCGCCTTGTCTGGTTTATACGTTCAGAAGTCAGTGCTAGCCTGCTGGTACGTGAATTGCCAAACTTGTGCTTCTCCGCACCTGCCAGGTTCTTGCTTTTTTTTTTTCCCTCCGTCAAGAATCTTGCCGTGCGCGACACATCCCTTACGACTTTAAACCTCTCCTAGAGACGGAAGGCAACGCTGAATCGGAGGCCCGCAGAAAGCCCAATTTGAACAATAACTATCCCCTATTTCCTTCCTTCCTTGCTTTCGACGCAGCCTCTTTGGTGCTTTCGGAAAATCAAAAACGGTTTCCGAATCGAAAGCGAGAAGTGCGGTTGCCATAATCGTTGCTTCACAAATGCCCGCGGAACTGGGGAGGGGGGAGGGGGAAAGTACACATGAAAGGTAATTGCCCAATAGGGGCTGCGCTGTTTCATTCATTGTTTTTGTTGTTCGTCCCGCGGTTCTTCGCGATTGGTCCGGCGAATGAAACCCACATGAATTGCTAGGTGGCTACTTTCCGTCGGTGAGATCCTGCCGGACCGTGGCTTTGGCTATCTTCAGTTATAAAAACAAATGTTATTATTAAAGGCGTAAGCTCAAAGTACCGAATCGTCATACCATACCAAGCTGAATATGAGTTATATAACTGGCTATAGATGAAGCGTCCAGTTTTTTTTTCTTTTTTGCTGATGGTTATAACTGGTTATAACGGGGAATTGGAGAACAAGACAGCCAGAGCAGTCGAACATATTCATCTGCGTGGCTTTTCAAGCGCTGATAGAAAGGAGGAGCTTGTATTGTCATTGTTTTCTCGCTTTCTTCTTCTTTTCGTCTTTCTTTCTTTTTTTTTTTTTTTGAACCCGCCTTCTCTCTTATACGTCGCGCAAACGATGACGCATACTGGATGCGGGGGCTGCAAACAGTTGCTATGCAACTTGCGAGCCCAGCTTCCGCGGCGGCCATCTGCATGAGAAACGAATATTTGGCGGCCGTGACTCAGCCCGGGGAGGTTCCGCGTTTGTTTTGTCCTGCCGAGAGGACCATGCGCTCGGCGCTTTTCTTGTTCGGAGGCCGCGCTCCTCTCCCGCCTCCTTTCCGGTCGAGCTTCCACGTGCGACCATGTGTGCGGAAGGCCCATTGAATTCCGGACAGGTGGGAGAGACCTCTCCTGACCTTGGCGGGCTATCAAGGACGCGCCGTGGTTGCGCAACGTGTTGCGCGGTCACGGCGAAAGCGGGGAAGGGGGCGGACGATTTCCCTTTTGCCGGCCCTCTATAATGACGTGTCAAGAATCTCTTCCCGCTTCTCAACCTTCTCTCTAACGTTTTCCTTTTTTCTTTCCCCTTACGTTTTCAACAGATCCTTAAGACGCCTTCTATCCTGCTCGGTCTGGGTTGGTGCTATCCGGCGGAGCCCTTTGGTCTCTCAAAAAGGACCTCGAAAAAGAGAAATAAAAAAAAGAAGGAAACGAAAGAAGCGGCACGAATCGGCGGGGCACAGATTGCGCGTGAATCGAACGGTGGGGACGGCGACATTGCGCCCTGCAGAATCAGAAGCGCGGATGATTGCTTGCGATTTCTTTCAGGAGGGGAACGGCGACTTTTTTTGTTTGTATCGCCAAGATTGCGTCGCTTCTTTGCTGCCCGAGTCATCGACCGTTGCCAAAATGACGCCATGGTCTGAGAATCCAGCAAGTTGGTACACAATCGCCTGCAGTTCTTCCGCCGCCGCTTCGATTTCCTCCGCTGTTTTCCTTTCGCATTTGCTCTCTAGCTCGGGCGTTTTCTCTCTTTTTTTCTGGCGAAAAAGCTGCGAGATCTTCCGTCCTTCCCATTGCTCGGGGGCCAAGCCTGGCGAGTGCAATTTGAGTTCATAGACTATAACGCGCGGCTCACCGCCGGCTGGCCGAGAACAAGCCGTATGATGCTGGCTCACTCGATCGGCCTGAATCTTTGCCGGCTTGCTCTTTTTCACCTATGGATACGACCTAGATGAAGATAAAAACTCCTTCTCGAAAGAGAAAAGGCGAATAATAATATTGCCTTCGCAGTGTTCCGTCATGCACTCTTCCTCGTTGTTCCAACTGATATGTTTTCTACACGCTGGAATACACGTTATACATAGTGGTACTTCTCGTCGGCATGTCCATCGTCAGCCGCCGCGGTGTTTCAGTGGCTATGTCGTTCTGCTGCTGGAGCACGAGGTCAAGGGTTCGGTTCCCGACCGCGTTGCGATAGGAGCGCAGCGCAAAAACGCTCGTTCATTTAGATTTAGGAGCACTGTATAAGAAGCTGCAGGTGATTGAAATCAATCCGCAGCCCATCACCTCAGCGTCCCACTTAGACTGGCCGTGCGTTACACTGGGATGTTAAATCCCCCAAAAACTTTAAATCGAACGTATATTGTTACGACTAGGGTAGCCTGAGACATGCTCTCCCACCATGTTGCGTTTCACTAATTTGCGAATACCGATGCGATAACTTTCTGGTTGGTCGTGAACCCCGGGGGCTCAAGATGAATCCGGGGGTCCCCGATAGATTTTGAGCAACGGGGGTTCTTCTTGCCGTGCACCCGATGCACGGCATATACACGAGCATTTTCGTATTCCGTCGCCCTCGGACTGAGGTCGCCGGGGCCGGGACCCAACCCGCAACCTCGACCCTCAGCAGCGACGCCGTATACCCACTGAGGTATACACTGGGGCGCGTGGTGACAACTGGGGTCACTGTTTTGTTCAGGCTTTCTGTGACCGAGAGTTTACACCTCGCTGAAGTAGCTATCGTACAGCAGGCTGACAACCTATAATAAGCAATATAAACCCAAGAATGAAAATTGTGACGAGCTGATAAAGCGGCGCTGTCAATTGTTTTATAACGCTCCGAAATCGCCGCTAAGGTGACGCATATCAGCATGCAGTTGAAAATAGCCGCATGATGACACGGCCGTGCGCCGCGACACCAGCGTCCCCAGGCGTTACTCGGAAAAATAAACTCTGCTCGATGCCTTTGTCCTAGCCCGCAATGCCGAAGCGCACTGCATTGGCTCCGCGCTTCTCTCTTCATTCTCGTCTTTGTGCGCTTTTACAATTTCAAGATGCAAGTAAACCAACTTGCCCAGTTTTCCATTCTGTGGCGTGAAAAAGGCAGCTCGCAGTTAGCGGTGACCACCACCAATACCGGTATGCCTCGCCACTTTCACGGGGCCGCTGAGCCAGGCATTGTGCGGAGTTAATAATTCCGAGTAACTCCAGGGACCGCTGATGTCGCAGCGCGCGGAAGCGTAATCAAGCCCCTATTTTCATATTTCGCGCGTTTTCTTTATAACGCCGAAAAAGAATAATTGCGCGAGACACAGCACACTGAAAGCAGTTGAATCAGCTTTTATAAAACACAATTATTACTCACTTGTGCTGAGTAATAATTGAGCCCTCAATTCAGTAATCAAGAAAGTTAGTTAATTAATGTGATCTCACTCTCGATGGTTCAATTATGAAGAAAAAATTCCTGCTGGTGCGCTCACTGCTGACAGAAAGCAGTGTTTGCGTTCTCGTATATTCTATATTTTATTCTTAAGAGCTTGGCTAACGTTAGCTGGGACACCCTGTATATATTCAGTAGCGTGGATGTATGTAGAACATTTCTTGGGTGCCTGCGCATTTGTTCGCTCATGCCAAGCAGACTTCCTTTCAGACGTCGTCCGTAGCCGGGATCGCGTGCTGCTAGACCAGGACACATTGTTTTCCGAGTCCCAAGTGGCTGCTCTGCTATCCGAGCTGAATTATTTTGCGAACGTTTGTGAACATTTGGCTCGGCTGTGCGCATTTCGCTGACCACTGGGATGAACATTCCGGCAAGAGTCCTGCTTTGGAAATGGACCCGCGTGCGCTCCTAAGGCGGCCTCCAGCGTGTGATAGAGCGCAGCCCATCTCTAAGGGATCTGGCTCCGTTGTTCGTCTTTTTTTTTTCTCTCTCTCTCTCTTCTTTCTTTTCTTTTTTTCTTTCCAAGTGCCTCAAGCGCGTGCGCGCGTGCACCTCCAAATAAACCCGAGTACTGCCGCTAGAAAGCGCAAGAGCCAGGGCGCACAGAACTCGTAGCACATAAAGGGCCCGTCCGGTTCTTCTCTCGATATTGCCAAGCATCTCTCCCGCCGCGGGGAGTGCTGTCATTTCAAGATGGCGGGGTATCCCGATGCTTCTCCACGTGTTCTGCTGTCTGCCGCAGCTTTTATTTTTATTTTTCTTCCCTCGTGCTCGATTTGCCTTTTGTTTCCTTTCTCGGGCTGTGACTAGGGTTCCGCGATTGCGTCGGCGTCTCCTGGCATCGTCGGCACTCTTCTGCCTCGAGACGTCTCTGCCGTTTGCACTCGAGCCGACTGTGTGGCGGGCGGAGGAGGTGCTTTCCACGATCCCTCCTTTCTCTCCTGCATCCGATGCTTTATTTATTTGTTGTTATTTCTTTCGTCTCCTTCTCGCGTGCTCCTTCAAAATGTACTCAAAGAAGTGTAAACAAATTTTATATGTCACCATTCGCGCCTGCGACGACGAGCTGCGTGTATGTGTGTGCGGGGGGGGGGGGGGGGGGGGGGGAGGCTGCGAACGCATAATCGTGACCGGGCCTACGTTGCTTTTGTTTGCGCGCATTCTTGCTGCTTCGACCTCTCGCCCCTCTGTCTCCGTCCGCGTTTTGCTGCCGTTCTCGATAACGCCCCCCCCCCCCCCCACCCCCCACCCCGCCTGCGTGTCTGCGCTGGCCCTATCGTGACACCCTTTTGAAAGCGCCGGAGACGCTCTCCCAAGTCCCGAGCGCTGCTCTCTGTTGACTGCTGCCGCCCGTGTCGTGCTTCGCTTTTTTTTTTTCTCGTTTCTTTTTTTTTTTCTTACATCGGTGGGCCGCTTGCTGGTAGGCGATAAGAAAGAGATGGGCTCGGGTAAGAATCTTCACTGTTTCACGACCTCGAGATTCTTGTTTTCATTACTTTCTGGTCTGGAAGGAGCGGGATGCTTCGGGAAAGGGGACAGCTAAATGGGCATGGCTAGGCATGGCTGCATCGCTCCTCCCATCCTCCCCCCTCCCCCCCCCCCCGCTTCTGTCCTTAGTTCCTTTCTTCACGTCCATTTTTTCAGCACAAACTCCGTTGTCCGACTTTTTCATTTGTTTGGCCAGTCACTTTACGTAAGCGGCCTTCGAGGGTGCCTCGGTACAGTTGTGGTTCGGGGGAGTCATGCTTTTCTTGAGGGCTGGTGGAACGCTATTGAAGACTGGAAAGGAATGCAGACGACTCCGTTGTGATGCAAATATTTTCCCTTTCACGTCAACCGGTGCAAAAGAGCTAAGAGGCCGGGGAACGCTGAAAAAAAGAAAAAGAAATGAAGCTCGGGTCGCCGCTTCCTTTCTGTTGGTTCATGCGGCTCCGCCAAATAGAGGGTGGGTGATCGAAGAAGAGGAAATAAGGACGTCTTTCGAGTCGACCAAGAAGAGCATGTCGGAAGCGGGCTCTCGTTCCTTCCTTGTGACAATGTTCGATAGGTGCTGGACAGGCCTGAGATGCTAGCGAGGGGCGTGGCGCTTTCGAACTGAAAACAGCGCCTGCACACACACACACACACACACACACACACACACACACACACACACACACACACACACACACACACACACACACACACACACACACACACACACACACACACACACACACACACACACACACGCACACACGCGCACACGCGCACACACACGCACACACACACACACACACACACACACACACACACACACACACACACACACACACACACACGCGCGCGCGCGTGTGTGTGTGTGTCGGCATGGGCAACTGGCCTCTTTTTCTTTTCTTCTCTATTTTTTTTTGAGCGTGTGATATTGTGTACAACTGCCAAGCAAGCGACGACAGCCATATAAGGCTATTTTTTTAGTTATTTCTTTTGTCTCCGAGGCCCAGGTATGTTAGGAAGCTCAAGTAGTTCGGCGACTTGTTCGGATAGCTTTGATGTTTGGGTTACCAGAAATTCTTGACCCGATACCGTCGTCTGGGGCTGTCCCGTTTTTCTCAGTGCTCTCGCCCTCCTCCTCCGCACGTGGTGCAAACACGAGTTGAAACGGGGCCTTGTATTCGCGTCGTATACATGGCGTGCTCAGCCTTCGCCTGACGCGCCGCCCGGGCGAGGAAGGTCGCGCTGTGCGGCAACACGCCTTAAAAGGAACGACGCATCGCGTAATTACGCGCGCAGGCATTGCAGTTTGCGCTGCGGGGACGACCAAAACGGATGGCTCCAATTCCATACTGTGCGTGTGTATACCCGCTGCTTCCTTCCCCTTCGCAGGCTCGCGTCGTTTCCAACTGTACGCTTTGGTGTTTTCCTGCCCGTCTAGAGGCCCTGTTGCTTCCGGTCCGTGGCGCGGCAGCTGTTGCTGCTCTCTTTGCGCTTCGCTGCTCGAGCTTACGGAAGCTCCTTAAGCGAATTAAAACCCATTTCCCGATTGCCCTTAATCTTTCAAATGACACGATGGCGCCCTCGACTCCCTCTTCCGCGTCAGGACTTGCCTGCTATGAGCTGTCGTCGCCAAGTGCGATGCCAGCTCCCAAGAGGAGCCCCCCTGTTGCCAGGCCTTTTGGCACGCTTTTCTTTTTTTCGTTCTTCCGCCTCAATGCGCTAGCTTTCTCTCTCTTTTATTCTTTTTTTTTTCTGCATCACCCAGCATCTGCTAGTACGACAACACCGAACATCGTAGTCCGCTTGATTCCGATCGTGCTTTCCAACATATGAATCATCTTGGCATCACGCATTTTGTGCATACAATGACAGATGTCCTAAGATACTCTATAGTGTGTCCGTTGCCTAGCGAGACCTTCTTAACAGCTTTGCGTTTGTGTTCGTACTCGTTATGGGTCACCTCATTTCCCAGCTCTCACCTATATTGCAGTATATACCGTATGACTTTGGCCACACTATTATCTCCAGTTCGAAAAAGTCAGCATTTTTGTCCCACGGGTCATTTTTCATCACCAAAATGTCACATTTGTATAGCAGAGTACGTTTCGTCTGCTATAAAATTTTCAACTACCTCTCTCTCTCTAGCAGTCGTAACGCATGCCCTCCAGAGACTGCGGTGGAGAACATAAAAATGAAATAATACATTAAATAATTAAATAATTAATTATAATTTAGTGCCGACGCTCTGGTATGCTCTGCGGCGTACCTGCGTATTTTTTTTTTTCGTTGAAAAATTCTTTTTTAAGTTGTGACGAACCAAACGTCACTGATGGTACTTTGCGCGAGCGCTGTCGCCCTGGCTGACGCATCCACACGTTTTGAAGTCGGTTGTGTCTCGCATGCCACACACAATTCTAAATGCAAGGCAGGCACTGAATAAAAAATACTGAACGCGAGAACTATGAAGTAGCTAACCGCTTTACTATGCGGAAAAGCCGGAAGGAGCAAACGCGCGCGACTACATGTATGTAGCCTGAATGTACTTAAAATGGAGAAGAAAAAAAAAATAATAATAATAAGAGAGAGAGAGAGAGAGAGAGAGAGAGAGAGAGAGAGAGAGAGAGAGAGAGAGAGAGAGGTAGTGTTATTTGCTTCCTGCATCCTATAATGCCATTTTGAACAAATAGGGGAATGTTCAGTCGTCTTCACTGATGCCATGTCTGTTTGGTTTTCTTCAGTGGCATTCCGGGAGAACAAAAAGAGGCTGTTCGCTCCCTCTGTCTCGATTCATTTGGGAATCCCTCTTCATTGTAGTATACTGGTGGCAGCCGATCCTTTCCGGTCCCGTCTGCGGAACAGCGAGCTTTAAAACGTCCCGGCCTTCGGCTGTATAAGTTCGCCCTCGAGTCACTGGGCGGCGAAAGCACGCGCCTTGGAAGCCCTGGAGGCAGTGTAGTAGTTGTGGTATTCGCACGCGCGGCCCTCAGAACGAGCGTGGCTGAGAGAGGAGGCATAGAGGGCGAGTGCGTTAATTTATGCACCCGGCCCTGTGTCTGCCGTCGCTGCGCTCGCCTCGTTGCGGCCGCTCTTGCATGTAAAGCGGCAGTGGCATCCGCCGCCTTTGGCGCCCTCCCGACGCTTCTGTATAGCTCGCCGCTTTCCAACTCGAGCGCAGAGTTAATTTAGACGGGCATGGGCGCAGCGGCTCGCACAAGGAACACGGCGGCGTCGATACGCGGATGCATCGGCTCGGATAGAAGCGGGACCGACGTGACGGCAGCGGTGCGTCCTAGAAGAAGTTGCGTGCAGCTCGTTGTTGTCGTACGCTCACGAAAGCGCGCCTGTTTGATACTGGAGAATCGCTGTCTTTCAGAGCACGAAGGCGCGGGTTCGATTTCTAGTCGCGGCGACCACATTGCCTTGTAGGACGAAGTGCAAAAACGATTGTGGGTCACCCTTTTGTACGAACATTAGATAACCCGGCGGGGTGTAAGTTAACGCGGAGCCCTCCGCTATGCAGAGTCTTTGCAGGTTTGGGTAGCTAAGCACCCCCCATCGGTTATGACGAATTTCTCGTCTGCAGCGAGAAGTTCCAGCCTGCGAGTAATAAACTAGTCGCGCGATATTTGTGAGGTCACACAGACTTCATCGCTGCTCGGAGCAAGCGAGCGTAAGGAGTAAACGAGCGTAAGCACTATACAAGCACTCGTGGAACTTTTTTCTTGCTTTGCGAAATTATGTACTTGCTGACATTTCGCGGGCATTAGTCGAACCTGTTAAATATCACACGTGCCAAACAGCGATCTGATTATGAGCCACGTGGGGGATTGCGGATTAATTTCGACCACTTGGTGCTCTTCAACATGTGCACGGCGCGCGGGCGTTGCTGCATTTCACCCCCATGGAAATGCGGGCCGGTGTTTGCATGGTCCCGTGCCCTCGGGCTTAGAAGCGCAACGCCGTATAACCACTGCGCGACCACCGCGGCTAGTGGAACCCGTCGATGGTCGAAGCAATTTGAAATGTGTTCTCTATAGTGGCCGTCTATGCTCGGCGCATTTTCCTTTCCTTTCACTTAACTGGTACTTTGACACGTGTTTTCTCGAGATATGCGCTCTTCTGTCCGTCAAATTTACGATATGAATGATGGTGTACGTAGTTGCGGTGTCCAGCACTGAAACCATAAATCTCCACCTTTTTCCTTTCAGTTTCTTTTAATTTTCTAAGAAGCTTCTTGCGCTGCTCATATACGATGTGCATACATATAGTGGACCACTGCCTGCAGTGGCGCCGCAAGGCTGTGGTATGCATTTTACTCTCCTTTGCTGAACACCTGCTTTCGGTGTTTAAATGGCGCGTGGATGACCACATTTTTCCCACCTGGCTGCTGTGTGCGGTTATTGTACATCCGACAGCTGCTCGCGGTGTACGCTATATATATATATATATATATATATATATATACGTCTTGCACGAGAATATACACGAGGATGGTCGTTTCTCTCTTCTTTTTGATCGACCGGAAGAGGCTTGCGTCCCGCGAAGCTGCCTGTCCGTTTTGGCAATGAAAATTTGAGAAGCCTGCTGCCTCAGTGCCGCTTGAGATCACGTTAAGAATGCAAAATCGGAGCTTGTCTTTATCTCTTTTTTTTTGGTCTTTTTATCCCCCCCCCCCCCCCCCCCATTTTTCTTTCATGGCGCTAACCTGAAACCGCGCTCGATTTTGTTTTGAAAGGTGTTCCTCCTTCCGCGGTCATTTCTTTTTTTTTTTTTTCGTCCCATCTCAAGGTCCCCGCAGCGCTGATTTCAGGCAGTGTAAAGTGAATACGCCAGTGTATGGGCGATGCCTGCGGTTGGGTTGGCTCATCTCTGCCCGTCTCGACGTTCTTTTGTTTTGTACGTTTAGTGCTGCTGCGAACGTGCATGCTAATAGCAGTATATATATGCGTTGCTGCATATGGTGCCAAATACCCATGAATGATTCATGCCTTCGCGATTGGGTAGATTGCGCGCCTTGCCGGTGGAGGGGCGAAGGCAACGGTGGGCACACCTCGCGCGAACCGCTGCTGGCCGCCGCGCAGCTTGTCATACAGCATGCATACGGTGCGCGCATATACACAGTGCCGGTCGTATATCCCTGTCGACGGACCCTTTTTCTTTCCTTATTTTTTTTTTACTTTTTTCAACTTTTATACTCTTGCGCGAGTAGGGGGCTTTGGCGGCGCTTTGTTCCATTTAAGAGAGTTCACGCTGCTCACGCACGCAGGAATTATAATAAAGGATGCGCCGGCTCGGTGCGAAGATGATCTCGAGTGCTGCGTATTCACATGTGGGTTGATCTGCGCACGATCGCGAGGGAGAGATTTTCCATTCAGTTTTCCGAAATTTTGCGCTGCACCGCTTATACAAGGCGTGTTCCTTAATAATCGAAGCTTCGTGCTTACCGATATCTTGACAGCGAACACGTTTACCAACGGTCGATATGCAGTCTGGCTTCCTGTTTCGTGTTGTGGCCAACGCCCAGCGGTTAACAAAACAACACAGAGCGCTGTGATGTCGGCGAAAGCGTGGGGCTACCAAAAGTTTCGTATACATAAATGTCCATAATACAGGGCGTCGCTTTAAACGCAGTGCTCAGCATCGTAACCAAGAAGAAATTAAAAATATTCTGGTGTATTACGTGACAAAACGACCATATGACTATGAGGCACGCCATAGTGGAGGACTCCGGATTAATTTCGACCATCTGGAGTTCTTTGACGTGCGGCCAATTTTCGCACTTCGTCCCCATCGAAGTGCGGCCGCCGCGGCCGGGCTAAGCAGCGCAACGCCAAAGCCACTACACCACCACGGCGGGTCAAGGAAGAAATTAAACTATACGCATCATCCTAGGAATTTCGTAATCCCTGTATAGCTAGTTATTGAACAACTGTCTCATCAAGAGTGTGACTGCATAAGCCGCATTCGCACAACCAGACTTTCAATGAGACGCGAGCCAGACTCGTGAAATGACCAAATTGGTCCCGTAGCAATTTTTTTCCCTCTCTTGGTTGTGAAGTTGGAGGATGTGTATACATTTCCGGATAGCCTTAAGAGCCTTTCCTACGCGTTGGTTCGTTGTGTAAGTTAGCCAATGGGTGGTTTTCGTGCTTGCGCTTGATGCCGGTGGTCTTTACGTGCGTACAGACACGACTGTACGACGGGTCATTTGTCGTGTCCAGGCTAGCTCTCTCGTGTTGCGCACATTCGAGCTGTGAAGAATACGCGCGGAGGACGCTGCCAGCGCACGGCCATGTGGGAGCTAAAGAGGGCTTGCCTGTCGTGGGTCTTCGTTTATTTATTTATTTGTTTGTTACTCTTGCAACTCACAAGCCGGACCGAACATTGCGGAAATGTAAGGTGCGGCCGGAGCGCGATCCGCTTCACGGCCGCGTGAATCACGCGGCCGCGGGCCTCCGTCGTGACTCGGAGCCACGCGAAGACGTGCTCGGCGCCCGGGCACGGAAACCGTCCGCCGCGGATACGGCGTTCCCGGTCGCCGCGATGAAGATTCGTGCTCGGGGCTTTCCCCGAGGTGTCGTCATCCTTCTTTATTTCCGCGCCCCGTCAGCGGCAGCTGGGTGGGAAAGCCCGCGCCCCCTAGCCTGCTCACCCGACCCCGGGCCCGCGGCGGCGTGACTCAGAGTTTGGGTCTGTTCTCGGCGCGGCCTATTCTCCCAGTCATTGGCGCTGGTGAGCGTTATACCTGCGCCCTCGACGGGCCTGAAAGGCCGCCCCGCTGCTCTTCCTGTTGTGTATACATATATACCTTACTGATGCCTCCGCACCTGTCTGCGTGCACTTAATGGCACTATGGCAGCGGCTCCCACGCTTTCGCTCGTCTTCCGGATCTCGTCAAAAAAAAAAGGTTGACCTCCACGCGCACTGTCCTTTCATCATAGCCCGCTTGTCGTTGAAGCCGGCTCTATATATTGCATGCGCTATACTTACCAGCTACCGATTGACCAGACTGTTGACCCTGTGCGTATATATATATATGTAGTGATGCTTCAGCGATCGCTGTATCGGTGCCGTTCAGACGCCATTGTCAGGCAGATAAAAGGCAGTGTATATGCTTCTCCATGCTCGTATGAGACCTTGGCTCGGCTGTATATACATGGCGGCCGGTAGGCGTAGCGATTCGCGATGTGGATCACCATCACAGGCATGCCGAGCGCGTACGTACACGTAAACACACGCTTGAACACAAGCGCGAGTTGGGCGGGTTGGTGCGTGCAGCTGTGCTTACGATATTAGGCTAATATTTTTGTTACAAACTGAATTTTTTTTCGCTTTTTTTTTTTGCTACGGCGCTTGCGCAGTATGACGCATGTGAAGTGGAAAGGAGGCGCTAATCTTTCCTTCAGAGTATGCGCTAAAGGTGAATGCTTTGAATACTTGAAAGACACGGGACTTTCTGACAAATTGTGAATGTACACTGTGTGACGTAGGACTGTACGGTGACACTGCGTAAGACTAGGAACGCCTTTGCGGGCTGCGTGACAGTGCCCACAGAAACAGTTCGTGTGTACGTCCGTGTGTGTGTTTAGGTTTTTCTTTTCTTTTTTTATCCTTCTCTCTCTCACCTATTGCATCCCCTTGCCCCTCCCACAGTACATGGTAGCCAACCGGAGATAATCTCGGGTTAACCTCCCTGTCTTTCCTTTGCCTTTCTCTCTCTCTCTCTCTCTTGAATCGTGCACGGCAGATGCGATAACATCGACGTTTTTTTTTTTTTTTTTTGTTAATGTCCAGCTACATGTGATTTTCAGAACAGTCCAATGAAAAGCGTCTTGCTGTTCCAGTACTTTCCTTTTCTTGCTTGCTTTTAAAGGCCTGTACACGCAACTCTTGTTTTGGGAAAATGAGCTCTTAATAAAAGATAGCGATGTTGTTCATACCATAATGACACAGAAGCGATTCTTTCTTTCATTAATTCAAGTTGAGGGCTTTGCTGTGCGCATGGCGCGCTTTCAATATCGTATTTATAATCTCGCCGCTCCTCTGACCGTGGTAGGCAGCGAATTTGAATCTGCATAGCCCTTAGCGCTAACACATTACTACGACGGGGAGGACGACGACATAAATATAGTTAAAGGTCGGAAATGTGCTTGCGCGTTTGATAACCTCTTCTCGAGCCGTAAACGCTTTATTTGGCTCCACGCGCATATAGATTCTCTAATCAGCGCGCTTCAGTTTTAGTTTAGCTCGTCACTGATTCCCGCTGCTAGCTCGAGCGCGAGGTCTTCCTGCGCTGCTTCAGCGTGACAAGGCTAGTCTGCTAAATATCCATTGCTGTCGCCTGCCACCCGAGAGGCTGATAAGGCTTGCTCGTAATCCTGCGACCGCGCCACGCGAGCGGAGCCTTGCGGCTACAGACTTTATGACAAAAGTTTTACACGCCATGCGTGCCTTCGTTGCTCGCGAGTTTTATGGCGGCTGCATTTCCTGCGCGTTACGTTCCGACCATCGACGTCGCGTCACCGCTTCGCGCTGCAGGTCTCCAACGCTCCGGGATTCGTTGATGATCACTGCGAATTCAAAAAGATACACATAAATAAGCAACTTCACAGCAAAGTTCCGTTCAATTTAGGCATTCGCGTCTGCTTCCGCATCTCTGAAAACTGTAACTATTATTGTTGCAGGAACGCCAATGGTATGATGACGCGTGTCTTGGCGATATATGCGTACGCAAACTGCGTGTGTTGTACGCTCGAAGTAAATGTCAAGTGATATTGGTCCTAGTTAGTATTCTCATCATATTGAAAAACTCGAGCAAAGTTTTGTGGTTGCGCGTGAGGCTGCAGAATTTTGCATGCAGCGATGTGTAATTCATCTGCCTTTTCCTCCCCCATCTCTCTCTCTCTCTCTCTCTCTCTCTCTCTCTCTCTCTCTCTCTGTGTGTTTTTTCTGTTTTTGTTTTTGTTTTGTTTAACCTTTCTACTCTGGTGATGGTATTGAATGCAGTGGCAGCGAACGAACTTGTCGTACCTCATTTGACCGTGAACGGTCATTGCGATTTTGTTCTGAACAGTGAGCAATATTTCCCATTAGGAGAAAAACATAAGTAGTTGTTGTAAGCAGGATACAATGGTTTGTCTTAAGATCTTCGTTAACCCACCATGTCCCAACAAGACCATATAGTCACAATTTTAGCGCGATGCATTTCCGTTTAGGTACTGTGCCACGGCCACCGCATTTGTGGAGCTTAGTTATGCAAATTATATGACCTGGTATACGTCTAATGTTTGTGTGGCAGTCTTTTTGTCGCTCAATAAAGAAAAGTGAGTCAAAAAAGGAACGAAACCGGTCCTTAATGTGTTAAAGATGTATTCACGAATCACCCCCGCGGCTGCTCTCCGCTACACACAGCGTAGCCTTTCGCATATAGCGCGAGCAATATGTGAATACTTCGCGACGATAAGACGTGTCCTGACACTTTGGCCCACAGAGGATGGGATTCGGTGCTCTATTTTGCCGAGTGGCAAAGATTAGAGGGGCGACAACGCTCAAACGTTATCGTCCTCACCGTGCAGACTCCCCCACTTGTTCGACGGCGGTATATATGCATAGCGTCTGACGTGGCTCGTGATACGTGGTGATCTGGGCCAACGACTGCGCTCGCGACTTGGCCTTTGCGTCCCCCCACTCCGCGAAAGGCGTTTACACAATTGAAAATTACGTTTCTCTGGTAGCCTATATGATCAACTGTGAGGGTCTCTTAAAGGGACACTAAAAATTAAATTATGGGGTTTTACGTGCCAAAACCACATTCTGATTATGAGGCACGCCGTAGTGGAGGACTCCGAAAATTTTGACCGCCTTGGGTTCTTTAACGTGCACATAAATCTAAGTACACGGGTGTTTTCGCATTTCGCCCTAAAGGGACGCTGAAGGGAAACACTATAATAAGTTTTAAAGTACTCCTTCAAAACTGCCTTTCGGTTAATTTTGCTGTAGGACGTTGATCACCAGAAGAGAAAAAGGCCAAACTTTGAATTTCTTGGATTTCGTGTCGGAAATCTGCAGCTCCGGTACGTAAGTGTGACCCAGATTTCTATGTATTTTCTTATATTCGGACACTTGCAACGTAGTGAAAGTTCTCGAAAGTTGTTAAATTCAGTCTTTGGCTCCGTTATAATGCAATGTATTCCATATTAAACCGATAAAAAAAATTAACTAGGCCCAAGAAGAAGGGGTCAAAATTTATCACATCACGGCGTGCAAGCGCGTCAACTTCGAGGCAGCTCCCGTCTTTCCTTTTTGCGTCATTTCTCTGTACATTTGTTCTAACATCGTCGCAAGGATTAAAGCCCTCCCTTATATAATGCCTCCGCGCCTTTGAGGTGAAAACAAATGAAATGAAATGAAATTTCTGGCGTTTCAGCCCCCCCCCCCCCCATCTCTCTCTGTATTGTATTGTAGAAGGTCAACTATCTAATACAGCCCAACTTATTTTTCTATTTAGTGTCCCTTTAAGGGCCAACGTAGCGTATGCCTCAAGCCTCACGCTGTCCTTCAACCTTGTCTCCTTCTGAAGTGCCTGCTGCTATCTGCTCTCAACGTCGCTCAGATTTCCTTGCATGTGCTTATAGGTGTGCATAGGGCGTCGCAGTTTGCCCGTGCATGTTCTTACGAACTGTTCTGTAGCATGCCCACAGTTTTGTTGGGTATAATTAAGGTATACTCATGCTAAAACTGATAGGGCGAGACATCATGTATACGGAGCGCATTGCAGACAAGATGTACTGTTAGAGCCAGAAAAATTCGGAGGGCATTTGTGAGTGCGTGCACAGTTGCGAGAAAATTTCAGAATATAATGTGCATGGGTGTGTCAGTGACTCGCTGGTACCAACTAGCAGAAGAAAAAGAAAAAAAGGGAGGGGGCACTGCGAAGCTGTTCGTGAAAACTGCATTGCTTGTGAAACCTGGGTAATTAAGTCATGTGCACACTTTTCAGTCTTTCTGCCCCGAAGTCTAGCGAACATCTGCGCTGCTTTCCATATGCACCTTCGCCGTGACCTTCGCTTCCCCTGTTGCCAGCCCCACCCACCCTTTATGCAACTATGTCAGATGGGCGTCTAGATGTCTATAGATGCCCATATATTCTTGCATATAACAACACGCTATAGAATTTCAGCTGAATGGCGACGGACATGTTGGCCACCGCAAGTCTTCTTCGTCGGAAGGCAGCTGTTATACATGCGGCTCGCGACCGAACGCGCCGCCTGCGGGCCGTAGGTCGCGACAGCACCGGCGGATCTCGCCAAGTGGACGGCAGCTGCGTGTCGGTGCGCACGTTTCTGCGCTTAGTTTTGTTCGTAGAAGAGCGTCTGCCTTCTCGTACGCGGTGGCAGATTTACGGCGCACTCCGCCGTCGGCAGAGAGTTTAGCCAGGCGTTCTCGTACGTTCCACTCCACTTGCAGGCGAAGAACTGGGCGAAAGCCCAGCGCTCGGGCCCGAGTCCGAAGCTATAGGCGCGGACGACCACGCCGCTGCTTGAATGTCGATGGCTTCGGGCACGCGATCTCGCATCGTCGCCTGCGTTCGTACATCGGCGCGAAGCAGCCGTGGATATAGCGGGAAGTTACGCTGAGAGCCTCCGTATAATATTGACTCTGTCGTTCGCGCGCCAAAACGCTGACTCTGAATGTGCAAACGCGCGCGTGCCACTATTGCAAAAGCTGGAGACGCAGTCACATACGAACCTTCGGCAGCTGCTGCATCGTGCTGTGCAGGTCTTCGGAGCTGACCTAGTGGACGCCTGTGCAAATAGCACGTCTCCTGTGGGTTGCGCACTAGCACGCATGCCTGTACTGTTTGCGTTAAGACGACCAACGTGTGGAACGCGAAGTGGGACTTGCATCAAACGTCGCTAAACGGAGAATGCACAGTTGGCATTTCTATTCTCGTGTTTACATTTTTAGATATTGTTACGCTTATGGACTCATTCACGTTCCTTCTGGTATTCGCTATTGTCGGCGCAGCCTCTTTCCACGACGTATATGCAGGATACCCGAGAATAGTGCGTGAGCGCTGAATATGACCTAATTGTAGCCACGAGGCTGTAATTTACGTTGGCACGCGCGCGACACGTTGCACCATCCCTGTATTGATGAGACAGGCTGCAAGGCAGAGAGAGCAAAAACGGAGCGCAACGTACTTTTCTGAAGCTCAGAAAGATATGCGGCAGAAACTCATCCGCGGATGTGGAAACTCCGACGCGAGCAAAGAGACAAAACGAATACAGGGGAACGCGCGCATACTTGCTAGGCGGCAAGAAAACAATCATCAGCGCCCGCGCTCGAAAAGCCACAGCGGGACGTCAGGACATTAATTCAGGAGATCGCCGCGTGCTCTGAGCCGTGCATCCACATCCGCGGCGACCTGGCGCAATAAAGCGCAGACACGTGCTGCATCTGGGCGCGTTCCCACACCGAGCGGCCGGTGCGCTGGGCCGGCCGAGCGGAGGCGGCTGCTCTCTTTTATGCCCCGGGCGCCGGAATGTGAGGAATTTTCAGCGGCATCGCTCCGACTGGCCAGCGGCGCTGGTGCGGCAGCGAGAGAGCCGCCTTTTGTGCCGCGCTCCGGGAGCGAAGGGAGCACGCGTATGGCTGCTGGTTCGCGAAATTCAATTCTGCCAAGCTGTATCGATAAAAGCGCCAAATGCGACGCTGCTCCGGGGACCTCGGGGCTCCGAGGGACGCTTCTCTCCCTGGTCGCCGTGCGCGGGAGGCGAGAAAGCTAGAGCCTGGACCCCGACATAAGAAAACAAACAGGACAGGCGCCACTGAAAGGCGCCCGCTGAGGTTACATGCTTTCCGTCTGGCGGCCGTGTGTGTTTGAGGGGGATGCCGGCATGGCCTGTATACTTCGCCCCGCCGTGGCGTCTTTGCCACTCTGCGTCATCTTTCCTGCGCTCTGTTCTGCTTCGGTCGTGTGACTGACCAAAAAAACCGCATCAGGGACGCTTACTCCATTTCTCCCTCTTTCTATAACATTTCGGTCGCGGAGGAGTGAGAATTCTAAACAAGAATATATATATATATATATATATATATATATATATATATATATATATATATATATATATATATATATATATATATATGTATATATATATATATATATAACCGGCTTTGTTGTGGCTGCCACTTCTTTTTCTTCATCTTTCTTCAAAAGCCCTCCTCCCCGGCATGGGCGCCCTCAAGGGGCGAACAACCTCTCCGATTCGGTCGCCGCCGTGCTGGTGGAAGACTTATTGTCGTGCTCCTTCACTGGGGTGTTTATTTCCCCCGCTTATCGCTGCCACTGTCTGGGAGTGCATTGTCGTTGCCACGTAATTCGTTTTCTTTCCTCTCGCTCGCGTGACTTCCTCCTCCAAAGCGCGACCTGCACAGTTTTGCGCTCAAGAATGCGCTGTCTGCAAAGCCAGACACTAGCCTAACTTTAAATGTTCATACTTTTCTTTTCTTTTTCCTTTTTGTAAATTGGCATGAGGTGCTACTTTTATAAGCATCAAGGTGACAAATAACTGCGGGAGTTACATTATTAATGAGCCGAATTAGAAATCTTTATTCTATAAATGGTTTATGCACAGTGGCAAAACGTCCTGAATTATTACCTGAATCCAACGGAGTTTCATGGGTGGCGATAAAATTATGCATGCACTTCTCTTCGTTATTGCCGCGAGCGATGCTGGAAGGAGTGTGGTACACTTGTTTCTCGTTTTTTTACCAACGTGTTGATGTCTGTCACGACCACATGTCTTTTGCGTGCATTTTCTATCCAACGCCAACCTATATATAGCGAAGACGCGCGTATTTTGTGTCGATTCTATAACTCGAGTTGTTCCAATTTGCCTTGGGGCTTCAGACGAATGCTAGAGCGTTCAGACCGCCTCGAAACTTGTGCGAGGTCTGACCTTTGCCTGTTGCCGTCCTTGCATTCTGTATTGGTAACGTGGTAAGTGCTTTCAGTAAGCCTTCAAGGAAATGCGACAGGGTGCTGAGCGGCCCGGGAGAAACGACAGATGTGGCGAGGCTTCTGCTTGGTCTTCTGCTAGTCAAGACGCCGGTAAAAAGGTAGCCTTCGTAATAGGCCGATCAATTAGCCATCGGGACGCTGTTTGAACGGCGCCACGGTGTACCTTGTACGGGGAAGGAGGCTGCACTTGGCTCCATCTTCGCCGCTTGCGAGAGTCGACGCGGTGCGTGTACGCGAGAGACCTGCGGAGCCAGGCGATTACAGAAGATACCACGTCAGCGTTCGGCTGGAATGCGATATCGATCGGAGAATACTAGCAATTACGTCGTTTACTTTACTGCAAACGGGGGAGTGTCGACCGTAAGGAAAACAGACGCGTCGTTTTAGGTCGGGCCGGTGGGAACGTGTTTTCGCGGGGCGATACAAGGATTGTCGTAGCCTGTGCTGAACCTCCTGTACGGCCCTTTTCCTTCAGACTTTTTTTTTTTCTTTTTCCCCAGACAGAACGAATGGGCGCTGCGATTGTCGGGAGGATACCCTAACGACCAGTGCAAGCACTACCGCGATGACTCGCTCCGCTTGTTCAGGCGTATGCGGCGCTGGTTTTGCGGGAGGCATTGTGATGGAAGATGCTGACTCAAGATAACTGGCTGCCGAACGGGGCACACTGGCGGCGGGTAGCTAAGTTGTGGCTCATTGTGGGCAGTGCGTGCGGAGGACGCATCGCCGGGGGACGGTCCGAACTTGGGACGTGCCGGGCAGAGCCGCCGTTTCCCTTCGCGGTCTCCAGAGCCGGTAATAGAATTAGAGAGTGGCTGGGCGACAGTCGGCGTGCATAAATGCCGGGGCAGAGGAGACAGTTATCGTGATTGGTCGCGTCCCCGGCCCGTCTGTGTGCTCAGCGCTGACCATTCCGCAGCCCACAGTCGCGCCGCGCGTCGTTGGTCTGCGGGCACTTCTCCTTCGGTTTGCTCGAACGTTCATTTTGCTTATGTCTTTGAGCTTCGGCCACTCTGGTCGGCCGGCCACGACGGCTCTCGGCGCTCCTTTGTTGGCGTTGCATCCTTCGGTGAACTTCGTATCGATTTCTGTTGAGCGGAAGGTTGCGTGCGCCACGTGCTCGCTCGATGCTGCGTGCGCGCCAAGATGCCTATTGCGCAACCATGCACGAAACCTCCCGTCCTGCCGCGCAGATAATGCTGCGTCATTATAGTACGCAAGAAGTTGGCCGGACAGATGTTAGACGCACCTCACTTGTTGCAGCTATCGACCGTGAATGGCGTTGGCTCGCTGTATTCGGTATGTGCCCTAAGGCCCTATAAGGCACGACTATGAGACCGGAGGCGTGCTATTGACGGCACAAATTTGTTTCACGCGTGTAGATTTTCTCACTTCAGCTGTTATTACCCCATTCCTATTGGGGGAGTCAAAGTTGCGACAAGCTGCGTTTTTTTTTTCCTTTTTTGTCTCGCTTATAGAGAAAGAGCATGCAGCTGCAGAGGCGGGTCCGGCAGACCTCAGCGTCATATCGCGGTCTATGCAGGGTGTTTCTTTTTTTTTTTGCTGCACCATTTCTTTTTAAAGATTGCCTATGGCAATCACACACACACACACACACACACACACACACACACACACACACACACACACACACACACACACACACACACACACACACACACACACACACACACACACGCACACACACACACACACACACACACCCTGTATAATGCCAGAATGAAATGGCGAAAGAATGCAAATGACACTGTGTATTTCTTAATCTTGTTCAGGCATTAAGTAAGTAAAGAAGAGAGAGAGAGAGAGAGAGGAAAGGGGAAAGGCAGGGAGGTTAACCAGAGAAAAAGATCCGGTTGGCTACCCTACACTGGGGAGAGAGGGGAGGGGGAGGTAAAGTGGTAACAAAGTAGAGATAAGGAAAGGAAGGAGCCTAGACACACAGTCACCATCGGTCACTGGCACCGAATACTGTCATCGCACAGCACAGTGACACTTGCCACACTATCAACATTTGTTCAGGCTACAGCCGCCTGTCCAATCCTGTCGCCCTCAAAAACCGCAACAGTGCCCTCGTCGCCCTCTGCTGTGATGGCTTGTGATGGCGGTATTGTAAAATAAGTTCCTCTGTGAGAGGTCTTTGGTCAAAGCGCGCTATCGCGGTTGCGAGTGATTGTCTCTGTAAATTATATCGAGGACAGTCACAAAGAAGGTGGTGAAAAGTCTCCTCGTTACCACAGTCCTCACACGTGGCGTCGTCGGCCCATCCAATTCGGTAAGCGAAAGACTTGGTGAAAGCCACCCCTAGCCATAATCGACAAAGCAGGGTAGCTTCGCGACGGCAGAGTCCAGCTGGAATACAAAGGCGTAGAGAGTAGTCAAGATTGTGGAGTCGATAGTCGTGAAAACTTCCAGCGTTCCACAAGGAGAACGTGATGTCACGGCTGATCATTCGAAGTTTTCGAGCGGCATCTGTCCTTGATAACGGTATCGGCTCCTCTTCGTCCCCTTGAAGAGCCGACCGAGCAGCGTTGTCAGCGTGTTCATTCCCTATGACTCCGCAGTGACTTGGAAGCCACTGAAATGTCACATGGTGTCCTTTCTCAGTTAAGGTATGAATGAGTTCTCTAATCTCAAATACCAGTTGTTCGTGTGGTCCGCGCCGCAGGGCCGATAGCAGAGATTGCAGTGCAGCCTTCGAGTCACTGAATATTGACCACCTTCGAGGTTGCTCTTGGCTGACGAGACGAAGTGCAGCGCGAAGGGCTGCAAGTTCCGCGGCCATCGGTGTCGTTGGGTGACATGTCTTGAAACTGATGGTGGTGGCTTTCGCTGGGAAGACCACGGCTCCAGAGGAACACTGGAGAGTTGTCGATCCATCAGTATAAATATGTACGTGTTCGGCGTACTTCTCGTGCAAAAGGAGCAGAGTTAGTTGTTTAAGAGCAGGTGATGACAGCTCAGATTTTTTCCTGATTCCTGGTACGGTGAGGCGCACTGCGGGTCGAGCCAAACACCATGGAGGAATCGATGGCTTAGTTGCGGGTGTGAAGCCTGACGGGAGGCAGGTGGAATACTCCGAAATCGTAGTACAAAATGCTGCCTGCGGCCTTTCTGACGGTAGTGTTGCCAGATGGTGGGAACAGGCACGGGCAACGTGCCTAATGTGCACTCTCAACACTTCTACCGCAATGTGTGTTTGTATAGGTTGCTTAAAATTACTTGTCTGCATGGCAGCACACTACTAAAAATCGCGTGTGCTGTATGCGGGATAGCGACTCGGCGAAATTGCCTAAAAATGGTATCGCATGTGCATTTTTTGAAAATAATTTTCGCAGTATATTAGAAAGTGTTGCGGGCCTTCGCACTTCACTTATTGCGTTCACTTATCGCGTGGTCGGGAGCAGCGTGTACGGCCTTGGTAGTGGTGCACAAGAAGTGTTATGGCAATATTTTGCGCTGGCAAGACACAATATATTACTTCTCCTTTGCTTTATGTTTTCGTATACTTATGAACGGTGCGTGTGAAAGCGAAGATACCCTGACGGACACCTTCTGCGACCGCGGTAGCTTAATGGCTATATGGCCATATGGCGTCGCGCTGCTGATGCTCGATGGTGGCGGGTTCGATCCCGACCGCGGCGGCCTTATTTCGTAGGGGGACGAAATGCAAAAACGCTTGTGTACTTAGGTATAGGTGCATGTTGAAAAAACTCCGGCCAGGTGGCCAAAAATAATACGAAGCCCCCCCATCACTACGTCGTGCCCCATAATCGGTTCGTGGTTTGGGCACGTAAAACTCATAATTTCTGTGGTGCCTTTAATTTCAATTAACACCTTGCATGAGCGACGCGGGCGTATGACAGATTGGCCTTCATGAATGGGAAAGAAACAAAAAAGCTAGCACGAAAAAAAGTAGGACGACAAAAAAAAAATGACAGGACGAGGGCTACTGCATTTAACATAGGCCTTGCTGTAGCCCCACTTATGCGCAGCCGTAATCGTATATACGGAGGTAACGTTTGATGGAACACTGCGTTCTTTCCCTCTGCATTCTATGCCGCGCAGTGCATCAATAATCGCGAAATGCCGGAATTTGTGCTCTTTCTCGCGCGTGTAGATGAATTAGTGCCGTGCTATCGGCAAACGATAAGTGCAAAAAATAAAACGTCGGTAACGCAATTAAACACAGCCGGGTATCCCACGTCAACTTAGCGCTGTTTCGCACAGCCGCTTTCTTTGTTTTAAGGGGTCACGCGCGCGCTGAGGGCGCTATACAATGCCTACTGCACACAGATGTGCTCCGTGCGGCGGCCGCCGCTTGGCTATAGTTATAGGCCGTGGCTTACTTTGCCGCTCCCTTGTCGTGCTGTTGTTATTTATAGGTTCTGGTTTTCTTCCCTTTCTTTATTTTGTTTTTTGTTTTTCGGGCGGTCCCTGTGCAAACAGGGCGGGAGTGCGCTGCGCGGGCTCATTTACTAATGGCCTTCCTTATCGCCGCTGCCGGCTAAGCCTAATAACGCAAATGGCGCCAAACAGTTGAGATGTATCGCGAGCGACTGGGTGCACTTGGGGCTCAAATGGGCAAGACGTGACGACAGGGCCGCTGACGTTTCCTCGCGTCGGCTGCGCCGCGGCTGGAGTGCGGCCCTCTTTGACCGCCTCGCCTTCTGTTCCGCACCTCCTCCTCTTCTTTTTTTACTCTCGCACCAGTAAAGAAACATGAAGAGAGAGAAAAGTTAGGTGCGTTATAAGTCCGCGCTCTCTTTTCTCGTTTTTTTTTTTCGTGCGACTCCTGAAAAACATATCTGTGAAATCGCACGATTAACTAAAATCTTGCTCCGCAATTGAGCGTCCATATGAAATTAAGGGCTCTGAGAAGTCCCGTTTTTCTGTCGTTTAACTAGCTCTTCCTGATGCTGAGTAGGAGCTATCAAATTGCATTCCGTGCGGGATGATTCATTTACACAGGGACAATATGCGGTAAGCACCATTGCGCTAAAATCGTGATGCGTGTTAGAGAACGACCACAACGGCCGTGCTCCAAAGCCGCCAATCACTTCCCCGGAAGAAGCAGCCGAGCCAAGAGGCAGGCTTTGAGGGCCACACATAAAGATACGTGACTTACAGCTTCTATCTCTTGTGAGCATCGCCTTCGCGGTGCTTCGCGGCGGATTTCGGTGTGACCATTGTCCCAGGGTGAACAACGAGGCGCGCTGGGCTCAGCGACGGTGGGCGTCGCTACGCTGGCCCCTAATAATGGCACTGTTGCTGCTGGGCGGGTGAGCGGCCCCGCGGACGGCTCCAATTAAACGTGGCAGACAGACGCGCGGAGAGGAGGGGGGGGGGGGATTCGCTCATTGCGGCCGAGCGCCCGCTAGATCAGCGGAGTGCAGGTAACAAAGACAAGCGGCCAAGCGGGCTCCCGAAATTAGCGGCCTTCTCTGGAGCCCGCTGGTCAGTGGACGAGTTTGGGAGCCCCAGGGGCTCAGCTGGAAGAGCGCTGACCTTGATCCCTTCCGACACGCGCGAGAAACAATGACCCCCGGCTCGTGCGCAAGGTGGCCCCATGTGTGCGCGCGGCTTGCTGTCCCGACCGCCGCGTCTTTCCTTAACGTCGAGCGAGTCTGTGGCCACTTTCGTGCGTGCGCGGATCTCGCCCTTCTGACATGTCCGAAAGCCCCCAGGCGCCCGTCGCTTTGTGTTGATGCTGCTGTTCACTATAGCTGTAACGTATATGGGAGGTCTGGTTGCGAAAGAGCTGGATATCCCGTAAAGGCATAGCCAAGAAATTGCAACTCTCATCGAAAAAGAAGGAAAAACGAAACACTTGAAAGATAAGCGTGTATAGGCTGATAGGGGCTAAGGTTCTATTCAGACTGGGCGGCAAGTTGACCAACGCAGTCAGCAACCGTACGAACTCCGTACTGTCGGCGGAGCTGCCACACTGGAAGACCAACAATTATCGGTAACCATAACATCGATGACTAGGTTGCGAACAGGCAGGCAACGATATGTCACATAGGGGAGAGAAAAAAAAAAAAAAAGCCCCTTGGGAGCGTGACGCGGCGCTATATGTGAAATGGAAGCCGCTCGTTTTTCTGTTGGTCTATAGCTGTTGTCTCCAAAAGGTCCTTTAGATACTGGCAAAGCACGTCCCAAGAATCGCGGCCCAAGAAGCTTCCTTTATCTTAACTTTACTCCGCCACGTATCTTCTGCAACAAAATATCTCCATCAAGACTGGGCAAGTCTTGATGGAGAATAGGTGAATGTTTCAGCACTCAATTCTTGGCCAATCCCCCAGTGTGGGTATGAGCCATAACATGAGGCCATCATCATCATCATCATCATGAAAAACAATAAACTACAGCGCGGAAGGCAAAGACAAAGATCTAGAAGGCCATGACACAACCACTGACTCGCAACTAAAGTTTGTTCTGGAAACAACAACTGTAAGTAAACTAACAACAACGAAACGAACTGTCACACTATACTCCCAACTTCATTACAAGAGAACTCATGGAATCATTTGCTATATCTGTTCAGGGTATTAATTGTGTCAGTCAAGCGCCGATTACATTATCACAGGGGAAAGTGACATATCTCCGGAAGTGCTTGGGTCTTCGTGTTAGCTACAATCAGCGTTTTTTATGCCACTAGTTTGAACCCAACGCCGCCCCTTTTTGAATGGACGTACTTGTTCGATGGCTCTTAATGATTTATAGACGTGTTTACTATGTGTGTTTGTTTTCGTCGCAGTTTTCGTTATTATTTTTTTACTTGCTTATATCTTTTGTTTTCGTTATAAACCTTCAGTTGCTAGTTAGCCCTCGTGTCGTAGTCTTCTAGGTTTTTTCCGTGTTTTTCCCACTGTTTCATTATCAATTCTCAAATAATGGACAAAATATCTTGGTGTTACTTATGATTGCATCGATACTTTGAGCGTGCCTAAGCATTGTTGCGCGCACCAGTGAAACACATTGCCATGGGTGCGTGATAAACATGGCTGTTGCTGGTTGCAGGAGGTATGCAAAGCAATCACCGTTGAGGTAATTCCCAGAGAGATACACGGGAAGCAGTCGTGCTATAGCAACGCGGTTGCACGAGGGAAGAACGGAACAAACTACGCCTCGTCTTGCACAGAAACGGAATTCACTTTTTTTTTTTTTTTGACAGCAGAGGGTATTGCAGAGAAGTGATGTGAAGAGTTAATCTTTGCTGAAACGCGCCCTGAGCTGCGCTGTGAAATAAAATCGCAAGGACTAAGTAGCGCGGTCGTAGGCTGCGCACCGAGTTCCAGCTTCATGGACAAAAATGAACAGCAAAACCTGTTTCATAGCCCGCACTAGCGACGTGTCAATTAAAAGAAGTGCAGGTAAATACGCTCTTGCTGTCGCCAGTACTTTGTCGATAGTATAATTGTCGCCGAAAGCTGTCACACCGAGCAACATCGATGCTGTCGGCAATGCAAATGTTGACCAACGTGTTGAGAAACACGTTGATCAGTTCTTAGCAAGCTTGTTGGCCAGCTGTTGCAACAGGAAACACGCTCCGCCGTGCCAATACTTCCCGATTGCCCGTACATGCTCAAGCGACCTTTCATGACAGTATTTCGTCCCTCGCTTTGTCCAGGCTATCAATGCAAAATTGGCAACAAACGCACAGAGTAGAGAGCAGAGGCTCTTATGTAGTTTTGACCAGTGCGAACATAAGGAGCTCTGACGCAAGCTATACTTTTCTTTTTCTGACGTTTATGCGCGCGCCACCTTGAGGCGAGTCGCCGGTGTAGAATTGAACATGTTTGTGATATCGACCTGCATGCAGAGATGACAATTTCCTCTGCGCCGTTTGCACGCTCTTTGCAAGTTGACGTGCCAGCATAAATCTACGTGCGCCTCGTTTATACGGTATAAAGAATGTAACTGTATTTTTCTTTTATATTTATTTATTTTCTTTTTCTTTTATTTTTATTCTTTCTATATATATATATATATATATATATATATATATATATATATATATATATATATATATATATATATATATATATATATATATATATAGTTTTTATTTTTTTATAAAGAACGTTCCACGTCCGCCGCCAAGGTCTGTGAGCCGTGGCGCTGGCTAACACTCCCAGGGTTCTACTAGGACACATAAATACTCAAGAAAGTGGGTGGGAAGACGGCGCCGCGGTAGCTCAATTGGTAGAGCATCGCACGCGAAATGCGAAGGTTGTGGGTTCGGTTCCCACCTGCGGCAAGTTGTTTTTTCATCCACTTTAATTTCCATTAATTTATCGTTTCCTTATTTCATTTATTAAGCACAAGTAATTTCCCCTATGTTATCCTTGGTGTCAGTGTTTGTTGGCTTCTTATGATATGACTAAAAAATCGGGCCCCTCGGTTAACCCCCTTTCTTCTCGTGTATTTTTCGATGTAGCTTATCTTGGTGTTCCCTGAGGAGAAATCGGCAACCTAGGTACGCTGGCTGGTTATCCCGGAAACGGTTTTGGCTTCGCTCCATTTTAGTTCACAATTTACCCAACTATGCACAGCCTTGCAATGAGGAAAGCAAAAGTCGACGAAAGAGGACGACACGAACCGTGGCTGTTCGTTTGCTGAAAGCGAGGGCGACGTAGTCTAAAGAGAAAAAAAAAAGAAAGAAAAAGAAAAGCAGTACGCAAAGATATAACAAGTCGTTTCTTGCGAGCTTCGGCGGAATGTGTGCGCTTCAGACATAGCTCTTTCGGCGTGATTTTTTTCCACCCGCTTTCGAAAGGGCGACGAGTGTGCGACCGTTGCCGTCCTGGAACACTCAATTCGCGTGGCCCCTCTTCGGGGCTGTAAATGTGTCTATTTGAAGCCGCGCTCCGTGTCACGTGTAGACCTTGAGAGTCATCGGTGCATCTCGAACTCAAAGAAAACTCGGCTGGATTCCGACATCCCCGGAGCTCGCGAAAAAGGCATCGCAGCCAGGATGTCCCGAGAAAGATTGGGGAGCTGCTCTCCTGTAGAGGAACTGCTGTGACAGCGGGAACCGAGGAGGCTGGCAGGGCATGCTCATAGAGGAGGCGCTCATAAATTTGCCCCGAGAAAATATAGGGTACTCGGCAGAGCGCGTGCCGCAGCTGGGGCAACCGCGCTCTGGGCCCCCGTCGCGGATTCCATTCTGGCCCCTCTTTTCTCTCGCGTTTCGCTCTCGCGAACACCTTCAGCGCTCGAGAAAGAGCTGGCGGAAGCCCCGGTTCAACGAACCAGACTGGCTGCTCTCCCCGTTGCGCCCCCGCGGTGTCTGGGCGAGGAAAAGAAACGCGGCGAGGCGACGCCATGTAGATCCCAGTTGACGCGAGTCTGGACTAGATGGTGCGCGTTCGTTGCGCGCTCCTAAGTGGCGGTGACGCGCTGTCGCAAATGCGTGTCAGCTGGCGCTCTTCGACGCCGGAATGCTCGGCGCCTCTGTTGATGAAGAGCGCCGTTCTAGGAAACGCCGAACGGCGGCGTGTTTCTCTCATCCACGTAAGACGCCGCACACAAGCTGGGAAGTCGTCTGGCTGTATGCCTGGAACTTTTATATACGAACTTGGCGGGCATTGCGCCGTGAGGGCCTTGTGACAGATAACAGCGAGGATCTATTGCGATTTATTCTTCTTCGTGCGCGCTCCCGTCCGCTGTTTGCTATCGTGCGTGCCGCCTTGACATCGCAGCAGTGGCGTCAAGGGAATAGGCGCCCATCTAGAAAAACGGGCAGCTGGTCTTCCGTGAGCTTGCCTATACATGCTGCTCCTCGCAGCAGCGCCCTACTGTGTCTATATAGCTTGCTATTTTCCTGCGAGCGGGGAGGATTCAGGCAGGATGCATCCGTGAGTTGGCCCATTGAGCCTGTGAACGACGGGGGTGACGGCATGCGCCAAGTTCTTACCTGTTAAGGAAGGGAGGCCAACGAGGCCTGCGTGCCGAGCACGTGCTACTTCGCGCGTCGCGCTTCCTTCCCAGTACCACGGCGCCCTGTGCGAGCTCCTTAAAAATAGAATGCGGAGCAGGGGGATCATCTTCGGTCTCGTGCTTCGGAAGCGGCCCGCCGTCGTCCCCAAGGCGCGCGCAGAAGCCCTTGGCCGCTCTCTGCTGGCCCGTCATCTGTTATTCCCCTCGCTTCCAGCCCCTCGCCCAAAACCCGTGAATCTTCCCTGCGTGCCCGTGCACTCGAGTCGGAAACCTCGCTCCCTTTGCCAGCAGTTACTTTCCGTTCCTTCTCCGCCAGCGTCGGGATTCGGGGGCGTGTACATTGTTCTTGTCACAGCTGCCTGGTTTTGTACTGCGTTTTGCGTACTTGGTTTGCGTTGCTGAGGTGTCTGTTGCGCGCTCGGGAGATAAAAACGGCTGCATAGCTTCGGTACGCTCTGTGCGAGCGTGCTTCCGCTCATATGGAACTGCCCCTGGCGGGCCCCGGCCGAATCTTCTCCCTTCAGCGGGGAGAAAAAGCACACGGTTCGCAACCCCGGTTCGCGCTCGTCCGCATGCGGTGGCGTCCGGGTGATTGCGGAAGAATAATTGGGACTCTCTACGGGGAACGGACCCCCCTCCCTCCCCACCTTCTTCGCGAGATGAGGAAGCTGCGCCTTTTAGCGAGAATTCCTGGGCGGTGTGTGCAGGTGCGAAAAGAATTAATAGCTTCCCCCCTCCCCCCCCCCACACACACCTCGTGTATGCGGGACGCTTCAGCTCCCGAGGACTCACGGCGGGGGCAGCGGCCGCGGCTCGCCGCTGCAACGGCCATCTTTCTTCCGGCTTCTTGCGCGCGGTCTCAGCGCTGCGTGCGTGCGTGTGTGTGCCGTGTTGAGCGGCGGCTGTCCTTGATGCGCGCGCTTCACTCAGGCCGCGCGCAGCAGCACCACTTCTCGGAAAGCGAGCGCGACCCTCCGGAGCGCCTGACCTTCGCCCTGATCTTCCCCGAGCGCTGCCGCTTCCTGGGTCCGTTTCATTGTTTTTGGCGATCAGTGCGCCGCTGGACGTAGCTCCCTCTTTCGCTGTCGTTGTTGCGAGTGCTGTAGGACGTTCCGTAAATATTGCGCGGCGGCGTTCTTTTTTGTGTATGCTCGAGTTGCTTGGCGTGTCTTCCTTGTGAATGTGCATTGAGCAAGCTCACGGAAGCTTTTTCGCAGAAGTGAAGCTACGGCAAGCAAGCAAAACAACAACGCGCCGGGCGGCGCGGCGCCTTCCTCGCCGTCATTCATCGCGCTGTTTCCCTCGCTCCATGATGGCCCCTTGTTCCGGAGAGATTTTCAGTGGGCGGGATGCGCGTATCAAAGCGAGGCTACGACGAAATTAAGGTCTCGCTGCACCGGCTTTTTTTCCAAGCGCAGCAAAGGCGTGATTATTATGCTTCCTGGAAATGTATTGCTTGTATTTTCGGAATCGTATCGTTTTTTTTTTTTTTTCGCTGTTGTGTGACTGAAGCCTGTAAATTCTTTCTATTTGAGTCATGGAGTTCGTTGCATCAAATTTTTCCTTTATAGCGCCGTTTTAATGATAATTAGCGCTTAACACATATGGACATTTAACTGGTTGCAGATTGAATATGACTCTTGCATTGCCCTCCCCCCCTCCCACACACATGCACACATACCTTTTTTTCTTTGTAGCCCGCTAAGGCGCCAAATGATTGTTTTACGGCAGTCATGCTAAATATTTTGTGGTTTTACGACATTCAGCGAGCCCATTTTAGTTGTTTTTGTTTTGATATTCTCAACTGCGTTTCTTTTTTTCTTCAGGTGCGTGTATGTTGGAAAATTGTAAAATCGCAACACAGATAATAGCTGCTGGCTTTTTCGTAGAAATGCGAGCGGTTAGTTTAACTGCTTCGAAATCTACAGCTGCCTTTATGGGTAATCGTGATAATTTATTTTGTTTATAATGATGGAGGCTACGATTTTTTTTAGGCTACAGGCAGCACACACAGATTCGAGAATGGACAACGGGCGAAGTGTGTTAGCTGTGTAGCACGCCTTTTAAATTTAAAATGCACCATATGCCAACAAGCCCTCTCCGCGCCTGGAGGCTTTCAAAGGGACGGAAAAGAGATGTAAATATGAGGAGACGAGTGCGGTCATCTGCCGAAGCAGAAGGAGCTACGAAGCACAACGGGGGAATAAAAATTAGAAGTTGACAAGAAAATTTGTCAAAGTCGCGCTGCCTCACTTTCTAAAAAAAAAAAGAAAAGAAAGTCGTTCGTTATATCTAGATACGAAGCTGAAAAAAAGAAAGAAAGAACGAAAGCAAAGCAAAAGCGCAGTAGTGCGACTATGTTCACTCGTGAGATTACGGAAATGTTGACAAGTTACTACTCACTGCGAACGGAAGTGGCATACTGCTGCCGTATATTGTAACGGTATCCTTTATTTCCTATTATTTTTGACCTCAGTTAGCTCGCACGATGCTGCGCTTACGTTATCGCTGAGATAGGCCACTCGACGTGACGGATGATAAGAAATTTATTTATTTATTTATTTATTTATTTAATACAAATTGCGGACACGAAGTCCATGCAGGGTGGATAATACAATATTAGGTCACAAGAAGTAAAACGATGTCAGTACAACAAAATGCGGAAACAATCCGACAATAATGCTGATACAAAAGGTACACAATCGTGATACAAGTTTTATAAAGGCAAGTCATTCCAGTCATTAATGGATACAATCTGAGGAAAAAAATGTTTACAAAACAAAATACGGTCCCTGACCTCGCTTATCGTTCCAGCGTAATGTTTCTTAGCGTAGTAGTGTATTTTACTTCCCTGTGCAGTGCTGCGCTAGATACTCAAACTGTTCAATAAGTAACATGTGGCGAAATCAAACTGTGCTTCGAGCACGTTAGTTCACGTGAGCAAATAACGCGTATACGCCGTTGCCACTGTACCGTCGCTGCTTGCGACCCGCACTGCGAACCTGCTCTGCTGAAATCGCATGCAATGACCCGCCGTGTAGCGCTGTATCGAAGCACTGTTCGTATAGATATGCGGAATAAAGGATGTCCGTGGGAGTGGGACATGCACCACAACGGTGAAAAGCAGCATTCTCGTGTGGCGTGGTCCCAGTGACTTTCACCACTTGGCTGTGCCTGGAGAAAACAATCTTCATTTCTCTACGAAGTCCTTTGTTACTGGCCCGGCGGCGAAGAAGCCAACCCTTGAACCGACTTCCGGAGGAACCCTGTTGTTTACATCGTCCAACGAGCGCCAGCCTAATGGGAGTCTCTGTAATTGCCCCTCGCGTACTTGCTTTTTCCGGTTCTCTTCGGTGCGATCAAGGCTCTGTCGGAATGATCAAGGCCGTTCCTGTCGGTGGGATGGGGTTCAGGTAGAACGCGCGCGCACGGCTGGGGCGCAGGGCAGACGTGGTGCATGGCGCAGCGCGTGGCGAACAGCGCAGACGCGGTGCGTTCTCATCTGAGCTTTACTGAACAGCTGGGATGCATGCTTGGCACCACGGCCGCTTCCCGGTATTAATGATTTTCCCCCCGCCATTCCGCATTGTTTGTTTTCAGCATATTGTTATGAGCGAGAAAGAGGCGTAAACGAAAAGCAGGGAGGTTGAGCAGAACTTCGCCCCATTTGTCTACCGTATGCTGGGAGAGGGTAAAGGTGAAAAAAAAAAATATGAAGAGAAACAGACAGGACATCGAAGTTAATTCACGCTTAAGTCGCAGACGAACTGAAATGTTCAGCGGTGCCTAATAGACGATCATTAAGACCGGTTGACTTCAGAAAACCCCATCAGCGCATGTGTAGCTTTTTGCAGCAGCGATTTGCGAGGACATGGACTCTGAGAGAGAGAGAGAGAGAGAGAGAGAGAGAGAGAGAGAGAGAGAGAGAGAGAGAGAGAGAGAGAGAGAGAGAGAGAGAGAATCGGGGGGGGGGGGCTTCTATTTGGCTGGTAAGCGCTCTGCGGAGGGCAGATTCTGTCGCATTCATAGCAACCAAGCGTTTTCTTTCTCGTCAGACCTTGCGTCTTACGCAGATCGTTTAAAATTCGATATCACCAGAACTCCCTGGTATTGCGAAGGGGCCTAAAGTATAAGTTTGCGCCCATGACAACGTGCGAAGGCGCACATGTCACTTCTTTGGGTGTACGGCGAGCTTGTCTGAAAAATAATGCTCTAATATACGTGGCTTGCGCAGTTGTATTTATGTTCAATTTTGCAGGCGTGGGGCACATTTTATTCGATTCAGGAAGATCCCCACTTCCTCGCCTGCCGCGGACGCTCATGTTCGAAGGCCTTTCCCATTGGACCCTCTGGCATCTAATACCGGAGGCTCGAATTTTATAGCCCTCCTCCTGTCTACGATTGGATTCAAAACTCAGATGTGGTAAACGCACGCCGCGGCCAAGTTTTTGCAGCCTCGAGTGATAAGTGCGTTTTACTGCTTATGCTGCCGCGGGCGCGCACTATAACTGAAGGGTCGGGTGGCGCGTCGGCATTTTCTTTCTTTCTTCTTCTTTTCTCCCATCTTCCTCTTTCTTTCTGCTGGGGCTTCCCGCTTTTCACTAGCGCGCTGTTGGAGCGTTTCTCGGCTGCAGAGAAGAGATGCGATGCACGGGCGCCGTAATAAAGTGGCCACGGTATTAACGGCGTTAATTCTGGAACGAGGCCGCTTCACACGTCGAATATATAGGAGTCGAGAGATAAGGGGCGCCGGCGAGGCATCGCTCTCGCTGGGAGAGTCGTCTTTGTCGTTGGTGCAAAATGCGCCCCGTTCGAGCACATACACGCAATAGGTGCAGGGCGACCGTATAAAGAGCCTCTCGCGCAGTCATTTTGGTGCACACGCGTTGTCCGTGGTGTAGGGAGAGGCGGAGCGAGAAAAGGAGGCGAGTGAAGTCTTGGGGGAAAAAGCAAATGCAGTGTAAAAGGCGTCGAATTCCCTTTTAGCTCTATCTGGTCGTTTTTTTTTTTTTTCCGCGATGCCTGGCGGGGCCTCGTAGGACGATTCATGAGCGCGACGTACACGTGTTTACCGCCTCGGAGCGTTACCGTGTAATACAACCTGGAGGAGCGATAAACATTTCTCCGTTTGCCGTTGAGTCGCGCGTCCCTCGGCTTGCGCGGCGGGAGTCGTAAAGGGCTTGACTGGAGCGTGATGCGCTCCATTACGAGCTCCGGACGCGTTGTCGAAGACGGCGTCGCGCGCCGAGAGGCTCGTTTGAGGTGACATCCCCAGGGAGCGTGTAAAGGGCGCGCTGTAAACGGATGCACACGCGCCAAACAAGAGAAGCCGAGTTCCCTGAAAGGGGGCGATCGGCGCCCTGATGCGCGGCGTCGTGGCAGGGCGGCGATCTCTCGCAGTCAAGTGGTCTCGAGTGTGCTGTTTTGCACTTGGCGGCTGGTGCATCCCTCGTTAAGGACGCGAGCACCTTCGCGACTCCCCGGAGGCCTTTGGTGTGGAATCGCGCTTTGTTCTGTTGGAAACGCTCTCACCACGCTGTCAATGATAGCCCTGGGCTGTGGGAGCAGAATCTTCTTTTTCTTTTTTTTTCTTTTGCACTCGACTTTCGCAAATAGTTGAACAGGAGAGCCATTGGATGCCCGAAAATCCAGAATAAATGTATCGAATTCAGTTTGACCGTGGCACGTTAATTGGAGTTCCTTCAACACTTTATACTTCGTCTACGCATAATCTCAGTGAGAGCTAATGGTTATTACCATAGACTGCTGTCATGTTGGATACCAAAAGTAAAGCATTGAATGTGTGAAGCGGCCTGGCGTGACGAGTGTTTCTCGAACAGTATTCGTGACCTCTATTTTGATGGTTGTGTTGGTGCACATTCGTTGTTACTGTTAGTTTTTCGTTGCTCTTCTGCCGTATCATTTATTTACTGAGCTTGGGTACTGAGGATGAAGGAGATTGAAAAACTCTACATTTGGCCCATATGTCCGCACATGAATACGGTCATATGTGCATATATGCATATATGACTGCTTGAGACATATAACACTATTGTTCGTTCTTAGTTTGCCAGTGTAGATAGCTTTGCCGCTGTGACCAAAAGTGAGGTAACTGTACAAACGGAGTCACCTTTAAGACACGCCACTGCCGTTCTTTTCACTCTCTAGTAAGTCTACTCCGTACTTTATGCCCTGCTACGTGGGCTATGACCGCAGTATTCCGGTCTCGACAGTGTATTGACTGCTTGAGAGTATAACACTATTGTTCGGCGCAGCACATATCAAAGACGATAGGGCGAAGTGTGAAGGCTGTAGAGTCGTGTTATCTTTCTGCGTTCGGTATACGGAAACAGGTACAGGTCTGACACCGTGCGTATCGTGCTGCCCTCCCGCGTTTCTTTTCTGCGCTGCTTCAACGAGACAGTACCGGTGTCTGTAGCTTCGCCGACTGGCCGCAACTGCACCCAAGACACACGCTCACACGACGTGCCGCCCGAGCGCCTTGTCAAAGTCGGCTTCCCAGCAAGGCGCCAGGGCGTGCGGAGAAGCGCGCGCGCAGATGCCGCGGAAGGGCCATTTGCTTGGCCAGATATCATTTTTCCATTCGACTGGCGATGCGATTTTCTAGGCACCGATTTCCACATCGAGAGAGTCATCCGCTTCTCTTGAGCGTCTTACGGGCTCTCGCCTAGGGGTGTGGGGAGGGCGGTTATTCCTCCGGTGGAGAGTACTGGCGCGATGTTGCGCTTATTTACCAACGCGAGAGAAGGCAGATTCTCCGCCTCGGGAGACGGCGGCAAGGCGGAGCGTCGTTTCGGAAGAGTTTTTGTGTGCAGGAACGTAGGGTGGGTAGGTGGGGGGAGGGGTTGTAGCGAATGAAGAAGAAGATGGGCCTAGCTGAATGCCTCGAGGCGACTGTCTCTAGCGTGCGGAACGAGGGGCTATTTGTCCCCCCCCCCCCCTTCATGACGCTTTTGTTTGACGGCAGCTGCCGGAGATATTTTCATTTGGAATGGACGCCAGCCGGCTCGTCGCGTGGCCCCGAATAAAGCTCCGGCCGGCAACCGTCTGCAGCCGCTGCCTGCCTGTGTTTACAGCCTCGAGAACGTTTTTTTCTTCTTTTGCCTCCCGACGCGTGCTGCGGGCCTAGCAGCGCGGCGGCCATCGCGGATGCTTTTGTTTTTGTGCCCCACGACTCCCGGTCGTCGGAGTTTAAGCCGCACACTCCCTCCCAGTGGACGATTTATTCCGCGACCCGCGAGCATTAAGAAGTTATGTGTTTGAGGAGGACAGAAGGCCGTTTGCTGCCCACTTCTTTCGGCTCGCGGCCGGAGCGCCGTCTTTATCTTTTTGTCTCGCCGCGTGGCCCCAGTGCATAAACGCTGATGCAAACTAGGGTCTCCCTGGAGCGGCACATTCAATTTCCAGCGCGTGTTTTCCGCAGCAAAAGAGGCGCATGAGTGTGCGAAGCCGCGGCTCGCAGACCCCGGGCGCCGCCACCAGCTCCGGGCTGACGTGATAGTAATCCTAATTTCATTACGACAGCTGCGAGAAACCCGGAGCTTCCCGGCTCGGGCGAAAAGCACGGACACGGTCATTGCGGCGAAACCGATTAGAAAGTTTTGGGGGGCCTCGCGCGCTTCAAAAGCCGATGCTGCCGGCGTTGTGCGCTCGGTCGCGGGGGGAGGGAGAGAGCCAGATTTTATAGCGCGCCAATGCCGACAATCCCGGAGTGCCTGGCGGCCTCTGGCGGCCGCTGCATTAGTTTTGTCCTGCTTTTTTGCTTGCTGCCTCTGTCTTTTTTTTCGCCCCATCTTAATGACTGGCTGTCTTCGTCGTCTGCAGACGGGCGTATAGTGCAGGCGCCACCGCCACCAGCTGTATGACGGTCGCGCCAGACAGATAAACGGCCTTTACGAAGCAGAAGCGAACTCTCGTGTTCCTGGGACGTTTCCTTTTTCCTTCCGGCGCTTCGGTGAACTGAAGGACAACTCTTTCCTAACACGAAATCGCAGCATCGTTTAATGAGAGCGCAATGGCGACACATCTTGCGGCACTCAATATCGCATTGGTTCTCCCAAGTCGCAGCGATAATAAATATAGTATAACATACTACGTGTACCTGTGTGTTTCCAGGTGTACTTTCATATATTCTTTTACCATTGCCAACGCAGGAAAGCGCTTTAGTTGCCCACGTCTACAGGTGCGCTGCAATGTTGTTCGCCTCTCACTCGTCGAGTCACGTTGGGGATTTCGGACGCACTCGATGCACCCACCTGCTCGTCGGCGCGTGGGCCAAGTGTGCACCGCAAGCTTCGCGAAATGGGGAGGGGGGTGGAGAGAGCGTGAATGCAAACACCTCTGAGCTCTTATATCGACTTAGCGAGGAAACAGGATTACGCTGCCACCCCCTCCCCCCCCCCCCCCCACGCGCAATCGGCCGTCCCGAGGGAGGCGAAGCGCAAGCACGGCGCCTAATCTACGTTTAATGCCGTTTAGTTTCGTACTATCGGCATCTCGGACGCAGCTGATCCCCGTGTGTATACGGGCTTCCGGCGGCGACCAACTCCGTCGCGGGTGCAGTGACGACGCCGGTTCCTTGCGTTCCTCCATCCTTTGGGCTGAGAAAGCGCGCCTCCTTTGCCCTCTTTCTTCTTCCTTCTAGCGATTAGGTTCTGCGGCTGCTCTCCTCTAACTGCCTTTTCATTGAAATAAATGGCCGCTACTGCGATGTGTGGGGCGAAGCAGCGCAATCTCTGCGGGGCTTTAAAATGAATCGAACTGTGGCCGAAAAACGCCCGCTTTTTCTTGGTGTCTCAGCCCATGGAACTTCGTAAGTCGCCTCCTTCGTGTCCGTGGCGTCCCCTTCCATACGTGGCGACGCTCGCGCGCCGTGTGCTGTCGCCGCCCTTTTGTTTATTACTCGCGAGCTCTTTCGGGGAGATTAGTAAACGTGGACTTTTCTCTCTCGCTCTGCTTCGGGCCCTGACGCCTGGCGCGAATTTCTGTCGGTATCGATTTATAATTTATAATTCTTCTTCTTTAGGCGCTAAGTTAGAAACGATCGCCCGCGACGTGTTCTGATAATTCAGGAGAACTCGAATTAACGTGCCTCTTTACAGCGTGCTCGTGAGCTTTACTTCGTTGCATGGAACGTGAGATGCCGGGCGCTAAAGAGCCATGCTTTTGGAGCCCGATAAAGGCTACGCACGGACTGGCAGATAAACATATACAGGGGTGACAAACAGTGCCAGCTGCATCCTGTGTGCAATGAATATGGCTGTTGGCACATTGTGGCATGTGCAACTGAGGGTGGCGTGCTTGAAAAAGAGCGTGGGATCTATAATATTGTCCAGATCAGTTTTATATTTGTGTTGTCGTAGAACTGTTTTCAGCGCTGCTTTGCTAGAGGGCCGCCGATTTCTTTTCACGCTTGCGTGGATCTGCCGAATTTCAATAGCGCTGGCCATATATGCATCTGCTTTGTGAAAACCGAGCAGGACAGAAGACCGCGTTTTGTTCAGGCGGCGGGAATGTTTGTGTTTGTTGACTTGCGCGGGAAAGTGACGCGGCACGCTGCGGTAGCCCATTGGCTGTGGCGTTGCGCTGCTGAGGTCGCGGGTTCGATCCTGGCCGCGGCGGGCGCATGTCATTGTAGGCGAAATGCAAAAAAAGAAAGAAAAAAAAACGCTTGTTTACTTAGATGCACGGTAAAGAAACCCAGGTGGTCAAAGCTAATCTAGAGTTAGTCACTACGGCGTGCGTCAGAATCAGTTCGTGGGTTTGGCACGTAATAGCCTAGAAATACTATTTTAACTAGCATATCCGCCCAGCTTCGCTTTTCGCACTTCATTGACACCCGGATGAAGCGATGTTTTTTTTTCTTGCGTCTTATTATTTAAGGCGAAATCAGGAAAGGTATTTTAGACTACACATTTTGACGAACTACTTTAGGGCACATATTGCAATTTAGGAATTGAAGCCAGTGAGGTCTTAAGGCACCTACACCTGGAACGAATTGTGAAACAACCAGTTTTCAGATAATCGTTGGTCAAACTTGCAGTAAAGATGCACCGTTCCACTTACTTCTTTAACAAAATGCCTTTTTGAGCATTGAAGCACAAAATTAATTGAAACGCCCGTGTATTTCGTTGGACATCTTGGGACCATGTATATCGAAACTGAGGTCACCCAGAATTCGTTCCGAGCGAATGCGCCTTGCGAACTCACCGGCTACAATTCGTAAGTTGCGATATCTGCCGCGAAGTAATTAGTGTAGTATTTAATTTACAAAATTTTGGCGATTAGTGTTAGTTGTTCGGTTTAAGTCTGGCGGTGGCTGTACGCCGTCGGGGAGCGCAGTAGTTCTCGAAAATCGATTTACCAAGAGTCATGTACAAATTTTAATGATATTACACTGAAGCCTTGTTGAAGAAACGTTAAACTGAAGGACTTGGAGCCGGGGATGGAGCTCTCGCCGGGAAAACCATGCCCGTCTGCTGCTGCGCAGTTCGGTTCCGGGTTGTACTCAAAAGCACATAAATAACTATTGTGCCCTGGCCATATATACACTGTGCATGTTGAGAGAAAAGGGACGGGGGTTACTTGCACGTTCCGGCACTGAAGAGCGTTTTCGCACGGGTGATTTGCATATAATTGGGCTTCAAAAGAAACGTGAACACGTTGTTACCTCGCCTTCTGTAGTAGATGCGTGCTGTGACGTATGGCCGGTTCAGGGGGGCTCTCCCCCGTGGCGGAAAGATTTTAATATGACTCTTGCATTTACTCTTCGTGAGAGTTTGCTTTGCCGCGCGACGCGAATTCGGGCGAAGTCTGTTCTTTTTCTTCTCGCGATTCTGTTTCGTTAATACGTGTTTCCAGATGAACCCTTCGGCCTCACGCAGGCCATGGAGGTTCTTCATTCTGGAAGGGCGAGCTTAAGCTTTCCGGGATCAGCAAAAAAAAAAAAAAAAAAGAAGAAAGAAAAAAAACGCGGGGTAATTTAATTAGCCGCCGAGAGGTATTGCGCGTCCTTGCTTTCCGCACCGTTCGCCGGCGCCCCGTGGCTGATCGCAGAGCGCGCTGCCCTCGCATGTGAGCTGCTGCAGCGTTCGGTGGCCGCTGGATGTGGGGTGAACGACCGGCAGCTGCATCCCTGCCTTCCTGCTGCGGATGTACGTACGCGATCAGAATCTGTGCTACACATCGAGCACTGCTGGGCTCCTGTGTGTTTCATGTAATATGCACACTGGCCGATATAATCTGGATCACTGTGCTTATACTGAAGCCGGAAGAAGCTACGCGGACGCGTGATTTTCCCGCTCGCTGCGATATACGCATCCACGTGTGTGTTCCTGCTCGTGCGGTCGCGTTTGCTACTTGATTTGTGTGTTCTGGCTTGCCTTGCCTTTTATAGGTCAATGCCCAGCTGGAAACAAAACAAGCTTTTTTTTTATTCTTTTGTTCTTCTTAAACATTTGCGTGATCCGCCTAATTTTGCGCCTGCGTGTTCGTTTGTGCTTGAGGTTTTGGAACCAGCGCTATAATAGGCGCGAGCGACCATATTCGGAAGTGCAATAGTAGTGTGGCCGTGTCAATTCTTACGTCGCAACTAGAGAGAGAGCAATAGAAGAAAAACAACAGTTGGTTGCGGAGAAGCTCTTTCTCTCTCCTTGTCCCCTCCCTTTTTCTCTAGTTTCTTGGTTTTTGTTCCTTTCTTTTTTTTTTTTTTTGCGACGGTTAACTAACGATTCGCGATCGAGAACTTTTGTATGGCGACGGCGCTTTGTGTTCTGGAGAATCTTAGCAGTGTTACGAAACTTACTCCGTTTGTCCCCGTAGCTTACTATATCCCGCAAATGCTCCAGCCGTCATTTCTTGCGCCCATTTGGACTTATCCCGCAAAAGGTTTCTCCTAATGCGGTATTAATTGGCGGTCTGCGTACGCGCAACGGAAACGACGGAACAACACTGCTGAAACGTGTCCTACGGAATATCGCGCGTGCAGGATATATTATGTAAATGACGGCATTCCCTAACAAGCGAATTGAGCGAACGCTATAACAGCAGGCGTAACGTTGCCCACGAATCAAGAACTTTTTGTGCTACTACATTGCTTATTGTTGGAGCTCTAAGGTGCTTCGGTAGTGGTCCTGGCTCCATATTTGGGGAAAAAAAAAAAACACTTCCTCGCGGAGAGAGTAGTTATGATCGCACCTCGAAGTCGATCCACAGTGAAGCGCCACGCATCGACTGATGCCGGTCTCATTTGCAGGGGCGACGATGATATGAGCCGTGCCTCGGGCTTCACGTGAGTGAAAGACGTGGCTCGTATTGCGCGCGGCAAGCGAGAAGGCTCCAACGACTATAGCGTAAAAATAAAACCGGTGCTCTCCGCCGCGTTATGAACATCACCGCCGGGCCAGGCGCGCGCGCCTTCAGCGGCGGTTCACGCGAGCTCGCGGACGGCGCCGTGTTTGGCTTAACGCGTGCTTATACGCCTCTGAGCCGCAAGAGGAGCGCTCACGTTTGGGGGCTAACCCTTCTTCGCGGTGTTTGTGCTGCGCTTCAGACGACGCCGGTTGTTTCCCTGCGCTGGCTGTGTGTACGTGAGCGGCGCTTTCCTTTTTTTCTTTTCTCCTGCCTGTAAGGGATTCGCTCGCGGCTCTAACTCCGGCTCCCTTTCCTCTCTCAGCCAAGGGTCCTTTTGTTCTTTCCTTTTTTTTTTCTTGCGCCTCCTGCGCACGCGTGCGACGTATGCGCCGCAGGACGCGAGCGTCATTACTTTGTCAGGAGGGCCATTTTCGCGTGCTCCGTCTCCTAATGACTCCGGCCGGAGTTTCGGTGCGCAGGTATTTAGCGCAGCACATCGGGCTTGACCGCCTTGACAAGCCGGCGCACTGAGTGCAATACAGCTTTTCTGTTCCTTACCTCTCGTATCCTCTGCTCGGCATTGCGTAACAAAAAAAAAAATTTCGAAATTAAAAGAAAAAAAAAAACTAAAATAGTTTGGGTGCAACACGTTGTTTCGCGTGCGCTGCTGGCGTGGGCTGCGCTGGAAGTTTTCCATCTCAACGCTTCTATGCCTCTTTCAAAGCGAGTTTTACTGTAAATTGGTCGGCACATAGTCGAGTTGCGGCGGACACCGGCTGAAACAAGGAGAATCTGTAAGGGTGTGCGAACATTCAGCACTTTCCAATACCGAATCAAATACTGTCATGTTAAATTCGGTCTTCGAATCGAATAGTCGCTATTTGTAAATACCGATATTTTTTCGAATAGGTTTCGAATATTTCGAAGCGTCAACTGCGCACAAACAAACATACAATCGGAACAAACGTGCGACAGATTTCACTCCCGCGCGCATAATACGAAGTATAAAAGATGAGAACTTGCGTAGTGTAGCAGGCTACGTCGCTCGAGGAGCTAGACATTACGGGCTATACAGCTGTCATTCCCACTGTCTGAGGAGCCCAATACGCATTGGAATGAACTGGTTATTCGTTCCTAATGCTTCAGTTGTGCTTTTAATAAACATTGTAACATGCAGTGTTATGAAAGGTACTTGCTATACTTTATGAATGCTAGAATGTGAACATCGTTTTATGTTAATTGTTAAAACGGCTGCTCGTTATTCGAAAGCTATTCGATATTCGATACGCTTAGATTCGCTTTTGGCGCTATTCGATTTGTATTCGATTAAGTCTTAAAAATTACTATTCGCACCACCCCTAAAAATTTCCGAACGTCACTGGTGATTCTTTTTTATCATGAGTTTAAACAGAGAAATTAACTCAACTATCTACACGAAAACTCAAGCACTGTACACTTCACCCACTTAAGCATTTTTATAAGCTTGAGGGTGACCCTACGTGCCCTGCCCCTAACCTACCCCCCAGCCGTGGACACCCTGGCCTTTGATTCCCTATTTCAGTTTCTTTCTTCAAATCACCTCACTTTGTGTGTTATGTACGTATACGTGAACAGAACATTCACGCAAAGCGCAAGCACTAATTTCGTTTTGTTTTTTTGTTTTCTTTTTTCTTTGCAGGTAATGTGCCCTTCTATCTTCTTCAGTTTACGTGTTTCAGGGTATTCAAGGTAAATTTGTTTTCAGTTTTGATTCACCCCTTCTTTAGGCTTCCTTTTCTTTAAGTTGACGTACTCTCCCATAGATTGTAACTTAAATAACGAACTGGTAAACATTTGACCAACTGTAAATTATGTGCCGCGAATGCCAACAGAGAGTAAAAAGAAACTAATAAAAAATGTGAATGTTTTGCTGTATATACAGTCACCTGCGTTTTTATTCTGACATCTTTAAAAAATAAAGATCTAACGCTTAATGTTGCTTTACTTGTACTCAGATTTCGCAGCAAGGTCGCATTTTCCGGTCTTCGTCGGTCAAAAAGCACACGGCGTCCTTGCCTGCCTATTTATTGTGGAAGAAATTGAAAACCAGCGTCGTAAGGCGCATGCACCTCGCAGACGCGAGATAATTTTTCCGTTGCTTTACGGCGACTAAAAGTCCGGACCACCTAGGCAGTTAGCGATCCCAAGGGTTTTGTTGAACGAAGGGCAAGCACTTCATTTCCTTTCCAGGTCGTTCGACTAGAAATGCAGTTCACTTTAGTTTATGTATGGGATTTAAACAAAAGGGAAGTTCGCAGGAAGATGGAGGCTTAAAGTGATTGTGATCGAGCAAGGAATGTCGCTAAAGCCAAAGTTTTGACACGGAGACTTGCCTTTGTCGCGATGGAGGCAACTCTTGTCGAATGCGTTGGCTCCAGCGACATTCCTTCTTCACGTATCATTTAGCGATTTACGATTTACTGGTAGCTCTGAATATCAAAACGGTGCAGGCAGGAGATATGAAGTGAGCAAAGGATATACCTTCGCCGCAAACGTTGTTATAATATTGCTGTATAGGAACAAATATTGTTCCGTTAAATAAGAGCAGTTTCCGTGCTATTCATCGAGCCTCACCCCAAGAATAGTCCCGAGGCTTTCTGGCACTCATCTCCCGTCCGAGTAATCCTGATAGGTGGAAAAACACGGGCAATCCGCGTCCTTCCCAACACGCGCATCGCTGCACGCACCGTCAGCGCGGACGTTTTAGTTTACAAGCTAGTCTAGACTTTGAGGCACGAGCGAGCGGCGAACCTGGCTCCTGGTGTCTGTCTCCCCTGGCAGGCCGCGCGCTCGTGTTGTGAAGAGAGCCTGTGCGCCGTACTTGTGGCCCTCGTATTCGACTTTATTTGAGCACTGAAGAGGCGTGTGCGTTTGTAGGCGCGCGCGCCGCTGGCGCTAAAAATTTGCCGACGCCGTATTTTTGTTGCGATTCTTTTTCACGTTCCTATCTTCTTTTGTACTGCTTCATTGGCTCGCATGAGGCCGCGTGCTCCCGCTATCGTCTGGGTCGGGCACTCGTCGGCACGGACGATAAGAAATTAATAGATTCAGAGGAAAATAAGCCTTACAAAATACGACCCTTGGCTATAGGAAAAACGAGAAGGGGGGGGGGGGCGCTAAAGAAAAAGGAAATAATTTTTTTTTTTTTTGGCAAACATGGGCACTGCGCCAGCAATTGAGAGTTGCATTGCCTTCATCGCTCGGCGTACCAGCCGGACGATAGAAAAGGGTGGAAGGCACAGACGAAGCGAGCCAAAGAACGAACCCGCGCGAACCTAAGTATTTTAGGGACTTTAATGTAAACGTCACAGCAACGCCACTGCTTTGTGCACCACCAACGGCACCTTCTCTGACTCGGCGCTCGTAGCATTGAAAGGCATACATGTCGCAAAGAAGCAGGCACAAATATATGTCTTTTGAGCAAAATACCAACTATAGGCCAAGAAGCCGTTCTCTTGAAGCTTGTAGCACTGTTTCAGGCGACCGGTATTTGCCACCTGCGAGTGTTCTGAGACAGACCCAACGCTGTGTCTGAAATTGCGCTGACCTTCTCGAGAGGAAGAAGGCACCGTAGACCGTATTGAACCTGCGATATTCCTATAAGAATTGCGCGCCCCAGCTACCTGCGCTGCGACATCATCGACGAAGTGCGAGTAATGTAAGTAGCTCATGGGGTTCGGGCCCACGCTTGAGAGAGTTTTTAGCCAGCCACGACGCGACCGAAAGGTTTGCGAAACAGGAAGCCCACTGTAGCCGCTGTTCTCGAAGCCCTCGCCTTCCTTACTTATATAGAAAGTGAATTCAGTGGAGCTTTCTTGGCACGTGTGAAGACGACAGGAACAACAGCGCCCCTCGCCAGCCCCCTTCTACAGTGCACGTAAACCAGCAACGAGGTGAAAGTCGAGGAGTACACTGGCGGCTGTATGATGCCTATAACGTGTAGCACCCGGAACTCGCGCACATCTTCTCCGAATTTTAGATGACATCTGCCTTTTTGTTATGACTTGGCCGTGCAGTTTTCTCAATAATGAAGTCAAGCAATAGCAATTTCCGATTCACAGCACTCAGGTCCAATCTAGCTGTATACAAACACTATCGCATGAAATAAAACGTTCCGTGAAGACGAAATTGGCTCACATTCTTTAATTATTTCAGCCCTCGTAAAGCAGATACACTTTGTGGCGGTTATTCGCTACTGTTTACTCTAGCGCGTCATCATGGCAGCGTCTCTGCACTGTCACCGCACAGTATGCGCTTTCATATAGCGATTCTATGCTCTTCTATTCGAGATATTAATTCCCATAGTGTGAAACGAAAAACATGCGCTCCAGTTACTTTTGTGGTGCGATGTATAAAATAGCGTTTTGTTAATAAAGTAAGTGGAACAACAGTGCACGCATTTATTACGGCGAGTTTGACGGCGCATAGCTCGAAACTGGTGTCATCCTGGAAATTCATTCCAAGTGGATACGCCTTGCAAGCTCATCGCCAACATATTGCAATATGCGTCGTAAAATAATCGAGTAAGAAGCTAATTAGTAAATTCATGTTAATTAGAGTACGCGTTTCGATTTCTTGTGAAAATAATGTATGCCTCTTTGAACAGCCCAGCTCAAGGACTAGAATTATGCCATCTACCACAGGCGATAACCAAAAATTTTGAAAACTTAAAAATGATCGCCCGGTATATTATCCTGTGTGTTAGCTTCTCTCGGCAAAGAACAGAAACTCGGAGAACTATCCTCGCCTTGGGATGCTAGAAAGTGGCTTATGATGACGCTGACAGACCTGAGTGACATCAACTTAGCACGTGCAAAAAAAAAAAAAAATACGGTTGGTCCACGCGACGTTTCGAATAGGTTCCTCCTGGATGCGGGCACTATCTAAACAAGAACGGGCGATATCAAATGTGTTTCACAGGCAAAGTATATGCGGAGGTTGCAGGCTGAGTTTCTTTTCTTCCGTCTTTTTACCCCGTTTACTGGGTTTTGCACCCCTTAGTGGTGGGCAGTGCGTAAACGCTCACTTCGCCCGCGACGCGCTCTGGACGCAGCCGACGCACGCGGCCCAAGGCGTCGGCCCGAAGGGGGCGAGCCTTTATCGGCGTTGCCCGCTTGGAATTCCGTTCTGCGGGAAGCGAAGTGACATCCTGGAAACGGATGACGGACGAGCGCGCGGCGCAAGCGTCCTTCCGCAATGCCTGCGCTACGGACGGGAGGGTTGGCGCCAACAATGCGTGCCGCAGCGCTTCCTCCCCCGCGTTTCGCCAGAGCCGCGCGGCGTAGCGCGCTTTCCGGGGCGCCACTTTGATACGGGGAGGCCGCGGATACGCGTCGCTTGTCCTTCGTGTTTCAGGCCCTCTTCAGCGCCTGCTGCGTCTTACCGACGATCCTTGCCGAAGATTGGAACTTTTCATTTGTTTCCTTTTTTTTCCTTCCTTTTCTTGATTCGCGTTTGTCTCAGCTGTGACTCGACCGGCATGGCACGTGCGCGACCCCCTTGGCTCTTCTCTTCCGTCACCTCTTTGCACTGTGAAGCGCGCTAGAGTCGGGGACAGTGTGAACGGTTCGGCGACAAGATTAAATATACCCGACATCTGGACACAGTCGTTGCATGAACAGTAAAGCAGTCTGGCTATATCGTGTAGTCGATTTCATTTCAACGATGGCGTGCCTTATAAGTTTGGACGTTTCCATCGAGAGATTCCAACGTTTTCGTGTTCTTCGGTGAAGGAAACGGTTACGCCAATAAGCTCAGCTTCACACAGGAATGGGAACTTGTCACGCGTCTTTTTTACTAGTCACGTGTATTTTCTCCGTGAATACGAGAGAAATACGTCTGAGAAATGGAAACGAAACTAAACACTGCAGTTTGGTTAAAACACGTTGGCGGGCTTGTTGGTTAAAATCCATGACAAAGTGTATAAGCGCGACTGAACGAGGACGTAGAAAGACGCATCTGTTTCTTTCTGCACGCGCAGGAAGTTTTTTTTTCTTTTTTTTTCAAGATTGAAGAGTGGCGTTACTGTCCACAACTATAGATGCTGATTGGTTTCAATCGGTATGACGCACGTGCATACGATGGTGACGTGGAATCAGGAGTCATTGTGCCGTGATCTTACGAGATAGAGGAGGCCTTGCTCGGCTAATGCATCGAAGGAATGCATGGCCATAATTGATGTTTACTGTCGCTGTCGATGCTTCTGCATCCACATCGACACGGCCACTTGTAGCGAAGGTCAATTAATTGTGAAGCGCAGGGCTCGTAAAAATTATTATGCCAGAATTATACGAGAAAATTACTGTATCATACAAGACGCGTTCGCGTATATGTAGTGTCGCGTCCGAGCTGAATGGTCCCATTATTTAAAATAGTTGTTTCAACATAATCTCCAGGCCATATTAATAAAATACAAGTGCATAAGTAATTGCACTTTTGAGGAATTGAAGAACTACTTCATATATTTGCAATAATTCTTCAATTTATTTTCCTTGTTTCGCTAGTAATGTTATTGTTTGTTACCATTACGGCATGTCGCGTTATAATGAATTATATACGTATTCGCGCTAATATTTGGTGTAAAATTGGAATATTCTTTGCATATAACAGTTTCAGCCACAGCAATACTTTTTTTTTCCGAACCGCTGTTTTGTTTACACTTTTTTTATTTTATTAGTTTTACAATTTCTGCTCAATGTCCTGTGTGAATCTTGTAATTATTATTTATAGTACGGTTATTATCATTGCCTATTCTGCGGTGCACTTTCTGTTTGTTACGCGTTCAGTGTCTCAAATGTTTACCTTCATGTTAATTTGTATGCAAGGGTCTCATAGGAATTAATGGGCCTAGTTAAGGGGGGCTGTTGATTCAGCGTTCACTCCATATTTATTTCCAGAAAGTCTTGTGGAAAAATAAGTATTAATTGAATTGAATTATTAAAAAGTGGGAACAAATCGGTTAGTATTTTGTAATCTTTGCCATGGGGCCGTGTCGTCCTTCTTTATTCTTAAATTCACACTAGATCTACTGACACCATTAGAATTGCTGCAGTTGTGATTGAAAGCTTTAGCTCACGCTTTAATCAATATGCGAATCATACAGTGGCACTGGCTTCAAATCTTTTCACTGAGAGCTAACGCTTTTTTTTTTTATTTTGCGCTGCATGCGCGTTCAGTGGCCAAAGCCGCTTTGACACTACAACACGTAACCAAATAAGTAATGTAACCTCGAATAAAACCATCCGCACTGCGTTTGTAAATGTACGTGTACTTGAGGACTGGCACCACCACGCGAAGGTGGCAACGGCTTCTCCCGTGTGAGTAGCATGGTCGAGCGGATTGCTCGGGGACCCGGAAGCAAAACATAGAGGGGACGCCTGATCTCGACACATGCGACGAGAACGCGCTTTTCGGTGCTGCGGCCACCCTTCTGTTGTGAACAAAGCGGGAAGGAACGAAACAAGAAGGAGAAATGCGAACCACACTCTGGTGGCAATTTTTCCTGTGACCGGATAGCGTGTCACGTCCTGGAGGCGCGACAGCTTTGAGCCGCGGCGGTCAGTCTCGGCGGAGGTTAGGTGGTGGTGGGCGGAAGGGAGGGAGGTTAGTCAGGAGCGTGCCCCCTGCTGCGGCGGTGTCAAACAAAGCGCTCGGTTCGCGCGCGACGCACGGCCGGCCGCGATTCATTTCGAACTGGTATCGAGCGCTCACGAAGGCCCAGGGTCTGAACTCGCGGAGCCGGATGTCAGGCTGTGGGTCGATAAGGGGTCGGCCAGACGCCGCGTGAGTAATGACCCGTGGAGCACTGCGGAGTGCGCGAGCAGTCCCCCCCCCCCCCCCCCCCCCGCCCGCATGCCGCGCCGATAGCCTTGGCGCCGGCCCGGCGACGCTTGACCCGCCGCACGCCTTCAGGTGCACCGGCCGCCAGCTCGGCCTGCCAGGTCTCCCAGGGCGCCTGCTCTGCGTGCGCCAGGAGACAGAGTCCTCCCTTTGTCGGTGACTTTAATTGCGGTCGCGCAATATCCGTGCGCGTGCGTGTTCGTATACGTGGACCGTGAACAGCGGAGACGCGCAGGAAGCGAGCGTCTCTACATGGAGCACATATAGACGCCGGGTCCTAGCTTCACTCATCCGTGTATTTGCCAATAAACTGCGCGATCAACTGCGAGCGGTGGATGGAAGAGCGGCACGAGTTATCCGTTGCATAACGTTGCACGTAGGCGCGCGCATAAACACTAGCGGTCGGATTCGGCAAAGTATAGCAACGTGACGTTTCCGGAAAACCTACCTCGACGTCGTGTACCTCGTGTCTGCAACCGATATCGATTTCTGGGTTGTGCATATCGCCCGTTGGTTTGTACGTGCACTTCGTCGTGGCTCCTTTCTCGAGCTTGCGGAGAGAGCATGCGTTTAGCACGCTGAGCTCGATGGATGTGCATGTGCCATTCTAGAGGCAACAGGTGACGCTTTCGTGGCAGCTTCGTGAATACCGTCCGTCGAGGCCATTGACCTGCAGTCTCCGTGTACACGCGCTATTCGAGGAAGCCAAATTTGATGTGACCGCAGCGTCTCTTCTGCGCTTTGTGTTCGCGGTGCCGCTTGCCCTCGTGCACAACTGCGGAATGCCGAGTCCACCGAGTCTGACAGACACTTGTGCTCGCATTTCTTGTCGGCATCTCGGTTGACCCTTTCCGGTGGCATCCGATACTCCGTATCGCGCGGTGTCTGGCGTCTGGTTAAACCGCGCGCAAACCGACGCTGCGGCGGCGGCCGCACGACATGCTACACCGGATGCACGTTGCAGCGCTTGCGGAGCATTGCAGTAAGCACATTGCTGAGCCATTGCAGTGTACTTGCTCCGCTCCGACTAGTAGTAGAACAGCTTTATTTCCATCTACTTGATGGAGGAGGCTGCAAGTAAAAGCTGCTCCAGTAGAGGCAGCTTGACGAGGACCGCAGCCCCCCTTACGGAATATTCGGCAACAGCATACATGCAAACATATATGCATCATACATATATAAAGATATATCTATATATATACTCTCATGAACCCACATTCTCGCATATGCACACCCATATCCATACAGAGCCACTGGTGACTAAATCAAAAATACTTAGAGTAGCTTGTGCGGTTCTCGTGGTGAATACAAATGAAACAAGAAGACGCCGCTGAACATTATATACACACATATATATATATACACACATGCATTCATATACCCGTATATGCATACACACTCGCATGCATACCTACACATATACATGCACATATACAGAAGCATATATACGCACTTTATATACATACTAGCCGAGAGGATGTACACTTAACCAGTAATTTAAAAGGCCTGAATATACAAGTCTCTCAGTTGTTGGGCCGTTATTTGGGTGATATCAACGCCTAGACTAGTATATTTATTTAGAAGCATTGGCATTGTGTGTGACAGCTTTTCCCTTAAATAATTTGTTCTGGGTGTGACCACCCGCCATATCTGTTTATGACGGGTAACATAATATTTGTCATTAAGTTCAAGGTTACAAAGTTCTCGTAGAAAGGAGCATTTCGCGATCAGCTTCCATTTTACGTCGCATGATATATGCGCCGCTTCATCTCTTATGTTTCGGTTGAGTGTGTGTTCCTTTTATATATTCCTGCTTGACGTCGCTTTTCGTCCTCTACACGGCGACTTGGGCCTGCATTGGCACTAGCCCAATTTCACTTAAGCGCGGTTCGTGATCTTTATGATCTTTATCGAAACTTGAACGAGCAAGCGAGGCACGTTTAATTGTATAGCGGGTGCAGCGTGTTCAGCAGGTTAAACATATAGCTGCTGTCAGGCGTCACACACACACACACACACACACACACACACACACACACACACACACACACACACACACACACACACACACACACACACACACACACACACACACACACACACACACACACACACACACACACACACACGCACACACACACGCATATATATATATATATATATATATATATATATATATATATATATATATATATATATATATATATATATATATATATATATATCCATTACAAAGTGAGCTGACGTATCCGGCATTGACTGTTTACGTAAGGAGGATCTCTGCCTTGTTTCTTGCCTTGCGAGACAGCGGCAACATCCAGTCACGCAGGTATACCGTCACCACTTGAAATGGTTCATGCGCATGCCTTCGTCTTACGAGAAGAAACTGCTGATTCACGAGCGGAAAGCGCAGGCCTCGTTGGCGTCTGTTTCCCTGGTCGAGGCGTGCTCGTCATACTCGGAACTTATTTAAGGAGCTTGCGCAAGAAACGCGCCCCTCTGGGCGTTTCTCACAGATGGCCGTCGTGGTGCTGCAATGGGCGCATTAGTGAGATCGGCCTGTTTTAATTAGCGCTCCGTGTGCGTCGCGAGCAGTCGGTACCACGCGACGCGCCTGCAACATATTATAATCCTCGAGCCATTGCCAGAAGCACTTATCTGGCCCGTTGAGTCACGCGCTTTCCTCACTCTATGTGTGCGGAGGGATTTGGTGTATCTGATTTAATCGCTGCTCGGACGCTCGTTGTCAATTTGAGGAGTAACTGTGCTGCTTGTGTATTGCACTGTAAGGAAGCTGGACCGGCATTAGTGTCCTTGCTGTCCCGTTCCGTTTTCGCCTCTAATAATGTGGCGGCATTGTTGCGATGTGCAGGAATTACTGCACCTTCCTTTATTTAAATTTCATTTACCGCGGATCAGTAAATGAGGTAGCGCGCCAGTTTTACTAAATAGCTAGTAGCGCAAGTTGGATTAGTGGGCAAAGTTTATGTCACATGTGCAGAGTTATGCACATGCTGTTCTGCGAAGTTTATGTTACTTTTTATTCCTTTCAGGAACTTAAGATTTCTTCAATTTTCTTATTATTTTTTTTCCATTTTCAAGCGTGTACATGAATTCGCCGTCTTTCGGCGCCTCCTTTACGCTATCCTGACAATGTTGACATTCTTTGAAGGCATGCAGTTCTCGGGATGTTCGCGTATGTAGGTCAGCTTATGCGGGAAATGGTCATAGAGATGGCCATTGGTCAAATTGTCGTTGACTTTCTACTCAGATGTTATGCAATGAAGAGACAGTCGGTCGTTCCTCCTAACGGCTGGTTCATGCTCTCCACTTCCTCCTTATCCCTTCTTTCTTCCTCCTTCCCCGCATGCCCTGTGCCTTTCAACTTTAAAGAATCGTCGTCGTCGTCATTCCTCGTTAAATTAAAGAAAATTAATTATGGAGTTCTACGTGCCATAAGTGCGACCTGCTTATAAAGCACGCTTGGTACACGAGCGTATGGCACTAGAATTTTGTGGTGGACTCGCTACTCATTATTTTTGCTTTTACGGCATATTTCGACACACTAAGGCATCGGGCTGTATGCGAAATCAGGCGATGATAATTTTAATCCGGCCATGCCCATATAAGCCGTAAAGCTGACTTCACACGACGGGCCGAATTCTGCAGTCAATTACGACGTGGCTCAGTGCCGCCGAATCAGGCCGCTCACGAGGAGATGCTACGCAAATGAACTGCTTGCGGCGCGATTCGTTGCATTTCTGCCACGTGACATTCGTCTGGGGACTGAATCAACGATCTGGCCCGCCATGGGAACCCAACTTTCAAAAATGAGTCAATAACCCGACAAGACCCATCGAGAGCCCTGCGTAAGTCTACGATCCTCACAAAGTACGTGCGCGTAACGAGGGACTGACGCAAAGCGGCTTAGATAACGCGTCGCCTTTGTGCATTATGTGTCGGATTTTGCGCACGTAAAATGAATCAAATGAGAATCACGTGTATAGAAAGGAAACCACCTTTCTCCCGGACAAAGGCGGAGATATAAAATTTCGCCACCGCGGAATTTATTGGGTTTATCTGGAAAAAAAGAAGTACGGAGGGATGAGGGGGGGGGGGGAGCAGAACCCCAGCTGTGTGCCAAAAGATGTTGAAAATCTGTCGCGTTTACGAGGAACGTGTTTCGACTTACTCCAGGTGATGCAACTGCTGAGCAGAAACGGGCGTTAAGGCGCGAGCAGCTTACAAAATCGATGCGAGCAGCGTGGTCGATATTCGTTTGAGTTACCGCGAACACAACGTATAAGCAAATGGCGCATACCTCACTTCAACGAGCCGCAAGGAAAATGGTTCTGGCAGCTTAGGCTTAGGCCAAGCACAAATCTCAATCTCATCGGAACTTTGCACCTCGGAGACTGGCGAAAGGCATCGGTAGTTCGTTCGTTCTTCTCTCTTTTTTTTTTCTTCTCCTGGTCCTCGCTGTCGTCTTTTCAGGTAACACAGCGGGGAGTCCACATTTCGTTATTAGATTGGTCCGACTGCTGGTAAGCACCAGCTTTGGCGATGTTGCTCTAATCGGAGCACGTCGTCTCGGCGCGTTGCTGTACCCGGCTTTTTGCATTGTCTTCCTTCGTCGCTCATTTGGGCTCGTCTGTACTCGCAAAGTTCACGACAGCGCCGCTCCTCACGTGCAAACAAGCGTGTGTAGCTTAAGCGGCACGTGGAAACTTATGTAAAAGAAGCAAGAAATTTCTGGGCGTACCGGTCTCCTCGCCGAGGTGTTCTTTTAAAACTCTCGCATTTGTTGTCTAGCTGCTTGGTCCTCCCCCTGTTTGCAAATATCGCATTGGTATTCATTATGCGCCTCTTCGTTGAGCGGAGTTCTGTGCGCGCTAAGTGTGGAATCGCGCGAGCGCAAAGGAAGAAGCGTACGTTATAAACCCATCCTTGTATGGAAATAACGTATACACACGCAGGCACGTGGGAAGAATCCCGCTTGCTCTTTTTTTTTTTTTCTCCCCCCCCCCCTCTTCCCTAGGCGCGGCACAAACTGCGTCGCTGCTTGCTGGAGGCGGAGGTGGTACGGCGAGGGGGAGACAGGCCTGCTTGCGTTCATGGTCGATGTCGTCGTCTTTGGCTCGGAATGTATTTGCTTCTGCATCTTCTTGGATTTACCGAGGCACAAGAACTGCGCAGCGTCTCGGCTCCTTAAGCAGCCACCGACTTGGTTTCCAGCTTTATGCATGCTGGAACAGAGGCGCATTTTGTTTTCACGGAAGACTTACGCTCCTTTGTGCGACAAGGCATATTTTGGTGCTATATACTCATTTTTCAGTGTGTTAGGATTAGCGCTGTCAAAGTGAAAAAAGAAAAGCACATGCGTGTGAGGCGTGGAAACTGGCAACTCGGTCACGTGGTAGAGAGCGGATGGGAAAGCATAAAAGAGCGTATATATATATATATATATATATATATATATATATATATATATATATATATATATATATATATATATATATATATATATATATAATGTTCTGCCCCTTCGCTTCTCGAAGAGGCAGAACATGGGTCAAGTGATCTCCTGGCAACACTTTGCAACGGTGGCGAATGCCTTTTAAATCATGTATCCGGGACCTGAAAGAGATGCGACGCAGTCTTAACGCATATTTCGCGTGTTTATCGCTAAATTGCCCCTGAATGTCTTTTCTTTACGTGCACTTTCAAAGCAGGTTGCGATTGGTGTGACGCTGACGAGTCGAGCTGGCGGTGGGCGTCTTGTATTTCGTGGCTTGGATTTGAATATAGTATTCATGGGCTGTGCGGCAATTAATTCTCGATCAGCAGATGCATCATTGATAAATTGTTCCGTTTTAGTGCCATAGCGCCTACAGTGCGCAGGAGAGAGAGAGAGAGAGAGAGAGAGAGAGAGAGAGAGAGAGAGAGAGAGAGAGAGAGAGAGAAAATAATGCAGAGAAAGGCAGGGAGGTTAACCAGAATTAGTTCCGGTTGGCTACCCTGCACAGGGGGAAGGGTTAAGGGGGATAAAAAGAGAAACAGAGTGGAAGGGGGAGATAGAAAGAAAGGGAGACAAGCACGAACAAACCGCGTACACTACAGAGCGGTAGGGGGCGGCGTTCTTAGAGTGTGTCGTGAAGCCCCGTAGACCGCAAGAACCTTAATAGCGCGAGTAAGGCCTTCAACGCGGATGTTCTTTCGGAGCATTGGCCTAAAGCTTTTAGTTCTGAAAGTGGACGATTGTACAACTGGTCCAGTACTCTGGACATAAATTGTCTCTCAGCATTGTATCGCGGGCAGACACAGATAATGTGTGCGAGCGTCTTGTCGATGTTACATGTGTCGCACGTGGGGCTGTTGGCCATTCCTATGAGGAAAGCATATGAGTTTGTAAAGGCAACTCCTAGCCACAGTGCGCAAGAAAACCTCATGAGCACAAGAGACAAATCGGTTGAGTGACTTATACAGTTGCCTCATTATGTGCCGTATTTTCCTGCAGTGCTTCAGGTATTTTGGATGACATTCGTTCTAGTTTTTCGTTCGCAACCACTCCCCTGAGTACTGCATTCGGCCCGCGGGTATAATAAATAAATAATAAATTATTTGAGCGGCTCTGCATGAGCGCAGCTGTTTGCATACTAGTTCGAGAGCGGCGCTTTGTGGGAGGCAGTAATGGACGCATGGAATTCTATTTATTTATTTATTTATTTATTTATTTATTTATTTATTTATTTATTTATTTATTTATTCAGTTACCTCACAGACTCCCGAAGAACTATGGCGTGAGGGGAGATGCAGGGAATTAGCAAAAAGAAAGGAGTACAAAGAAGTTATACATTGTTAGCGAGTAAACATGAAAGTCAAATGTCTAAAAATATAAATAACGCGATCAATGAAACAAAACGACTGTGTGAAGTAGCAAAAAAGGAGTACCAAGAAATTATACAAGTGATAGCTGGTGAATATGAAAGAACAAGGCTCTAACAATGTTAACGCAATACAAAACAAGCCAACAAACAAACAAACAAACAAAACAAAATAAAAACTATACAACTTCGCTAAAAGTATTTAGTTAGGTGCGCAGTAAGGTTTAGTTGTGATGAATTGTGGAAATAATATGCATAAGCGTGCTTTGAAGGATACAGGGTCAAGAATGTCAACTATGTATTTTGGTAGGTTATTCCAATGCTGAATGGCACGTGGTAACGCGGAAGAATGGAAAGCATTTGTTCGGCCAAAGATACGCTGGAAACTGAGATGATTATGCAGACGCCGAGATGTACGAGATGGACGAGTGAGCGGCAGGGCGGACGGGCGCGTGCTATGGACTATTTTGTGAAACAGACAAAAGCAATGCTATGGTTCTTCGTGATTCAAAATATGAGAGGGATAAAGATGGCTTAATGCTAGTCATGCTAGAGTCGCGGTGGTAATCTCTGACAATGAAGCGGGCGGCGCGGTATTTGGACTGACTCGAGAGTCGCGATTAGGTAAGCTTGATGAGGTGACCAGATATGTGGGCTGCGAATTCCAGTTGTGGCCTTACGAATGTCTGATAGGCGATTTGTCTGCTGAGGGCAGGAGCATCGCGCAGGTTACGTTTAAGATAACCGAGCGTACGTGAGGCTTTAGCAGTTATTTTTTCGATGTGGGCGGACCATGGACAGATTAGGTGTAAGGAGAATTCCGAGATACTTATATGGAGTTGGTGGGTGTGAAGGGGTTCTTATTCAGTCAGTAATAGAAAGCGGAAAATATCTTTTTGCGGTTGAATGTTATTGGTTTGCATTTATCAGTGTTTAGGGTCATTTGCCAAGAAGAGCACCAGTTAGTAATACGGTCAAGATCTCGTTGGAGAGCGACGTGATCGGAAGGTGAGCAGATGTGACGATAGATCACACAATGGTCTGCGAACAAGCTAATTGATGACGTTATTTCGGATGACAGGCCGTTAATATAGATCGGAAAAAAGTAATGGTCCGAGTATGCTTCCTTGTGTTACACCACATGTTAAATCGCTGATACTGGGAATAAAGTTATCGACAACGGTGAATTGCTTACGGGATGACAAGAAATTTCTTATCCAAGATACTGCTAGGGAATCGATGTTTAAGCATGAAAGTTTAGCTATGAGACGGCAACGAGCAACGCGATCAAAAGCCTTAGCGAAGTCTATGAAAATGGAATCTGTCTGTGGGCTCGTACGTATCCATGTTTAGGAAAATATCTGTAGCGCAGTGCATGCATTCGTGCTGGCCTTCTGCGGCCGCTTTCACGCAGTCGCCTTCGGAGAAATAAGGTGACGCAGAACAGTAGTGGAGCAAGACGGGAGCCGTTCTGGTCGCATACTTGAGTCACTGAAGAACGTACATTTGGGGCGAGTTGGTACGGTCATTATTTCTCCAGTGTAAAGGACGAATACTCAAGGATCGAGACGCAAAAATGACAGGACCGCGCGTTGGCCGTACATATATATACGGCCAAGTGCTGCTGTTAAGAGGAGCGCACTCGTTTGGGACAACCTTTTTTTTTTCCTTTTTCCTTTTCTTGAGCATTTGTTTTTCGCCGCACACTGCCCTTTTATTTATTTCCATTGCAAACTTGCAGTAGAATTTTTGCACCCACAGTGCGAGAAATTCGTGCTATCCGTGTCTACAAGACCGACGGGCCACGTTCGATGCTCGTCACCGTTGCCTTTCAGAGCAGATGCAAAGCTCGAGCAGCGGTTGTGCTCCAGCTTTCGCGCGCGATGCTCGTTAAGTCCACCTCACTTGTTCTGCGGGAGGCCTGCGGGAACGCTTTTCAGGGAATTGCGAGAACCCAACCGCCGCCACTGTTTTGTCGTGCTCTCTTTCCGACGCTCTTGTTCTTCCAGTTTTTTGTTTGTTTGTTTCTTGTCTTTCCTTCTTTTCTGCACTCCTGGCTGCCGTCTCTCCGCCGCGTGTGTCCGGAAATGTACGCGCGCGGAACCATTTAAATGTAAAATTATTCTCCTCGCGGGAGTGGTTTCCTCGGCCAGGGGCAAGTCTGCTCCCGTCAGTGCGACTCATAAAGCCTGCGGCTTCGCAAGCGGCTGCCGGTTGGGATTTCCAAGTGCGCCACGCTGTTCCGCGATTTGCTCCGATTTCTGCACGCGTCCCTGGCGGAGATGCCCATTGTGCTACAGCTGAGAGCGGCCCTTCACTTTCCGCCCGTTCGGGATCTTGTATGGACGCGCGATTTGTCCCCGAGGCGTGTGCGTGCGCGCGGAGAACGGCGCTGTGCCGTTGGCATTTTAATCATCCGGAGAGACTTCACGAGTGGGCAGCGAGCATGAAACATATCGTCGTTCTGGTTCGCTGTGCCTCTCTCTTCTCTGCACTCGACCACGTCGTCGTCGGCGGTATAGAAGGATGCGTTCTTTCTGTTCTTCGCGTAACAGTCGTTATGAGGCCCACCACTGTCGCGGTGCAACTGCGCACGTTCTCTGACATTATTCCACGACATGTATATTACGCATTTCGTAAACATGCAAGTCATCTATACAGTCATTCGTATTCAATATTCTTCAGTGCCACGTCATGTGCGTAAATAAGGTAGTTATGCCGTCTTCTTGGCCTACGTTGGGCGTGAGCCATAAAACCACCAACCCTGGCATTTACACGCACATTTATGTCATAGAAATTATTCAGTTTGCTAATTATCAAATTTTCGCGATTTATTTGAAGTTGTAAAAGCATTGAGGATGTTCTGCTGTAAATCTGATGAGGTCCGATATGTTTAGAAGAACGTCAGAATGAAGGTCGGAGAGTGTAGAGCCGCTACTACGAATATGGAACTCGAACTGAGCTAGATTCCGTCTTAATTGCGACAGCAATTATATGGACATTCCATGCGCATTTCTGCCATCCCCGTCGGCGTCGCCGTGAGGTTCCGTAAAACGTCCGAGGGCAATAATATAGACGCCGCGCGCCGTATGCTGTATGTGCGAGTGAAGACGTGCGAGGGTGTGCCGGCGATCGCGGCTCAATCTCGCGCACGCAAGGGAGAAAAGCGGGGAGGAAGCGCGCCGTTTTCCGTCGCGCGCAAAGCTCTGGGGGGAGGGGAGGGAGGGAGGGTGCGTTCTACTCCGGGCCGCTGTATCTCGAAAGCCATCTGCGGCGGGGACCGAGTCCGCCGCGCGCTGTGTTTTCGCGGCTTAGTTCGCGTTCATGCGAGACGCAACACGAAGGTCAATTCGCTTGCTGCTGCTGCCGCGCTTCCTCACTCCCGCGTTTTGGCAGCGAGTTTCCACGGTCATCGAGTGAGATGTGTTCATGTTTGCTTGTGCGTGCGTGACACCATGCTTCTTAATTTAATTAATGTGCCTATGTTTACAAGTTTATAGGTCCGATAAAACTACCATACTTACTAGCTAGCTAGCTGTCCACTAATTTGCTGTCGCAAATGACGCTTCGCCTTTCAGGCGAAACTGCGACTTTTTTTTTTCAATATACATGGAGTTTGGCGCGAGCCAGTAGAACAACAATGACAGTGAGATTTGAAAACAATGGTGATTCGTAGTGCCTGCAATTACAATTCGGCTTACATGAATAACTGGACGATAAACGTCTGCTTCAGAGCGAATATTTTCTATTCATCCTGAAACTAGTCCGGACCGTTTTTATTTATATCTGTGAAATCGAGTCGGCCGCCCGCTATGAATGAGCGAAACGTTCCACTTACTCGCCGCTCTGTGTGAAGGTATGACGCGTGTGTGTCTCTTTCGTCCACCTCTTTGTTTCGACCGCTGTCCTCGGAAAGGTATTCTCTCGGAGAGCAGCTTTCCTCGTCGTTCACTTAGACCCGGCCGCCCGCTCCGTGTTACAAATGAGATCCATGTTGTCGCCTGTCCTCAGGATGCGCGCCTGGTAGGGTGCAAGAAAAATAAAGGTGAGGAAAAAGGGAAGGCCGCGGGAGTGCCGATCATCGTGCATCAACGCCGAAGAGCCGAAGGAGTCAATCTATAGCGCTGTGTATTCGCCGAGCGCCAGTCTTGCGTAATTGGTCCCGATCGAGCCGGCGTGTGCGTTCGTCTGTGCATGCGTGCGTGCGGTGTATAGAAGACGGCGGGTGCCCCCCCCTCCCCCCACGCCCCATCCCCCTTCCTCTATGCCGCCCACGCCGCCGTGGAGTGCCGTCCTTGTCCCCCCGCACTTGTCACATCCCGCGCGCTCTTGGCTGACAACGCGTCCCCTCCTCTCACCGCTGCTGCAATCGACGGAAGAGGCTGTCGCGCAGCAAACTGCCGCTTTCCGTTGGCGGACTGCGACGACTCCAGTGTCGCGAATCGAGGCCACGTCTCTTTCGCCAGCAGTCTTCCCTCCCCACTGCTCCCCGGCGTCTCTGCCATCCTGGACGCCGTCGACTCGAGCGGCCCACTGTTTATTACTTCATTTTTGTTCCCCGCACCAGTCCTGTGTGGCACATGGCTTACCCTCAGTGGCAAGCATCAGCGGCAGGCTGAAGCCACCGCTGCGAACGCAACGCAACATGGCCGGATCCAGCTCCGCTGTTTCAGCTTCTCGGGGTGAAGGCTCGAAGACAAATGGTTGAATAGTACGACAGTGCTCGTTCTCACTGCGAAAGAGGAAATTTTACTGCTATTCTCGGCTTAAATAGGCCTATTCTCAACCTTATTGAAGTTGTTTTCGTTCCGTGAATTTGTCATTAGGGTCAGCTCCTCAAACACCCGTTCGGAAGGGATCGGGATTTCACTGGAAGTTCGTATCTTCTTCCTTCTTTTCTGTATGCCCTGCGCGTCTTGCATGCGGCGTGAACCCGTGCTACTGGCACTGTGGATCCTTCAGGCTGGATCGGGCGTCTAATCAGGATGTCTGTGTCGACCAAAGAAGTGGGCACCCAACGGCCGGCGCAGCCTTCTACTCACAGTCGCCGTGCAGTGTACGAACGCGGCCTGCGCCGCCTGTCGGGGCCCCAGCTCGACGCGACGCTCTTTTCCGGCCCATTCCCGTCTCTTCCTGCGCGTGCCGCCACGATGCTTTCTTGACGCTGCACCTCCCCCCCCCCTTTCCATTGCTCTTTCTTTTCGTTATTTCTGGCGACAACGCTTTCTGTTCTTTTTTTTTTTTTTTCGTTTGCTTCCCCGGAGGCGCCATCTTCAGCCCTTGGGGGCTTCTTCTGACTCGTCGAAGCGTAGACGCCCTGCGTCAAGTCAAGGCTGCGTATACGGAGGAACAAGCGAAGCCTGCGAGTTGTTGCGTGCCGCACAGCAAGAAATAGCGTTCCTAGTCCGTGCGTATGAAGCAGGGAGTGAACCTCTGCTTGCGGTCGTGTGATTTTTTTTTTTTTTCAGTGAAGCTGTTAAGGGATATACTTTCCCCACTATCGTGTGCGCGTGTATGAAAAAAAAAAAAAAATCCCGAAGATATAGTGCAATACCGAGCCGACCCGCGGCGGAGGAACCGCATACGTGGGCCAATCCCAAAGATAGATAGTACAATACCGGGCCGACCCGCTGCGGAAGTGAAGCAGGCGTTAAACACTCTTCATACGTGAGCCGGTCCCGAAGATAGTGCAATGCTGCGCCGGCCCGCGGCGGAGGTGCAGTTCTCCATTCGCTGGTCATCCTTCTTCACAGAGTGGACGGGCACTCAGTTTTCTTCTCTCCATGCGTCGCTACGTGCTAAGTAAAGCGAAGCGCCCGCAAGTTGTAATTTCGCTTTCAACAGTGCTTCGCACTCCAGCGATCGATCTCTTGAGCTCTGAACTGCTAGTCATGCAGGCTGTGCCTTTCTGTAAGCGTCAGTAAACATCATTGTTTGGTGTGGGACGTAGAAAATAAGCTCGTTCAACATTCTACGCAAAAACTGTATGTTTGACCGCACTGCCGCTGTAGGTAGCGCGATTTCTGTGAGTTCTGTATGCGAGTTTACTCTTGTCTTGTCTCTTGACGGTTGGGCGTCGACGTTATTTCGGTCGAGTGGAAGCGAACCACGCGTACTGCTTTCCTAATTTACTCTTTTGCCCTGTGTCAAAGTTCACGGTGCCTGGCTTCTGACTTGTGCGGGGACTCTGCTTTTCTCAATTCAGTCAGTTGGCCACTCTTTGTAATGTTGAAGGGTATTTGTTGACGCCAGCATGTCATCGAAGAGTGGGGTATCTTCCAAATAGATTATTGTGCCGTGATATCATTAATATAGAGCACGACGCACAATTTATTTTGTCTAATTTGAGTAACGTGTTATGTGAAAAAGTAAATGTCCTTCATTCTCTTTCTTCCACCGAGCAAGGTAATAGGTTCTGACACCTACCGGGGCCTCGATCGTCTCTTGAAGGTTCGAAGCAGCACTGGCCCATTCTAAACTATATCTGGTTTAAGAATTTTCAACTTAATTAAACGTATCCGAAATAGTTTATGGAAACGTTTCAAACAAGGCTTTCTCTTCTTCGACAAACGTTTGTATATATATATAAGGCAAAGAAAATCATGGAGGAGGTTGCTAGACCTGACGTCATCTGTACTTCTAACAGAACAAGTTTAAGGGACACCGCATCACCGTCCGTGCTGAAAAATTGAAGCTGAAGAATACTAGCAATCACGCTTAGTCACTTTCTATGCAATCATTTCCTTCAGCGTTGCTCCATAAAGGGACGCTAAACCGATAACAGTGGTGCTATAAAACTGTAAAGGTGCAAATAAAAACTGGCTGACTGACTGACTGATATGCTAGAAAGTGACGTAAAAAAGGGCTTAGGAATGGCACATTGATGCTTCCGCAGCAAGTCCTTGTGACTTCGTAGATTGTGGAAGCGTCTTTCACAGGCTCGTTGATAGTTTAACATTAAATTAGATATATTATACTGGGCTTTGTATACCCAACGAAAACGGAAACTGGTAGCTTTTATTTAGACTCTCTTTCGCACAGAATGGACCCAAGTACGCAACAGCGCAGCAAATTCTATGATGTCACAAGCCGTATAGGTGCCATTGACGTCGCGGTTTATAATATGCACGAAACTTAAGATGGAAAGTTCGGCCTTCATGTTTGCCGCTAATAAACCATTGTTTCCAGCCAAACAGAAGTACTGAGAGCTTTTAAATGTGAATGTACAGCCGGCGTCTAAAGTTTACAGAACGCACGATTTGAGTAAGCTTCGAATTTCCGAACAATTTTCACACGTAGCAAAAAAAAAAACGCAAGTCTCAAGTAGTCACGTTCAATGCTTTGCTTAACAACACGTTTAATCATATTTGTATACGTTACACACGGAAACTAAAGGAAGAAATTGAGTGCCTACGATAGAAACGGTGCATTGTGACGCATTGCAAATGGCGTATTTCGTCCTGCGTGAGGAAATCGAAAGTATGGCTACGAGTATATTCGTACATCGCGGGTTGCGCCGCCTGCGGTGGACGCGCCGAGCATTTCCGCATGTCGCATGCCGGTGACTTGCCCCGCTTGAAACCCTGGCTCGCGCCACGTGTGCGCTTCCTCGTTCGCTCCGTCTGCCGACTGGACGCGCGACCCCTGGCGATCGGCTTCCACCGCAGATTAGCGGCAGAGTACCTCTTACGCCTTATCGCCGGCCGATAGGGCTCGTTCCGGCTCGCACCACCAACTCGGTGCCCAAGGAGCGAGGGCCGCTCCATCGGAATGAATTACTGCCGACAACAAAGCCCCCACGACGCGAGGTCTCAATACGAGACTGGGCCGAGACGCAAAGTCATTTAACGCGCGTCGAAGGAGGCATTAGGCAACCCCTAACGACCGGGGAGCGAGGAGAGGGTGCCATCGTTGGCAATGGAGGCGCATTACGGCGCCGCGCACGGCGTTTTCGGCGCCGAGCTCCGGGCTGCTGCCGCTGGCGTGCGCCGCCGATTCGTTCACACGGGCGCCTTCTGGGCGCTCGCTAAAGCGTTCCCTGCCGCACGACCGGAATAGCAAAGGGGAACGAGTCGAGAAAAAAGAAGGAAGATGCGAGAGGGAGAGAGAGAAATCGCGTGCGGCTCAAAGTACGCCGTAGTTATGAAAACCAGCTGTTCGTGCGTAATTAAACATGTCCAGGCTCGTCTGGGAGTGAAACGGGGCAAACCGTGCAGCAGCGTAAACGTGCGAGAAACATTGCTGGAGGCGCACGTATCAGCCAGCGCCATTAATGCCACAAAATATCACTGCACGAATCGTGAAGCGGCCCAGTCCACCCTTCCTTAGCAATCCTTGACACGGCAGGCCTTGGTTGGCTGGCTCCCTCTGTTTTCGTAACCACTCCACTATTATTATCGATGTCTCGCTTCCTGCACGGCGTATACGAGCTATGAAAACAAGTGCGCCGACTCGAAAAAGAGGCATTACGGATGAATGCATTCGCTGTACGGGGACAGTCTGGAATCGCAGGAGTGCTTGGGAAGGGCGGTTTTAAGAAGTCTCAAAGGCCAGCTTCTTTCGGTGCGTTCCCTCAACTACGCAGTGTTCGCAAAGAAGTTCGCGGCGTCGTGCTGCACGGTGGGTCGCTAATGGCGCAATGAAAGGGAGGAGGCACCGGCGGTGGCATGGCCCAGTGGTTCGACGCGCTGCCTCCACTGCGACGGCGACCAAGGGCAGCGGCCGGAGATTCCGCAGAGCTGCGGCGGGAGAGGCGAAGCGAACGGTGGAGTAATTAAACGTCTGGTCATCCATTACAGAGGGGCTGCCAGTCAGAAAACACGGAGGAAGCACCGCAGACAGTCACCCCCCCCCCTACCACCCTCCCTCCTTTTCCCCCCACCCCTTGACTGGCGACTCATTGTTTCCAGCTTGGCGGCGGAAGAAGAAAGATGGGCGTCGTGTGTGACGCGCGAGCAATTGTCTCCGCCTGAGATCGAGAATTACGGTTCTTTGCACAAGCACAAGGCAATACTGCGTCGCTTGGCCGCCGAGCCACTTCTAGGCTCCAGTAAATTTCCGGCCTGCAGCCGCATCCCAGGGAAGTGAACCTGCCAGAGTTCCTCCTCCTGTTGGCCTATCATTTTCTTGCGCGCGCTGCCGTTTCCTCGTCCCGCTCTCTGTGCGCCCCCTTGCCGCTGTTGAGTGAAACTGCCCTCCGCGTCAGGGCGTCCGTTTTAGCGGCGCGTGCCGTCTGCCGCTTGACGTGCAGGGCGCGCTTCCCTTGCCTAGGCTCGAAAACAGCTGCTTGAATGGGCTTTCTCGAGAAGGTCGGGGAGGGGAAGGTGCTCCGCAAATAAAACCAATGCTCCTGCGCGCGCTTGACCCGCTTGGTGAAGGCTCCTTTATCGTGTTTTCGTTCTCCTTAACTCTGGCGCACGTTTTTGGCAGAAGGGTCGATCGCGGCGCATGTGCTTGAAATGTGCTTATCGTGCCACTTAAGTCGACGTGCTTTTGCGCCCTCGGATGCTCCGAGGAAGTGTAGAGCGGAGCGCAAAACACTACAGTCGGCCATGTGCCGGCTGCTTGACACGAAGCTCAATGTAGAAAAGGTCATACAAAAACTGCAGCCTCGCTGAGGTCGATCATCCTGAACAGCGTCAGTTCTCGTGGAGCGTTATTCTTTATCATTCCTGAGTAGCGATGCGAGACGTGCTTACAATGTTTCGAAATAAACAAGTGTAACGCAACGAGACCGCAGTTTGAAATATGAATAATTTGCGTAAACTGAAATCCGAGATCATCACTCGGTCACACCACGCAGGTTTGGAGCACATTCCCGGAGCGTGCGATCGATTGATTGCCCTTGCTATGATTGCAGAGTGTAATCGTCCACATTCCGTCTCTGATTAATGAATGCCTTTCGGCATTTGCAGCAGCGCGAGAACGCCGTTTCCTAGCGTGAAAGTGTTTTTCAAGCACAGTTGTCGTCTATACTGTATATTGCTTGCAGCTAGGGCATGATGAGAAGAACAAGTTTAGCTTTGTTCAGGTTCCCCCGGTAACAACCGGGCAGAACGCAGTTTCGAACGCGTGAGAACTTTGTGTTTGCTGTTCGCGTAAAGGCACCACTGTGGTCGCCCTTCAGTTGGTGGGCCGCAACCCATTACGGTTCAGTCGCACGTACAGTACGTGCATCAGAAGCGCGCAGTAGGGGCCGCTCATGCGAGCAGCGGGCAAAAGTTTTTTTTTTTTTTTTTCTTCGCTAAGTGCGCGACCGTTAAATCATTCTTATCGGCAACACCAAGTTGGCCGCGCTGGAGCGGCATATTTCCACCAGTTTACCGGCCCTGGCAGTCGCTTTATCGCGCTCGTATCACGCCCGCCGCATTGTGCATCCCCCCCCCCCCCCATCTTGCTATACGCGCTCCTGTCTACGGGCCGCCACTCGAGGAGGGCAGCGGAAACTAAACAACGGCACCACGTTTGTTTTTCGCGCGTTTCTTCTCTCGCCGCAACTTCTGCTTATCAAGAAACGGCGGAAACTGAAACAGGGAAGCGAACAGCAAGCGGAAAAAACAACGGACATATTCCCCGCGTGTGAACGTGACACATAATTGGATAACGCTTTGGGCGCATTCCTGCTTGCTTGCTTGTATTCTTAGCGGCACAACCTGAAACTCGCTTAGTGCGCCCTCTCCGCGCTTCTCGCTTACCCGCGCCTTCCGCTGTGCGCGCGTGCCTATAATATATGCGAATTGCTACTTCTGAAAACGGGACTTACTCTGCTCTTTTACTTGTGTTAGTTTTATCCTCACTCTGTCACCTTCCCTAGTTTTATACTATCACACGCGCGGTCGCGTTATTTTGTTCCGGAAAGACACAGGTTCGCTCTTATTGTTCCTCGCGCGAAGCAACGTCAAAGGAGGACGGGCGCTGCGGCTTCTTCATATCGCGCGTGCTTGTTACTGTTTTTCGTCGGCCACTGCGCGGTGCCAGGCATCTATGCTCGAGGTCGGTGCCGTTCTCGCTTTGTCTCGCTCAGAAGGAGGCGCTTGTCGCCGAGATTTCCTTGACGAGCTCTCCAATCCGATGTTCCCTGTCGAGCTCCGATTTCTCGCCTTCGCGCCCGGGGAGTGCGCCGCACTGTCCAAGGCACGCGAGGCATCCAACTCGCTTCGTTAGGCGAACTCGTGGGCCCACCGGTCCTAGCGCGCACATAGGCGCTCGCTGATTTCCCACCGGGCTTGGTAATTATTTCTACGTGCCCAGCATGAGTTGCGATCTGTTTTGTAGCCGAGAAGACGTCGAGTGCCCGAAGAAGCGCGCCCGAGGAGGAAGGATGACACCATATGCCCGCCCGTCCTCGTGCTGCATGCGTGGGACTCGCGAATGGGCGCGCTGGCCCTGCGCACGCGACCTGCTTGCAGAATGGAGATCCGGAAGCCCCGGTGCACGATGCGCCCGCCCGCAAACGCACCGTGTCGTACATACATTCGCGCCGCGCGAGGCCTTGGCCGCGCGCCCACGCGCCCGCCACGCCGTAATCGTCGCCGGGGTCCACTCGCGCGTTATACACACTATACTCGATGCTGCCTCGCGGTACCCTTTCTTGTTTTGTTATTTTTTCCCCCCTCTTCCATCTTCCGCGCTATGTTGACGCGCTCTCGGCGCAGCGCCGGATTCGTCCGCGCTGACTCACACTCCTGAACAAGCGATCCTCTCTGTTTATCGCGCGCCGCGGCCGCATGCAGAATCACGCGACACGCCAAACAGGGCGCGCCTTTGTTCTTTCCCGCTTAGGTTCTTGCCTCGCAGGCTTTTCTGTCTGGCATAGTGGCGGTACGATGGGGCCGCTCTTTTGATCGGCGAGCCACTGCGGCGTGTCCGTTCTAATTGAGCCTGCGGAAGCAGAGACAAGCCATTGAAACAGCTGAGGGCCACGCAAACGGGCGTTCTGTGGAGATGCGGCTAATTAGCATCGTTATACCGCGCTTCAGCTGCTTCAACCGCGTACATTCAGCTTCTTCGATTGCTTGCGAGAACATCACGGTGACCGGAGCCCATTCAGCGCCAATAACTCCGCGCTGCATGCTGCCACTTGATTTACAACGTGCCGTACGTGTTCATTGTCGTGTTCATAAAGCAGCCGGTACGCTATTTTGCTGCTTGATCACCAGGTCGCATGTTCAATTCCTGGCCACGGCAGCCACATTCGGTTGTGGGCGGGATGCGAAAACAATATAGTGTACGGTGCACTGGATGTACTTGAAGAAACCCAGGCGGTCAGATTCGATGCTGTGCTACAGCCCATTATACACTGTAAACGGAAATAACTCCTAGGTGGGAGTATACTGCTTGTCCTATAGCGACCCCCCGGTTCGGAGTTTTTTTTGCTCCGTATGATCGGAGTAGAATTTTTACTCCGTACGAGCGGAATTTTCGCGTGGAATTATGGGAGTTTTTTTTCTGTCTTTTCTTTATTTTTTGCTTTGCTATTGACGGAGTTCTTTCGAGGTGCAATGGGAGTATAAAAAGAGCCATCGCGTGAGTTTGCGCGAACATGTTTACATGCAGAGGCTGCTGGTCAAATTTCGATATATGCACACGAGACCGCGTCGAACTCGACGGAACAAGTCAATGAAAGCACATATATCATGACATACATAAACATTTCAGAAACACCCAATGCAGAAATTTGAAAGACATCACACGTACACGCGATACTCAAGAAGCAACGGTGCCAGTATATATAGCCACGATATTGTGTGCCTCGAAACCGCCTAGGGAGCAGCTGTGCTGTTTTCAGAATTACGACTCACATGCTCGTTCATACGAGATCTCTCTCTCTGAAATTAACAGAATACCTTAAGCAACACAAAACTGTTAATTCAAAATAGTGAGAGAGAAAAAGTTAATGGCGTAATTTTTCAAAATTATCATGCCATTCTGTGAGTGCTGAAGCGACTTCGCACACTGCCGGCGTTCGCGGCCAAAAAGTAGTGCGTTAGTTACAGTAAGCAAGAAAAATGTAAGT